>NC_058520.1:183541620-184141620 GCF_904849725.1 Hordeum vulgare subsp. vulgare | reverse complement strand
CCTACACTGAACAAAAAATTTTACATATAATAAGCATACTTAACAGTAAGCTAAACGAGAAAGCACAGATGAGCAGATAAATGATGACTGACATAGTTGAACCTGAAAGATGAAGATGTTGGAATTAAGAGGGCACGTTTTAGACTGCTGCTCACCTACATACGCTTATGCTTCTACCTGTACTATATTTCTATACTTTTGCACTCTTACCTGTGGGTACATACAATTATATAATGCTAATTCCTTTCTCTATGAAAGTGTGGTTCACTATAAATAACTGTTAAAACGTACTAAATGAAGCATGTATTTGAAAATTTCAATGGATCACATGGACATTTTATAATGGTTTATATTCTTTAAATGAACATACTGCAGTGTATCTTCTCTACAGACTAGGAACGCATATTGTACTATTGGCACCTTAGAACATTGGTACAACTGTCGTGCCTGCACACTGGTGTGGAAATGTTTAGATAATGTTAACCCATTTCCTATAACATAATGTTGATAGAGACAAAACTATGGCGGAATCATTTTATGCTTTGCCTGTGTGACAGTGTGAAGTCTCCTGACAAACTGAAACTTCACCGGGCAGTTTCTAGCATTTTGTGTTACTAAGTGATTCCAGATTGGTTTAGATGGAGTCGTTGAAATGAATAAGACAGTTTCGCCATGTAAGGAACTCCCCGTCCCCACCCTGTTTGTATATTTGCCATCTCGGTATATTTTCAATTTCATTAATGGTGATGTATGTCGATACTGCATTCAGATAGGGTCCAATCAAACAAGCATGCAAGCAGGATGTCATGCTACTCCATCACCTTTAATTAATGAATGGAAAATTTGACCATCAAGAACTTAAAACAAGATGAACAAAACAGTATAGATCATTAATTAAAAAAAATGACATAATTCATACCGCCTGAGACCTTCTCTGCACATCTTTGCATAACTGGACGACCAAGTCAGAAGTTACCGAGCCCTGATAATGACAATGTAGTGTGAGTACAACTGGATATACTTCTGGTGAAACGGGGTATATGCAAGTAGAGACTATATGGTTTTTCAGAATAGTTTATGATGAATGTATGATAAATTACCTCCTCATTGTATTCAAAATTCTTCCCGGCCAGATATGTCTAGCAACAGCTTAGGAGATAATGATATGAAAGAAATTGATGTAGTTTCTACTTTCTAAGTAAGTACGCGTAATGAGTAGTGGGGTTGTAAGGATACAAAGTCAACAAGGTGGCTATCACTGTCGAAGGTATAACAGTGAGAACTTGGAACAGCAACAATAGCAGTGGCTGGTGTATGGATGTACACAAACGCCAACAGTGCTGCAGCGAGTAATGGAAACTTTAAGGACATGCTTAATAATACCTAGTGTAGGAATCCAAATGAATTCATAAACATAACTGTGTTGATTTATCATACTGAATACACGAGTAGACAGGACTTTTATAGTATAAGAATCATATTTCTCTGCCAGTATGAACGTGGAAACAAGAGAGCAGAGGATCCTGGCAGTTGACATTTACAGTATCGAACTAAATTCACTACTATAAATTATAACAAGAATTGGCATATACTACAGTAACAGAAACCTGCTATAGAAGAAGTAATAGCAATGTGGGACTTCAGAAGTTTGTTCATCACTGAATGGGCGGGCAAGTGATCCAAGAAAGCTTTTCAGTTTCCATTGCATAATAGATGCTCAGAACACCAGATGCAAAATATTAACTCAAGAAATACTGTTTCCCTTTAACCAGAGATACGATATGACAAAAGTCGTGAATACCAATCCATATTTTGTTTGGACGCCAACTGAACTCATGCTTTACGCCAAATCAAAGTATCTCTTATCTAGTATAACTATAAGATGGTATTAATAAAATCCCAAGGATGGTATTCTGATGATCAAAACACGGACCAGGGGAATAACTTGCTTGGTTAGTGCTTTTCGAAACTCAATGGGCAGAAAACAAATTACCTACTATGACGAACGGATGAAAGGCGGGGCAGGAAGCAAAGGTGTTCCGTCTGACCAACATGCTTATTCAGGTCTCAACAACGACGCCCTGCTAGAAACGCATGCTACAATTATATTTAATCAGACGTGGTAACATGGCGATTTTGGGCAGCTAAACCCCAAATTTATGGGGAAATGAGGCTTGTGCTACAACAATCCAAGCGAACCCGCGTGCATCTGGGCGCACGAGAGGAGACAGTCAATCCAAGCAAGCCAGGTTAGGGCATTTTCCGTACCAGTAAAAGGAACGTGCAGGCTGGATGTTGTATCCCCTCCTGCCCGCTCCACTCCAGAGGGGAACGGGCGAAAGCCTTGGAGGTCAGGTGCGGCGGTGGAGGTGTCTTCTCCAACGGCGGGGCGGGGCGGGGCGGCGATGAGGGCGAGGTCGGCGGCGCTTGTCCTCCTCTTCTCGGCAGCGGGGGAACCGAGAGTGGAGTGTGGGGAGTGTAAATCCAATCGTTTAACGCCCGTATCTGAAGAATTACGCAAATGCGCTGGCTGGCTGACTGATTATCCCGATGATCCCAAACCAAACCCATTATGTTAGGACAGTTGGATGGTCCCGTGAAAAAAAGAGTGATACGTGCGACGTCATTGTTAGGCGAGATGTTAAGGCATATTTATCTCTAAGGCCTTGTTTGGTACTATTGTTTTTAAAGAGATTGGTAGGGATAATCCCTATGGAATTGGGTGAAATCCCAACCTTCACTCAATCCCTTCAAATCCTCATTTATCCCCAATACACTAGGTAGGGGTAGTGTATTGGTTATTGAGAAAAAGGCACTATAAGTTGGAGATTTGAGGGGAAATGCGGGGATGAAACATGTCAAATACACTAGAATCAAATGGTGTTATGGTATGTGTGAGGATTGAGGGGTTTGACTGGGATAATCCCCACAAATTCCCTAAAATACACTAGTACCAAACAAGGCCTAAGTGATTTTGATGATTGATGTCAGTACCTTAACGGATTAATCGTGTGCATTGAGCATTTTAGATAATACTCCCTCCGTCCCAAAATAAGTGTCGTAAAATTTGTATTAAGTTAGTACAAATTTTATACTAGATCAACGACACTTATTTTAGGACGGAGAGAGTACCGCTCTAGTCCTAGCGATAGTACCGCTCGGGCTTGCGGTAGTACCGCTCGGGGCAGCGATAGTACCCTTGAGCGGTAGTACCGCTCTGCTTGTGCAGTAAGTGGGGGTAACGGTTGGAATTGTTCCCCCACTATATGAAGGGTTCTTCCACTCCGTGAACCCTACCTTTGACCATCCAAGACTCCATTGTTGCCTCCCTAAGCTCATATGTGTCTGATCTCTCTCCTAGTCAATCAAACTTGTTGATTTCCTAGGTATTGGTTGAGAAGGTCAAGATCTACACTTCCACCAAGAAAAATTGATTCTCCCCACTAATCCTTTGTGGATCTTGTTACTCTTGGGTGTTTGAGCACCCTAGACGGTTGAGGTCACCTCGGAGCCACATTCCATTGTGATGAAGCTCTGTGGTCTTGTTGGGAGCCTCCAAGCTTTGTGTGGAGATAGCCCCAACCTTGTTTCTAAAGGTTCAGTCGCCGCCTTCAAGGACACCTATACTGGAATCACGGCACCTTGCATTGTGTAAGGGCGTGAGGAGAATACGGTGGCCCTAGTGGCTTATTGGGGAGTGATACGTCTCCGTCATATCTACTTTTCCGAACTCTTTTGCCCTTGTTTTGGACTCTAATTTGCATGATTTGAATGGAACTAACCCGGACTAACGCTGTTTTCAGCAGAATTGCCATGGTGTTGTTTTTGTGCACAAATGAAAGTTCTCGGAACGTCCTGAAAATTTACGGAGATTTTTTCTGGAATAGAAGAAAAATACCTGCGCAAAGATCCACGTGAGGGGGTGTGCCAGTGGGCCACAAGCCCACACGGCGCGGCCACCCCCCAGGCCGCGCCATGCAGGCTTGTGGGGCCCACGTGGCACCACCGCCCCCAATCTCGGTCCTATATCTTCCGTTTCGTCTCGAAAAAATCAGAAAGAAGGTTTCATCACGTTTTGCGATGCGGAGGCGCCGCCACATCGTGTTCTTCATCTGGAGGGCAGATCTGGAGTCCGTTTCGGGCTCCGGAGAAGGGAAATCGTCGCCA
Organism: Hordeum vulgare subsp. vulgare; assembly: GCF_904849725.1. Classification (NCBI taxonomy): domain Eukaryota; kingdom Viridiplantae; phylum Streptophyta; class Magnoliopsida; order Poales; family Poaceae; genus Hordeum; species Hordeum vulgare. Next base: position 184,137,453 of record NC_058520.1, on the reverse strand, counting down.
TCGTCATCATCAACCTTTCTCCATCGACAATTCCATGATGCTCTTCATCGTTTGTGAGTAATCTCGTCGTAGGCTTGCTGGACGGTGATGGGTTGGATGAGATCTATCATGTAATCGAGTTAGTTCTTGACGGGGATTGATCCCGAGTGCCATGATTTCAGATCTGAACCTATTATGTTGTCGCCAATATATGTGTGTGTTAGATCCTATATTGCAAGTTGTAGTCACCTACTATGTGTTATGACCCGGCAACCCCGGAGTGACAATAGCCGGAACCACTCCCGGAAATGACCATAGTATGAGGAGTTCATGTATTCACCATGTGTTAATGCGTTGGTCCGGTTCTTTATTAAAAGGAGAACCTTAATATCCCGTAGTTTCCATTAGGACCCCGCTGCCACGGGAGGGATGGACAATAGATGTCATGCAAGTTCTTTTCCCTAAGCATGTATGACTACATACGGAATACATGTCTACATTAGATTGATGAACGGGAACTAGCCATATATCTCTCTGTGTTATAGCTGTTACACGATGAATCACATCCTTCACACTCATCCATCACCGATCCACTCCCTACGAGTCTTTTACTACTCGTTCTCGCTATGTTACTTTGCCTAGGCTTGTCCCTTGCTACAAGAGGGATTGGGCCACTTTGCTGCTGCTGTCAGTACTATTGTTACTTTACTGCTGCTGCTACTACTATTCCTTGCTACTCCGTTGTTACTTGTTGCAAGACTTTGTTGGCGCTAACATCCCGTCAACAAGGCTTTTTTCTAGCGCTGTTGCTGGGAATTGCCAAAGCTTTTTCTGGTGCCGTTGCTATCGTACTACCTTGCTACTGATACTTTACTTGCAGACACTAATCTTTTAGGTGTGGTTGAATTGACAACTCAGCTGCCAATACTTGAGAATATCCTTTAGCTTCCCCTTGTGAGCGAATCAATAAATTTGGGTTGAATACTCTACCCTCGAAAACTGCTGCCATCCCATACGCTTGTGGGACATCAAAGCTTTTTCTGGCGCCGTTGTCGGGGAGGCATCAAGTCAGGAATAGTTGCCCGTCAACAGCATTTTTCTGGCGCCATTGCCGGGGAAGCACAATTATATTCTCTGAGTCACTTTGGATTGACGTCTGCTGATCACTATGAGGAATCCGAAAGATCCAAGAACTAAAATCCTGCCTTCCACTACGAGGAGAGATAAGGAACTGTCATCTAGCTCTACACTTGATTCACCTTCAGTTTTGAGTAAGTTTGCGACTTCGCCTCCTGCTAGAAATCTTGATATGTCGCCTGTGCTTGATGATGTTACTTCTGTTGCTTATGATGCTATGCTAGATACTATGCCTGATGATGCTATGCTTGATACTATGTCTGATGATGCCATGCTTGATACTATGCCTACTATGCCTGATACTGCTTTGCCACTTGGTGCATTCCTTGATGCACATATTGCTAGAGCTGCTGCTAGACGTGATGATACTTCTGAAACTGTTGATACTATTGAAGTAGAACCTGCTACTGTGCCTGAATTGCCTGTTATGCCTGATACACGCTATGTTATGGAGGGAGAGATAGCTGAGGACTTGCGTGTAAGGATAGCTATGATGTTGAGAAACTTCTGCGCAAGCGGAAAGAAAAATCTCTGAACGTTAGGATGAAATACGACCCGAAGTTTGCCACTTCGCCTATCTTTGTGACCGATAAGGATTATAAATTCTCTGTCGATCCTGAGTTAATCACTCTGGTCGAATCTGATTCTTTTCACGGTTATGAGTCTGAAACGGTTGTAGCCCATCTTACCAAACTTCACGATATAGCCACCCTATTCACTAGTGAGGAAAAGATCCACCACTACTATATGCTCAAGTTGTTTCCTTTCTCGCTAAAGGATGATGCTAAGACCTGGTTCACTTCTCTTGCTCCTGGTTGTGTGCGTAGCCCCCAGGATATGGTCTACTACTTCTCTAAGAAATATTTCCCTGCCCATAAGAAGCAAGCTGCCTTTCAGGAAATATACAACTTTGCTCAAGCTGAAGAAGAGAGTCTCCCACAAGCTTGGGAGAGGCTTATCTAGCTACTGAATGCCTTGCCTGATCACCCTCTTGAGAAGAATGAGATACTTGATATCTTCTATAATGGACTTACCGATGCTTCCAAAGACCATCTAGATAGTTGTGCCGGTAGTGTTTTTAGGGAACGAACCGTAGAACAAGCTGAGATTCTATTGAATAACATCTTGTGCAATGAGAATGCTTGGACTATTCCCGAACCACCTCCTAAGCCAACTCCGAAGAAAAGAGGTATTCTATTCCTCAGTCCTGAAGATATGCAAGAAGCCAAGAAATCTATGCTAGAGAAAGGCATTAAATCTGAAGATGTCAAGAATCTACCACCTATCGAAGAGATCCATGGTCTCGATAACCCGATACAGGTAGTAGAAGTAAATTCTCTGCGTAGGTCTGATGAGAGTGATATTCCTTTTGATAAACCTGCTAGCTTATGCCTGGATGAATTTGATAACTTTGTTGCCAAACAACAGAGTTTCAATGATTATGTTAGCAGATAATTGGAACAGAATGCTCGTATGCTCAGTCATTTAAGTGCTTGTGTGGACAGAAATGTCAATGATCTTAAGCTTTTGAGTAAACATTCTTCCATGGTTACTACTCAGGTAGAACAAGTACTTAAAGCTCAGAATGACTTGCTCAACGAGTTGAATGACAATTCCGTTAGAGTCATTACTAGAGGCAGTAGAATGACCCAGGAACCTCTGTATCCTGAGGGTCATCCGAAGAGAGTTGAACAAGAGTCTCAAGGAGTTAGAACTGATGCACCTAATCATCCTAGAAAGAAGAAGAGAGATGATAGGAACCTGCACGCTAGCAACCCTGTTGCTGCTACCCCTGAGAGTCCAAACAATGCCTCTATCTCTGATGCTGAAACACAATCTGGTGATGAACATGAGCCTGATGATGATATCAATAGTGATGTTCATGAAGATGTTCAGCCTAGCAATGAAAAAGATGTGGAGATTGAACCTAGTGTTGATCTTGATAACCCACATCCTAAGAATAGAAGATACGATAAGAATGACTTCACTGCTAGGAAGCATTATAAAGAAAGGGAGCCATGGGTTCAGAAACCTATGCCCTTTCCTCCCAAACCATCCAAGAAAAAGGATGATGAGGATTTTGAGCGCTTCATTGAAATGATCAGACCTGTCTTTCTGCAGATGCGTTTGACAGATATGCTCAAAATGTCTCTGTATGCCAAGTACATGAAAGATATTGTGACTAATAAGAGGAGGATACCTGATCTTGAGATCTCCGCCATGCTTGCTAATTACACTTTCAAGGGTGGAACTCCTAAGAAACTAGGTGATCCCGGTGTGCCCACTATACCTTGCTCCATTAAAGGCAACTACGTTAGAACTGCTTTATGCGACCTTGGAGCCGGTGTTAGTGTTATGCCTCTCTCTCTCTATCGTAGACTTGAACTGGATAAGTTGACACCCACTGAAATCTCTCTGCAAATGGCCGACAAATCAACTGCTTTCCCTATCGGCATTTGCGAGGATGTGTCTGTTGTGGTTGCTAACACCACTATCTTAACAAACTTTGTTATCTTGGATATTCCCGACGACGATGCCATGGCTGTCATCCTCGGAAGACCCTTTTTGAACACTGCAGGGGCTGTTATAGATTGCAACAAAGGCAATGTCACTTTCCATGTCAACGATAATGAGCATACGGTGCACTTTCCGAAGAAACAATATCGAGTACATTGCATCAATGCTATCGAAAAAACTTCATCGATTCTTATTGGGAGCTTTGAATGCCCTATTCCTCGTGTCAATATGAAGTATGATTTGCTTGTTAGGGAGATACATATCCCCATTGAGGTAACCTAGTGACCATTCGAAAATTCTCCGTTCTCTTTTGCGATTCAAAAAAGTTTTTTCAAGGGGATTTGATCAACCCCATTGACGGATTTCTTTCGATGACCATGAGATGGATGAATCAAGGAGTCACAAACCTCTGTTTCAAGATTTCACTTTAGGTTGCTTAGAAGAAAAATGATAGGTTTAGTTTAGTTTTTCCTGTTTTCTGTTTTAGCGTCCGGTAGAAAAATACCCCGAAAATAAAAGTTCTCCGAACGCTGTGAAAATCTAGTATGATTTTTTCTGGAATATTTGAAAAATACTGGGACAAAGAGTCTGTCTAGGGGCCACACCAGTGGGCCACAAGCCCTAGGGGCGAGGGCACCCCCCGTGGTCGCGCCACCCAGGCTTGTGGGGCCCACAGGCACCCCCTCCACTCATTCTTGCTCCCATCCACTTCTCCTTCCTCCAGAAAAAATCGTTTCGCAGCTCAAACCCGTGTTCTTGCTCCTCTTGCTGGGATTTTCGATCTCTTTGCTCAAATCACCGTTCTCCGAACTGTTTTGGGGAAATTACTCCTTGGTAAGTGACTCATCCATTGGTCCAATTAGTTTTTGCTCTAGTGCCTTATACTCCGCGTATTTTTGCTGCCTTGGTGACCATGTTCTTGAGCTGTGCATGCTGACTATAGCTGGTCCCAAGTAGTTTTGATGCGTAATAAGGTCTCTAGGCACTTGTTGGAGTAGTTGCTACGAGTTTAGTTGAACCTTGTTCACCCTTCCTTTGGGTCACTGAAAATTTCAGAAAAGGAAGATGTTCAGGAGAAACTATCATGATGGTTCCTCAAGCAAGAGAGGTCCCCGTCTTGCGATTCGGGAGCCTGATCCTTACCAACCTAGGGACGCGCAGGTACACCCATGTGAATGGCCTCCTGATGAATTTATGATTGAGGCAGGTTTCAAAGATGAGTTTGATGCATTTATTCGCAACGCCGGACTCGAAGAATTCATCTCCGATAAATGTGAACAGTATGTTGCTCTCACTGCCTCTTTTGTTCGTAGATTCAAATTCTAAGCTGGTCGTGAGCCATCGGTACTGTTTGATCTCTATGATAAATTGTATACCATGGATTTAGAGGATTTCATTAGAATTTGCAAAATACCTATTTGGGGTAACCTCAATGATCCTCCTAAATCTTCGGTTAGAGATTTTTGCGCTGGTATTACGGTTGGAGAAACTAGAGACATTACACAAGCTACCATGGGGAGTATTCATTTTCCCGCCTTGCATTATTTTGCCCTCTTCATAGGCAGATGAATTAATGGCAAGATTGAGCACTGTCACCTCTGCGCACCCAACCTTAGTATCCTTAAGAGCGCAGTGACAGGTGACAAAAGCTTCAACATGGGAGCTATTATAGCAAGGAGGCTGAATAAGAATGCTATTGATGGAGATATCTTTGGTGGGATCTATGCCACTCGCATAGCAAACTTTCTTGGAGTAACCATCCTCGCACGAGATTCCCCCCTCCATACAACTTTCCTTGACCGCGTCGCTCTGACACGCTACCAGTTCCTCGAGAGGGATGATGAATCCCTCCTATACCGATTGATATTTAACCGGCAGCGTGTTTTCCATATTACCCTTCCTGCTCCTGCTTCCTTTGACTTTCAGGTAAAACGGAGATATTACATAACCAGAGGAGAGGCAGAGGAGTATGAGAGGGAGGCGACGGCTGCTCGTCTCCGTGAGGCAGCTATTCAGGCAGTAGCCGCAGCGCTCCCGTATAACCCCGATTATGATTTTGGGTTTCGCGAGGACCATCCTTGGGAGTACACCAAGTTAGGCCAAAAGCCTAAGCTTGGGGGAGTACGTGTTCTCACCGACTTTACATTCCTGCTTATGCTTTCACTTTGTTAGCCGGTGTTCACACTTTGCCAATGTATCATCCATGCTAGTTTTATTTTCTTTTTTCTCGTTTTATTTTCGTGTGTCTATCTAGTTTGAAAAACCCAAAAAGATTTTATTTTTCTTCTTTTGCTTGTTGGGAGCTTTCCCGTGTAGATATTTTTCTTTTTCTTTGGGTCAAGGTAGAAGATATTGGTTACAGTGTTTAGTGGCTCTTAAATGCATACCTGTTTAGCTTTCAAAGAGCCATATTACTTTGTCTTCTCCTTTGTGTCTGCGTGCAGATTCCAACGTAGTCCAATGCACGAGCACACTTATTATTGTTCACATCGTTCGGTCGTGCAAGTGAAAGGCAATAATGACGATATATGATGAAGTGACTGAGCCTGGAAAAGCTGGTATGAACTCGATCTATTTTGTTTTTGTAAATATGACTAGCTCATCATGCCTGATTCAGCTCTATTGTGAGAGAGACATGTTTGCAATGACAACTTAGAGATCATAGTTGCTTATGCCATGCTTACTTAGCTAGGAGCTTATAATGGTTTGTCTTGGTTGCCCACATGAATGTTGAGATGACTATGATGTAGTATGATAGGATGGTATCCTCCTTTGAATGTTTCAAGTGGCTTGACTTGGCGCATGTTCACGCATGTAGTTGAAACAAAATCAACATAGCCTCTATGATGTTCATGTTCATGGTGATTTATGTCCTACTCATGCTTGCACTCAATGTTAGTTACTCTCAATGCATTTTGATGACTGTTGTCGCTCTCTAGTTGGTCGCTTCCTAGTCTTTTGCTAGCCTTCACTTGTACTAAGCGGGAATACTGCTTGTGCATCCACCTCCATAAACCCAAAGTTGTGCCATATGAGTCCACCATACCTACCTATGTGTGGTATCTACCTGCCGTTCCAAGTAAATTTGCATGTGCCACTCTCTAAACCTTCAAGAAATAATCTGTTTTGCGTGCCCGAACCGCTCATGTGGTGACAGGGGGCTATTGGTATCTTCCATGTTAGGCGTGTTATCCTCGATATGTGTTTATTCACTATCATTCACGAGTAAGGGGTCGGTAATTGGAATTCCGAGTTCCATGCTCAACTCGAAAAGATAATTGCAAACAAAACTCCCCCAGGATTGATGTTGGTATGGACGGTACCCGAGGATTCGGCTAGCCGTGGAGTGTGATTGATTGGTGGTGGGGGAGTCAAAACTTTACTTTTCTGTTTGGGAACCGCCTATAGCATGTGTAGCGTGGAAGATATTGAGAACTCTTGGTCATTGCGTTGACAATGAAAGCATGCCACCCAAAATTATTATCTCTGTTTTCAAAGCTTAAGCTCTCGCACCTCTGCAAATCAATGCTTCCCTCTACGAAGGGCCTCTCTATTTATGTTCCTGTTGAGTCATCCTCCTCTTACAAAAGCACCAATTGGAGAGCACCTCTGTCATTTTTATGCTTTGCTTTTATCTGTGTTGAGTATGACTATGACTGGATCTTCATTGCCTTGAATTACAATGTTTAGTCAGCCCTTGGTCTTTTAAGGTGCTCTGCATTTATGTTTTGCGGTCTCAGAAAGAGCTAGCGAGATACCATCTATTCGTACTGCTTCATGTTGTTTTGATTGAAGTGTTGACACTTGAGGCTTATTATTATTTGCTCGCTAGTTGATTATGCCATTGATATGAGTTTACCGTGAGACCTAGATGTCATTTGCTTATGTGGTTTGCTTGTGATGTTGCTGAAATTCTGGTTGTTAGTTAGACATAGTTGCAACAACAAGATCAAACAGAGTTCGTCAAAGTTTTTCTTTTGTCTCTCTCAGTTTGTCAACTGAGTTGCTTGAGGACAAGCAAGGCTTTAAGCTCGGGGGAGTTGATACGTCTCCGTCGTATCTACTTTTCCAAACTCTTTTGCCCTTGTTTTGGACTCTAATTTGCATGATTTGAATGGAACTAACCCGGACTGATGCTGTTTTCAGCAGAATTGCCATGGTGTTGTTTTTGTGCACAAATGAAAGTTCTCGGAACGTCCTGAAAATTTACGGAGATTTTTTCTGGAATAAAAGAAAAATACCTGCGCAAAGATCCACATGAGGGGGTGTGCCAGTGGGCCACAAGCCCACACGGCGCGGCCACCCCCCCAGGCCGCGCCATGCAGGCTTGTGGGGCCCACGTGGCACCACCGCCCCCAATCTCAGTCCTATACCTTCTGTTTCGCGTGGAAAAAAATCAGAAAGAAGGTTTCATCATGTTTTGTGATACGGAGGCGCCGCCACATCCTATTCTTCATTTGGGGGGCAGATCTGGAGTCCGTTCCGGGCTCTGGAGAGGGGAAATTGTTGCCATCGTCATCATCAACCTTTCTCCATCGACAATTCCATGATGCTCTTCATCGTTCGTGAGTAATCTCATCATAGGCTTGCTGGACGGCGATGAGTTGGATGAGATCTATCATGTAATCGAGTTAGTTCTTGACGGGGATTGATCCCTAGTATCCACTATGTTCTAGATTGATGTTGCTACTACTTGGCTATGCTTAATGCTTGTCACTAGGGACCGAGTGCCATGATTTCAGATCTGAACCTATTATGTTGTCGCCAATATATGTGTGTTTTAGATCCTATCTTGCAAGTTGTAGTCACCTACTATGTGTTATGACCCGGCAACCCCGGAGTGACAGTAGCCGGAACCACTCCCGAAGATGACCATAGTATGAGGAGTTCATGTATTCACCATGTGTTAATGCGTTGGTCCGGTTCTTTATTAAAAGGAGAACCTTAATATCATGTAGTTTCCATTAGGACCCCGCTGCCACGGGAGGGATGGACAATAGATGTCATGCAAGTTCTTTTCCCTAAGCACGTATGACTACATACGGAATACATGCCTACATTAGATTGATGAATGGGAGCTAGCCATATATCTCTCCGTGTTATAGCCGTTACATGATGAATCACATCCTTCACACTCATCCATCACCGATCCACTGCCTACGAGTCTTTTACTACTGGTTCTCGCTACATTACTTTGCCTAGGCTTGTCCCTTGCTACAAGAGGGTTTGGGCTACTTTGCTGCTGCTGTCACTACTGCTGTTACTTTGCTGCTGCTACTACTACTGTTCCTTGCTACTCCGCTGTTACTTGTTGCAAGACATTGTTGGCGCTAACATCCCGTCAACAAGGCTTTTTTCTAGCGCCGTTGCTGGGAATTGCCAAAGCTTTTTCTGGTGTCGTTGCTATCGTACTACCTTGCTACTGATACTTTGCTTGCAGACACTAATCTTTCAGGTGTGGTTGAATTGACAACTCAGCTGCTAATACTTGAGAATATCCTTTAGCTTCCCCTTGTGAGTGAATCAATAAATTTGGGTTGAATACTCTACCCTCGTAAACTGCTGCGATCCCATACGCTTGTGGGACATCAAGGCTTTTTCTGGCGCCGTTGTCGGGGAGGCATCAAGTCAGGAATAGTTGCCCGTCAACACGGAGCATTGTGCCTCCACACCGCTCCAACGGAGACGTATTTCCCATCAAAGGGAAGGAACTCCGGTAACACATCCTCGTCTTCATCGGTTCCACTTGTGGTTTTCTCTTACCTTTACATTGTGCATGTTATTGTTGTAGAGTATTTCTTACTTGCTTTAGCGGTTATAGTTGGTAGCATCATATATGTTGCTCACCTAATTGTTATTTTAGGAAATCCTTATGTTGCTAACCCTAACTTGTTAGGAATAGCTAAAAATTGGTAGTTGCCTATTAACCCCCCCTCTAGTCAACCATATCGATCCTTTCAATTGGTATCAGAGTCACATCTCTTTATTAAGGCTTTCACCACCCGAAGAGTATGGATGACGATGAGGGGGGAGTCCATGGACCACCCGAGGCCGTGGCCTTGACTTCAATCACAAGGGACGACTTGAATGCGGTTATGGCCAACCTCAAGACATCCTTGAGGAACGAAGTCCAGACCATGCTTAAAGAGTTAATTGAGGGGATTAAAAGTTCTCCCGAACCAACATTGGTGGTTAACCCCGCCAACACGGATTCGGAGGCCAATTCCTCCAAAGAAGCGGCTAAAGGTATGCGACCTTCTTCCCCTCTAGACAATAATGGGACTGGAACCTATGCCTCAGTTCCACCTCCCCTGGTCTATGGAGGACCGATTCCTACACCGTGTATCAATCCTGTTGGTCCTCCTCGTAAGCTTGTTAAGAGTGATTTTGCTAACTGGGTGTTTTCCATTAAGTCTCATTTGAATCACAGCTCAACAAACTTATGGAGAATCATTGAGCAAGGCTACTATCCGCATGACCCAAGCAACCTCACTCCAAGAGAAGAAGCGAACAATCAATATAATCACTCTGCATTATTCATTCTCCAGTCCGCAGTGCCTCCTGAAGATCTTCCTCACTTGTGCCCCTTCACTCAGGCTAAGGAATGTTGGGAGCACATCATGGTGTTGTACAAGGGAAGCTCAAGCATTCAACGGTCCAACTATGAAGTGGTTCTTGATGAGGTCGATGAGTTTGTGATGAAGGAAGATGAGGACCCTCAAGATCTCTATCGAAGGGTGACTACTATTGTTGTTGCCCTCAAGGATCATGGAAGCAAGGACGTGGATGACACATGGATCAAGCGCAAGTTTCTCAAGGCCATCATGCCATTCAACAAAACCATGTCATCCATCGTTCGCCAACGGCGAGATTTTCACTCCTTGTCCTCTAGTGAGGTGTGTTGGGGAACGTTGCATGGGAAACAAAAAAATTCCTACACACACGAAGACCTATCATGGTGATGTTTATCCACGAGAGGGAGATTGGATCCACATACCCTTGTAGATCTCTAAGCGGGAAGCGTTAAGAAACGTGGTTGATGTAGTGGTACAGCTTCGTGATTCAAATCACCGTCGTCCCACGATCCGTTCCGATCTAGCGCCGAATGGACGGCACCTCCACGTTCAACACACGTACAGCTCGATGACGATCTCCGCCTTCTTGATCCAGCAAGAGAGACGGGGAAGTAGATGAGTTCTCCGGCAGCGGGACGGCGCGCCGGTGGTGCTGATGATCTACTCCTGCAGGGCTCCGCCCGAGCTCTGCAAAAATCCGATCTAGAGGAAGAACTACGTGGTATAGGTTTGAGTTGCACGTGGCAAAGTTGTGTCTCAAAATCCCTAAAACCATCAATATATACAGGAGGAGGAGAGGGGCTAGCCTTGGGGCTCAAGAGAGCCCCAAGGGCGCCGGTCGAAGAGGAGGAGGTGGACTCCCACCCCAATTCGGTTTCGGGGAAGGAGTCCACTCCTTCCTTCCCACCTCCCTCTTTCCTTGTTTTTCTTTTCCTTTGGTTTTTTTATCCTTGTGGCGCCATATCCCACTTGGACTGGCCTCACCAGCCCACTAAGGGCTAGTGCGCCACCCTAGTGCTATTGGGCTCACTCCCGGGTGGGTGGGCCCCTCCCGGTGAATACCCGAAACCCATTCGTCACTCCCGGTACATTGCGGTAATGCCCGAAATCTTTTCGGTGACCAAATGAAACCACCCTATATATCAATCTTTATTTCTAGACCATTCAGGAAACCCTCGTGATGTCCGTGATCTCATCCGGGACTCCGAACAACCTTCGGTCACCAACACATATAACTCAACTATACTAAAACATCATCGAACCTTAAGTGTGCAGACCCTGCGGGTTCGAGAACTATGCAGACATGACCCGAGGCACTCCCCGGTCAATATCCAATAGTGGGACCTGGATGTCCATATTGGATCCTACATATTCTACGAAGATCTTATCGGTTTAACCTCTGTGCCAAGGATTCATATAATCCCGTATATCATTCCCTTTGTCCTTCGGTATGTTACTTGCCCAAGATTTGATTGTCGGTATCCCTATACCTATTTCAGTCTTGTTACCGGCAAGTCTCTTTACTCATTTCGTAATACAAGATCCCGTGACTAACACTTGAGTCACATTGCTTGCAAGGCTTATTTGTGATGTTGTATTACCGAGTGGGCCTAGAGATACCTCTCCGTCACACGGAGTGACAAATCCCAATCTTGATCCATGCTAACTCAACGGACACCTTCGGAGATACCTGTAGAGCATCTTTATAGTCACCCAGTAACGTTGTGACGTTTGATACACACAAGGTATTCCTCCGGTGTCAATGAGTTACATGATCTCATGGTCATAGGAATGAATACCTGACACGCAGAAAACAATAGCAACAAAATGACACGATCACATGCTACATTCATAGTTTGGGTCTAGTCCATCACATGATTCTCCTAATGATGTTATCTAGTTATCAAGAGACAACACTTGCATATGGTTAGAAAACCTTAACCATCCTTGTTCAACTGGCTAGCCAACTAGAGGCTTACTAGCTAGGGACATTGTATTGTCTATATATCCACACATGTACCTATGCTTTCATTCAATACAATTATAGCATGGATAATAAATGATTATCTTGAAATAGGAAATATAATAATAACTATTTTATCATTGCCTCTAGGGCATATTTCCAACAGTCTCCCACTTGCACTAGAGTCAATAATCTAGTCTCACATCGCCATGTGATTTACATTGGAATGAATCTAACACCCGTACAGTTCGGATGTTGATCATGCTTCACTCGTGGAAGAGGTTTAGTCAGCGGATCTGCTACATTTAGATCTGTGTGCACTTTGCAAATATTTACGTCCTCTCCTTCGACGTAGTTGTGGATGAGGTTGAAGCATCATTTGATGTGTCTGGTATTCTTGTGAAACCTTGGTTCCTTTGCTAAAGCAATGGCACGAGTGTTGTCACAGAACAGAGTTATTGGATTTAGTGCGCTTGGCACAACTCCAAGATCCATCATGAACTGCTTCATCCAGACACCCTCCTTAGCTGCCTCTGAGGCAGCCATGTACTCTGCCTCACATGTAGAATCTGCTACGACGCTTTGCTTGGAACTGCACCGGCTTACCGCACCCCCATTAAGAATAAATATGTATCCGGTTTGAGACTTAGAGTCATCCGAATTAGTGTCAAAGCTTGAATTGACGTAACCCTTTATGACGAGCTCTTCATCACCTCCATAAACGAGAAACATTTCCTTAGTCTTTTTCAGGTACTTCAGAATATTCTTGACCGTCTTCCGGTGATCCACTCCTGGATTACTTTGAAACATGCCTGCCATACTTATGGACAGGCTGACGTCTGGTCTAGTGCACAACATTGCATACATGATAGACCCTATGGCTGAAGCATAGGGGACGGTACTCATCTTTTCTCTATCTTCTGCAGTTAGTGGACACTAAGTCTTACTCAAATTTATACCTTGTAATACTGGCAAGAACCCCTTCTTGGACTGCTCCATTTTGAACTTCTTCAAAACTTTATGAAGGTATGTGCTTTGTGAAAGTCCTATCAGGCGTCTCGATCTATCCCTATAGATCTTAATGCCTAATATGTAAGCAACTTCTCCTAGGTCTTTCATTGAATTTTTTTGTTCAAGTAATCTTTTACGCTCTCTAAAAACTCCACATTGTTTCCAATCAGCAATATGTCATCCACATATAATATTAGAAACGCCACAGAGCTCCCACTCACTTTATTTTAAATACAAGATTCTCCAACAACTTGTATAAACCCAAATGCTTTGATCACCTCATCAAAGCGCTTATTCCAACTCCGAGATGCTTGCACCAGTCCATAAATGGATCGCTGGAGCTTGCATACTTTGTTAGCATTCTTTGGATCGACAAAACCTTCGCGTTGCACCATATACAACTCTTCCTTAAGAAAACCATTAAGGAACGCCGTTTTGACATCCATCTGCTAGATTTCATAATCGAAAAATGCATCTATTGCTAACATGATTCAGACGGACTTAAGCATCGCTACCGGTGAGAACGTCTCATCGTAGTCAACTCCTTGAACTTGTGAAAAACCCTTTGCCACAAGTCGAGCTTTATAAACGGTTACATTACCGTCTGCGTCCGTCTTCTTCTTAAAGATCCATTTGTTCTGAATAGCCTTGTGACCTTCAGGTAATACTTCCAAAGTCCACACTTTGTTTTCATACACAGATCCTATCTCGGACTTCATGGCCTCCAGCCATTTGTTGGACTCCCGCCCACCATTGCTTCTTCATAATTCGCGGGTTCGTTGTTGTCTAATAACATGATTGATAAGACAGGATTACCGTACCACTCAGGAGCAGTACGTGATCTTGTCGACCTGCGAGGTCCGATAGCAACTTGATCTGAAGCTTCATGATCATCATCATTAGCTTCTTCCTCAACTGGCGTCGCTTCGACAGAGGTTTCCCCGTGCCCCGCGCCACCATCTAGAGGGAGTAGAGGTTCTACAACCTCATCAAGTTTTATCTTCCTCCCACTTAATTCTTTAGAGAGAAACTCCTTTTCAAGAAAAGCTCTGCTCTTAGCAACAAACACTTTGCCCTCAGATCTGAGATAGAAGGTGTACCCATCTGTCTCCTTTGGGTAACCTATGAAGACACACTTTTCGGGTTCCAGCTTTTCAGGCTGAAGCTTTTTGACATAAGCATCACATCCCCAAACTTTAAGAAACGACAACTTTGGCCTCTTGCCATACCATAGCTCATATGGTGTCGTCTCAACGGATTTTGACGGTGCCCTATTTAAAGTGAATGCAGTTGTCTCTAATGCATAACCCCAAAACGATAACGGCAAATCGGTAAGAGACATCATAGATCGCACCATATCCAACAAAGTACGATTACAACGTTTGGACACACCATTACGCTATGGTGTTCCAGGCAGTGTCAAATGTGAAACTATTCCACATTGTCTTAAGTGAGCACCAAACTCGAAACTCAGATATTCGCCCCCTCGATCAGAACGCAGGAACTTGATTTTCTTGTTACGATGATTTTCAACTTCACTCTAAAATTGCTTGAACTTCTCAAACATTTCAGACTTGTGCTTCATCAAGTAGATATCCATACCTACTCAAATCGTCAGTGAATGTGAGAAAATAACGATATTCGCCGCACGCCTCCACACTCATTGGACCGCACACATCAGTGTGCATGATCTCCAATAAGTCACTTGCACGCTCCATTGTTCCGGAGAACGGAGTCTTAGTCATCTTGCCCATAAGGCATGGTTCGCACGTGTCAAGTGATTCAAAATCAAGTGACTCAAAAAGCCCATCGGTATGGAGTTTCTTCATGTGCTTTACACCAATATGACCTAAGCGGCAGTGCCACAAAAAACGTGGCGCTATCATTGTTAACTCTACATCTTTTGGTCTCAATGTTATGTATATGTGTACCATCACAATGAAGATTCAATATGAACAAACCTCTCACATTGGGTGCATGACCATAAAAGATATTACTCATAGAAATAGAACAACCATTATTTTCTGACTTAAATTAGTAACCGTCTCGCAATAAACAAGATCCAGATATAATGTTCATGCTTAACGCAAGCACTAAATAACAATTATTTAAGTTCATAACTAATCCTGATGGTAACTGAAGTGAGACTGTGCCGACGGCGATTGCATCAACCTTGGAACCATTTCCCACGCACATCGTCACTTCATCCTTTGCCAGCCTTCGTTTATTCCGCAGTTCCTGCTTCGAGTTGCAAATACGAGCAACGGAACCGGTATCAAATACCCATGCACTACTACGAGAGTTTGTTAAGTACACATCAATAACATGTATATCACATATACCTGATTTTTCTTTGGCCGCCTTCTTATCAGCCAAATACTTGGGGCAGTTGTGCTTCTATTGACCCATCCCCTTGCAATAATAACACTTTGTTTCCGGCTTAGGTCCAGCCTTGGGTTTCTTCCTCGGATTGACAACAGTTTTGCCGCTCTTCTTGGAGTTACCCTTCTTGCCTTTGCCGTTTCTCTTGAAACCAGTGGTCTTATTGACCATCAACAGTTGATGCTCTTTCTGGAGTTCTGACTCTGTGACTTTCAGCATCGCGAATAACTCGTCGGGTGACTTGTTTATCCCTTGCATGTTATAGTTCAACACAAAGCTCTTATAGCTAGGTGGCAGTGATTGAAGAATTCTGTCAGTGATAGCCTCTTGCGAGAGTTCAATACCGAGCTCAGCTAGAAGGTTTGAATACCCAGACATTTTGAGCACATGTTCACTGACAGACAAATTCTCCTCCATCTTGCAAGCATTGAATTTATCGGGGGTCTCATACCTCTCGATCCGGGCATTCTTCTGAAAGATAAACTTCAACTCCTGGAACATCTCATATGCTCCATGACGCTCAAAGCGTCATTGAAGTCCCGGTTCTAATCCATACAAGACTGCACATTGAACTACTGAGTAGGTCTCCTTACGCAATTGCCAAGTGTTCAAAACATCTTGGTCAGACGTAGCGGGTGGTTCATCTCCTAGCGCAGCATCAAGGACATAATTCTTTTTCCCAGCTTGTAGGATGAGCCTAAGATTACGTGCCAAGTCTACAAAGTTGCTCCCATCATCTTTCAACTTAGCTTTCTCTAGGAACGTATTAAAATTCAGGGTTGCTACTGCGTGAGCCATTGATCTAGCGCATAAAATATTGCAAAGTGGACTTAGACTATGTTCAAGACAACTAGAGTTTAACTAATCAAATTACTTATAAACTCCCACTCAAGAATACATCCCTCTAGTCATTTGAGTGGTGCATGATCCAAATCCACTAACTCAAGTCCGATCATCATGTGAGTTGAGTATAGTTTTAGTGGTAAACATCTCTATGCTAATCATATCAACTATACGATTCATGCTCGACCTTTCGGTTTCTTGTGTTCCTAGGCAATGTCTGCACATGCTAGGCTCGTCAAGTTTAACCCGAGTGTTCCGTGTGTGCAACTGTTTTGCACCCGTTGTATGTGAATGTTGAGTCTATCACACCCGATCATCACGTGGTGTCTCGAAACGACGAACTGTCGCAACGGTGCACAGTCGGGGAGAACACAATTTCATTATGAAATTTTAGTGAGGGATCACCTTATAATGCTACCTCGTTCTAAACAAGATAAGGTGCATAAAAGAATTAACATCACATGCAATTCATAAGTGGCATGATATGGCCATGATCTTGTGCTTCTTGATCTCCATCACCAAAGCACCGGCATGACCTTCTTGTCACCGGCGCCACACCATGATCTCCATCATTGTGCCATGATACGTCCATTTTGCATCATGTTTTCATGTTGATATTTATCGCTTCTTGGGATGTTATTTCACTTCACGATACAATTCTTATGCCTTTTCTCTCTTATTTTGCCAGGTTTACATGAAGAGGGAGAATGTCGGCAGCTGGAATTCTGGCATGAAAGTGGAGCAAAGTTGAGATACCTATTCTTTGCAACTCCAAACGCCGTAAAAATCAACGAGGATTTTTTTCCTGGTTTATAAAAAATACTGGGCCGAAGAAGCGCCAGAGGAGCGCCACGGGGTGGCCACAAGCCTGCACGGCGCGGCCACCCCCCTAGGCTGCGCCATGGGGGCTTATGGGCACCCTGCTGGCCCACTTGCCCCCCTCTTTTGCTATATGGAGGGTTTCGTCCAGGAAAAATCAAAGAGGAGCTTTTTCGTGGTTTCGCCGCCGCCATGAGGCAGAACTTGACCAGAACCAATCTAGAGCTCCCACAGGACGATCCTGTTGGGGAAACTTCCCTCCCGGAGGGGGAAATCGTCGCCATCGTCATCACCAACACTCCTCTCATCGGAGGGGACTCGTCACCATCAACATCTTCATCAGCACCATCTCATCTCCAAACCCTAGTTCATCTCTTGTAACCAATCTCGGTCTCGCGACTCCGATTGGTACTTGTAAGGTTGCTAGTAGTGTTGATTACTCTTTGTAGTTGATGCTAGTTGGATTACTTGGTGGAAGAGTTTATGTTCAGATCCTTGATGCTACTCATTACCTCTCTGGTCATGAATATGATTATGCTTTGTGAGTAGTTACTTTTGTTCCTGAGGACATGGGATAAGTCATGCTAATAATAGTCATGTGAATTTGGTATTCGTTCGGTAATTTGATGTGTTGTATGTTGTTTTCCCTCTAATGGTGTTATGTGAACGTCGACTACATAACACTTCACCATTATTTGGGCCTAGGGGAAGGCATTGGGAAGTAGTAAGTAGATGATGGGTTGCTAGAGTGACAGAAGCTTAAACCCTAGTTTATGCGTTGCTTCGTAAGGGGCTGATTTGGATCCACTAGTTTAATGCTATGGTTAGACTTTGTCTTAATTCTTCTTTCGTAGTTGTGGATTCTTTCGAGCGGGGTTAATCATAAGTGGGATGCTTGTCCAAGTAAGGGCAGTACCCAAGCGTCGGTCCACCCACATATCAAACTATCAAAGTAACGAACGTGAATCATATGAACATGATGAAACTAGCAGGACAGAAATTCCCGTGTGTCCTCGGGAGCGATTTTCCTCCTATAAGACTTTGTGCTGGCTTGTCCCTTGCTACAAAAGGGATTGGGACACTTTGCTGCACTGTTGCTACTTTTGTTACTTGTTGCTTGCTACGAATCATCTCACCACACAATCACTTGTTACTGACAATTTCAGTGCCTGCAGATTTTACCTTGCTGAAAACCACTTGTGAGATCCTTCTGCTCCTCGTGGGGTTCGACACTCTTACTTATCGAAAGGACTACGATTGATCCCCAATACTTGTGGGTCATCATGCCACCATCGAGGTTGTCGTGTTATCTATGCTATTACTACTAAAGCTACAACCTAGCAATATAGTAAACGCATCTACAAACACAAACGTTAGTTTAAATACAACCCTATGGCTCTTGCCGGTTGCCGTAGCATCGACGTGCAAGTCGATATTAACTATTACAACATGATCATATCATACATCCAATATATCACATCATGTCTTTGGCCATATCACATCACAAGCATACCCTGCAAAACAAGATAGACATCCTCTAATTTGTTGTTGCATGTTTTACGTGGATGCTATGGGTATCTAGTATGATCGCATCTTACTTACGCAAAAATGACAACGGAGATGTGCAGATTTTTATTTAACCTCTCTCCAAGGACCGCCTCGGTCAAATCCAATTCAACTAAAGTTGAAGAAACCGACACCCGCCAGTCATCTTTATGCAACGAGTTGCATGTTGGTCGATGAAACCAGTCTCTCGTAAGCGTACGAGTAATGTCGGTTCGGGCCACTTCAATCCAACAATACCGCCGAATCGAGAAAAGACTAAGGAGGGCATAAAATCGAACATCAACACACACAAAAACTTTTGTGTTCTACTCGAGATTACATCTACGCATGAACCTAGCTCATGATGCCTCTGTTGGGGAACGTTGCATGGGAAACAAAAAAATTCCTACACACACGAAGACCTATCATGGTGATGTTTATCTACGAGAGGGGGATTGGATCCACATACCCTTGTAGATCGCTAAGCGGGAAGCGTTAGGAAACACGGTTGATGTAGTGGTACAGCTTCGTGATTCAAATCACCGTCGTCCCACGATTCGTTCCGATCTAGCGCCGAACGGACGACACCTCCGCGTTCAGCACACGTACAACTCGATGATGATCTCCGCCTTCTTGATCTAACAAGAGAGACGGGGAAGTAGATGATTTATCCGGCAACATGCCGGTGTGGCGATGGTGGTGATGATCTACTCCTGCAGGGCTCCGCCCGAGCTCCGCAGAAATCCGATCTAGAGGAAGAACTACGTGGTATAGGTTTGAGTTGCACGTGGCAAAGTTGTGTCTCAAAAGCCCTAAACCCACCAATATATATAGGAGGAGGAGAGGGTCTATCCTTGGGGCTGAAGGGAGCCCCAAGGGCGTCGGCCGAAGGGGAGGAGCTGGACTCCCACCCCAATTCAGTTTGGGGGAAGGAGTCCACTCCTTCCTTCCCACCTCCCTCTTTCCTTGTTTTTTCTTTTCCTTTGGTTTTTTCTCCTTGTGGAGCCATAGCCCACTTGGGCTGGCCTCACCAGCCCACTAAGGGCTGGTGTGCCACCCTAGTGCTATTGGGCTCACTCCCGGGTGGGTGGGCCCCTCCCGGTGAATACACTGAACCCATTCGTCACTCCGGGTACACTGACGGTAATGCCCGAAATCTTTCCGGTGACCAAATGAAACCATCATATATATCAATCTTCATTTATGGACCATTCCGGAAACCCTCGTGACGTTCGTGATCTCATCCTGGGCTCCGAACAACCTTTGGTCACCAACACATATAACTCAACTATACTAAAACATCATCGAACCTTAAGTGTGCAGACCCTGCGGGTTCAAGAACTATGCAGACATGACCCGAGGTACTCCCCGGTCAATATACAATAGCGGGACTTGGATGTCCATATTGGATCCTACATATTCTACGAATATCTTATCGGTTGAAGCTCTGTGCCAAGGATTCATATAATCCAGTATATCATTCCCTTTGTCCTTCGGTATGTTACTTGCCCAAGATTTGACCGTCGGTATCCCTATACCTATTTCAATCTCGTTACCGGCAAGTCTCTTTACTCATTCCGTAATACAAGATCCCGTGACTAACACTTGAGTCACATTGCTTGCAAGGCTTATTTGTGATGTTGTATTACCGAGTGGGCCCCGAGATACCTCTCCGTCACACGGAGTAACAAATCCGAGTCTTGATCCATGCTAACTCAATGGACACCTTCGGAGATACCTGTAGAGCATCTTTATAGTCACCCAGTAACGTTGTGTCGTTTGATACACACAAGGTATTCTTCCGGTGTCAGTGAGTTACATGATCTCATGGTCATAGGAATGAATACCTGACACGCAGAAAACGATAACAACACAATGACACGATCACATGCTACGTTCATAGTTTGGGTCTAGTCCATCACATGATTCTCCTAATGATGTGATCCAGTTATCAAGAGACAACACTTGCATATGGTCAGAAAACCTTAACCATCCTTGATCAACTGGCTAGCCAACTAGAGGATTACTAG
Source organism: Hordeum vulgare subsp. vulgare (assembly GCF_904849725.1). NCBI lineage: Eukaryota > Viridiplantae > Streptophyta > Magnoliopsida > Poales > Poaceae > Hordeum > Hordeum vulgare. The sequence goes on along the minus strand of NC_058520.1, from coordinate 184,116,652 downwards.
GGACATTGTATTGTCTATATATCCACACATGTATCTATGCTTTCATTCAATACAATTGTAGCATGGATAATAAACGATTATCTTGAAACAGGAAATATAATAATAACTATTTTATCATTGCCTCTAGGGCATATTTACAACAAGGTTTTGGATGAATTCATTGCAATGTCTATCATGAAGAAGACCGCTGATAATGCTCTTGCTCGCGTTCGGTCAAAGACGGCTTCACCCAACCTTGCCTTAAAAGCCAAGGCTGCTTCTGAAGAAGAAGAGGAGGAGGAGGAAGAGGAAGGCTGCCCTGAAGACACTATGTATGCTTATCATGAGCACATGGCTCTTGCGTCGAGGTAATTCTGGGGCAACAAGAGAAACTCAAGGCCAAATTTCTCCAAGAATAACTCAAGTGGTTTCAAGACCAAGCAACGTGTGAGGACATGCTATAACTGCGGCAATGTGAGTCACTTCGGGGCAGAATGTCCCTATGAGAAGAGGGAAGACAACGGTGGCAAGCTCATTCGCAAAGACAAAGCCAAGTCTTTCCCGAACAAGAACAACTTTGTCAAGAAACCCCATCCAAAGGGTATGGTGGCACTTGAAGAGACCCCTCCGATGATGATGACGATGATGATATGGTGGCAACGGCTACTGTAGCCATTGCCACCCCTCTCCCAAGGTGTCTCTCTTCGGCGCCCCCAAGGATAACCGCATCGCCAAGTGCCTTATGGCCAGAGGTATCGATCAGGTAACCCCAACATTAAGACCACCATCACTACTGCTCCTTCATTGTTAAACTGTGTTGATGATAGTGATGTTGTGGAACTTAATGAGCATGATTTTGACAAATTTCTGTGTAAAATCAAAGGAGAATCCAATAAGCACTTTGTTGCTCTTTTGGAACAACTGGGTGAGGCTAATGACCTCATCGAGTCTCATGAGGAGACTATCTCCGAACTGCAAGGACATAGTCGTGACTATGCCGATGAGATTGCTGAATTATCTATGGCTCTAGAAAAAGAGCTCAATCGTCGTTTGGCTCTTGAGGAGTCACACAACGATGATTGTGCTAGATTACAAAAGGAGCTAGATCACGCTATTGTCTTTACACATGTGCTTAAGTCTGAAAAGGCTGCACTTGGGGTTGGCCATGACAGACTCAAGGAGGAGTTTGATACACTTGACAAGGCTCACAAGGTCTTGAAATGTGCTCATTTCTCCCTGAAAGAGTCTCATGATCAACTCCAAGCAAAGCTTACCAAGGAGATCTCTACATGTCCTCCTTTTTTTATAATTGATAATGCTTGTGCAACTAACCCTTGTTGTGAGCATGTACATCTTGTGGAGGAAAATGCTAAGTTGAAGGATCAACTTGAGAAGGGACTTGTGTCATCCATTCAAGGAGAGAAGAACCTAAACGACCTTTTGAGTAATCAAAAGGGAGTTGTAGGAAAGGAGGGACTTGGACTTACATCCAAGTCGAAAAGGAAAAGGAAGAACAGGAACCAGCGATCTCCTAGCCTCATGGACATCTTTGTCAAAGAGGGCAAAGGGACTCAGAAGGAGAACATGAACAAGGTGGAGGATGGTAGCATCAAGAAGGGCAAAACCATTCCTACCAACACAGACGACAAATTTAATCCATCTTATGTTTTATGTCGTGCTGGTGATGGGCATGTTTATGCCAGATTTGTTGGTTCTTACTATGAGTCCATTGAATGGGCTATTTGGGTTCCTAAGGCCCTTGTTTTTAACATCAAAGGACACATTCAAAATTGGGTACCTAAAACCAAGCCTTGATCTATCGCAGGAGTGTGCTTCTGGTGGGGTATCATGGTTGCTCGATAGTGGAGCAACAAATCATATGACCGGAAGCAAGGACTTAGTGGTGGACGTGCATCCTTCCCCATCTATGCCCACCCATGTCCAATTTGTTGATGCTTCAACGTCCAAGGTATTTGGATTTGGTAAGGTGGTCATCTCTCAAGAGTTATCTATTGAGAAGGTCATGCTTGTTGAGTCCCTTGCTTACAATTTACTTTCTGTTCGTCAACTTGCAATTATGGGATTTGCCACATTCTTTAATCTTGATACCGTGGTCCTTTTGTGGAGCAAGACTCTTAAAGTAACCTATGTTGGATATGTCGAAACTGGTCTCTATGTGGTGAACTTTTCACAGCGACCCACTAAGACTACAACTTGTCTAATGGCTAAAGTTGATGTGGGCTGGCTTTGGCATCGCGACTAGCTCATGTCAATATGAGATCTTTGCAAAGTCTCCTCAAAGGGGACCATGTTAGTGGACTAACGAATGTGAGTTTTGCCAAAGATCGTGCTTGTAGTGCATGTATTGAAGGGAAGATTCACAAAACTGCTCATCGTCCAATGACTCTCTTTTACACTAAGAGGCCTTTGGAGCTCCTTCATATGGATCTCTTTGGCCCTCCATATTTTGATAGTCTTGGGGGCAGAAAGTACTACTTGGTGATTGTTGATAATTACTCAAGATACACTTGGGTATATTTCTTCAAGAGGAAGAGTGAAACTCAACAAACCGTCATCAACTTTGCTAATGAAGCTCAACGTCAACACGAACCAAAGATTTTGATGATTAGAACTGACAACGACACCGAGTTCAAGAACTACACCTTGGATGAGTTTCTTAGTGATGAGGGAATCAAGCATCAATATTCAGCACCATACACCCCTCAACAAAATGGTGTGGCAGAGAGGAAGAACCGGACATTGATAGACGTGGCAAGAACAATGATGGCGGAATTCAAATCTCCGTATAACTTTTGGGCCAAAGCCATCAACACAACATGCCATGCATCCAATCGGCTCTATATCCGCAAAGGCTTGAACAAGACCCCATATGAGATTCTCACCGGAAACAAACCCAATCTCAAGTACTTCAGGGTATTCGGGTGTAAGTGTTTCATTCTCAAGAAAGGTGCACGTTTAGCTAAATTTTATTCTAGAGCTCAAGAGGGCATTTTTGTTGGTTATGCCACAAACTCTCATGCTTACCGTGTCCTCAACAAGTCCACCGAGCTCATTGAGGAAACGTGTAACGTGGAGCTTGATGAAAATAATGGCTCCCAAGTGGAGCAAAGTGATCTTTGTGATGTAGGTGATGAAATTACTCCCCAAGCCATGAGAAGAATGGGGATTGGTCAAATACTCCCCATTGAGGAACCCCTTGTGGCCGAAGGAGAAGGACAATGCTCTACTCAAGTGGATCCATCACCCTCACAAGCCCCACACGCTTTTGATGAACAAAGAGAAAACCCTCAACCAACTGAACAGGATCAAGGGCAAGATCAACCACTCAAAGATGGCGATGCACCACATGATGTCCAAGTGCTTACACAAGGTTCCGAATCTGCTCAAGATCAAGATAAAGTGCAGCCACAAGATCAAGATCAAGTGCAGCCACAAGATCAATATCAAGAGGAGCCACAAGATCAAGAACAAACCAGTGAGCCTGCTCAAGACGAAAATCAAGTTGATCAGGATGCTGCTTATCAATTTCCTTCTGCAACACCTAAGAGGGGTCGCCGTGCCAAGGAAGGATCAAAACTCAAGGCCAAGCAACGTGATCAAGTTGATGCTCCCTAGTTATCAAGCGCAGAACTCTTGGAACATCGCGCAACCAAGATTGCATCCAAGCTGAGAGTCAAATCACATCTTATGAAGAACGTGCTTGGAAGTTTTAAAAGGGGAGTGTCCACTCGTCAACAAATTTCAAATTATTGTGAGCATCACGCGTTTGTTTCGTATTGTGAACGTCAATAGGTACATGAAGCGCTCGACGATGAGGATTGGCTTATGGCCATGCATGAAGAACTCAACAACTCCCAGCGTAATCAAGTCTGGAAATTAGTGCCAATACCAAAGGAGGAACATAATGTCATCGAGACCAAATGGATCTTCAAAAAAAAGCAAGATGCCAATGGGATTGTGGTTCGAAACAAGGCAAGATTGGTGGCTCAAGGCTACTCCCAAGTCGAGGGTATCGACTACGGTGAAACCTTTGCCCCTGTTGCTCGTCTAGAATCTATTCGCATGCTCCTTGCATTGGCATCTCATCATGATTTCAAATTACAACAAATGGATGTGAAAAGTGCTTTTCTTAATGGTCCTTTAAATGAGTTGGTATATGTCAAACAATCTCCGGGGTTCGAACATCCCAAGCTCCCCAATCATGTATATAAACTTAATAAGGCACTCTATGGCCTTAAACAAGCCCCACGTGCGTGGTATGAGTACCTTACCGAGTTATTGCAAGATTGTGGGTTTGAAATTGGGAAGATTGATCCCACTCTTTTTACCAAGAAGGTCAAAGGGGAGTTGTTCGTATGCCAACTATATGTTGATGATATTATTTTTGGTTCCCCTAACGAATCCTTCAATGAAGAATTTGCTGCACTAATGACCGAGAAATTTGAGATGTCAATGATGGGTGAGTTGAAGTTCTTCCTCGGGTTCGAGATTAAACAAGGTTTAGAAGGAACTTTCATCAAACAAGCCAAGTACACCCAAGACATGCTCAAAAGGTTCGAGCTAGAAGATGTCAAGCCGGTCAAGTTTCCCGTGCCAACCAGATACAAGCTTGACAGTGATCCCAATGGTAAAGCAGTGGATCAAAAGGTATATCACTCCATGATTGGATCCCTTTTTTACCTATGTGCATCTAGACTGGATATCATGTTGAGTGTAGGGATTTGTGCACGGTTTCAATCTGCACCAAAGGAAATCCATTTTATGGCTGTCAAACGAATCTTTCGATACTTGGCTCATACCCGAACTTTGGCCTATGGTATCCCAAAGGAGCAAGCTTCAACCTAGTGGGCTATTCTGACTCAGATTGGGTGGGAGACTCTGTGGAGAGGAAGCCAACTTCTGGAGGATGTCAATTTCTTGGTCGTTCACTCGTAAGTTGGTCTTCAAAGAAGCAGAACTCTGTCTCATTGTCTTCCACCGAATTTGAGTATGTTGCAGCTGCGAGTTGTTGTGCACGGTTGCTATGGATGAGGAAAACTTTAAAGGATTACGGTGTCACTTGTGACAAAGTGCCTATTCTATGTGACCATCAAAGTGTTATCAAAATTTCCCTCAATCCGGTGCAACATAGCAAGACCAAGCACATTGATATTCGTCATCACTTCATTCGTGAGCATATCAAGCGTGGTGATATTGAGGTTCACTTCATCAACATTGAAGAGCAACTTTCAGATATTTTCACTAAGCCCCTAGATGAAGCAAGGTTCTGGGAGTTAAGGCATGAGCTAAATATCATTGATTCAAGTAATGTGGATTGAAACCAGGCACTCTGCACCTCATTCCGCATTATATCTAGTTCTAGGTGTAGGCATGGACATAGGGGGAGTGTTCTTCCCTCAATGAACTCTCCCTCCCCCCATTATGCATAAATCGATCAAGTCTTTCACATCGGCCATTATTGATGGCACTTGTGCTTCAAAGATGACCATTGGTCATGAACCAAAGGATAATTCTTCGCGGTGTCATACCTTTTGTCTCAAACATAGGTGGCTCCGGCCACCGGCCCTTGCTACCTCTTGAGCTTGCGTTGGTTTTTCCCTTGAAGAGGAAAGGGTGATGCAGCACAGTAGCAGTAAGTATTTCCCTCAGTTTGAGCACCAAGGTATCGATACAGTAGGAGTATCAAGGCAAGTCTCCAAAGTACCTGCGCAAAAACAAACAAACTTGCACCCAACACTATAAAGGGGTTGTCAATCCCTTCACGATTGATTGCAAGGTGAGATCTGAAGGCGGAAAGTGCAACAAAGTGAAAGTGTGGAGCTGAAAATATGAAGTGAAGTAGACCCGGGGGCCATAGTGTTCACTACAGGCTTCTCTCATGATAGCAGATATTACGGTGGGTGAATGAATTACAGTCGAGCAATTGATAGAATCGCGCAAAGTCATGATGATATCTAAGGCAATGATCAAACATATAGGCATCACGTCCGAGACAAGTAGACCGATACTATCTGCATATACTACTATCACTCCACACATCGACCGCTATCCAGCATGCATCTAGTGTATTGAGTTCATAACAAACAGAGTAACACCTTAAGCAAGATGACATGATGTAGAGGGATAAATTCATGCAATAGATAAAAACCCCATCTTTTTACCCTTGATGGCAACAACACGATGCGTGCCTCGCTACCCTTTCTATCATTGGGTCAGGTCACCGCACGGTATGAACCCAAAGCCAAGCACTTCTACCATTGCAAGAATTATAGATCAAGTTGGCCAAACAAAACCCACAACTCGAAGAGAATTACAAGGATTCGAAATCATGCATGTAAGAGATCAGAGGAAACTCAAATAACATTCATCGATAATCTGATCATAAATCCACAATTCATCGGATCTCGACAAACACACCGCAAAAGAAGATTACATCGAATAGATCTCCATGAAGATCATGTAGAACTTTGTATTGAAGATCCAAGAGAGAGAAGAAGCCATCTAGCTACTAGCTATGGACCCGAAGGTCTGTGGTGAACTACTCATGCATCATCAGAGAGGCAATGGTGTTGATGAAGAAGGCCTCCGTGTCCGAATCCCCCCACTGGCAGGGCACCAGAACGGTCCCCAGATGGGATCTTGCGGAGACAGAAGCTTGCGGCGGCGGAAAAGTATTTTCGTGGCTCTCTCCCGTGGTTTCAGATTTTTAGGAAATTTATAGGCCGAAGAGGTAGGGAAAAGGAGCCACGGGGGGCCCACAAGCGTGCCAGGCGCCCCCCAGGCCGGGCCTAGGGGGCTTGTGACCTCCCCGGGGGTCTTTTGCCTTGGTTCTCAAGTTCCCCGTGTGTCTTTTGTTACGGAAAAAAGCATTTCGAAGATTTTATTCTGTTTGGACTCCGTTTAATATTCTTCTCTGAAAAGGGTCAAAAACACGGGAAAAATAGGAACTGGCACTTGGCACTGAGTTAATAGGTTAGTCCAAAAAAAGATATAAATGCATACAAAACATCCAAAGTTGACAAGATAATAGCATGCAACCATAAAAAATTATAGATACGTTGGAGACGTATCAAGCATCCCCAAGTTTAACTCCTGCTCGTCCTCGAGTAGGGAAGTGATATAGATTGAATTTTTGATGTGGAATGCTACCTAACATATTTGTCCTTTGTAACTTCTTTCATGTGACATGAATGTTCAGATCCGTAAGATTCAAAACAATTGTTTGCTATTGACATGAAAACAATAATACTTCAAGCAACCTAGCAAAGTGATCATGAACTTTCGAAATAACAAGGCCAAAGAAAGTTATCCCTACAAAATCATATTGTTTGGCTATGCTCCATAATCCCCACACAACGAATTTAAATCATGCACAACCCCGGTATTGGCCAAGTAATTGTTTTCGCACTCTTATTTTCTCAAACATTTTTCAACTCTCACGCAATATATGAGCGTGAGCCATGGATATAGCACTATAGGTGGAATAGAGTGTGGTGGAGGTTGTGAGGCAAAAAAGGAGGATATGGTTACATCGACTCGGCGTATCAACGGGCTTATGGATATGCCCATCAATAGATATCAATGTGACTGAGTAGGGATTACCATGCAACGGATGCACTTAGAGCTATAAGTGTGTGAAAGCTCAAAAGGAAAACTAGTGGGTGTGCACCCAACTTGCTTGCTCACGAAGACCTAGGGCAATTTTGAGGAAGCCCATCATTGGAATATACAAGCCAAGTTATATAATGAAGATTCCCACTAGTATATGGAAGTGTCAAAACGAGAGACTCTCTATCATGAAGAACATGGTGCTATTGTGAAGCACAAGTGTAGAAAAAGATAGTAGCATTGTCCCTTCTCTCTTTTTCTCTCTCTTTTTTTGGGCTCTTTGGGCTCATTTAATTTTTTTGGTGGGCATCTTTGGCCTCTTTTATTATTATTTCCTCACATGGGACAATGCTCTAATAATGATGATCATCACACTTTTATTTACTCACAGCTCAATGCTTAGAGCAATGATGACTCTATAGGAGATGCCTCCGGCAGTGTATCGGGATGTGCAACGATCTAGCTTGGCGTGTGACGTTGAAACATATCGCTAGGTATCTTACGATCATGCAATGGCAATATGAAAGTGACGGCACAAGTCATGAGACAGAACGGTGGGAGTTGCATGGCAATATATCTCGGAATGGCTATGAAAATGCCATAATAGGTAGGTATGGTGGCTGTTTTGAGGAAGGTATATGGTGGGTTTGTGCACCGGCGAAAGTTGCACGGCACTAGAGGGGCTAGCAATGGTGGAAGGTGAAAGTGCATCTATACCATGGACTCACGTTAGTAATGAAGAACTCATATACTTATTGCGAAAGTTTTATTAGTAATCAAAACAAAGTGCTAAACGCATACTCCTAGGGGAAGGGTTGGTAGGTGTTAACCATCGCGGGATCCCGACCGCCACACAAAGGATGACAATCAATAAATCAATTATGCTCCGACTTCCTAACATAGCGGTTCACCATACGTGCATGCTACGGGAATCACTAACTTCAACATAAGTATTTCTAGATTCACAACACCCTACTAACATAACTCTAATATTACCATATCCATGTCTCAAAACCAATTGAGAGGAATCAAACTTCTCTTTACTAATCGATGCACATGAATATGTAGGTTTTTATTATATCCTCTTTGGATGCCTATCATCTTTAGGACTACTTTCATAGCACCAGCCAAGTACCAAGTTACTCAGAGAGAGCACTCTCAAAAAGATATAAGTGAAGATCGAGAGTTCTTATTTCTCCAAAATATGACACCGCCGTCCTCTAAAAAGATCTAAGTGAAGCACTAGAGCAAATTTATCTAGCTCAAAAGATATAAGTGAAGCACATGCGAGCTAAATTGCCTAACTCAAAAGATATAAGCGAAGCTCAATGAGTATTCTAGCAAAATCACGATGAGTGCATGTCTCTCTCAAAAAGGTGTGCAATAAGGATGATTGTGACACAACAAAAAGAAAAGACTCCTATAATACACGACGCTCCAAGCAAAACACATATCATGTGGTGAATAAAAATATAGCTCCAAGTAACATTACCGATGGATTGTACACGAAAGAGGGGATGCCTTCCCGGGGCATCCCCAAGATTAGGATTTTTGGTGTCCTTGAATTTGTCTTGGGATGCCTTGGGCATCCCCAAGCTTGAGCTCTTTCCACTCTTTATCCCATTGTCCATGAGAACATCACCCAAAACTTGAAAACTTCACAACACAAAACTTAAATAGAAACTCATGATATCATTAGCACAAGAAAACAAACCACCACCTCTTTAGGTACTGTAGCAAACTTGATTTCTATTTATATTGGTGTTATATTACTGTATTCTCACTTCTCCATGGCTAGTACCCCCCGATACTATCCATAGTTTCATCAAATAAGCAACCAACACAACAAAAACAGGATGTGCCAAAAACAGACTAGTCTGTAGCAATCTGTATACTTCGTATACTTCTGATATCTAAAAAATTCTGAAAAACTATGACAATTGAGGAAATTTTCATATCAACCAGCAACAAGAAGAATCAACTCAAAATATCTTTTTGGATAGGAATTAATAATAATTTCGTGAGCGCAAAGTTTTTGTCTTTTTCAGCAAGATCAAACAACCATCACCAAAACTAGTCATAAAGGTTTTACTTGGCACAAACACAAAAAGAAACACAAAGAACACAATTATAAGAGAAATATGATGGTGTGGACACAACAAAACAGAAAGCAAAAAAGCAAAGATAAATTCAATGGGTTGCCTCCCAACAAGCGCTATTGTTTAACGCCCTTAGCTAGGCATAAGGCGATAGAATCACTTATCGTCGTCTTTGGTGCTCAAGTCATAAGTAGCCCTCATCATGGATTCATAAGACAATCTTATTTTCTTTCTAGGAAAGTGTTACATGCCCTTCTTTGATGGAAATTGAAATCTAATATTCCCTTCCTTCATATCGATGACATCACCAATAGTCCTTAGGAAAGGTCTACCAAGAATGATAGGACATGTCGGATTGCAATCAATATCAAGCACAAGGAAATCTACGGGTACATACTTCCTATTTGCAATAATAAGAACATCATTGATCCTTCCCATAGGTTTCTTAACAGTAGAATCCGCAAGATGCAAATTAAGAGAGCACTCATCGATCTCATTGAAGCCTAGAACAACACATAAAGACTTTGGAATAGCGGAAACACTAACACCCAAATCACACAAAGCATTGCATTCATAGTTTTTAATCTTGATTTTGATAGTAGGTTCCCACTCATCATGAAGTTTTCTAGGAATAGAAACTTCCAACTCAAGTTTCTCTTCAAGAGATTTCATCATAGCATCGACAATATGATTGGTAAAGGCCTTGTTTTGGCTATAAGCGTGTGGAGAGTTTAGCATGGATTGCATCAAGGAAATACATTCAATCAAAGATCAACTATCATAATTGAATTCCTTGAAATCCAAAGTAGTAATTTCATTACTACTCAAAGTTTTGATATCCTCTACTCCAATTTCAAAGCTTTTAGCATCAAGGTAGATAGACTCCGAATCATTGGGGCGTTCCTCAACCAAAGTGGATTCATATCCAGCCCCATCATCATTAGGTTTGACATTAGAAAACAAGGATTCAATAGGAGTCACACCAACCACTTTAAGATCTTCGTGATTCTCATCACATATTTCAGGTTTAGCAGCCATTTTATTGACTAAGGTAGCATGTTTATTAAAAATCTGTCCTACCAATTTTTCAAGACGAGCAAACTGAGAATTTAGCACAAGGAATTCTTTGGCCATATCATTAACTTTTTTATTCATAAAAGCCATAAAATAATTTTGCTCCCTTAGTTCTCTACGAAAGTAACTATTATAATCAAACTGTGTAGACATGAAGCCTTTAACACAAGTTTCAATCTCTTCCAACCTTTTATAGTAACCATCATAATCCTTTGGTTGGGCCATACAGGTCTTAGCACGCAGACAAACGCACAAGCAAACAAAAAGCAAGCGAAAGAAAAGGGTGAACGAAAAAGGCAAATATTTTTGTAAATTTTTGTTTTTCAGAAGTGGGGGAGAGGAAAACGAGAGGCAAAAAAGTAAATGCAAGAGATGAGTTTGCGACAGTTACTTGGATAAGCTTCACTTAGAATAGTCCCCGGTGCTAGAAATTGACACGTTGAAGGAAGACTATCCTTGACTTGATACTCCCCGGCAACGGCGCTAGAAATTCTTCTTTCTACCTCTTGAGCTTGCGTTGGTTTTTCCCTTGAAGAGGAAAGGGTGATGCAACACAGTAGAAGTAAGTATTTCCCTCAGTTTGAGAACCAAGGTATCAATCCAATAGGAGTATCAAGGCAAGTCTCCAAAGTACCTGCGCAAAAACAAACTAACTTGCACCCAACGCTATAAAGGGGTTGTCAATCCCTTCACGATTGATTGCAAGGTGAGATCTGAAGGCAGAAAATGCAACAAAGTGAAAGTGTAGAGCTGAAAATATGAAGTGAAGTAGACCCGGGGGCCATAGTGTTCACTAGATGCTTCTCTCATGATAGCAAATATTACGGTGGGTGAACGAATTACCGTCGAGCAATTGATAGAATCGCGCAAAGTCATGATGATATCAAAGGCAATGATCAAACATATAGGCATCACGTCCGAGACAAGTAGACCGATACTGTCTACATCTACTACTATTACTCCACACATCGACCTCTATCCATCATGCATCTAGTGTATTGAGTTCATAACAAATAGAGTAATGCCTTAAGCAAGATGACATGATGTAGAGGGATAAATTCATGCAATAGATATAAACCCCATCTTTTTACCCTTGATGGCAACAACACGATGCGTGCCTCGCTACACCTTCTGTCACTGGGTGAGGTCACCGCACGGTATGAACCCAAAACCAAACACTTCTCCCATTGCAAGAATTATAGATCAAGTTGGCCAAACAAAACCCACAACTCGAAGAGAATTACAAGGATACGAAATCATGCATATAAGAGATCAGAGGAAACTCAAATAACATTCATAGATAATCTGATCATAAATCCACAATTCATCGGATCTCGACAAACACACCGCAAAAGAAGATTACATCGGATAGATCTCCATGAAGATCATGGAGAACTTTGTATTGAAGATCCAAGAGAGAGAAGAAGACATCTAGCTACTAGCTATGGACCCGAAGGTCTATGGTGAACTACTCACACATCATCGGAGAGGCAATGGTGTTGATGAAGAAGCCCTCCGTGTCCGAATCCCCCCTCCGGCAGGGCACCACAATGGTCCCCAGATGGGATCTTGCGGAGACAGAAGCTTGCAGCGGCGGAAAAGTATTTTCGTGGCTCTCTCCGTGGTTTCAGATTTTTAGGGAATTTATAGGCGTAAGAGGTAGGGCAAAGGAGCCATGGGGGGACCACAAGCCTACTAGGCGCGCCCCCTAGGCCGCGCCTAGGGGGCTTGTGACCTCCCCCGAGGTCTTTTGCCTTGGTTCTCAAGTTCCTCGTGTGTCTTATGGTACAGAAAAAATCATTCCGAAGATTTTATTCCGTTTGGACTGTGTTTAATATTCTTCTCTGAAAAGGGTCAAAAACACGGAAAAAACAGGAACTGGCACTTGGCACTGAGTTAATAGGTTAGTCCCAAAAAAGATATAAAATGCATACAAAACATCCAAAGTTGACAAGATAATAGCATGGAACCATCAAAAATTATAGATACGTTGGAGACATATCACCCCCGTGTCTCTCCCGATAAAGGAAGGTTATAATATGGCTAGTCAGTATATTTTGCTTGTGATTTTTTTCTCCCATACCGACTAGTCGGTGCCCATGATGATTTCGCGCTGTTCTCGCAAGTTCTGAAACTCTATGTGATTTCTGGAGCGGTACTACCGTCCAGAGGAAGCGGTACTACCGCCAGGGGGGACGGTTCTACCGCCCGGGTAGCGGTACTACTGCTATGACCCGAGCGATACTACCGCAATGACCAACACGGTACTACCGCTGGCTAGGGCTAGGTCGGCTAGATTCTGCTCCTATTCAGAGGGAGCGGTACTACCGCTCATGACTCGAGCGGTACTACTACCAGCCCAGCGGTACTACCGCCAGCCGAGCGGTACTACCGCCCTGCTCGTGCCCTAGGGGGGTATATAAAGGGAGGGGGCCGTTTTCTCTGCCCCATTTGCTTCTTCTTCGTGGAGCTCTCTCTCTCTCTATCCCAAAATCCCCTAGATCTGATCTTCCTCCGCAGAGCTTCTCCTCCCTTTCTAGTTGGAGGGATTGCTCCCCTCCTCCTTCCTCCTTCGGGTGCTATGGATTCCGGTACAACTCCTCTACTTCCTCTCTTGGTTGGTGTTCTTGCTTCTAGGTTTAGGAGCTTGATGTACTAGATTCATTGTTATGATTTATGCTTAGTTTTTGGATGGAATGAGGAGAAATCTTAGGAGATTTTAGGTCCAATGTGTTTACTTGAATCAAATCTGACATGCCCTAGAGTTCTACATGTTTTAAAATCTGCTGGTTCTTTTCAAAATTGTTATGGATGTGGTTTAGATGTGGATCGCATCTAAAAATCCAGCCCCGCACTGTACTACCGTTCCATCCCGGGCGGTACTACCGCTCGGGGCAGTGGTACTACCGCTGCCTAGCAGTACTACCGCTTTGTGGCGATACTACCGCCCCTCGGCTAGCGATACTACCGATGTGCCATATATGGCTGATTTACTTTGGCATCTTGTGCTTCTTCTTATATGTTCTGGACCTTGCCATGACTCTTTTTGTCGCTTTTTCTGCGTGTTTGTGTTGTGTGTCACACGTAATGGTTCCCATCGTTCTAACCCGGTCCGTGACACCCAGTCAAAGAGGTTCCGCAATCCTGACCACCCAGAAGGTTCAGAAAGTTCCAATCCCAGCCCTTCAAAGCACCATTTCAAGAAGACTGCATCAAAGGAAAAGGAGGCCAACATTGACTACAACACTATGCTTCTGTGACAGCCCGAGACCGACGCCCCAGAAGATTTCCCCTTTATTCCATTGCTGGTGTGTGTTTATTTTTATTTGTCGCATCATCATCGCATCATGCGCATCATCTGCATTGCATCGGCATACCGTTGCCGCCAGTTTTCAAAACTTGCATCCGCTATTAGTTGCCAGTTCTCTCCGTGTTCGTTGTTGATCGTTTTGAGCCCGACCACACACGCACGCGCCCGCGACATCGCCAAAACCTTGTTTTTAAAAGTGTATCTAAAACTTTCTCTGATTGGGTTGAAACTTGACGTGCGGTCTTATTTAGATGTAGGTAGGCCGCTTGCCAAATTTTGTTGCAATCGGAGTCTGTGTGGTACCCGAACGGTCGACCATAGCGGCACCGTATTCGGTTATTCGTCGGACGTTTTTCGGCGTTTTAAATCGCGTTGCCGCGCCGCGGTACTTACCTCTCACCTCTGACTAGCCACTCTACACATCCGCTTACCCGTCCCTGCGTGCGAGACCGTTCGATTCCGATCGCACGGTTGAAATCGGGGCGAAAAACTGCAAAACCTAGCCCCTTCCCTATTTAAACAGCCCCACCTACCTAATATGGCCTTCTCCCACCTCTCCCTCGAAATCCGCGCCGCCCCTCAAACCCTAGTGCAGCCCCCACCTCCTCTCTCCTCCCGAGCCACCGCGGGCCCGCCCGAGCCCATCCGAGGCCCGTCGGGCCCAGATCCAGCCGCCGCCACGGTTGTGCTCGCGGGAGAGCCTCGAGCTCCCCTCCCATGGCAGCCTGCCTCGCCTCCCGAGCTGCCCCTTCGTCGCGCCGCCGCCGTCCGGCCCGGAACCGGAGAGGTCCGGCCGGATCCAGCGCCTCCCGGCCCGTCGGCTGCCCCGCGACCTCTCTGGCGCCGGCACCCCGCTGCGTGTAGCGTGCCGCCGCCTGAACCTTGCCGCCGCCTCCACCTGCCTGCGCCCTACCCTGCTCCCCTCCCGCTGTCGCCTCCTGTCCAGATCGGGACAAGGAGAACGACGAGGCATAGCTCGAGCATCCTGCGTCCTGGGCCGGCTTGCGCGCTTGGGCCGCGCCGCCCAGGCCGGCCTCCTCCAGCCGGCGCTCCCAAGGCCTCCCGCATCGGCCCACTCGCCCCGTCGGCCCAGCTAGGCCGCCTCCCCAGACCAGGCCAGGCTCGAGGTGAGCCTCTACCCCCCTACTGCCCTATCTAGCGCGTGTGACGCGTTTTAGCTAAATAACGCTCGCTGTCGTTTTGGCCCAGATTAGAAATTCGGCCCGAGTTGATATTTCTATTATCCGGCGATTTATTAATTTCAGGAAAATGTCATATTTTCAAATGCCCGTAAATAATTAACCGTGCGTCGGATCGCGATGATTTAAATATATAACTCATGTAGAATTTTGCGTAGATTATTATTTTGTAAACTGCGTGCATGTTTGAAGTGGTTTGACCCGTCGTATGCCT
Organism: Hordeum vulgare subsp. vulgare; assembly: GCF_904849725.1. Lineage (NCBI taxonomy): Eukaryota > Viridiplantae > Streptophyta > Magnoliopsida > Poales > Poaceae > Hordeum > Hordeum vulgare. The sequence continues at coordinate 184,101,148 of NC_058520.1, read as the reverse complement.
AGATTTGCATGCTGTCGTAATAGGGAATTATCCCGTATTTATTTTCGTGCGTGTCCGGATTGCTCAAACCCCATCGATGAAATGTTCGTGTTATTAGGGACCTTTTGCCATGTATTTTAGAGTAGTTGTTTGCATTTTTTCATGTAGGTTCCGTCGCTAGTTTGTTATATCATGTTTAGGACATATTCTCGCATATACGTGTGGCGTTATTTTTATTTTTGCAACCCCTCATGTTATATATGTTTTTGGGATAGAAAAATCCATAGAATTTAACTGTGCATTTAGTTTTAGATTTTGAGCAAGCTAGTCCGCGTGATATTTTTCCATGTTGCCCTTTTGTTTATTTTGTGGTATTTATTTCATGCATGATATAAATGAGTTGTCAACTAGAGATATGCCCTTAGATGTGTAGGCTAGCCTCTGGTAATTTTCGTTGCAATAGAAATCCATGTTTAGGTGTTGTTTGCTTGTTGTCAATATGCTAGAAAATAGTGCTGGTTTGGAGATGCTGAAATATTTCTAAGTCTGAAATCTGTTATATTTTGTTGCTGTCTTTCCATGAGTTTATCTGATGATCTATAGCTCTTTTGAGGTTGGTGCAATGGAGTTAGTTGTAGCCCTTAAGATTCTGTAGCATGCTGTCAATTTTCATGCCATATGGTGTCCTGTAGAATATAGTTTTGTTGCTGTCAATATGCCTTCAGATCGAAAACTGCACTGTCAAAACTGATATTTTCACAAAGTGTGAAACTGGTGTGAGATGCCATTTTGTGAGTTCTTTTCCTAGTGATCCATGCTTCCATGCTAGATGTTATTAGTAGTATGTTGTAGTGCATCTTTCCCTCTACTGTCTCATGCCTTGTTTGAGCATTTTGGATTTGTGTAGCTTGTTGTTCGAGGGTGTAGAAAATGCTATGTGGCTGATTTTGACAGATTATGACTATTTCTTGTATAGCTTGTAGTTGTTGAACCGTTGCTCCATTTTGATCGTGCCCTATATTAAACTTGCTTAGAATATCGTGTAGTTTCATATTGTCTTGCTGGTTGTATGTCTTGGGATGCTTGTGACTGTCGTTGCACACATGTTGCATTCATGCCATCATATCTTGCGGTGTTTGTATGTTTTGAACCGTAGCTCCATTGGAGATGTTCTCTATATGTAAATTGATTGGAACGACGCGTAGAATCACGTGAACCTATTTATTTTTCTGTTTAACAAATATTTAAATGTGTTAATTCAGATCTGGATAGAAATATAAATTAACGCATGAGGTCATCTCGGAGATGCTATAAGTCATTTCCGACCTCATTTAAAATGCCTAGATAGGTAGTTTGATTACGCTTCACCTCTTGCCATGTTTAATCACAATTAATATTACCATGTACCTAATCCGAATGGAACTAAATAATTCATATGTGGAGTCTCGTCAATATGCAACTCGTTGCTTATTGAACTTCACTTAATGTGTAGTGTTTGATTGTTGTGATTTGACATGCCATGTCTTGCATATATTCAACTGATCATGCATCATATGTAGATTGCATCTTGTCGTGCATGTGCCATGGTGAATATCTGTGTTGATGCTTGTTTCCGGTTTGCTCCGTTTCGATAGAGTTCCACAAGCGTGTCGGAATGTGAGGACCCATTCGACTACATCGGTTCGTCTGCTTCACGAAATTGTTCTTCTTCCAAGCGGGATCTCAGGCAAGATGACCATTTCCCTAGATACCATTACTATCATTGCCATGCTAGTTTATCGTTTCTATCGCTGTGTCTTGTTTCCCACCACTTGTTAAATATCAACCTCTCAACATTGCCATGAAAACCTTCAACATGTTCACAACGTAGCAAACCACTGATTGGCTATGTTACCGCTTGCTTAACCATGTGTTAGCGTTGCTAGTTGCAGGTGCAGTTGCTTCCATGTGATAACATGGGTTCCTTGTTATATCACCATATTAATGCTATTTAATTTAATGCACCTATATGCTTGGTAAAAAGGTGGAAGGCTCGGTCTTTCTAGCCTGGTGTTTTGTTCCACCTTTGCCCCCCTTAGTTTCGGCTACCGGTGTTATATTCCATAATTGAGCGCTCCTAACACGATCGGGGTTGCTATGGGGACCCCCTTGATAATTCGTTTTAGATTAATACTGGTCTGACAAGGCCCAACTTTGGTTTTATATTTGCCTAATAACCTAATAAAATTGCATAGGGACTTTCCGGACCCCGAGGATAATTAATCAACCCCCCGGGCCAGTGCTCCACATGAGTGTTGGTCCAAACTGGCAGACTACGGGGCCACCACGGGGCAACCCGAGGTTTGGTATACTCCTAGTGTGACCCATCCGTCATGTCCTGAGAACGAGATACGCGGCTCCTATCGGGTTCGTCGACACGTCGGGCGGCCTTGCTGGATTAGTTTTACCTTTGACGAAATATCTTGTGCATCGGGATTCTGGTGATGCTTTGGGTAATCTCGGAGTTGAGGTTTTCCACTAAGGAGTCCGACGAGATCACGAGTTTCGTGATCGAGGATTTCTATGCGGCTTGTGGTAATTTGTGATGGACTAGTTGGAGCACCCCTGTAGGGTTAAATCTTTCGAAAAGTCGTGCCCACGGTTATGTGGCAACGTGGAAACTTTGTTTAACACTGGTTCTAGATAACTTGAAGTAAGCTTAATAAAAAGATGCCAACTGAGTGCGTAACCGTGATTGTCTCTTTCGTGAGCTCCTTCTCCAATTGAGGACACGATGGGGTTATGCTTGACGTAAGTAGGTGTTCAGGATCATTCAATTGATCATTATTAGTTCACGTCCGTTATGAGTAGATCATCCCCCTCTTTATTATTGTACTCGTAAGTTAGCCACCACATATAATGCTTAGTCGCCTGCTGCAGCCTCACCACTTAACCATACCTCACCTATTAAGCTTTGCTAGTCTTGGTACCTTTGGAAATGAGATTGCTGAGTCCCCTGTGGCTCACGGATTACTACAACACTAGTTGCAGGTATAGGTAAAGGTTACGTGACGCGAGCGCGTTGATTGTTCATTTGGAGTTTCTTCTTCTTCATCATCGATCTAGGATGGGTTCCAGGCTGGCAGCCTGGGATAGCAAGGATGGATGTCGTTCTTTTCTCGTTTGTTTTCGTCCGTAGCCGGACCCTGCACTTCTACATGATGTTTATGTATTGTACTGATGTGACTCTGATGTAGCTTGTGGCGAGTGTAAGCCAATTCCATATATCTCATCTTTTCAGTACACGTACTTGTAACGATATCCCTTCTTGCGAAACGACGAGATGCGCTTCTATCCCTGACGAGGCCCTCGTGCCAAATTAAGGATAGGATCGCATCTTGGGCGTTACAGCCTCCTAAAGAGTTTATGCAGCGCCGTGGGAGCAATCCCTATGTCAATGAGAGAGTCCATCTCAAAGGCTGTGATTTGTTCTCGAAAAAGCAGCAAGCCCTGATATATCAAGATGTGACCCTGTCCTTCAAGAAGATCTATGTCCCTGTGCAGTGGATTGATCTCCATCATCTCCAGAGGTATCCTGATTATTTTGGAGAGGCCCTCTCTTTGATTGAGAAACTTGGTATTGAGGACGTCATCACCTTCCATCATGACTTCGATCCGGAGATTGTGGCTCAATTTTATGTCACTGTCCATTTTCATAGTGATGAGGATCATACTATGACTTGGATTACGAATGGCGAGAGAATGTCTGGAACTTGGGTAGAGTTCATGAAGCTTCTGAATGTGCCTGACGAGGGACCACGGACTGTTGTTGGCTTGCGCCCTCATGCCCAACCTGGTGCTACCCCCAAGAACAACCTGCAGCATCTCTATGTGAGGAAGAATGTGCTTCCCCCGCTCTTGGATATCATGCACCGGATCTTCCACAACACGCTGTTTCCTCATGTTGGCAACAAATACGAGGTTCATTACTATGTGGTGGACATGCTTCTAATGTGTGAGGAGGGAAGGACAAAGAACACTTGGCCACTCGACATATCAGATGTGATGTTCTCTGAGCTTAAGAGTTCGATCTCTCACCATAAGGTCCCCATCTATGGGCCTTACTTGTTCTTTTTCATCAAGAAAAAGTGGGCAGAGTCCTTTCCGCAAGTGTTCTTTCTTGCTGGCTCTGGGTGTGACAGCCATGATCCTATCAACCTGCGCCATAAGGAGAAGTGGGGCAACACCTCATCTTCAAGTTCTGCTCAACGCAGGGCGACTGCTACTGCTGAGGGAGGCCCTGCCTCGCATACCCGCTCCTCTGTTGTGTCATCTTCGGCCGTGAAGCTGAAGGACCAGATGAAGACCCTCTTCTGCATGCAGGCCAAGGGACAGTATCAGACTCATGTGGCCAAAAGGAGAACCGTCAGAGGCACAAGCGTGTCTTGAGGACGTTTGATGTGCATATTTCAAGCGGCTCTGAGGACATCATCACTCCAGAGGCTGACTGGATGCAGACATGAGACTACCAGTGGGCTGAGTCCGATGCTGAGGAGGAGGCATATGACGAGGACGCTGACGAGGAGCCGACCGAGGAGGATGAGGAGGATGCGAATGCTACGGACGAGTCTGATGCGGATGCCCGAGCTATCACCTGTGTCGTAGGTGTCCTCTCTGCCCTTTTTGGTGTCTTGTTGCCAAAGGGGGAGAGAGTGTAGGGATTTGGATTTGCTTTGCTTTATCATTTTCTGAGTCTTTCTGTGTTGAACTTGGCTGGTCTTATCGTGTTCGATTACCTTTCATGGTTGCGAGACTTTGTTTTAGTCATATGCCATCCCTACATTACCTTTATTAATTATCTTCATGCTCACATGCTTTACCTTGCTTCCTCACTTAATGTTGTATCAGGTCGTTTCAAGGAGTACTAGCCTATGATTTCTAGGGAAGTCTTCTCCTTGGACTGAGTGCACTGCTGTTCATAGCACTAACCTAAATCATGCACTCATCCAGGGGAGCCAGTCCCTAGACCATAGACTTTGGGTTTGCAATTGTATTCACTATACTTTCCTTTTGTGCAAATCCGGTATTGTCATCAATTCACCAAAAGGGGGAGATTGTTAGGGCATATTTATCCCTAAATGATTTTGGTGATTGATGACAGTACCTCAACGGACTAATCATGTGCATTGAGCATTTTAGATAATACATGACAAAGGCACAAGACGTTTCGGCACCCCTCCGTGGATTAGAAGCACGGTGGCTTCTATGGTTCTCTTTGGTGGTTTGAGTAGTAGGATCGCCGTCCTATTAAGAGGGGATCCGTGTCGGAAAGGTTTGGGTGCAATCAAACTCGCACGCGCACATTTTATCTCCACCTCTTTTCCCATGATGATAAGGAGCTCCCCCCTTGTTCTTTCTCTCTCTCTCTCTCTCTTGGCAAAAAGGCTCTAGCGGTAATACTGCTAGCGGTGAGCGGTAGTACCGCTAGTGAGAGGTAGTACCGCTAGTAAGCGGTAGTACCGCCCCCTGGTTAGCGGTAGTATCGCTCCAAGATTGTAGTACCGCTCTCCTAGCGGTTGTGCTACGTCGGAATTTTTGCGAAGACTTTCTCAGCGGTGCTAGGCCCGGTAGTAGCTCTTGCACTACCTTGGGTAAAGCGGTAGTACCGCTCTAGTCCTAGCGGTAGTACTGCTCGGGCTTGCGGTAGTACCACTGCGGCTAGTGGTAGTACCGCCACCCTTGAGCGGTAGTACCGCTCTGTTCGTGCAGTAAGTGGGGGTAACGGTTGGAATTGTTCCCCCACTATATAAAGGGTTCTTCCACTCCGTGAACCCTACCTTTGACCCTCCAAGACTCCATTGTTGCTCCCTAAGCTCATATCTTCCCGATCTCTCTCCCTAGCCAATCAAACTTGTTGATTTCCTAGGGATTGGTTAAGAAGGCCAAGATCTACACTTCCACCAAGAGAAAATTGATTCCCCCCACTAATCCTTTGCGGATCTTGTTACTCTTGGGTGTTTGAGCACCCTAGACGGTTGAGGTCACCTCGGAGCCACATTCCATTGTGGTGAAGCTCCGTGGTCTTGTTTGGAGCCTCCAAGCTTTGTGTGGAGATAGCCCCAACCTTGTTTGTAAAGGTTCGGTCGCCGCCTTCAAGGGCACCTATACTGGAATCACGACACCTTGCATTGTGTGAGGGCGTGAGGAGAATACGGTGTCCCTAGTGGCTTATTGGGAAGCATTGTGCCTCCACACCGCTCCAACGGAGACGTACTTCCTGTCAAAGGGAAGGAACTTCGGTAACACATCCTCGTATTCATCTGTTCCACTTGTGGTTATCTCTTACCTTTACATTGTGTATGTTATTGTTGTAGACTATTTCTTACTTGCTTTAGCGGTTATAGTTGGTAGCATCATATAGGTTGCTCACCTAGTTGTTATTTTGGAGAATCTTTATGTTGCTAACCCTAACTTGGTAAGAATAGCTAAAAATTGGTAGTTGCCTATTCACCCCCCTCCTCTAGTCAACCATATCGATTATTTCACGAGAAAGGCCTTTCCCTGCCAGATCTGCCCTCGCGCGTCACAGAAAGCCTCGTCGTCATGCCAATCCCGACTTAGCCCATCTGCCCATAGCCGTTGCCTCGCCAGTAGAAAAGGTCATTTCCGTGTCGGACCGCGACAACCTCCATCCCGCTCTCCTGGGTGATCTTTTCAAACCGCTCACCGGCAGCTGCCCACCCACCACGCCCACTAGGCGTTCAGTGATTTGCCTACTCGGTCATGGACTCACACGATGAGGACGCATTCACGGCTCTGATGAAGGAGTAAGCCGAGGATGAAACCGCCGACGAAGATCACCTCATGATCCTCGCCGCGCTGGTCGGCCTGTTCGCGAACGATGCCAAGCCGCGACGAGGTGGCTCGGCGCCGGACCATCGCAAGAGCAAACAAAGACATCGCATGGAGGGCTATTGCATGCTCTATGTTGGGTACTTCGCCCATGCTCCTCTGCACGGAGAGAAAATATTTCGGTGCCGTTATCGGATGAGCCGGAAACTCTTCCTCACAATTGTGAATGCCATCTGAATGTCCGACAACTATTTCATTTGCAAGAAGGATTGCACTAGTACGGTTGGATTTTCCTCACTTCAGAAGTGCACCACATCTATGAGAATGCTTGCGTACGGAGCTTCCGGTGATATACACAAAGACTATGGACACATGGTCGAGTTCATTACCATTCACTAGTGCGAAAAAGTCTACCTATGGCGTGGCAAAAAGGACCTTCTGGCGTGACACCCGACGCCATCAATATGGCACCACTGTTAGAATATAGTGATGGCGTTGGAGACTGTGACAACAGTATTTTTAATACTTATGGCATTGGACAGAATGGCACGCCAGTACTATCATATTTAGCTAATAAAAAAATACCAGCTTCATAATCTAAATGTTTAAGCTATTCACAAAAGATGTTATCAGCTCCACAAACTAAATGTTTCATGAAATTCACAAAAGAAAATGTCAAATTAACTTCTCACTCTGCAATGTATCAATTTTTTTCCCTCTCAACACTACCTAGTTTCTGCAAGGATTGACTTAAGCTCACGAAGCTTATTCATGTTCATGTCCCCCTCCATCATGTAATGGGCTTTCTACGTCTTCAATTGAATGTTTTTAGACTTCAAGACTTCTATCTCCTTCTTGTAATGACTTATGTGAGTCCTTAGAAACTCGACCTGACGCTCGAGACTGTATATCTTATGAGTGACAGTAGCATTGTCATTAATAATCTTGCCCTCTCCTTCTTCAGAGAAGCATTAAACTCCTTCACGGTTTTGACAGTACTCTCATGTGACGTGATTAGCTCATGATTGAACACGTCAAAGTTACATGTCTTCTGCTCTTTGGGTGCTAGAGAAGTTGGAGCTCCTATGTATGTTTGGCAAGGGTTTCAAAACATCAACAATTAATTAATGGTTACATATATTGATGATTGCAATGTGCACATGCATGTTTTTTATAATAATTACCTGGTTGGTGCTCACTTCTCCTTAATCTTTGGAAAACGCCGACCAGTGCTCAGAAGAGCCTTCCGAGATGCTAGAGTCGGCCATGTTGTAGCATCAAAAACGAGAAGAACTAAGTTTCTCACCGAAACCTAACAAATGCATGCCAAAGAAGAACTAAGTTTCTACAAATGTGTAGATGACTTTCTTTAGCTTCTGCATTATTTACTATCATGTTTCCAAATGAGGAATTAATTATGAGTGTGCTGACTACATAAAAGGAAGAGGCAGATCAATTGTCTAGATACCTATTTTTTATACCACTTCGAAAGCTTGATAGATGAATAATCACAGCGATGGGGATTTGTTAATTCAATCTCACTGAAACCTATCAAATGCATGCCAAAGAAGAACTAAGTTTCTACAATGTGTAGATGACTATTTTTAGCTTCTCCATTTTTTACTATCATGTTTCCAAATGAGAAACTAATTATGAGTGTGCTAGCTGCATAAAAGGAAGAGGCGGATCAATTATGTAGATACCTATTTTTTCTATACCACTTTGGAAGCTTGATAGATAAATAATCACACAAATGGAGTTTGTTAATTCAATCTCACTGAAACCTATCAAATGCATGCCAAATAAGAACTAAGTTTCTACAAATATGTAGATGAATTTTTTAGCTTATGCATTTTTGAAGTATTCACAATACATAGAACATGTTTGGCAGTTAAAAAAGGGACCGATCCAAAGCAAATATTCAGCTAACCAACAACCAGCAAAAACATATTCCATACAAGGTCGAACAACTGGTTTAAGAATGCTACTAGACTAGACGAACAACTCGAACAATCCAGAATTAATAAACATTCAGCTCCAGCTAGCACACTAGACAAACTGCAGTATTCTCAGAATACTTTAAAAATGATGAGCTACCAAACGGGGCCTTAAGAAACACCTACATTTTCTTCTCTGAATTTTATAAAACAAACCTAGAACCCTAAGAAACACCTACATTTTCTTCTCTGAATTTTCAAAAACAAACATATTCGTCATCTGCCTTCCTAAAACAAACTAGCTAGAACCGCATGACCTCCAAGAAACATCTCCTAAGGTTGGCTAAATTTGGCAGCTACAATACTTCTTTGGATATGACATGGCAGGCGATGGCGGCGGGGACGGCGGCGTTGGCGGGGTGGCGGCGGGCGGGGCGGCGTTGGGCGCGGCGGCGGGGATCGAGAGGAGGACGAAGGAGTTGGGGCTCGAGAGTGGGGGCAGTAGGACGCGCAACGGGGAATAAACAAATTAGTGATGGCGTGGGCCCAATGGGCTTAATGTGCAATGCCGGGGTTAATCTTCAACACCGACACTAATCAGATAGCTATGGTGTTCAAATTTGTCGAACGACAGGCCTATTTGAAAAATTAGTGCTCGCACTGGTTAGAAATGGTGCGCCACGAACAAGAGTTGTGGCTAGCCATTTCTCCACCAGTGATTGAGTGTTTGTACAAGTTCTGCCGGGCAGTGGTGGAAGTATGTAACACCCAAGATGTGATCCTATCCTTATTTTTGACACGAGGGCCTCGACGGGGATAGGAGCGCATCTTGTCGTTTCACAAGAATGGATATCGTTACAAGTACATATACAAAAGAGATGAGTATATTATATTGGCTTACACTCGTCACAAGCTACAACATGAACACATCAATACAACAATACATTCAAGCACCATGTAGAAGAGCAGGGTCCGACTACGGACAAAATCAAATGATAAAACGATGTCCATCCTTGCTCTCCCAGGCTGTCGGCGTGGAACCAATCCTATGATCGATGAAGAAGAAGAAGAAGAAATTCCAAATAGAACAATCATCGCGCTCACGTTAAAGTATCGCTTTACCTGTAACTGCAGTTGTTGTTGTAGTAATCTGTGAGCCACGGGGACTTAGCAATCTCATTTCCAAAGGTAACAAGACTAGCAAAGATTAATGGGTGAGCCATGGTTAAGTGGTGAGGCTACAGAAAGCACTAAGCATTTATTTGAGTGGCTAGCTTACGAGTACAAAAATGAGAGGGGGGTGCGCTACGAATAAACGAACGTGAACTAATAATGATCTTGAAGTGATCCTGAACACCTACTTACGTCAGGCACACCCCCACCGTGTCCTCTCTCGGATACTGATCTCACGAGAAGAGACAGTCACGATTACGCGCACAGTTGGCAAGTTTTACTTAAGTTTACTTCAGGTTTGCTATGGTCGGGTGTTAAACAAAGTTTCCAAGTTGCCACATAACCACGGGCACGGCTCTCAGAAAGATTTAACCCTGCAGGGGTGCTTCAACTAGTCTATCAAAAACTAGCACAAACTGCGTCGGAAACCTCGACCACGGGAAAACCGTGATCTCCTCGGATTCCTGATGGAAACCTCAACCTCGAGATAACCCAAAGTATCCTTGGAATCCTCGCGCAATACGTTTGAGAAAGGTAAATAAATCCAGCAAGGTCGCCCTACGTGCCGACGATCCCGATAGGAGCCGTGTATCTTGTTCTCAGGGCACAACGGATGAGCGATGATTACCACGCCAAAACACCGAGTTTCCCCGTGGGGCGTTAATAAGCTGTTCTAGGTTGGACCAACACTCATGAGGAGCACTGACCCGGGGGTTAATTAATTATCCACGGGTTAATTACTCCCTATGCGGTTCATTAGTTATTAGGCAAATGTAGCACCAATGTTGGGCCTTGCCAGATGAGTTTTATCCCAAAGCGAAAATCAAGGGGGTCCCCATAACAACCCCAAGCATGTTAGGAGCACTCAATATGGAACATAACAATGGTACACAAGTAACTAGGGCGGCAAAGATGGAACTAAACACCGAGCTAGAAGGCCAAGACTTCCACCTTTTACCAAGTATATATGTGCATTAAGTTAAATAGAAATTATATGATGATATAACAAAGAATCCATGTTGTCACATGGGAAGCAACTGCAACTGCAACTAGCAACGCTAAAAGAAAGGCCGGGCGAGCGGTAACACAGCCAAACAGAGGTTTACTGGGATGTGGAGGGGGGTTAGAGGTTTTTCATGGCAATGTTGGGAGTCTGAACATAACAGGTGGTAGGCAACGAGACATAGCATAAGAAATGAGACAACCATCATGGCAATGATAGTAGTGGTATCTAGGGAAATGATCATCTTGCCTCTGACCCCTCTTGGAAGAAGAACGAATTCGTGAAGTAGACGAACCAACATAGTCGAACAAATCCTCACACTCTGACACGCTTGTGAAACTCTATCGAGAAGAAGCAATCCGAAAACAACAATCAACATATGATGCATTTCCATATAATTATGCATGACATAACAAAGCATAACAGTCAAATACTACACATTAAGTGAAGCTCAATATGCAACGAGTTACATATTGACGAAACTCTAGGTTCAAATATTTAGTTCGCTCTCGTTTAGGTACATGACAATGTTAAATGTTATTGAACACGACAAGAGGTGAAGCATAAATAAACTACACTATCTAGGCATTCTAAATTAGGTCGAAAACAACATATAGCATTTTCGAAGTGACCCCATATGTTAATTTCGAAATTGGACCAGATGTGAATTAAACACATTTTCTATTTCTTAAACAGCAAAATAAAGTGGACCATGTATTTATATATGTCATTCTAGTCAATTTACATATATAGATCATATAACCGAACTACGGTCTAAAAGATATGATCACAACAAGATAATATGCCATGAATGCAAAATTTATGCAATGACAACCACAAGCATGTTAACCATGGACGCAACAAGATATTATGAAGCTACATGAAATTTTAGACAAGTTTAAATAAGGCCGGAACAACGGATAACAATTTCGTAAAATCCCCATATGCAAATTAAGGTTTCGGTACTATTCTGCCTATAACGCAATTTTAGAGTTGTTAAATGGCAAAACAAATGACACCGTGTTATTCTACACATTTTTCTAGTCAAGTTACATATGTGGACCATTTTAATCGATGTTGCGGTTAATTAATTATGCAATAAATCATTTTAACATGGCATTAATGCAAATTAAATGGAAACAACAAGTTAAATATTTTAAACGTGCATGAAAGTTTGATATTGTGAAACTACACAAAATTCTAAGCATTTTTATGTATAAAGTTTTTAAATCCGATCCACGTTAATTTTTTATGATTTAAATCATTTTAATATGGCATCAAGCAAAACAACACAAAGAGCAAGTTTAAATATTTTAGCATGTGTGCAAGTGGGAAAATATTAATCTACACAAAATTCTACACATTCTACATGTCTAAATTATTTTAATCCAATGCACGGTTGAAGAGTAATTAATATTTTAAAATGATGCATTTTTCTGTAATTACAATGTCTTGGTTAAATGGAAAAATCGTCGTGCGAAAAGAAATATATAATGGGCCGAATCTGTCGAATGGGATAAAACCGACAGAGGCAATGGATACTATACTATGCCTATGGGCGGCTGATAGCGCAAGTGGTTGGGCTTCTCACCTTGGGCACTTGGGCCGGTTTGGCGATGGGCTGGAACTGGGCCATGTGGTCAATGGCGGGGCTGGCCGAGCCGCTCTACTCGGCCGGCTAGGGGCGCTGGGCCGACGCGTACCACAGGCAAGCTAGACGTCGCACGGTGGGTCGAGGACTTGGTCAACGGGCACGCCTGGCCCATGTCACGGTGCCCACGGGCACGATGCTCACGTGCGGGTGTGCTCGGTCGCGGTGGAGCAGCTCCTGGCATGAGGGCCTTGGGGCTACGCGGATATGACTTCCCCGGATTATGCTACAGTAATCATTGTAATTAAGCGACAGTGATGACCAAGATTAAGATAATCCATTTTGCTAATCCAAGTGTTGATCACCATTGGAATCAAGCTCCAACCCATTTTTTTGCAATTCAAATTCATTTGAAAAGTGGAATTAAATTTTTTGCAAACTTCAAAATAAAAATCATGCGTGGGTTGCAAATAATCCCTAAGTTATTATAAAATTGAAACCAACATTTTATCGTATCATTAGGTGCCTCAAGACCATTGTTAACAGATGCCAAACAATTATTAAGAGCCTTTTTGGATTATAATATTTTTTCTATCGTTTTCACGAGCCTTTAAAATGATGGTGGCCATGCCAAATATTGCATGCAATATTGGGCATGTTACCTTTCTTTTTGTAGCGTTAGTTTATAAGTAAAATAAAATAAAAACAGAACTAATGAAAGAAAAGTTGAAATAAAAATAAACAAAAAAACAAGAAAAAAAGTGAAAACCCCCACCCTAGCTGGGCCAACCGGCCGAGCCGACCACTCCAACCCATCTAACCCGGGGGTATTTAACCCCCCCAAAACCCTAGACCACCTCACAGCTCCCTCACTCCCTCCCACGTGCGCCGCCACTCCACCACGAGGGAAAGAGCCCCTCGTCCCCCACACCGCAGCGCTGCTCACCAACCCCCAGCCCACGAAAGCCCCCACCATCCCCTCGTTCCCCCACTCCTCCACCGATCCTACCCCACGAGCGCTCCCCTCGCTTACTCGTTCCGTGGCCTTGTTCTTCCCCCACGAACCCCCACCAAGCCCAACCACAGCCACCACCGAGTAGCTCCACCCAGCGCCACCTCCCTCCACCGAGCCTCCCTCCCCTCCCGGCCCCTCGGTTCCCCCAGTAGCACCTTTTGGAAATATGCCCTAGAGGCAATAATAAATTAGTTATTATTGTATTTCCTTGTTCATAATAATCGTTTATTATCCATGCTAGAATTGTATTGATTGGAAACTCAAATACATGTGTGGATACATAGACAACACACTGTCCCTAGTGAGCCTCTAGTTGACTAGTTCGTTGATCAAAGATGGTCAAGGTTTCCTGGCCATAGGCAAGTGTTGTCACTTGATATCGGGATCACATCATTAGGAGAATCATGTGATGGAGAAGACCCAAACTATGAACGTAGCATATTGATCGTGTCGTTTTATTGCTATTATTTTCTGCGTGTCAAGTATTTATTCCTATGACCATGAGATCATATAACTCACTGGCACCGGAGGAATACCTTGTGTGCATCAAACGTCGCAACATAACTGGGTGACTATAAAGGTGCTCTACAGGTATCTCCGAAGGTGTCCGTTGAGTTACTATGGATCAAGACTGGGATTTTTCACTCCGTGTGACGGAGAGGTATCTCGGGGCCCACTCGGTAATACAACATCACACACAAGCCTTGCAAGCAATGTGACTAAGTGTAAGTCACGCGATATTGTATTACGGAACATGGAAAGGGACTTGATGGTAACGAGATTGAAATAGGTATACAGATACCGACGATCAAATCTCGGGCAAGTAACATACCGAAGGACAAAGGGAATGACATACGGGATTATATGAATCCTTGACATTGAGGTTCAACCGATAAGATCTTCAGAGAATATGTAGGATCCAATATGGGCATCCAGGTCCCGCTATTGTATATTGACCGAGGAGTGTCTCGAGTCATGTCTACATAGTTCTCGAACCCGCAGGGTCTGCACACTTAAGGTTCGGTGACGTTTCTGTATAGTTGAGTTATAGGTGTTGGTAACCGAAAGTTGTTAGGAGTCCCATATGAGATCTAGGACGTTATGAGGATCTCCGGAATGGTCCGGAGGTAAAGATTGATATATAGCAAGTCCTGTTTTGGTCACCCAAAAAGTTTTGGGCTCATCGGTAGTGTACTGGGAGTGCCGGGAGGGGTGTCGGGGACCATCGGGAGGGGTGTCACGCCCCAAGGGGTCTCATGGGCTATGGGAAGAGATAAACCATCCCCTAGTGGGCTGGAATAAGTTCCCACGAAGGCCCATAAGGTTTGAGAAGGAAAAAACACAAGGTGGAAAGAGTTTCCAAGTGGGAAGGTGGTATCCTACTCCAAGTAGGATTGGAGTAGGACTCCTCCACCTCCAATTTCGGCCAAACCTTGAGGGTTTGAGGATGCCTCCTCCCCTCCCTACCTTGTATATATACTAGAGGTATTGAGGGTTTTTGAGACACAACTTTGCCACGTGCTGCTCGACCCTATACCATGCAGTTTTTCCTCTAGATCGTATTTCTGAGGAGCTTAGGCGAATCCCTGACAGAGTAGATCATCACCACCACCGGCGCGTCGTCACGCTGCCGGAGAACTCTTCTACCTCTCCGCCCCCTCTTGCTGGATCAAAAAGGTGGAGATTGTCATCGAGCTGTACGTGTGTTGAACGCGGAGGTGTCGTCCGTTCGGCACTAGATCGGGAGGGATCGTGATGAAGTTTGCAGGACGGATCGTGATGAAGTTCGCGGGACGGATCGCGATGAGATAGTACGACTATGGCGATCTGAATCACGGAAACGTTCCACTACATCAACCGCGCTATATACGCTTCCGCTTAACGATCTACAAGGGTACGTAGATCCAATCTCCCTCTCGTAGATGATCATCACCATGATAGGTCTTCGTGCGCGTAGGAATTTTTCTGTTTCCCATGCGACGTTCCCAAAAGTGGCATCATGAGCTAGGTTCATGCGTAGATGTTATCTCGAATAGAACACAAAGGGTTTTGTTGACGGTAATGTTCGATTTGCTGCCCTCCTTAGTCTTTTCTTGATTCGGCGGTATTGTTGGATTGAAGCCGCCCGGACCGACATTATTCGTACGCTTACAAAAGACGGGTTCCATTGATTGACATGCAACCTCGTTGCATAAAGATGATTGGCGGGTGTCGATTTCTTCAACTTTAGTTGAATTGGTTTTGACCGAGGTGGTCCTCGGAAAGGCTAAATAGAAATTTGCACATCTCCGTTGTGGTTTTTGCGTAAGTAAGATGCGATCATACAAGATACCCATAGCAACCACTTAAAACATGCAACGACAAATTAGAGGACGTCTAACTTGTTTTTGCAGGGTATGCTTGTGATATGATATGGCCAATGACGTGATGTGATATATTGGATGTATGATATGATCATGTTGTAATAGTTAATATCGACTTGCACGTCGATGCTATGGCAACCGACAGGAGCCATAGGGTTGTCTTTAAACTAACATTTGTGTTTGCAGATGTGTTTACTATATTGCTAGGAGTAGCTTTAGTAGTAATAGCATAAGTAGCATGACAACCTCGATGTCGACACATTGATGGAGATCATAATGATGGAGATCATGGTGTGGTGCCGGTGACAAGAAGATCATGCCGGTGATGGAGATCAAGAAGCACAAGATGATGACCATATCATGTCACTTATGAATTGCATGTGATGTTAATCCTTTTATGCACCTTATTTTGCTTATAACGACGATAGCATTATGAGGTGATCTCTCACTAAAATTTCAAGACGAAATTGTGTTCTCCCCGACTGTGCACCGTTGCTACAGTTCGTCGTTTCGAGACACCACGTGATGATCGGGTGTGATAGGCTCAACGTTCACATACAACAGGTGCAAAACAGTTGCACACGCGGAACACTCGGGTTAAGCTTGACGAGCCTAGCATGTGCAGACATGGCCTCGGAATACATGAGACCGGAAGGTCGAGCATGAATCATATAGTTGATATGATTAGCATAGAGATGCTTACCACTGAAACTATTCTCAACTCACATGATGATCGGACTTGAGTTAGTGGATTTGGATCATGTACCAATCAAATGACTAGAGAGATGTACTTTTTGAGTGGGATTTCTTAAGTAATATCATTAATTGAACTAATTATCATGAACATAGTCTAATGGTCTTTGCGAATTATGACGTAGCTTGTGCTATAGCTCTACTGTTTTTTATATGTTCCTAGAGAAAAATTTAGTTGAAAGTTGATAGTAACAACTTTGCGAACTAAGTCCGTAAAACTGAGGATTGTCCTCATTGCTACGCAGAAGGATTATGTCCTTAATGCACCACTCGGTGTGCTGCACCTCGAGCTTAGTCTGTGGATGTTGCGAACATCTGACAATACACGTCTTTGATGACTACGTGATAGTTCAGTGCATAATACTTAATGGCTTAGAAGAAAGGCGCCAAAGGCGTTTTGAAACGTCACGGAACATAAGAGATGTTCTAAAAGATGAAATTGATATTTCATGCTTGTGCCCTTGTTGAGAGGTAAGAGACCTCTGACAAGATTCTTTGTCTACAAAGTAAAAGAGAAAAGCTCAATCGTTGAGCGTGTGCTCACATCGTCTAAGTGCAACAATCGCTTGAATCAAGTGGGATTTAATCTTCGAGATGAGATAGTGATGGTTCTCCAAAGTCACTCCCACCAAGCTGCTAGAGCTTCGTGATGAACTATAAACATATCAAGGATAGATATGATGATCCTTGAGCGATTCACAATGTTTGACACTGCGAAAGTAGAAATCAAGAAGGAGCATCAATTGTTGATGGTTAGTAAAACCACTAGTTTCAAGAAGGGCAAGTACTAGAAGGGATACTTCATGAAACAGCAAACTAGTTGCTGCTCCAATGAAGAAACCCAATATTGAACCCAAACCCGAGACTAAGTGCTTCTGTTATGAGGGGAACGGTCACTGAGGCGGAGCTACCCTAGATACTTGGTAGATAAGAAGGCTCGCAAAGTCGGCAGAAGTATATTTGATATACATGATATTGATGTGTACTTTACTGGTACTCCTAGTAGCACGAGGGTATTGGATACCGATTCGGTTGCTAAGTGATTAGTAACTCGAAATGAAATCTATGGTATAAACGGAGACTAGCTAAAGGCGAGGTGACGATACGTGTTGGAAGTGTTTCCAAGGTTGATGTGATCAAACATCGCACGCTCCCTCTATCATCGGGATTGGTGGTAAAACCTAAATAATTGTTATTTGGTGTTTGAGTTGAGCATGAACATGATTGGATCGTGTTTATTGCAATACGATTATTCATTTAAAGAGAATACTAGTTATTCTATTTCCTTGAATAATTACCCTCAATGGTTTATTGAATCTCGATCGTAGTGCTACACATGTTCATAATATTGGTGCCAAAACATACAAAGTAATAATGATCGTACCACTTACTTGTGGCACTGCCGCTTGAGTCATGTTGGTGTAGAACGCATGAAAAAACTCCATGCAGATGGATCGTTTGGACTCACTTGATTTTGAATCACTTGAGGCATGCAAATCATACCGCATGGGCAAGATGACTGAAGGCCTTGTTTTCATTGAGATGTAACAAGAAAGTAACTTGTTGGAAGTAATACATTTTTGATGTGTGCAGTCCAGTGAGTGCTGAGGCACGCGGTGGATATCGTTGTCTTCTTACTTCACTGATGATTTGAGTAGATACAGGAGTATTTACTTGATGATTCACAAGTCTAAAATATTGAGAAGTTCAAAGCTATTTTAGAGTGAAGATCGTCATGACAAGAGGATAAACTATCTACGATATGATCATAGAGATGAATATCTGAGTTGCGAGTTTTGGTACACAGCTAAGACAATGTGGAAATTGTTTCGCAATTCCTACCACCTAGAACACCATAGTGTGATGGTGTGTCCGAACGTCATAGCCGCGCCTATTGGATATAGCGCATACTATGATGTCTCTTATCGAATTACCACTATCGTCTATGGGTTATGCATTAGAGACAACCGCATTCACTTTAAATATGGCACCGCGTATTTCCGTTGAGATGACAGAGTATAGATTATGGTTTGGAGAAACCTAAGCTGTCGTTTCTTAAAAGTTTGGGGTTGCGATGCTTATGTGAAAAAGTTTCAGTATGATAAGCTTGAACCCAAAGCGGATAAATGCATCTTCATAGGATATCCAAAACAGTTGGGTGCATCTCCTATCTCAGATTCGGAAGCGAAGTGTTTGTTTCAAGATACGGGTCCTTTCTCTAGGAAAGGTTTCTCTCGAAAGAATTGAGTGGGAGGGTAGTGGAACTTGATGAGGTTAGTGAACCGTCACTTCAACCAGTGTGTAGCAGGGCGCACGAATATGTTCATGTGGCGCCTACACCAATTGAAGTAGAAACTAATGATGGTGATCATTGAGCTTCGGATCAAGTTACTACAAACCTCGTAGGTCGACAAGGTCGCATACTACTGCAGAGTGGTACGGTAACCATGTCTTGGAGGTCATGTTGTTGAACAACAATGAACCTACGAGCTATGGAGAAGCGATGGTGGGCCCGGATTCCGACAAATGGCTGGAGGCCATGAAATTCGGAGAGGATCCATGTATGAAAACAAAGTGTAGACTTTGGGAGAACTACTTGATGGTCGTAGGACTATTAAATAAAGATTGATCTTTGAAAGGAAGACAGACGATGATGGTGAAAAGTCACCATTAAAAAAGGCTCGACTTGTCGCAAAGATGTTTTCGACAAGATCAAAGAGTTGACTATGATGAGACTTTCTCACTCGTAGCGATGCTAAAATTCTGTTGGAATTATGTTAGTAGTTGCTGCATTATTTATGAAATATTGCACATAGGATTTCAAAACATTGTTTCCTCGACAGTTTCCTTGAGGAAAGGTTGTATGTGATACAACCAGAAGGTTTTGTCGATCCTAAGGATACTAACAAGTATGCAAGCTCTAGCGATCCTTTTATGGACTGGTGCAAGCATCTCGGAGTTGGAATATATGATTTGATGATATGATGAAAGCTTTTGGGTTTGTGCAAGGTTTATGATAAACTTGTATTTCCAAAGAAGTGAGTGGGAGCACTATAGAATTTCTGATAAGTATATGTGGTTGGCATATTGTTGATCGGAAGTAATGTAGAATTTCTGTAAAGCATAAATGTTGTTTGAAAGGGATTTTTCAAAGGAAGACCTGGATAGAGCTACTTAAACATTGAGCATCAAGATCTATGGAGATAGATCAAAAATGCTAAACAGAATTTTCAAATGAAATGCATGCCTTGACAAGTTTTTGAAGGAGTTCAAAATAGATCAAAAAGAAGGAGTTCTTGGCTGTGTTGTAAGGTGTGAATATGAGTAAGAGTCAAAATCCCAACCACGACAGAAGAAGGAGAAAGGACGAAGGTCATCCCCTATGCCTTAGCCATAGACTCTACAGTATTTCATGCTGTGTACCGTACCTGATGTGTGCCTTGCCACAAGTCTGTTAAGAGGTACACACAGTGATCCAGGATTGAATCACTGAACATCGATCAAAGTTATCCTTAGTAACTAATAGACTAAGGATTTTTTATCGATTATGGAGGTGGTTGAAGAGTTCGCCGTAAAGGGTTACGTTGATGCAAGCTTTGACACTAATCCGAATAACTATGAGTAGTAAAACGGATTTGTATAGTAGAGTAGATATTTGGAGTATTTCTGAATAGCATGTAGTAGCAGCATCTATAAGATGACATAAAGATTTGTAAAGCACACACGGATCTGAAAGATTCAGAACCGTTGACTAAAACCTCTCTCACGAGCAAGACGTGATCAAACCCCAGAACTATATGGGAGTTGGATTCGTTAAAATCACATGGTGATGTGAACTAGATTATTGACTCTAGTGCAAGTGGGAGACTGTTGGAAATATGCCCTAGAGGCAATAATAAATTAGTTATTATTATATTTCCTTGTTAATAATAATCGTTTATTATCCATGCTAGAATTGTATTGATTGGAAACTCAAATACATGTGTGGATACATGCTACGTCGACAGAAACCTTCTGTCGTCTCTTGAGCTTGCGTTGGTTTTCCCTTGAAGAGGAAAGGGTGATGCAGCACAGGAGCACTAAGCATTTCCCTCAGTTTGAGAACCAAGGTATCAATCCAGTAGGAGAATCTCGTCAAGTCCAGAGTACCTGCACAAACACAAAGAGCTTGCACCCAACGCTATAAAGGGGTTGTCAACCCCTTCAAGATTGATTGCAAAGTGAGATCTGAAGGCGGAAAGTGCAACGAAGAAAAAGTGTAAGGCTAAAAATATGGTGTGGAGTAGACCCGGGGCCATAGTGTTCACTAGAGGCTTCTCTCAAAACAGCAAATATTACGGTGGGTGAACAAATTACTGTCGAGCAATTGATAGAACCGCGCAAAGTCATGATGATATCTAAGGCAATGATCATACATATACGCATCACTTCCGAGACAAGTAGACCGATACTTTCTGCATCTACTACTATTACTCCACACATCGACCGCTATCCAGCATGCACCTACTGTATTGAGTTCATGACGAACAGAGTAACGCCTTAAGCAAGATGACATGATGTAGAGGGATAATCTCAAACCAATGATGAAAACCCCATCTTTTTACCCTTGATGGCAATAACACGATGCGTACCTCGCTACCCCTTCCGTCATTGGGTGAGGTCACCACACAGTATGAACCCAAAACCAAGCACTTCTCCCATTGCAAGAATCATAGATCTAGTTGGCCAAACAAAACCCACAACTCAAAGAGAATTACAAGGATATGAAATCATGCATAAGAGAGATCAGAAGAAACTCAAATAAGATTCATACATAATCTGATCATAAATCCACAATTCATCGGATCTCGACAAACACACCGCAAAAGAAGATTACATCGGATAGATCTCCATGTAGAACTTTGTATTGAAGATCCAAGAGAGAGAAGAAGCCATCTAGCTACTAGCTATGGACCCCTAGGTCTATGGTGAACTATCCACGCATCATCGGAGAGGTCATGGTGTTGATGAAGAAGCCCTCCGTATCCGAATCCCCCTCCGAGAGGGCACCAGAACGTGCCCCAGATGGGATCTTGCGGAGACATAAGCTTGCGACGGCAGAAAAGTACTTTCGATGATCTCCTGATTTTTTATGGGATTTTAGGGAATTTATAGGCAAAAGACCTAGGGCAGAGCAGGCCCAGGGAGCCCACATGCCTAGGAGGCGCGGGCCCCCTGGCCGCGGCTAGGGGGCTTGTGGGGTCCCTGGTGGCCCCTGCCCTGATTCTCACGCTTCCCGATCTTTTTCTGTTTCGGAAAAAATCTTTTTGGTAGTTTTGTTCCGTTTGGACTCCGTTTAAAATCCTCCTGTGAAAGGGGTCAAAACATGGAAAAAACAGGAACTGGCACTTGGCACTGAGTTAATGAGTTAGTCTAAAAAAAGATATAAAAGGCATACAAAACATCCAAAGTTTGACAGGATAATAGCATGAAACCATCAAAAAATATAGATACGTTGGAGACGTATCAAGCATCCCCAAGCTTAACTCCTGCTCGTCCTCGAGTAGGGAAGTGATAAAGACAGAATTTTTGATGTGGAATGCTACCTAGCATAGTTATCCTTTGCAACTTCTTTCGTGTGACATGAATGTTCAAATCCGTAAGATTCAAAACAACAGTTTGCTATTGACATGAAAACAATAATACTTCAAGCAAACTAGCAAGGTAATCATGAACTTTCAAAATAACAAGGCCAAGGAAAGTTATCCCTACAAAATCATATAGTCTGGCTATGCTCCATCCTCCTCACACAACTAATGTAAATCATGCACAACCCCGGTATTGGCCAAGTAATTGTTTTCGCAGTCTTACTTTCTCAAACTTTTTATAACTATCACGCAATACATGAGCGTGAGCCATGGATATAGCACTATAGGTGGAATAGAGTGTGGTGGTGGTTGTGAGACAAAAAGGAGGAGATGATCACATTGACTCGGTGTATCAAAGGGCTATTATGAAGCACAAGTGTGAAAAAAGATAGTAGCATTGTACCTTCTCTCTTTTTCTCACCTTTTTTTATTTGGGCTCTTAGGCCTCTTTTTTTTTTTCCTTTTTTTGGGGGGGTCTTTGGCCTCTTTTTTTTCCTCACATGGGACAATGCTCTAATAATGATGATCATCACACTTTTATTTACTCACAGCTCAAAGCTCAGAATGATGATGACTCTATAGGAAATGCCTCCGGCAGTGTACCGGGATGTGCAACGATCTAGCTTGGCGTATAACATTGAAACATCTCGCTAGCTATCTTACGATCATGCAATGGTAGTATGAGAGTGACGGCACAAGTCATGAGACGGAACGGTGGGAGTTGCATGGCAATATATCTCGGAATGGCTATGAAAATGCCATAGTAGGTAGGTATGGTGGTTGTTTTGAGGAAGGCATATGGTGGGTTTATGTACCGGCGAAAATTGCGCGACACTAGAGAGGTTAGCAATGGTGGAATGTGAAAGTGCATCTATACCATGGACTCAACTTAGTCATGAAGAACTCACATACTTGTTGCGAAATTTTTTTTAGTAATCGAAACAAAGTGCTAAACGCATACTCCTAGGGGAAGGGTTGGTAGGTGTTAACCATCGCGCAATCCCGACCTCAACACAAAGGATGACAATCAATAGATCAATTATGCTCCGACTTTCTAACATAGCGGTTCACCATACGTGCATGCTACGGGAATCACTAACTTCAACACAAGTATTTCTAGATTCACAACACCCTACTAACATAGCTCTTAATATTACCAAATCCATGTCGCAAAATTAATTGAGAGGAATCCAGACTTCTCTTTCTACTCAATGCACATGAAGATGGAGGTTTTTGTATCCTATTTGGGCACCTATAACCTTTGGGACTACTTTCATAGCATAATCCAACTACCAAGTCACGCACCGCCGTGCTCTAAAAGATCTAAGTGAAGCACAAAGAGCAAAATTATCTAGCTCAAAAGATATAAGTGAAGCACTATGAGCATTCTAGCAAAATCATGATGAGTGCATGTCTCTCTCTAAAGGTGTGCAGCAAGGATGATTGTGACAAAACAAAAAGAAAAGACTCCTAAGATACAAGACGCTCCAAGCAAAACGCATATCATGTGGTGAGTAAAAATATAGCTCCAAGTGACGTTACCGATGGAGAAGACGAAAGAGGGGATGCCTTCCCGGGGCATCCCCAAGGTTAGGATTTTTGGTGTCCTTGAATTTGGCTTGGTATGCCTTGGGCATCCCCAAGCTTGATATCTTCCTACTCCTTATCTCTTTGTCCATGAGAGCATCACCCAAAACTTGAAAACTTCACAACACAAAACTTAAACAGAAACTCGTGATAACATTAGCACAAGAAAACAAACTACCACCACTTTAGGTACTGTAGCAATCTTGATTTGTATTTATATTGATGTTGGGATACTGTATTCTCACTTTTCCATGGCTAGTACCCCCCGATACTAACCATAGTTTCATCAAAACAAGCAACCAACTCAACAAAAATAGAATCTGTCAAAAACTGACCAGTCTGTAGCAATCTGTATACTTCATATACTTCTGGTACCTCAAAAATTCTGAAAACTTACGACTGCCTGGGAAAAAGGCATATCAACCAGGAGCAAAAAGAATCAACTCAGAAACTCTTTCTGAATAAAAACAAAAAATCATCTCGTGAGCGAAAAGTTTCTGTCTTTTTCCAACAGGATCAAACAACCATTACCAAGACTAGTCATAAAGGTTTTGCTTGGCTCAAACACAAAAAGAGACACAAAAAACACAATCGTAACAGAATTATGATGGTGTGGATGCAGAAAAACAGAAAGAAAAAGAAATAAATTCATTGGGTTGCCTCCTAACAAGCGCTATTATTTAACGCCCTTAGCTAGGCATAAGGCGATAGAATCACGTATCGTCGTCTTTGGTGCTCAAACCATAAGTAGCATGATCACTTATCATCTTAAGGTTTTCATCTTTCTTGCTAGATGATTCACCACTATTTTTGGGAACAAAAACAGACTTGGTGACCTTATTGTGGGCAAAGTTTGGAGTATTCTGCACGGCGGCAAAAGCGGAACCCAAGTTGGTTATAACGTCCTCTAGTTTGCCAATCCTAGCGTAATCATGACCTAGTTTTTCGTTAGTTGTGGGTTCCTTCTCCTTTAAATTTTTCAAAACCATTCCCACCTTGGATCCGTACTGAGTGATTTGATTGTGGATCTTTTTATCCAAATTCTCAATGAGTTCGATCGTAGCAACTTTATTTTCAATGACGTCCGGCCTACGCATCACATGTTCCAGAGTTAAGGTAGTTCCATTAACCATGAGTGGGGGTGAGCCTACCAAATTTATTACAGCTCCATAAGAATCAACGGTATGGCTACCCAAGAAATTTCCACCTACGATGGTGTCAAGAATACACCTATTCCAAGGAGAAACACCCACATAAAAACTGCGAAGGAGGACGGTAGTGGATTGCTTATGAGTAGATATACTCTGAGCATTGCAAATCCTATACCAAGAGTCCTTTAAGTTTTCTTCCTCAATTTGTTTGAAATTGAGAACTTCGCTCTCAGGAGTATCGTTCGAAGTGGTGGATCCAGCCATGAGGACAGGTAGACTATCCCACACAGACGAACAGAAAGCAAGCGAGAGAAAGGGCGAACGAAAAGGCGAACGAAAAAGGCAAAAAAAATTGTAAATTTTTGTTTTTCAGAAGTGGGGGAGAGGAAAAGGAGAGGCAGAAAAGTAAATGCAAGAGATGAGTTTGCGACACTTACTTGGATGAGTTCTTGACTTGATCCTCCCCAGCAACGGCGCCAGAAATCCTTCTGCTACGTCGACAGAAACCTTTTGTCATCTCTTGAGCTTGCGTTGGTTTCCCTTGAAGAGGAAAGGGTGATGCAGCAAAGGAGCAGTAAGTATTTCCCTCAGTTTGAGAACCAAGGTATCAATCCAGTAGGAGAATCTCGTCAAGTCCAGAGTACCTGCACAAACACAAAGAGCTTGCACCCAACACTATAAAGGGGTTGTCAATCCCTTCAAGATTGATTGCAAAGTGAGATCTGAAGGCAGAAAGTGCAACGAAGAAAAAGTGTAAGGCTGGAAATATGGTGTGGAGTAGACCCGGGGGGCATAGTGTTCACTAGAGGCTTCTCTCAAAATAGCAAATATTACGGTGGGTGAACAAATTACTGTCGAGCAATTGATAGAACCGCGCAAAGTCATTACGATATCTAAGGCAATGATCATATATATAGGCATCACGTCCAAGACAAGTAGAACAATACTTTCTGCATCTACTACTATTACTCCACACATCGACCCCTATCCAGCATGCATCTAGTGTATTGAGTTCATGACGAACAGAGTAACACCTTAAGCAAGATGACATGATGTAGAGGGATAATATCGAACCAATGATGAAAACCCCATCTTTTTACCCTTGATGACAACATGATGCGTGCCTCGCTACCCCTTCTGTCACTGGGTGAGGTCACCGCACGGTATGAACCCAAAACCAAGCACTTCTCCCATTGCAAGAATCATAGATCTAGTTGGCCAAACAAAACCCTCAACTCGAAGAGAATTACAAGGATATGAAATCATGCATAAGAGAGATCAGAAGAAACTCAAATAAGATTCATAGATAATCTGATCATAAATCCACAATTCGTCGGATCTCGACAAACACGCCGCAAAAGAAGATTACATCGGATAGATCTCCATAAAGATCATGGAGAACTTTGTATTGAAGATCCAAGAGAGAGAAGAAGCCATCTAGCTACTAGCTATGGACCCGTAGGTCTATGGTGGACTACTCACGCATCATCGGAGAGGTCATGGTGTTGATGAAGAAGCCCTCTGTATCCGAATCCCCCTCCGGCACGGCACCAGAACGTGCCCCAGATGGGATCTTGCGGAGACAAAAGCTTGCGGCGGTGGAAAAGTACTTTCGATGATCTCCTGATTTTTTTCTGAGATTTTAGGGAATTTATAGGCGAAATACCTAGGGCAAAGGAGGCCCAGGGAGCCCACAAGCCTGGGAGGCGCGGGCCCCCCTAGCCGCGGCTAGGGGGCTTGTGGGGTCCCTGGTGGCCCCCTGCCGTGATTCTCGGGCTTCCCGATCTTTTTCTGTTTCGGAAAAAAACTTTTTGGCAGTTTCGTTCCGTTTGGACTCCGTTTAAAATCCTCCTCTTAAAGGGGTCAAAAACATGGAAAAACAAGAACTGCCACTTGGCACTGAGTTAATAAGTTAGTCTCAAAAAAGATATAAAAGGCATACAAAACATCCAAAGTTTGACACGATAATAGCATGAAACCATCAAAAATTATAGATATGTTGGAGACGTATCAATACATAGACAACACACCATCCCTATTGAGCCTCTAGTTGACTAGTTCGTTGATCAAAGATGGTCAAGGTTTCCTGGCCATAGGCAAGTTTTGTCACTTGATAACGGAATCACATCATTAGGAGAATCATGTGATGGACACGACCCAAACTATGAACGTAGCATATTGATCGTGTCATTTTATTGCTATTGTTTTCTTCGTGTCAAGTATTTATTCCTATGACCATGAGATCATATAACTCACTGGCACCGGAGGGATACCTTGTGTGCATCAAACGTCACAACATAACTGGGTGACTATAAAGGTGCTCTACAGGTATCTCTGAAGGTGTCCGTAGAGTTAGTATGGATCAAGACTGGGATTTGTCACTCCATGTGACGGAGAGGTATCTCGGGGCCCACCCGGTAATACAACATCACACACAAGCCTTGCAAGAAATGTGACTAAGTGTAAGTCACGAGAGCTTGTATTATGGAACGAGTAAAGAGACTTGCCGGTAATGAGATTGAAATAGGTATGCGGATACCGACGATCAAATCTCGGGCAAGTAACATACCGAAGGACAAAGGGAATGACATATGGGATTATATGAATCCTTGACACTGAGGTTCAACCGGTAAGATCTTCGGAGAATATGTAGGATCCAATATGGGCAACCAGGTCCCGCTATTGGATATTGACCGAGGAGTGTCTCGGGTCATGTCCACATAGTTCTCGAACCCGCACGGTCTGCACACTTAAGGTTCAGTGACGTTTCGGTATAGTTGAGTTATAGATGTTGGTAACCTAAAGTTGTTCGGAGTCCCAGATGAGATCCAGGACGTCACGAGGAGCTCCGGAATGGTCCGAAGGTAAACAATGATATATAGGAAGTCCTGTTTTGGTCACCGGAAAAGTTTCGGGCTCATCGGTAGCGTACCGGGAGTGTCGGGAGGGGTGTCGGGGACCATCGGGAGGGGTGTCACGCCCCAAGGGGTCTCATGGGCTATGGGAAGAGATAAACCAGCCCCTAGTGGGCTGGAATAAGTTCCCACTAAGTCCCATAAGGTTTGAGAAGGAAAAAACACAAGGTGGAAAGAGTTTCCAAGTGAGAAGGTGGAATCCTACTCCAAGTAGGATTGGAGTAGGACTCCTCCACCTCCAATTTCGACCAAACCTTGAGGGTTTGAGGCTGCCTCCTTCCCTCCCTCCCTCCTATATATACTAGAGGTATTGAGGGTTTTTGAGACACAACTTTGCCACGTGCTGCTCGACCCTATACCACGCAATTTTTCCTCTAGATCGTATTTCTGCGGAGCTTAGGCGAAACCCTGACAGAGTAGATCATCACCACCACCGGCGCGCCGTCACGCTGCCGAAGAACTCTTCTACCTCTCCGCCCCTCTTGCTGGATCAAGAAGGTGGAGATCATCATCGAGCTGTACGTGTGTTGAACGCGGAGGTGTCGTCCGTTCGACACTAGATCGGGAAGGATCGTGATGAAGTTCGCGGGACGCATCGTGATGAAGTTCGCGGGACGGATCGTGATGAGATAGTACGACTACGACGATCTGAATCGCGGAAATGTTCCACTACATCAACCGCTTTATATACGCTTCCGCTTAGCGATCTACAAGGATACGCAGATCCAATCTCCCTCTCGTAGATGATCATCACCATGATAGGTCTTCGTGCGCGTAGGAAAATTTTGTTTCCCATGCGACATTCCCCAACAGCACCTCCCATCGGACCCTGCATCGGTCGAGCCCCTCCTTCCTCTCCTTTCGCACCACCACCTCCGACCCTCCTCCAGCTCCGGTCGCGGCCGACCCGCCCCACCGGTCGCCTCCCATCGAGTCCCCCAACCACCGGTCGCCTCCCATCGAGTCCCCCAACCACCTGCGCCTCCACCTCCGGTCGGCCCTCCTCGTCCGAGCCTCTCCTCCTCCGGCCCTCCACCGACCGGTTCCAGCCACCGTCCTCCTCCGACTCTCAGCTCACCGGGAGCTCCACCGCAACCCCATGTCGCTTCCATCGGCCGGCGCCCCCAGCGCGTCGCCAGCAACCGCCTCCGCCTCCTACCAAGGCCAACCCTGCCAGCTCCTCCTCCGACCGACCTCGCCCTGGCCTCCCCGCGCAGCCTCACCAGTCGGCCACCTCCACGTCGTCGGTTCCCCGTCACCACACCGCCGGACCTCCTCAACCTCCTCCTCGCCGGCTCCAACGAGCCTCGCCGCCCCCTCTCCCGTCAACGGTGATGAGCCACCGCGGCTCCGGCCACCCTCCTCCTCCCCGTTTTCCCCGCATTCCGACGAGCCGCCGACCCCGTACTCGTGCCCACTAGGGCCTCACCCCTACGCCGTGTTCCCTCTAGGGGATTAGCCCCTGAGTTTGTTTAGAAGAACAAAAAAGAGAAAGAAAATGGATATATGTATAAATGTGTGTACGTATGTATGAAAATATGTATGATTGTATGTGTATAATAGTTGTGTATAAAATGTATATGTGTGTGTGTGGCCGATTGGCCACTACCATGTAGGGCCAACCCCCCCACTCCCACTGACGGGTAGGCCCCACATACCCCCTTTGAAATAAAAACATTTACAATAATAATTAATAAATACTTTAATTAATTAATTAAATAAATAGTGAATTAATTAGTTAATATGACAATTAAGATTAATAGATTAATTAGTGAAATTGTTAATTAATCTATTTAATTATTGTTTTAGATAGTAGGACACGTGGGTCCTTCCCACTAATTAAACTGATTAATTATTATTTAATCTAAAAATTAAAATGTGTCTATGACACATGAGACCCACTGGTCATATTTGACGAGTCAACCCCACTGTTGACCGTTGATGTCATAATTAAAATATGTGAATTATTTAAATCTGTTAATTCTTAATTAATTAATAAAACTTTAAAAATTAATATAAAATAAACCGTAAGTCAGATAAAAAAATTTGAACATGAAAGTTGATCAGCCAATCGAGACGAACCCGGATACGCTATCCGTTCGTCTGTCTCGCGTCCCTAGCATAGAGAACGTGGAACTTTTCCATCGTTTTCATTTGATCGATATTTTCCCGATCCGTCTATGACGGATAGCACTGTGTTAGCTCATGCCTAGCCCTGCATCTTGACATCTCATGCTTAGTGTTTGCATCAGTTTTATATTTATTGTTTCTCCCCCCTCTTCTTACGAGTAGACCCCGAGACTGACGCTGCTGCCGGGTACGACTACCCTCTTGATGACCAGCCCTTTGTCGCAGAGCAACAAGGCAAGCAAACCCCCCTTGATAATTCCTATATCGCCCATATCTTTCTCCCTCATGCTTGCATTAGAATTTTGCTACTGTTGTAAATAGATCATATTCTGATGCATAGCCTAATTTTGATGAATTTCTACTTTCCAGTATCACGCTTTAAACTGCTTAGTATAGGTGGAACAGTCATCCCCTCCGACCCTTAGTCCAGTTGCCCCCGCTTTACCGTCATGTCTCGATCCCTGATCGATGAACCAAGACCCTACACAGCACTTACACCCCCTTAGTTGTACAGCGCCGCAGGGCTACTATCGGGTACTGAGGGTGACACCTCGCGAAGTACTCATGATGATATCTTTGTAGTGCAGCTAGTCGGTCGTGGTTATCGAGGGTGATTCCTCCTTCACCACTCCCGACGACGAATCTGTCGTGCAACCCCTCAAGTGTGAGACCCTCGAGGGTGATTTCTCGAAGTGCACCTTGATGGTTACATCATTCAGAATCCAACGAGGGTCATACCTCGGATTCCCCTGATGTTATAACCACATAGTTACTTGGTCGTGTTACTAGGAACATTGATGAATAAATGTTAGGCGGGTGGATTCCCGCGTGGATGTGTCGATTAGTTAATTAAAATGCTAAGGATTTGGGTATTTGATCTGGGTTGGTCGGAGACCTTATTCGCACTAACCGTCTACGTGGGAGAAGTTATGGGTACTCGACGTCGTGATATCAGCCGAATCTCTTCAGACGTCAGCAATGGAGCGGCGCGCGCCCGAGTGATCCGGATATGCATCGCGCTTGTAATAAGGGGTGCTAGGACTGACATCGGCCACCCTCGCATCATGCAAGATTGCAAAGGGTGTTGGGCCCATGACCCCTGCGTGCTTACGATTTAGACCGACGGCTCGCCTCTCTGTTGAGTCTAGGTGGGGCTGCGACGTGTCGATGTTCCGAGGCCGGCATGACCCAGGAAAGTGTGTTCGGCCAGAGTTTATCGAGCGTGATGGGGAATATGTTGTGCACCCCTGCAGTGAAGAACTTATCTATTCGAATAGTCGTGTCCACGGTTACAGGACGACTTGGAGTTGTGCCCGATCTTATACAACTACAACCGTTACTTAACTGGAATGTTTGCTCCGGGATTGCTTCCTCACAGGGAATCGAGGGAGAATCTCTGGGTGTGACCTCACATTAATATTGCTGCAACAATATGACTATAATTGTGTTACATGTTCTACTCTCGTCTATTGCTGCAAGACCCCTGAAGATGCTAGTCTTCGATAGGACTAGGATTTCCCTCTCTTTCTCGCATTGCCGCAGTCATAAATCCTTTCCTTTGATACTGATGCATACTTAGCATAGTTCTGATGTCAGTCTCGCGAGTACTTTGGATGAGTATTCACCATTGCTTTGCTCTCCCTTTTTGCCCCTTGATCTGTTGCTACGACCAGATGATGGAGCCCAGGAGATGGAGTATCCCGCCGACGATGACTACTAGCCCGACAGTGCCTACTACTACGTGGAGGCCGCTGAAGACCGGGAGTAGTTAGGAGGCTCCCAGGCAGGAGGCCTCGCCTCGTTCGATCGTTGTATGTTTTGTGCTAGCCTTCTCTAAGGCACCTCATGTTTAACGTCTGTACTCAGATATTTGTTGCTTCCGCTGACTCGTGTGTTTATCGAGCTTCTGTATTCTAGACCTCGAGGCCCCTGGCTTGTAATATGAAGCTTGTATGTTTTATTTATGTCTAGAGTTGTGTTGTGATATCTTCCGTGAGTCCTTGAGCTTGGTCGTATGCATTTGCCTGTATGATTAGCGTATGTTCAAACCGAGGGCGTCACAGCGGATCGGGCCACGGAGCCCCGGCGGTTGCTCGAGGTCGAGGATGGTCGAAGGGGAGCAGATCCGCCGAATCCCACCGGTTTCGGGCTGGCAGCGAGGCGGAGCAGGGGTGGCGCGGGGTTGGGGCTCTAGCTGCGAGCGGCGGCGCGGGGCACGGGCCGGCGGTTGCTTCGGCGAGGGCTCCTAGAGACGGCGGGGTGTCGAGCTCGAGGCAACGGAGCTCCTGGCAGCGGCGCGCAACGGAGTCTAGGGCGGCGCGGCGACGGGGCTCAGCTGCGAGCGGGTTCTACGGGAGAGGTGAACGTGTTGCCCTTGAAGCTGGTAGGCTACGACGGGCCACGCAATAGCGGTCGTGGCAAGCTCCTGGGCAGGTTGCGCGCACACCGAAGGAGAAGCCCTCGGGTGCGACTAGCTAGGGCGCGCCGTAGTGGTCTGCCTGTAGTTGGCCTGATGGGCAAAACGAGGAGGAAGCACGTGGGAGCCGGGAAGATCGGGCAATCGGCGCTGGTTGGCTCGGGTTCGATCTCGAGGAGAGGCTAGGGGAGCTAGTGGCGGCGCGAGGGAGGATGGGACATCTCCCTATAATCTAGGGTTGTCCAATATTTATAGCAGGTGAATTTGGTTAGTGGGTTATTTGGTCCCTCCGATCGTCGTCCGAAGGTCGAGAAACATAGGCTAGGGTAGACCAAACAAAGAGCGGAGATGTTTTGGGGTATTACGGGCTTGATCTGGACCCAACGGTCACGACCGTATGTTTCGTGTTCCACGAGGTCTTCGGGCTAGGTTGCGCGTAGGGTCGGTGCATTATGCAGAGGGGCTAGGCGGAGATGAGAGGGAAAACGGGCAGCCCTGCACAGAGTTTTAAATACCGAAACATGTGCGATTAGACCGGGTATAGTGCCGCTATAGGTTTATTCGTTCGGGTATCAAACGGACGCCAATTGCGCTGAAATTTGGCAAGCGGTCTACTTACACTATAATAAGATCGCACGCCAACTTTTAACCCAATTCGAGACAGTTTTATACACACTTCAAAAACAAAAATATTAATGGTGTCGCGTGCACGGGCGTGTGTGGTTGGGCACGAAACGGACAACGATAAAAAACAAAGAGAACCGGCAACTAACAACGGATACAAGTATTGAAAATTAACGACAATGGAGTGCCGATGCAATGTGGATGATGCGATAATGAATGCGACAACCAGATAAATCACATGGCGGCAATGGAATAAAAGGGGAATCTTCCGGAGCGTCGATTTCGGGCTGTTACAGTATTTGGACCACAATATTTGCAATCACCCAATGCTGAAGACAGTGCTCGGATCCTAGCACAGAATTGAGAAAGAGGATTTCCTGGGATGCTTGAAAGCATCGACTGCATGCATTGGGCATGGAAAACCATCCATTTGCTTGACAAGGGATGTACAAAGGCGTCAAAGGAGGTTGTGGTGTGGTACTTGAGGCAGTGGACACGCAGGACCTACGGATTTGGCATTCCTTCTTTGGTATGCCACGAACTCACAATGACATCAACGTACTGCAGTGCTCGAATGTCTTTGCAAAGCTTGTTGAGGGTCATGCTTCTCCGGCGAACTTCGAGGTCAATGGGCACCACTACAACAAGGGATATTATCTACCATATGGTATCTATCCGAGATGGTCGACATTTGTGAAGACCATCTCAAACCATGTGCCAAAAGGCAAGAAGTCACACTTTGCTAAGTGTCAGGAGGCTTGCAGGAAGGATGTCGAGCGAGCATTTGGTGTGCTCCAATCTCGATTTACTATTGTCCGGTACCCCGCTCTCACATGGTCGAAATCTCAAATATGGGAGGTGATGAATTGTTGTGTCATCTTGCATAACATGATCATTGAGAGCGAGCATGAAGAGCCAGTGCTTGACACTGAACCATATTTCAGGGAGGGTCCTCTTGCAATTGTTGATCACCTGATACCAGCAACATGGGTTGCGTTCCTTAATATGCGCTAGGAGATCCGAGACCCATAGGTGCATCAAGAACTGTAGGGCCATCTACTGGAGAACCTATGAAGGCTCAAGGGCAACGCCTAGTTCGATTTGTTTTAATTTGTGTTTGAATTATGAGCTTGCTTTGTTGTACTATTTGATTTGTATTGATTTCTATGACGAACTTTGTCATAAAAAATAGTTTTTGTTGAATTTGTGTCGAAAGCGAGCCGGATTTGGGCCAAAATTGGCCGAAAGCGTCGGCTGGGAGGCGACCTTGGGAGCGGCTGGGAACCCGAACCCCCCAAGCCGAATTTAACGTAGGTTTGACCCCGAGTGACGCTATTTCAGGCGCTTGGAACAGAACGACTCGAGATGCCCTAAAAGCACCTCCGATAGTTGTGCCCCCTCGGACGACGCCGGACTGAAATTCATCGGTGCTAATTTTGCTCTGGGGAGGGGGAGTTTCCTAAAGCTTTGTTTGGTACTAGTGTTTTTGAGGGGATTGGTGGGGATAATCCCCGAAGAGATTGGGTGAAACCCCAACCTTCACCCAATCCCTTCAAATCCCCATTTATCCCCAATACACTAGGTAGGGGTAGTGTATTGGGTATTGAGAAAAATGCACTATAATTTAGGGATTTGAGCGAAAATGTGGGGATGAAACATGTCAAATACATTAGAACCAAATGGTGTTATGGGATGTGTGGGGATTGAGGGGTTTAACCGGGATAATCCACACAAATTTTTTAAAATACACTAGTACCAAACAAGGCATAATCGTCAGATGGGGCAGTTTTTTATTCCATTGTTTACCCATTTCACCAAACACGCTGTGGACGAGAGATAAATGAGGCCGCGACCAGCCATCGCCCGCGGCAACAATCTCGAGGATGCCAGTGCCCATGGTGAGACCCCCGTCGAGGATGCCGGTCACTCTGGCCCGGTCTCGAGCTTCGCTCCGGCCACGAGGATGCTGGTCACTCCGCCCCGGCCACGAGGATGCCGGCCACTGCAGCCCGACCCCGAGCTCCGCCCCGACCATGAGGATGTCGGCCCGGCCTCGAGCCGCCAGTCGAGGATGCATGTTGCGGAAGACCAAGACGAAGGAGAGGCGACATCTCCAGTCTCGATCAAGACGAACTTCACGGGAATCTCATCACTTCCACGTTAGTTTGGTGTCGCACTCTGGATGCGATTGTGCGGGTCCTCTCCTGCAACACTCGTTCTAGCCTCGTCGGCCTACCAACGCCACTGAAGACGCTTGCAGGGTAGAGGCAGCAGTGTCATGGGGTAGTGCTAGTTTGGAGGCCGTAACACATGGCGGCGCTAGATGCGTCGACGGAGAAGGGCGACGGGACGCGACCAATCGACTGAGGGTGCAGGGGAAAGTCCGCTTGTTCCTCGGCCTGGAGAGATGCTTGCATGGAGAAGGCAGCACATGGCCTCGCTGTCCTTCCCCCTGCTGGCCGGACTCGAGCTCCGCCCGGCCTCGTCGTCCTTGCCCACATAGGCCGAGCTCGAGCTCCGTCCCGGCCTCACCTCCTTGCCCATGCAGGCCGGGAGAAGGCGCCCACCTCGCTGTCATCGTGCACCGTCCCGGGAAAGGGCGTCCACCTCGTCGTGCACGGCGCTGGTCTTCCTCGCCATAGGTGTGCACGACCCTGGTCTTCATTGTCATATGTGTGCAGCGCGTGGTTGTTGGGAGGAAAAGAGGAGAGAAAGAGGGCGTTGGGTGCGTGGGTAGGTGAAAATAGAGGAGAGAGGGAAAAGGTGGCTGGCTGTGGGCCAATTACATGCGGAAAAATAGCGCCGGTCTCCCTAGCTCGCCCCTGGTGCGCTAAGTTTGGGTTGGGAGCGTCGGCCAAAAATTTGGCTAAAACCGGTCGGCAGGAGATGCTCTAAGCATTGACGATCTGCATTTTGTGCCGTCAAAAAGGGTCTTATATTAAGTTATAGAGGGAGTACATTGGAGCCCGTCACTATCTAAAGTTTTGATAAACCATAAGTATTTGTAAGTTTTGAAAATGTAAATTTCTCTTAACCAAGAGCAACTCCAACTGGACAACCCATTTCATCCCAGCGCATCCGTTTGGGTCGCCGCAGACATAAAACACGGTCCAACGTGGCGATCCAAACGGGTGCGCGTCGCTTTTTGTTCGTCTGTGACCAATTCCACAACTAAATTTGGGCCACATTTGCGTTAGCACGGACATGAAGCGGACACGCGCCTTGTCCGTGTGCTCCTTCCCCTGGCCATCCGTCGACGACGCAATCTCGTCCTTTTTATCCCCTTCCCGCACCCGTCGCCTGCAAGTGCACAAATCCTAGGCTGACGCCCATTTTTTCCGGCCACCTTGCTCTCCAGCCCCCTAAATCCTCCTCTTTGATTCGATGCAATTTCGGTAGCTTATTTGATCAATTTTGTATGTAGGGGATGCAACTTTTAGTATTGAGAAGAAGAATACATTAATCTATTGATCTCATGAAATTTACTAGATGTTTATAAGCTTCTAGCTAGAATTGACACCTTTTGAGATCTAGCTGTTGTTGAGAATTTTTTTCTCATTTTCCGTGCAAGATGCCCCCGGAATGAAATCCAAACACGCTAATACGAATCTGGAGTAACATGGACGGATGAATTTCCTGGTGAGATCATCGCAACACTGGTCACAAGCTAGTCGCTCGAACATGCGAGTGGGCTATCAAACTAGGAAGGGGCATATTTACGCCCTGTTCGGATCCACAACCACGGCTTCTGGAGCGATGGGAGCTGCAGCACGGAGTTGCTCAAACCAAGTTCCTCGTGCGGAGTGGAGTTGTAAGACCTGGAGAGGTTCCAAACAGGCACTGTGCTTGTTCGGCAATCTTCCTGCTCCGTGAAAATAGAGGAAAGCCGAACATGGCCTTACCATGCCTGGGCATTCAACTACCGGTCAGTTTGGAGTACACTTTGTACACTTTGCAATGCACGCTCCTCATCATGGTGAATGGAAGAGTTCAGACGACAACATAAATCCAAGGTTTGCTTTGCTTACTGGTAGTTGCTACTCCATCTGTAAACAAATATAAGGCGTTCTAAGTGATCTGAAACGTCTTATATTTGTTTACGAGCGGAGGCAGCAATATGCTCATCTACTACAGGAGACACATACGCACAACACAACTGTCTTCATAGTGCCTATTGCCTAATAGGTCCTAACAAGTGCCCAATGACTGATAACAGAGAACGCAGGTGACTCGAGTAACATTTGGGCACCGATAAAGTCTGAGAATGCATGCTTGATCTGGCAAATGACTTCCTCTACAGTACAACTTCCTTCACCTTGCCGTTCACCACAAGCTTGCACAGCCCATTGAACACATCAGCATCTGCGACACAAACATGATAACTGGGATCAATGGTGTTACAAGGGGGAGCAACGGTGTTGGCCTAAAGGAAAGCTGTTGCAATGTAAAAAAAACACTTCTGTTTTGCCTGCAAGATAATAATAAAGATGTACATAAAACTTGAAGCCACAAGAAGCCTCCCCAAAATGAAGACTTGTTTGCAATTAGCTGATAAAAGAATGCCGAAATGTTGGGCTAAGCACAGTAGCATATGAGCTATAGGACCTAAACTTTCCTACAGATATAAACAATATGTTAACCTGAGATCTATTGTAAGATGGTGAACAATCGGACAGAGGAATTAGGCTCATTGGCTGAAAAATGGGTCCGCCCAAGATGACAAGTTAAATTGGAAAATTGATTTAAAATGATAAAAATCCACAAAAGATACACAAGTAGTAAATGTTCAAGTCCATCACCATTGTGTAAGTTTTCGTGGAAAGAAATTCACCTTTGCACATTGACGAAAAACTCCCAGGAATTCAATTTTTAGAGCACTAATACACATGGCATGAAAATTATTCGTTTTCCATGAAACTTTACAAGCATATACAGGACTGAAGTATTTACTTGAATAAAGTTTTTACACCTTTTTTTTTACATTCAGAAAATAGTGTTCCTGGGTGCACTTTTGAATTACCCCCATTTGGAGAATGAAACTAAAGATGTGAGTCATTTTGCATAACGACTCAAGTCAGTTCTGGCTTTAGATCTTAAGTATCGGACAATAGTCTTAAGAGAACAGAGGAACATAATTTCTAAATTCTAGAATCTTGCAGCCCAACATGAGCAATCACCTGTGTTCCGCTGATGTTCTAAATTAAGTGAGTATGGATGAGAAATAGAAATATTTGCTCATACAAATCAAGAATAGCAAAGCCAAAGAACAAGCTAACAAGTGTGCAGGTGGGTTCTTATAGCACTGAGCACTGCTAACTTTCAAAAAGAAAAGAAAAATAGTTCTCCTGTTCCTTACTGGTTGTAATGGAATTTATTTTTTTAAAGAAAGGCAAATCTCCTCTGTTCTCTATGGAATTATGTAAAACACACTAAAAAACTTGCATAATACAACCTCTATAGGTGGATCAAATGAAATCTCACCAAAGTCTTCACCAAAATCTTTGGAACTTTCAGCAGTGATGGACTGGTCGTTGTCAGCAATCCCAATAACCTCTAGATAATTTGACATAAGGCCTTCCGTGGCACCTCTGATGGTCAACTGATGTCCATCAGTCGACTGCCCAACAAGAAGTCCACCTTGAGTGTGCTGGACTTTAAGTACTGTGCGCACTCTTTGCCCAACAAACATCTTGAGGGTCTCTCCATTAACGATTGCTGAACGAAATGACGCATCACTGTCCATGTCTGCAAAGTGTAACTTCAGAATTATCAACTCAATTAAACAATATCAACCAATAAGAAGAGAACAAAAGAACTGCCCAGGCATCTCCTTGTCACAATCATCATACCAAGCAAGCACATGAACCAAGCATTGGCCGCATGCATCGTTGCGATGAATGAAAAATAACAATGCATGCTAATTAACTAAATTGGCAGCTACGCTGTATGTCATAACAACACCGTGATGGCTACTAAAATTCACTGCAGCAGTAGTATTCAAAACTGCCTGCTGTCATAACACGTCGTTAATCGACAAAAGGACTTGTTTCGAACCAGATCAATCACACGGTTGTCCATTTTACGTTTCAATGGCTTCTATCTAACCAGGAGCGTGCGCACAATGATCACTATCCTACAGGAGATCAGCCATGGGCGTGCTGAAGAAAGAACAAGAACAATAACCCAAGCATACGTTGGTTAATACCAGGACGACATCCATTCCAGTAGAACGACAGATTAGACGGGTGATAAATCGCGGAAACCTCCGGATCTGGATTCGACTGCACACAAAAATCAGCCCGGGCAGGGGCGGGACTGCGTTAGGGTTCAGTTAAACCCCCGAAATTCCGGGAATACAATCTGCTAGTCAAATCGAACAAACAAATAACACAATGCGTCGGGGTATCGGGAGAAGAAGATAGAGTACAAGATTCGGAGAGGGGACGAAACAGGCTTGGGGGGAAATATTCGAAGAAAGCGAGGTTAGTCGGGAACTTCCGTACCGAGAGAGGAGATGGGATGAGCCTCGATCAATCTATCTACTCCTGCGCACCCTACCCCAGACGTAGACAGAGATGGAAGCCTTCGAAGTTCGAAGTGGCGCAGCTGAGGACAGCCCTGATCTTGGCCGCGCTGGGATTCCGCTGGATTCGGAACGGGTGAGCCGGGCGGCGCGGCGAAAGGGAGGCTATTTGGGGCCAAGCACAAAATGGAAGGGATAAGGGCATCTTCAATGGTTGTAAGATAGTTGTTGGTAATTTTGACACATAGAATTTTTGATGATGTGTCATTGCAATAAATGAGGAAAGAGAACAAGGTTGTATGTAAATTAACCAACACCCTTGCACAAGCTCCAATGTAGAATGAGAGAGCACCTTATTTATTACCTCACATCTTATTGGGCAAACTAGATACAACCCATTGGAATAGTTGTATGTTAAGGTGTTGGCTGATGACATGACATATTTTACCAACAAGCTAACCAACAAACTGTTGGAGATGCCCTAAGGGCTGGGACGCGCTTTCCTTTGTTCTTTATGTTTTTGGATTTTTATAATCTTTATATATTTTAAAATAGTTTGAGGCTGTGCTTGGTTCAGCCTTTTTACCCTTTGAAAAGCTATAAAACTAACTAAATGGGTTAATGTTCAAAACAGTTTTTGAGAATATCTAGTTTCTTTCTAGTGTAAATTTTAAGGTTGGGTAACCTAACTTTTCAGCTTACAGCTTTTCCGCAATAGTTTTCCCACAATAACTTTTTTACAGCAACTTTTTAAAAATCTACTCCGTACATCTCAACCAAACACAACCTCAATCTATTTTAAAATATAGGACACTGATCTGCGCCGACGCGACGGTCGAAACTTTCGGTCGGTCGCGCGCGAGCTGTCAGACCAAATCCTGTTGATCTTCAGACCGAGCCATGTAGCAAAAATTCGTCGCAGCCGTCGCTAGTCGCGGGTCCACCTTGATGGATGTAGCAAAAAATGTCTGTAGTAGCAAAATGCAACTAGGTTGCAGCAAAAATTCGTCGCAACCGTCGCTAGGTCGCAGGTCTACCTTGATGGATGTAGCAAAAATGTTAGCCGGTAGTAGCAAAATGCAACTACAGTTGCAGCTTTCTTTGCTGGGCAGAGCCGATTGAAGGTTTCCCTGTCTATGGTTGAAGCTTTTTTAGATGCCGGTTGCAACACTTGTATACGCACAAGCCCGGCCATAGCAGCAGGGGACGAGGACGACACGCGGCGGATGGAACCAATGGAGCGGGCACCGGCGATGCGGGCGGCGGTAGCGCACGGGCTGCAGCAACGCAAGGGTGCAGGGGCCGCCACTGTTGGAAATATGCCCTAGAGGCAATAATAAAGTGGTTTAGTATTATATTTCCTTGTTCATGATAATTGTCTATTGTTCATGCTATAATTGTATTAACCGAAAACCGTAATACATGTGTGAATACATAGACCACGACATGTCCCTAGTGAGCCTCTAGTTGACTAGCTCGTTGATCAATAGATGGTCATGGTTTCCTGATCAGGGACATTAGACGTCATTGATAACGGGATCACATCATTGGGAGTATGATGCGATGTATAAGACCCAATCCTAAGCATAGCACAAGATCGTGTAGTTCGTCTGCTAGAGCTTTTATAATGTCAAGTATCATTTCCTTAGACCATGAGATTGTGCAACTCCCGGATATCGTAGGAGTGCTTTGGGTGTATCAAACGTCACAACGTAACTGGGTGATTATAAAGGTGCACTACAGGTATCTCCGAAAGTGACCGTTGGGTTGGTACGAATCGAGACTCGGATTTGTCGCTCCGTGTGACGGAGAGGTATCTTTGGGCCCACTCGGGAATGCATCGTCATAATGAGCTCAATGTGACTAAGGAGTTAGCCATGGGATGATGTGTTACAGAACGAGTAATGAGACTTGCCAGTAACGAGATTGAACAAGGTATAGGGATGCCGATGATCGAATCTCGGGCAAGTATCATACCGGTAGACAAACGGAATTGCATACGGGATTGAGTGAATCCTCGACATCTTGGTTCATCTGATGAGATCATCGTCGATAATGTGGGAGCCAACATGGGTATCCAGATCCCGTTGTTGGTTATTGGCCAGAGAGATGGCTCGGTCATGTCTGCATGGTTCTCGAACCCGTAGGGTCTACACACTTAAGGTTCGGTGACGCTAGAGTTGTTATAGGAATTGTATACGTGGTTACAGAAGATTGTTCGGAGTCCCGGATGAGATCCCGGACGTCACGAGGAGTTCCGGAATGGTCCGGAGGTAAAGATTTATATATGGAAAGTCCGTTTTCAGCCACCGGAAAGGTTTCGGGATTTATCGGTATTGTACCAGGACCACAGAAAGGGTACCGGGAGGGTCCACCTGTCCCGGTGGGCTACGTGGGCTGAAAGGGGAAGGGGACCAGCCCCTGGTGGGCTGGTGCGAGCCAAGGGAGGAGGCTCAAGGCGCATAGAGGCCAAACCCTAGGGCGTGGGGGCTGCCTTGGGCGGCAAGCCACCCCCTAGGGCGCCGCCCCCTCCTCCTTTAGGGCTACCGCCCCTCCTAGGGTTTCCCTAGGGTGGCCGCACCCCCTCTCTCTCCCTCCTATAAATAGTGGAGGTCTTGGGAGGGCCGCAAACACCCGAATCTCTCTCCCTCGGCGCAGCCCTACCTCTCCTCCTCTACGGTGCTTGGCGAAGCCCTGCCGGAGAACCACAGACTCCATCGCCACCATGCCATCGTGTTGCCGGAGTTCTCCCTAAACTTATCCTCCCTCCTTGCTGGATCAAGAAGGAGGAGACGTCATCGGGTTGTAGGTGTGTTGAGCGCGGAGACACCGAACATTCAGTGTTTGGATCGGATCACTGCGAGTACGACTCCATCGACCGCGTTCATAGTAACGCTTCCGCTTTGTGATCTTCGACGGTATGAAGATGCTCTACCTCTCTCGTTGCTGGTTTCTCATAGTTAGATCTTGGTGTGACGTAAGATTTTTTAAATTATTACTACGTTCCCCAACAGTGGTATCAGAGCTAGGTCTATGCGTGATTCTATGCACGAGTAAAACACAAGTAGTTGTGGGCGATGATTTGGTCAATTTGCTTACCGGTACT
Source organism: Hordeum vulgare subsp. vulgare (assembly GCF_904849725.1). NCBI lineage: Eukaryota > Viridiplantae > Streptophyta > Magnoliopsida > Poales > Poaceae > Hordeum > Hordeum vulgare. The sequence continues at coordinate 184,058,424 of NC_058520.1, read as the reverse complement.
AGTTTTATCTTGATTCAGCAGCATCATGGGATGAAGCGGCCCGGACCGACTTTACTTGTACTCTTACGTGAGACTAGTTCCACCGCCCGACATGCACTTGTTGCATAAGGTGGCTAGCGGGTGTCTGTCTCTCCCACTTTAGTCGGATCGGATTCGATGAAGAGGGTCCTTATGAAGGGTAAGTAGCAATTGGCATTTCACCGTTGTGGCTTTGACGTAGGTAAAAAACGTTCTTGCGAGAAACCCATAGCAGTCACGTAAAACTTGCAACAACAATTAGAGGATGTCTAACTTGTTTTTGCAGGGTATGCTATGTGATGTGATATGGCCAAAAGGATGTGATGATATATATGTGATGTATGAGATTGATCATGTTCTTGTAATAGGATTCACGAATTGCATGTCGATGAGTATGACAACCGGCAGGAGCCATAGGAGTTGTCTTAATTTATTGTATGAGATGCAACACCATGTGATTACTTTACTTTATTGCTAACCGTTAGCCATAGTAGTAGATGTAATAGTTGGCGAGACGACTTCATGAAAACACAATTATGGAGATCATGATGATGGAGATCATGGTGTCATGACGGTGACAATGATGATCATGCCGCGCCCCGAAGATGGATATCAAAGGCGCAAGATGGTATTGGCCATATCATGTCACTATGTGATTTGCATGTGATGTTTATCATGTTTCTATATCTTATTTGCTTAGAATGACGGTAGTAAATAAGATGATCCCGTACTCAAATTTCAAGAAATGTGTTCCCCCTAAGTGTGCACCGTTGCGAAGGACCGTTGTTTCGAAGCACCACGTGATGATCAGGTGTGATAGATTCTAATGTTCACATACAATGGGTGTAAGCCAGATTTACACACGCAAAACACTTAGGTTGACTTGACAAGCCTAGCATGTACAGACATGGCCTCGAAACACGAGAGACCGAAAGGTCGAACATGAGTCGTATGGAGATACGATCAACATGGAGATGTTCACCATTGATGACTAGTCTGTCTCACGTGATGATCGGACAGAGCCTAGTCGATATGGATCATGCATCACTTAGATGACTAGAGGGATGTTTATCTGAGTGGGAGTTCATTGAATAATTTGATTAGATGAACTTAATTATCATGAACTTAGTCTAAAGTAGTCTTCACAATCTATATTGTAGATCCAATGGCCCACACACATGTCCCACTGAACTTCAACGCGTTCCTAGAGAAAACCAAGCTGAAAGACGATGGAAGCAACTATGCGGACTCGGTCCGTAACTTGAGGCTCATCCTCATAACTTCCAAGAAAACGTATGTCCTTGATGCACTGCTAGGTGAAGCACCCGTTTTCCCGGTGGCTCAAGACGTTATGAACGCCTGACACTCGCGTAGTGATGATTACTCCCTAGTTCAGTGCGGCATGCTTTATGGTTTAGAATCAGGGCTTCAAAAACGTTTTGAGCAACATGGAGCATATGAGATGTTCCAAGAGTTGAACTGGTTTTCCAAGCTCATGCCCGGGTCGAGAGATATGAAGTCTCCGACAAGTTCTTCAGTTGTAAGATGGAGGAGAATGGGTCTGTCAGCGAGCACATACTCAAAATGTCTGGGTTGCACAACCGCTTGTCTCAACTGGGAGTTAACCTTCCGGATGACTCGGTTATTGACAGAATCCTCCAGTCGCTTCCACCTAGCTATAAGAGCTTCGTGATGAACTACAATATGCAAGGGATGGAGAAGACCATTCCCGAGTTGTATTCAATGTTGAAATCAGCGGAGGTGGAAATCAAGAAAGAACATCAAGTGTTGATGGTGAATAAGACCACCAGTTTCAAGAAAGGCAAGGGTAAAAAGAACTTCAAGAAGGACGGCAAAGCAGTTGCCGCGCCAGGTAAACCAACTACCGGGAAGAAGCCAAAGAATGGACCCAAGCCTGAGACTGAGTGCTATTATTGCAAGGGAAACGCTCACTGGAAGCGGAACTGCCCCAAGTACTTAGCGGATAAGAAGGCCGACAACGTCAAACGTATATATGATATACATGTTATTGATGTGTACCTTACCAGCGCTCGTAGTAGCTCCTGGGTATTTGATACTGGTGCAGTTGCTCACATTTGTAACTCAAAACAGGAGCTGCGAAATAAGCGGAGGCTGGCAAAGGACGAGGTGATGATGCGCATCGGGAATGGTTCAAGGTCGATGTGATCGCCGTCGGCACACTGCCTCTACATCTACCTTCTGGATTAGTTTTAAACCTTAATAATTGTTATTTAGTACCAGCTTTGAGCATGAACATTGTATCGGGATCTCGTTTGATGCGAGATGACTACTCATTTAAATCTAAGAATAATGGTTGTTCTATTCATATGAGAGATATGTTTTATGGTCATGCCCCGCTGGTCAATGGTTTATTCTTAATGAATCTCGAGCAAGATGCTACACATATTCATAGTGTGAGTACCAAAAGATGTAAGGTTGATAATGAGAGTCCCACATATTTGTGGCACTGCCGCCTTGGTCATATCGGTGTCAAACGCATGAAAAAACTCCATACATATGGACTTTTGGAGTCTCTTGATTTTGAATCATTTGACACGTGGGAACCGTGCCTCATGGGTAAGATGACTAAGACTCCATTCTCCGGAACGATGGAGTGAGTGACCAACTTGTTGGAAATAATACATACCGATGTAAGCAGTCCAATGAGCGTTGAGGCTCGCGGTGGCTATCGTTATGTTCTCACCCTCACTGATGACTTAAGAAGATATGGGTATGTCTACTTAATGAAACACAAATCTAAAACCTTTGAAAGGTTCAAAGAATTTAAGAGTGAGGTAGAGAATCAAAGTGACATGAAAATAAAGTTCTTGCGATCTGATCGTGGAGGAGAAAATTTGAGTCACGAGTTTGGCACGCACTTAAGAAAATGTGGAATTGTTTCACAACTCACGCCGCCTGGCACACCTCAGCGTAACGGGGTGTCCGAACGTCGTAATCGCACTCTATTAGATATGGTGCGATATATGATGTCTCTTACCGACCTACCGCTATCATTTTGGGGATATGCACTGGAAACTGCCGCATTCTCTTTAAATAGGGCACCATCTAAATCCATTAAGACGACAACGTATGAATTATGGTTTGGCAAAAACCTAAGCTGTCGTTTCTGAAAGTTTGGGGATGCGATGCTTATGTCAAGAAACTTCAACCTGAAAAGCTCGAACCCAAATCAGAAAAGTGCGTCTTCATAGGATACCCTAAGGAAACTATTGGGTATACCTTCTATCTCAGATCCGAAGGCAAGATATTTGTTGCCAATAATGGATCCTTTCTAGAGAAAGAGTTTCTCTCAAAAGAAGTGAATGGGAGGAAAGTAGAACTTGATGAGGTAATTGTACCCCCTCTCGAACCACAGAGCACCGCAACATAGGAAAATGTTTCTGGGGTGCCTGCAACGACTAGGAAGGAAGTTAATGATGATGATCATGAAACTTCGGATCAAGTTGCTACTGAACTTCGTAGGTCCACGAGGACACGTTTCGCACCAGAGTGGTACGACAACCCTGTCATGGAAATCATGTTGTTGGAAAACAATGAACCTTCAAACTATGAAGAAGCAATGGCGGGCCCGGATTCCAAAAAAATGGCTTGAGGCCATGAAATCCGAGATAGGATCTATGTATGAGAACAAAGTAGGACTTTGGTGGACTTGGCCGACGATCGACGAGCCATAGAAAATAAATGGATCTTTAAGAAGAAGACCGACGGGGATAGTAATGTGACCATCTATAAGGCTCGACTTGTCGCTAAGGGTTATCGACAAGTTCAAGGAATTGACTACGATGAGACTTTCTCACCCATAGCTATGTTGAAGTCAGTCCGAATCATGTTAGCAGTTGCCGCATTTTATGATTATGAGATCTGGCAAATGGACGTCAAAACGACATTCCTTAACGACTTTCTTAAGGAAGAATTGTATATGATACAGTCGGAAGGTTTTGTCGATCCTAAAAATGCTGACAAGGTATGCAAGCTCCAAGGCTCCATCTATGGGCTGGTGCAAGCATCTCGGAGTTGGAACATTTGCTTTGGTGAGGTGATCAAAGCGTTTGGGTTTGTACAGACTTATGGAGAAGCCTGTATTTACAAGAAAGCGAGTGGGAGATGGGTAGCAATTCTCATATTATATGTGGATGACATAGTTGATGGGAAATGATATAGAACTTTTGGAAAGCATAAATGTCTATTTGAATAAGTGTTTTTCAATGAAGGACCTTGGAGAAGCTGCTTACATATTAGGCATCAAGATCTATAGAGATCGAGACGCCTCATTGGTCTTTCACAAAGCACATACCTTGACAAGATATTGAAGAAGTTCAATATGGATAAGGCCAAGAAGGGATTCTTTCTTGTATTACAAGGTGTGAGGTTGAGCACAGCTCAATGCTCGACCACGACAGAAGATAGAGAAAATATGAGTACAGTCCCCTATGCTTCAGCCATAGGCTCTATTATGTATGCCATGTCGTGTACCAGACCTGATGTGAACCTTGCCATAAGTTTGGTAGGGAGGTACTAAAGTGATCCAGGAGTGGATCACTGGACAGCGGTCAATAATATCCTTAAGTACCTGAAAATGACTAAAGATATGTTTCTCGTTTATGGAGGTGCCGATGAGCTCGTCGTAAAGGGTCACGTCAATGCTAGCTTCAAAACAGATCCAGATGACTCCAAGTCGCAAACAGAATACGTGGATATTTTGAACGGTGGGGCAGTCAACTAGTGAAGTTGCAAGCAAAGCGTCATGGCGGAATCTACATGTGAAGCGGAGTACATAGCTGCTTCAGAAGCAGCACATGAAGGAGTCTGGATGAAGGAGTTTGTTAGGGCATATTTATGCCTAAGTGATTTTGGTGATTGATGACAGTACCTCAGTGGACTAATCGTGTGCATTGAGCATTTCAGATAATACATGACAAAGGCACAAGACGATTCGGCACCCCTCCGTGGAATAGAAGCACGGTGTCTTCTACGATTTTCTTTGGTGGTTTTGAGTCGTAGGAACGTCGTACTATTAAGAGGGGATCCGTGTCGGAAAGTTTTGGGTGGAATCAATCTTGCACGCACACATTTTATCTCCATCTCTTCTCCCTTGCAACTATGGAGCTTGTTCCCTCTCTGTTCTTTCTCTCTATCTTGCAAAAAGGCCTCTGGCAGTAGTACCGCTGGAGGTGAGCGGTAGTACCGCTCTGGTCCTAGCAGAGTACCGCTGGAGCTGGCGGTAGTACCGCCCCAGCCTGGCGGTAGTACCACCCCTGGCCAGTGTTAGTACCGCTCCAAGACTGTAGTACCGCCATCCTTGCGGCTGTACTGCGTCGAACTTTTTGCGAAGACTTTCTTGGCGGTGGTAGGCCGGTAGTAGCCCTTGCGTTACCATGGGCTCAACGGTAGTACCGCTCTGGTCCTAGCAGTAGTACCGCTGGAGGGGCAGCGGTAGTACCGCCTTGCTCGTGCTGAGAGTGAGGATAACGGTTGGATTTGTTCCCTCACTATATAAAGGGTTCTTCCACTTCAAGAACCCTACCTTTGACCCTCCAAGACTCCATTGTTGCTCCCTAAGCTCATAAGTTCCCGATCTCTCTCCCTAACCAATCAAACTTGTTGATTTTCTAGGTATTGGTGGAGAAGGCCTAGATCTACACTTCCACCAAGAGAAATTTCACCCCCACTAATTCCTTGTGGATCTTGTTACTCTTGGGTGTTTGAGCACCCTAGACGGTTGAGGTCACCTCGGAGCCACATTCCATTGTGGTGAAGCTCTGTGGTCTTGTTGGGAGCCTCCAAGATTTGTGTGGAGTTAGCCCCAACCTTGGTTGTAAAGGTTCGGTCACCGCCCTCAAGAGCACCTATAGTGGAATCACGACACCTTGCATTGTGTGAGGGCGTGAGGAGAATACAGTGACCCTAGTGGCTTATTAGGGAGCATTGTGCCTCCACACCGCTCCAACGAAGACGTACTTCCTGTCAAAGGGAAGGAACTTCGGTAACACATCCTCGTCTTCATCGGTTCCACTTGTGGTTATCTCTAACCTTTACATTGTGTATGTTATTGTTGTAGATTATTTCTTACTTGCCTTAGCAATTATAGTTGGTAGGATCATATAGGTTGATCACCTAGTTGTCATTTTAGAGAACCTTTATGTTGCTAACCCTAACTTGTTAAGAATTGTTAAAAAATGGTAATTGCCTATTCACCCCCCTCTAGTCAACCATATCGATCCTTTCAATTGGTATCAGAGCCACATCTCTTTATTAAGGGTTTCACCGCCCGAAGAGTATGGAGAAGGATGAGGGAGGAACCCATGGACAACCCGAGGCCATGGCCTTGACTTCGATCACCAGGGACGACTTGAATGCGGCTATGGCCAACCTCAAGACGTCCTTGACGAACGAAGTCAAGACCATGCTTAAAGAGTTAATTGAGGGAGTTAAAAGTTCTCCCGAACCGGCGTTGGTGGCTAAACCCGTCAACACGGATTCAGAGGCCAATTCCTCCAAGGAAGCGGCTAAAGGTATGCAACCTTCTTCCTCTCACGATATTAATGGGACTGGAACCTATACCTCAGTTCCACCTCCCATGGTCTATGGAGGGCCGGTTCCTACTCCGTGTATTAATCATGTAGGTCCTCCTCCTAAGCTTGTTAAGGGTGATTTTGCTAACTGGGTATTTTCCATTAAGTCTCATTTGAATCAGAGCTCAACAAATTTATGGAGAAACATTGAGCAAGGCTACTATCCACATGACCCAAGCAACCTCACTCCAAGAGAAGAAGCGGACAATCAATATAATCACTCTGCATTGTTTATTCTCCAGTCCGCAATGCCTCCTGAGGATCTTCATCACTTGCGCCCCTTCACTCTGGCTAAGGACTGCTGGGAGCACATTATGGTGCTGTACAAGGGAAGCTCAAGCATTCAACGGTCCAACTATGAAGTGGTGCTTGATGAGGTCGATGAGTTTTTGATGAAGGAAGATGAGGACCCTCGTGATCTCTATGGAAGGGTGACTGCTATTGCTGTTGCTCTCAAGGATCATGGGAGCAAGGATGTGGATGACACATGGATCAAGCGCAAGTTTCTCAAGGCCATCATGCCATTTAGCAAAGCCATGTCATCCGTCATTCGCCAACGACCAGATTTCCACTCCTTGTCCTCCAGTGAGGTGTTGGATGAATTCATTGCAATGTCAATCATGAACAAGACCGCTGATAATGCTCTTTCTCGCGTTCGGTCAAAGACAACTTCACCCAACCTTGCTTTAAAATCAAAGGCTTCTTCTTCTGAAGAGGAAGAGGATGAGGAAGAGGAGAGCTTCCCTGAAGACACTAAGTATGCTTATCATGAGCACATGGCTCTTGCGTCAAGGCAATTCTGGGGCAACCGGAGAAACTCAAGGCCCAAGTTCTCCAAGAATAACTCAAGCGGGTTCAATACCAAGCAACGTGTGAGGACATGCTATAACTGCGGCAATGTGAGTCACTTCGTGGCAGAATGTCCCTATGAGAAGAGGGAAGACAACGGGGGCAAGTTCATTGCAAAGACAAAGCCAAGTCTTTCCCAAAGAAGAACAACTTTGTCAAGAAACCCCATCCAAAGGGTATGGTGGCACTTGAAGAGTACCCCTCCGATGATGATGACGATGACGATATGGTGGCAACTGCGACTGTAGCCATTGCCACCCCTTCTCCCAAGATGTCTCTCTTCAACTCCCCCAACGATAACCGCATCGTCAAGTGCCTTATGGCCAAAGGTATCGACCAGGTAACACCCAACATTAAGACCACCATCACTACTGCTCCTTCATTGTTAACTTGTGTTGATAATAGTGATGTTATGGAACTTAATGAGCATGATTTTGACAAATTTCTGTGTAAAATCAAAGGAGAATCCAAGAAGCACCTTGTTGCTGTTTTGGAACGAATGCGTGAGGCTAATGACCTCATCGAGTCTCATGAGGAGACTATCTCTGAGCTGCAAGGACATAGTCGTGACTATGTCGATGAGATTGCTGAATTATCTATTGCAGTAGAAAAAGAGCACAGTCTTTGTTTGGCTCTTGAGGAGTCACACAACGATGATTGTGCTAAATTGCAAAAGGAGCTAGATCATGCTATTGTTCTTACTCGTGTGTTTAAGTATAAAAAGGCTGCACTTGGGGTTGGCCATGACAGACTCAAAGCGGAGTTTGATACAGTTGACAATGCTCACAAGGTCTTGAAAGGTGCTCATTTCTCCCTGAAAGAGTCTCAGGATCAACTCCAAGCAAAGCTTACCAAGGAGATCTCTACTTGTCCTCCTTTTGTTATAATTGATAATGCTTGTACAACTAACCCTTGTTGTGAGCATGTACATCTTGTGGAGGAAAATACCAAGTTGAAGGATCAACTTGAGAAGGGCCTTGTGTCATGCATACAAGGCGAGAAGAACCTAAACGACCTTTTGAGCAAAAGGAGGGACTTGGACTTACATCCAAGTCGAAATAGAAAAGGAAGAACAGGAACAAGCGATCCCCTACCCTCATGGACATCTTTGTCAAAGAGGGCGAAGGAACTCAGAAGAAGAACATGAACAAGGTGGAGAATGGTAGCATCAAGAAGGGCAAAACCATTCCTACCAACACAGCCAGCAAACTCAATCCATCCTATGTTTTATGTCGTGCTCATGATGGGCATGTCTATGCCAGATTTGTTTGTTCTTACTATGAGTCCATTTAATGGGCTATTTGGGTTCCTAAGACCCTTGTCTCTAACATTAAAGGACCCATTCAAAAATGGGTACCTAAAACCAAGTCTTGATCTATTGCAGGAGTTTGATTCCGGTGGGGTGTCATGGCTACTCGATAGTGGAGCAACAAATCATATGACCGGAATCAAGGACTTAATGGTGGATGTGCATCCTTCCCCATCTATGCCCACCCATGTCCAATTCGCTGATGCATCAACGTCCAAGGTATTGGGATTTGGTAAGGTGGTCATCTCTCAAGAGTTATCTATTGAGAAGGTCATGCTTGTTGAGTCCCTTGCTTACAATTTACTTTCGGTTCGTCAACTTGCAATTATGGGCTTTGCCACATTCTTTAATCTTGATACCGTGGTCCTTTTGTGGAGCAAGACTCTTAAAGTAGCCTATGTTGGATATGTCGAAAATGGTCTCTATGTGGTGAAATTTTCACAGCGACCCACTAAGACCGCGACTTGTCTAATGGCTAAAGTTGATGTGGGATGGCTTTGGCATCGCCGACTAGCTCATGTCAATATGATATCTTTGCAAAGTCTCCTCAAAGGGGACCATGTTCTTGGACTAACAAATGTGAGTTTTGCCAGAGATTGTGCTTGGAGTGCTTGCAGTTCCTGTATTGAAGGGAAGATTCATGAAACTGCTCATCGTCCAACGACTCTCATTTACACCAAGAGGCCGTTGGAGCTCCTTCATATGGATCTCTTCGGTCCCCCATCATTTGATAGTCTTGGGGGCAGAAAGTACTTCTTGGTGATTGTTGATGATTACTCAAGATACACCTGGGTATATTTCTTCAAGAGGAAGAGTGAGACTCAACAAACCGTCATCAACTTTGCTAATGAAGCTCAACGACAACATGAAGCAAAGATTTTGATGATTAGAAGTGACAACGGCACCGAGTTCAAGAACTACATCTTGGATGAGTTTCTTAGTGATGAGGGAATCAAACATCAATATTCAACACCATACACCCTCAACAAAATGGTGTGGCGGAAAGGAAGAACCAAACGTTGATGGACGCGGCAAGAACAATGATGGCGGAATTCAAATCTCCGTATAACTTTTGGGCCGAAGCTATCAACACAACATGTCATGCATCCAATCGGCTCTATATCTGCAGAGTCTTGAATAAGACCCCATATGATATTCTCAATGGAAACAAACCCAATCTCAAGTACTTCCGGGTATTCGGGTGTAAGTGTTTCATTCTCAAGAAAGGTGCACGTTTAGCTAAATTTGATTCTAGAGCTCAAGAGGGCATCTTTGTTGGTTATGCTACAAACTCTCATGCTTACCCTGTCCTCAACAAGTCCACCGGGCTCATTGAGGAAATATGTAACGTGGAGTTTGATGAAAATAATGGCTCCCAAGTGGAGCAAAGTGGTCTGTGTGATGTAGGTGATGAAATTCCTCCCCAAGCCATAAGAAGAATGGGGATTGGTCAAATACTCCCCATTGAGGAACCCCTTGTGGCCGAAGGAGAAGGATAATGCTCTACTCAAGTGGAGCCATCACCCTCGCAAGCCCCACATGCTTTCGATGAACAAAGAGAAAACCCTCAACCAGGTGAACAGGTTCAAGGACAAGATCAATCGCTCAAAGCTGGTGATGTACCACATGATGTCCAATTGCTTACACAAGGTTCCGAATCTGCTCAAGATCAAGATCAAGTGCAGCTACAAGATCCAGATCAAATGCAGGCACAAGATCAAGATCAAGAGCAACCACAAGATCAAGAACAAACCACTGAGCCTGCTCAAGTCGGAAATAAAGTTGATCAGGATGTTGTTTTTCAATTTCCTTCCGCAGCACCTAAGAGGGGTATCGGTGCCAAGGGAGGATCAAAACGCAAGGCCAAGCAAAGTAATCAAGTTGGTGCTCCCCAATTATCAAGTGAGAACTCTTGGAGCGTCGCGCAACTGAAAGTGCATGCTATGCCCCTAATCGTCTTTTGTTGTTAATGACAACACATACATAGGAAACTAATCCTATTTGTTGAGTGTATCTCAGGATGGCAAGTACTTTAGTAGATTGAGAATTATGTGCCAAAGGTTGTCTGAGAAGATTGGGGATTTATATTTCGAGAAGGCTCGGGATTAAGAAAAGATGATGTAGACTAGTCTTTTGAGTTTACTGATATTGAGTATAGGGATCCCGCACTATTAAGAGGGGATCACAGGTTTTGCGATGAACTTGCTCATGCCACATCTTTACTATCATACCCAATACCACATATTCTCCACTCTGTTCTTATATCAAAACAGGTCTATTGCCTCGGACATCCGGCTCCCTCCGGACGTCCGAGGGCTGGACGATCGGCTGGCTTCGGAAATCCGCAGCCCTTCACCAGAAGTTTGTGAGTCATATAACTCGGAAATCCGGCTCCCTCCGGACATCCGAGGGCCGGACGTCCGACCAGCCCCGGAAATCCGGAACCCTGCACCAGTAGAAGTTGAGTTCTACAACTCGGAAATCCGGCTCCCTCCGGACGTCCGAGGGCCGGACGTCCGACCCCCTTCAGAAATCCGGAACCTACCACCAGAAGAAGTTGAGTCATATAACTCGGATTTCCGGTCCTCTCCGGACGTCCGGTCCCTCTTCAATTCAAAATAGTTTCAGTCGTATCTACAGGTCTCGGACGACCGACCCCTGTCGGACGTCCGACCCCTCGCGGACGCCCGGACTTCCGGCAACTGTCGGACGTCCGGACCCTGTGTGACTTAAAGTGTCCCAACGGCTGTATTTCACTGCCCACTATATATACTCTTCTCCCACCTCGTGAAAGGGTGTTCAACACAGCTAGAATACACCCAAGAACACCTTTCCTCTCACTCACTCTTGTCTACACCAAATCCTAGATCCCAAGAGCATTTGTGAGTCCCTTTGAGTGTTGTTCCAATCAAAAGATAGACCGTCTCCCTCTCCTCCTTCTCACCAAAGTGATTTGTGATTTGAGCAAATTTTGAGCAATCCCCTTGATCTTGTTACTCTTGGAGGTTGGAGACTCCTAGGCGGTAGGAGTGTTCGGAGAGGGATCAAACCATTGTGATATCGCCCGGAAAGTTTGTGAAGGTTTGGAAGCCACCTCAAGGCTTACCACTAGTGGTTGAGAAACGCCTTCGTGGAGTTATCTCAAAGGGAGAATAGGGTGAGCCTTCGTGGCGTTGGTGTGCCTTTGTGGTAACATCCGCCCCTCTAACGGTGACGTAGCTTCCCTCCAAGGAAGTGAACATCGGGATACATCCTTATCTCCCTTAGAGTTTCGGTTATTCCTAACCCTAACTCTCTACTTGTGTTAATCCTTATTACGTACTTGTATTTGATTATTGTTTACCGCTTGTCTTACTTCACTCTAAATAGCTTACTCCTTGTCATAGCAATTATTAGGCTTACACTCATATTCCGCACTTTTGCCTAAAATTGCTAAGTAATTATTAAAATTTGGATTTGTACCTATTCACCCCCCCTCTAGGTCCATCTCGATCCTTTTCAATTGGTATCAGAGCCTCGTGCTCTATTCGTGTGGCTTAACCGCCCTAGAGCGAGATGGACGGGGAACCAGCTACGGTAGCTCCAGTGCATAGGGACGGGACTTCCTCGGAAGTCAAGTCTTTCACCTCTGAGGACCTGAAACGGTCCCTTGCCAAGCAAAAATAGGAGCATGATGCTTCTCTTGAGGCCATGGTCCAAATGAGACTAGCATCACTAACCACGGGGACAACCACGTCTCCGAGGGCCTTAGGGCCACATGTGCATGGTACTTCATTTGGCCAACAACCTCCAGAAAGGAACCAAACCAGTGTACCATGGCTTTATGCTAGATCTCAAATTGAGAAACCTAAGTACAATCCTGGAGGAAAACCTCCCTTGCTTGATGAAAATTCCAATTTTGCTTTGTGGAGAGTTGGTATGCAGGATCATCTTAGGTATGCCAATGATGAGATGTTGGACATCCTCGAGCATGGGTACAATCCTGTAGATCCAAGGTGCCTCACTCCCAGGGAAACTTATGACAAGCATCTCAATGACACCGCGATCATGTGCATAAGAAAAGGAATGAATGACAAGCAACGAAGACCTTACATTCACATCACAAGTGCCATGGAACTGTGGGATAGCATTATAAGGACCAAGGCCGATACCTCCACTCTTCGGCTTGATCAATATGAAATTGCCAAGGGGCAATTACAGAATTTCTGTATGGAAAAGGGTGAATCTCCCAAGCAACTACTAGAACGGCTTATGACTCTCGCAGAAGACATTGAGTCATGTGACTGTGACAAGACGCAAGATGGTTTCAATCTGACCAAGAGATTTCTTGTGGACAAGTTACTTCATGCTCTTGCTCCGTATCACCATCAAATGGTATGGGACATGAGGCAGCACCATGGGTTCAAAGAAATGACTCCGGATGACATCATATCCACTTTCCAATTATTTGAAGAGTCAAAGGCAAATGCAACAAAGCACCTTGCCATGCATGGCACTTCAACATCAAAGATCAATCTTGCTTTGAAAGCCAAGCATGAATGTGACGAAGAAGAAAGTGAAGAAGAAGAGGGTGATGATGACTGCGAAGATGGTGATGATGTTGACTCTGATGAAAGCCCATCTTTTGAGGACATTGCTCTCTTTGTAAAGAAGTTCAGTGCAGGAAAGTTCAAGGGAAGATTCCCAAAGAAGAAGGTAAGGAAATGCTATAGCTGTGAGGAAACCAACCACTTCTCCAATGACTGCCCGTATGAGAATAGAGAAGACAAACCAAGGTTTCCAAAGACCTGTGTAAAGAAGAAGTTGCCAAACCCTATGAACTCCAAGTTCAAGAGGACAGATGGAAGAGCAATGGTTGCACAAGAAGAATCAGATCCAGAAGATGTTGGTGGAGTTGCCGGAGTAGCTCAGGATACACAAAACACCTTGAGGCTAGTCAACAAAAGTGGTGATGTTGCTCACTACAACTATATGAAGGACTAGAAGGGCAACGCTCACAAGTGTTTGATGGCAAAGACTGCGATGGGAGATGAGGAAGACCAAAACTCCCATGATAAGGTCAAGGTAACTCCACGGTTAAACTCCTTCAGTCTAGCTTCTACTCCATCTGATGAGTATCTTGATGCGGAAGATCACTATGAGGATAATGACTTAGATCATCCCATGTTTGCTAAAATAAACAAATTTATGTGCTCTCTTAAAGGAAAGAAGCTCACTATATTTCGCATACTTATGGAAATGGTGAGTAAGCACACCAATACCATCAAGGAACTCAAAACCCTCGTCACTCAGGAGAAGGAAAGAAATGAAATCCTTGAGCAGAAAGTCCTGTATGAGGAAGCACAAAATGATGCACTATGTTCAAAAGTAGGTGAAAACCTTGATAAACATGCTAATGATCTTGGCGCTCCCATGTATCTCCATGATTCGTTCCTCATTTGGGGATTTTTCATCCGCGTAGGTTTTTGTGCTCCATGGGCAAGACCAAGCACATCGCTCGGAAGACCGTGGCTGGCTCATCATCTCGCGCCCCTACTAGCACGGGGTCGGAATCGGATGAGCCACGTCGTCCCTTCAAACGGACTGCCCGGCGTTCTCCGGCCCGGCGTTCTCCGTCTCCACAACTCCCCTCGTCGTGTGATGGTGATGACCCCGACTTCGAGGAGGAGCTTGCCGCCGAGGACCTTCTTGACCAGCACGTCGCTCGAAGGTCCAAGCCAAAGCCCGGGACTCGCAGGGCATCCTACACGCCACCACCTCCTCCTGCCCAACCCGCAGGTGAAGCTCGCCGCATCTCACTAGAACCTCCTGCTACTTTAGGTCGTGCAATCACGAACTTCACCACACTTGGCGCGGCTTCATACCTCACTTTCCGCCGCGACCTTGATCCATATGCTGTCGTACGTGACTCTACGGACTCACGTTTCCGCACAAACGTCCAGGCGGACATCTTTACCACAGTCATAGTACCTAAGGGTTTATCTGTTCATCTCTATATTGATGTTGAGCATATTCGCACGCACCCGGCGAAATATCCGGGTGCCATTGAGCTTATTGAGGCATCGGGGCTTGCCGCCCCATTTGCCTTTCATCGCGACTTTAATGCTGCTGCCATTCACCAGTTCTATGCCACATGCTACTTTGGTCCAAACCACAGTGTCAGCTGGATCACCTCTGATGTTCGCTTCACTGCTACTTATGATACATTTGTTGCCGCACTTGGTTTCCCCAACTCCGGTTTCAAAATACATAGGGATGATCCTAACCATGCGCCTAAGTCCATTGACGCATGTGGGCATCTTCTCAAGCCACTAAGTGAGCTTGATGCGGATGAATGCATGAAGGACCTTAACCAGGTATCCATCTGGCGGTCACCTTACTTCATCATTTTTCAGTGTCTCATCCGCACCATCTATCCCAAGATGGGTGATAAGGGTTCTTGCAGTGGCTATTGTATCGACATCATGTCTCACTTGTTCGAGCATCCCAAGGGCAAAATCAATGTGCCTCATTTTCTATGGCATGAGATTCGGCTTGCTAGATTTCAGTACAAGCGAGCCTTTCCTCACGCCCCCTTCATCCAGGCTTTTATTAACTATGTTGCTGATTTCTCTGTGGCTGTCACTCACACATATCGCAAGTGGGTCATTCCCGCTTACATGGCGGATGACTATGCTCCCAAGAAAACCCCCTCATCCTCCACACCCACTCGCCGCACTGCTGCACGGGCCGCCACCCCCTCATCTAGCTCCGCTCCTCTCGGTCGCATTGCCAAATTCCTTGGAAAGGCACATTCTGCTTTGATGAAGGCCGTCTCTTTCCAGTGTGGTCAAACCCATGATGTGGTTTCTCGCTTAGTCTCCTCCAAGAATGCCCTCAAGGCTCGTCTGAGAGCCTCGGGCGCTCTTGATGTGAGTGATGATGAGGCCCCTACTGCTGCTCCTCCTACTGATTTTGGCTTCCCATCTGGTCCTGAGTGGTCTAGTTTCCTTGACGAGGCTGGTGGCAGTGGCTTGCCTGATGATGCTGATGATGATGGTGATGAGCTCTGAGCGTGATTGGTGCTGTTGATGTCTCCCTTTTTGGTACTTGGTGCCAAAGGGGGAGTAATGTATCGTAGTTTTTAGTCTTTGGAGATTTAATGTAATGGATAAACTCATGTATGGCTACTTATGAATGATCGTGATTTGCTATGGATTGCTATGATATCATCATAGACTATTATGTTTTGCTCCACTACTTCTATGATGATCTATTATCTTTACATGTTGATCCATTGGAGCTTTGATTCTTTTATCATGCATATACTAAGGGGGA
Source organism: Hordeum vulgare subsp. vulgare (assembly GCF_904849725.1). Taxonomy (NCBI): domain Eukaryota; kingdom Viridiplantae; phylum Streptophyta; class Magnoliopsida; order Poales; family Poaceae; genus Hordeum; species Hordeum vulgare. Next base: position 184,042,317 of record NC_058520.1, on the reverse strand, counting down.
GCTCCGTACTAAATATCTCCTAGACTATAATGTATGTTAAATACTTTTGAGACCTATGTATATGTTGTCATCAACTACCAAAAAGGGGGAGATTGAAAGTGCATGCTATGCCCCTAATCGTCTTTTGGTGTTAATGACAACACATACATAGGAAACTAATCCTATTTGTTGAGTGTATCTCAGGATGGCAAGTACTTTAGTAGATTGAGAATTATGTGCCAAAGGTTGTCTGAGAAGATTGGGGATTTATATTTCGAGAAGGCCCGGGATTAAGAAAAGATGATGTAGACTAGTCTTTTGAGTTTACTGATATTGAGTATAGGGATCCCGCACTATTAAGAGAGGATCACAGGTTTTGCGATGAACTTGCTCATGCCACATCTTTACTGTCATACCCAATACCACATATTCTCCACTCTGGTCTTATATCAAAACAGGTCTATTGCCTCGGACATCCGGCTCCCTCCGGACGTTCGAGGGCCGGACGACCGGCTGGCTTCGGAAATCCGCAGCCCTTCACCAGAAGTTTGTGAGTCATATAACTCGGAAATCCGGCTCCCTCCGGACATCCGAGGGCCGACGTCCGACCAGCCCCGGAAATCCGGAACCCTGCACGAGTAGAAGTTGAGTTCTATAACTCGGAAATCCGGCTCCCTCCAGACGTCCGAGGGCTGGACGTCCGACCCCCTTCGGAAATCCGGAACCTACCACAAGAAGAAGTTGAGTCATATAACTCGGATTTCTGGTCTTCTCTGGACGTCCGGCCGCTGTTCAATTCAAAATAGTTTCAGTCGTATCTACAGGTCTCGGACGACCGACCCCTGTCGGACGTCCGACCCCTCGCGGACGCCCGGACTTCCGGCAACTGTCGGACGTCCAGACCCTGTGTGACTTAAAGTGTCCCAACGGCTGTATTTCACTCCGCACTATATATACTTTTCTCCCACCTCGTGAAAGGGTGTTCAACACAGCTAGAATACACCCAAGAACACCTTTCCTCTCACTCACTCTTGTCTACACCAAATCCTGGATCCCAAGAGCATTTGTGAGTCCCTTTAGTGTTGTTCCAATCAAAAGATAGATCGTCTCCCTCTCCTCCTTCCCACCAAAGTGATTTGTGATTTGAGCAAGTTTTGAGCAATCCCGTGATCTTGTTACTCTTGGAGGTTGGAGACTCCTAGGCGGTAGGAGTCTTCGGAGAGGAATCAAACCATTGTGATATCCCCTGGAAAGTTTGTGAAGGTTTGGAAGCCACCTCAAGGCTTACCACTAGTGGTTGAGAAACGCCTTCTTGGAGTTATCTCAAAGGGAGAATAGGGTGAGCCTTCGTGGCGTTGGTGTGCCTTCGTGGTAACATCCGCCCCTCTAACGGTGACGTAGCTTCCCTCCAAGGAAGTGAACATCGGGATACATCATTGTCTCTCTTGGAGTTTCTGTTATTCCTAACCGTAACTCTCTACTTGTGTTAATCCTTATTACGTACTTGTATTTGATTATTGTTTACCGCTTGTCTTACTTCACTCTAAATAGCTTACTCCTTGTCATAGCAATTATTAGGCTTACACTCATATTCCGCACTTTTGCCTAAAATTGCTAAGTAATAATTAAAATTTGGATTTGTACCTATTCACCCCCTCTAGGTCCATCTCGATCCTTTTCAGCAACCAAGATTGCAAACAAGCTGAGAGTCAAGTCACATCTTATGAAGAACGTGCTTGGTAGTTTAAAAAGGAGTATCCACTCGTCAACAAATTTTAAATTATTGTGAGCATCACGCGTTTGTTTTGTATTGTGAACCTCAACAGGTACATGAAGCGCTCGATGATAAGGATTGGCTTATGGCCATGCATGAAGAACTCAACAACTTCTAGCGTAATCAAGTCTGGAAATTAGTGCCGAGACCAAAGGAGGAACATAATGTCATCGGGACCAAATGGATCTTCAAAAACAAGCAATATGCCAATGGGATTGTGGTTTGAAACAAGGCAAGATTGGTGGCTCAAGGCTACTCCCAAGTCGAGGGTATCGACTACGGTGAAACCTTTGCCCCCGTTGCTCGTCTAGAATCGATTCGCATGCTGCTTGCATTTGCTTCTCATCATAATTTCAAATTACAACAAATGGATGTAAAAAGTGCTTTTCTTAATGGTCCTTTAAATGAGTTAGTTTATGTCAAACAACCCCCAGGATTCGAACATCCCAAGATCCCCAATCATGTATACAAACTTAATAAGACACTCTATGGCCTTAAACAAGCCCCACATGCGTGGTATGAGTACCTTACTGAGTTGTTACAAGATCGTGGGTTTGAAATTGGGAAGATAGATCCCACTCTTTTTACCAAGAAGGTCAAAGGGGATTTGTTCATATGCCAACTATATGTTGATGATATCATTTTTGGTTCCCCTAACGAATCTTTCAATGAAGAATTTCTGCACTAATGACCGAGAAATTTGAGATGTCAATGATGGGTGAGTTGAAGTTCTTCCTCGAGTTCGAGATTAAACAAGGTTTAGAAGGGACCTTCATCAAACAAGCCAAGTTCACCTAAGACATGCTGAAGAGCTTCGAGCTAGAGGATGTGAAGCCGGTCAAGTTTCCCATGCCAACCAGATGCAAGCTTGATAGTGATCCCAATGGTAAAGCACTGGATCAAAAGGTATGTCGCTCCATGATTGGATCCCTTCTTTACCTTTGTGCATCTAGACCAGATGTCATGTTGAGTGTAGGGATTTGTGCACGGTTTCAATCTGCACCAAAAGAAAGCCATTATATGGCTGTTAAGCAAATCTTTCGATATTTGGCTCATACCCCAAACTTTGGCCTATGGTATCCCAAAGGAGCAAACTTCAACTTAGTGGGCTATGCTGACTCAGATTTGGCGGGAGACTGTGTGGAGAGGAAGTCAACTTCTGGAGGATGTCAATTTCTTGGTCGTTCACTGGTAAGTTGGTCTTCAAAGAAGCAGAATTGTGTGTCACTGTCTTCCACCGAAGCTGAGTATGTTGCAGCTGCGAGTTGTTGTGCACAGTTGCTATGGATGAGGCAAACTTTAAAGGATTACAGTGTCACTTGTGACAAAGTGCCTCTTCTATGTGACAATCGAAGTGCTATCAAGATTTCCCTCAATCCGGTGCAACATAGCAAGACCAAGCACATTGATATTCGCCATCACTTCATTCGTGAGCATATCAAGCGTGGTGACATTGAGGTTCACTTCATCAACACTGAAGAGCAACTTGCAGATATTTTCACTAAGCCCCTAGATGAAGCAAGGTTCCGGGAGTTAAGGCATGAGCTAAATATCATTGATTCAAGTAATGTAGATTGAAACTAGGCACTTTGCACCTCACTCTGCATTATATCTTGCTCTAGGTGTAGGCATGGACATAGGGGGAGTGTTGTTCTCTCAATGAACTTTCCCTCCCCCCATTATGCATAAATCGATCAAGTCTTTCACTTTGACCATTATTAAATGGTACTTGTGCTTCAAAGTCGAGCGTTGCTCATGAACCCAAGGATAATTCTTTGCGGTGTCATACCTTTGTCTCAAACATAGGTGGCTCCGGCCACCCCCACCTTTCTCTCTCGTTGAAGAAAGGTTACAAAATGACCAGTCAGCATATTTTGCTTGTGTTTTCTCTTCCTCTACACTGACTAGTCGTTGCCCCCAACATTTTTCACATCGTTCTAAGCCTCTATGTGTTTCTCTGGAGCGGTACTACCGCCAGGGTAGCGGTACTACCGCTTGGGGGAGCGGTACTACCGCCAGGACCCCAGCGGTACTACCGCCGTGGGAGCGGTACTACCACAATGACGAGCCGATCCTAGGGCTATGTTCAATCACATTTAGGGTTGTCTCAAGGGGGAGCGGTACTACCGCCAGGGGGAGCGGTACTACCGCTATGACCCCAGCGGTACTATCACCAAGGGGAGCGGTACTACCGCTATGATCCCAGCGGTACTACCGCCAGGGGGAGCGGTACTACCGCGAGGGTAGCGGTACTACAGCTATGATCCCAGCGGTACTACCGCCCCGCCGTGCCCTAAGGGCTATATAAAGGGAGGGGGGCCGTTTTTCTTGCCCCTGTTTCTTCTTATTCGCGATGCTCTCTCCCACTACACCGAAATTTCCCCGATCGGATCTCCCTCCGCGGAGCGTCCCCTCTCGTTCCGGTTGGAGGGTTTGCTCCCCTCCTCCTTCCTCCTTCAAGTGCAATGGAGTCCGGTACAGCTCCTCTCCTTCCTCTCTTGGTTGGTGTTTTTGCTTCTAGGGTTAGGAGCTTGATGTACTAGATCCATGGATACGCTATATGCTTAGTTTTTGGATTGAACAGAGGAGAAATCTTAGGAGATTTTCTGTCTCATGCTCTTCCTTGCATTCATCTGACATGCCCTAGTATTCTCCATGTTATGAATCTGATAGTTCTTATCACAAGCCTTTTTGGATTTGGTTTAGATGTGGATCCCATTGACTAGATTTGTCTCCATCTAAATAACCTAGAATTCCACATGTTTTAAAGATCGTGTGATTCTTGTCAAAAGTTTATATGCTAGATATGGATCTCTCAATAAATCTAGTTAGTTTTCCTGCTTTATCTCTCTCTAGATCTGCAAGTCCACCCCCAAGCGGTACTACCGCCATCCTGGCGGTACTACCACTGTGGGGGCAGCGGTACCACCGCCATCCTGGCGGTACTACCGCTGAGGGGGCAGCGGTACCACCGCCATCCTGGCGGTACTACCGCTGAGGGGGCAGCGGTACTACCGCTATGACCCCAGCGATACTACCGCCAGGGCGAGCGGTACTACCGCCCCTCGGCACTTTGTTTTGATTTATTTTGGCAACTTGTATTTCCTTTTATGAGTTCTGAATGTTGCGATGACTCCTTTTGTCGCTCTTTCTGTGCGTGTGTCTTGTGTGTCACAGGTGGTGGTTCTCGTTGCTCGAACCCTGTGCGTGAAACCCAGTCAAAGCGGTACCACACTACCGAAGCTCCAGAAGGTTCCGCAACTTCCAATCTCAACACTCCAAAGCGCCCATTCAAGAAGACTGCCACAAAGTCCAAGGAGGCCAACCTCAAGCTCCGCACTATGCCTCCTAAAGAGTTTCAGGCACTCCGCGACCCTTATGTCCATGAAAGAGCTCACCTCAAAAACTGTGATTTGTTTTGGTCAAGGCAACAAGCAATGATTTATCGTGACGTGATTCTGTACTTCAAGAAGGCTTATGTCCCAGTGCAGTGGATTGACCTCCCTCACCTTCAGCGGAATCCTGAGTACTTTGGCGAGGCCCTCACCTTGGTTCAACAACTTGGCATTGAGGACATCATCATCTTCCATAATGACTTCGATCCAGAGATTGTGGCCCAGTTCTATGTTACTGTTCACTTCCACTCTGAAGAAGATCGCACTATGACTTGGATGACGTGTGGTCAGAAATTGACTAGAACATGGGTTGAGTTCATGCAGCTCCTGAAGGTAGAAGACAAGGGGTCGCAGACTGCTGTTGGCTAGCGTCCTCATAACCAACCTGGCGCCACCCCCAAGAACAGGCTGCAACATCTCTATGTGAGGAAGAGTGTGCTTCCCCCGCACCTGGATATTATGCACCGGATCTTCCGCAACACGTCGTTTCCTCGTATTGGCAACAAGGACGAGGTTCACTCCTATCTGGTGGATTTTCTTCTGATGTGTGAGGAGGCAAGGACGAAGGACACCGGGCATCTCGACATATCTGATGTGATGTTCAATGAGCTCAAGAATTGCATCCTGCACCGGATGGTTCCCATCTATGGGCCTTCCCTCTTCTCTTTTATCCAAAAGAAGTGGACAGAATCCTTTCCAAAAGTGCCTCTCCCAGTTGAAGCTGACTATATCACCCATGATCCTATCAAGCTGCGTCAGAAGGAGAAATGGTCCAACACCTCAACGTCTTCTCAGCCCATGGAGACTGACACAGAGACTGCTGCTGCTGGAGGAGGCCCTGCTTCGCATACCCGCTCCTCTGCTATGCCATCTTGGGTTGTGAAGCTGAAAGATCAGACGAAGACCCTCTTCTGCATGTAGGCTAAGGGACAGTCTCAGTCTCATGTGGCCCAGAAGGAGAACTGTCAGAGGCACAAGCGTGTCTTGAGGACCCTTGATGTGGAGATCTCGAGCGGCTCTAAGGACATCATCACTCCGGAGACTGACTGGATGAAAGCTCAAGGCTACCAGTGGGATGGGTCCGATATTGAGGAGGAGGTTTCTGACGAGGACGCTGAGGAGGAGGAGGATGAGGAGGATGCAAATGCTACAGACGAGTCTGATGTGGCTGCTTGAGTGACTACCTGTGTCCTAGGTGTCCTCTCTGTCCCTTTTTGGTGTCTTGATGCCAAAGGGGGAGAGAGTGTAGGGATTTGGATTTGCTTGCTTTATCTTTTTCTGAGTCTTTCTATGCTTTGAACTTGGCTGGTCTTATCGTGTTTGTTACTTTTCATGAGTGTGTTGTGAGACTTTGTTTTAATTGTGAGACTTTGCTTTAGTCATATGGAGTGAGTCATATGCCCTACATTATCTCTATTAAATTAGCTTCATGCTCACATGATTTACCTTGCTTCCTCTCTCAAATGATGTATCAGGTCGTTGCAAGGAGTACCAACTTATGTTTTCTAGGGGGAGTTCTCTACTTGGACTAAGTGCACTACCATTCATAGCACTATCCTAAAATCATGCACTTATCCAGGGGGAGCTAGTCCCTAGACCATAGACTTTGGGTTTGTTGTTATATTCAGTATACTTTATTTTGTGCAAATCCGGTATTGTCATCAATTCACCAAAAAGGGGGAGATTGTTAGGGCATATTTATGCCTAAGTGATCTTGGTGATTGATGACAGTACCTCAGTGGACTAATCATGTGCATTGAGCATTTCAGATAATACATGACAAAGGCACAAGACGATTCGGCACCCCTCCGTGGAATAGAAGCACGGTGTCTTCTACGATTTTCTTTGGTGGTTTTGAGTCGTAGGAACGTCGTACTATTAAGAGGGGATCCGTGTCGGGAAGGTTTGGGTGGAATCAATCTCGCATGCACACATTTTTCTACATCTCTTCTCCCTTGCAACTATGGAGCTTGTTCCCTCTCTCTTCTTTCTCTCTATCTTGCAAAAAGGCCTCTCGCGGTAGTACCGTTAGAGGTGAGCGGTAGTACCGCTCTGGTCCTAGCGGTAGTACCGCTGGGCTGGCGGTAGTACCGCCCCTGGCCAGCGGTAGTATCGCTGGGCTGGCGGTAGTACCGCCCTAGCCTGGCGGTGGTATCGAATCGTTGCCTTAGCGATTATAGTTGGTATCATCGTATAGGTTGATCACCTAGTTGCCATTTTAGAGAACCTTTATGTTGCTAACCCTAACTTGTTAAGAATTGTTAAAAAGTGGTAGTTGCCTATTCACCCCCATCTAGTCAACCATATCGATTCTTTCAGAGTTCATCACTGACCTAGGAGTGATTCCGAGTGCGTCGGGTCCAACGACTCTCTTCTATGACAACACTGGAGCTATTGCCATTGCCAAGGAGCCCAGGTTTCACAAGAAGACCAAGCACATCAAGCTCCACTTCAACTCCATTCGTGGATATATCCAGGATGGAGATATAGATATTTGTAAAGTACATACGGATCTGAATGTCGCAAATCCGTTGACTAAACCTCTTCCACGAGCGAAACATGATCAGCACCAGAACTCTATGGGTGTTCGATTCATCACAATGTAACTAGATTATTGACTCTAGTGCAAGTGGGAGATTGTTGGAAATATGCCCTAGAGGCAATAATAAAGTGGTTATTATTATATTTCCTTGTTCATGATAATTGTCTATTGTTCATGCTATAATTGTATTAACCGGAAACCATAATACATGTGTGAATACATAGACCACAACATGTCCCTAGTGAGCCTTTAGTTGACTAGCTCGTTGATCAATAGATGGTCATGGTTTCCTGATCATGGACATTGGATGTCGTTGATAACGGATAACATCATTGGGAGAATGATGTGATGGACAAGACCCAATCCTAAGCATAGCACAAGATCGTGTAGTTTGTTTGCCAAAGCTTTTATAATGTCAAGTATCATTTCCTTAAAACATGAGATTGTGCAACTCCCGGATACTGTAGGAGTGCTTTGGGTGTATCAAACGTCACAACGTAACTGGGTGATTATAAAGGTGCACTACAGGTATCTCCGAAAGTGTCTGTTGGGTTGGTATGAATTGAGACTGGGATTTGTCGCTCCGTGTCACGAAGAGGTATCTCTGGGCCCACTCGATAATGCATCATCATAATGAGCTCAATGTGACTAAGGACTTAGCCACGTGATGATGTTTTATGGAACGAGTAAAGAGACTTGCCAGTAACGAGATTGAACAAGGTATAGGGATACCGATGATCGAATCTCGGGCAAGTATCATACCGGTAGACAAAGGGAATTGCATACGGTATTGAGTGAATCCTCGACATCCTGGTTCATCCGATGAGATTATCGTGGACCATGTGGGAGCCAACATGGGTATCCAGATCCCGTTGTTTGTTATTGGCCGGAGAGATGGATCGGTCATGTCTGCATGGTTCCAGAACCCGTAGGGTCTACACACTTAAGGTTTGGTGACGCTAGAGTTGTTATAGGAATTGTATATGTGGTTACCGAAGGTTGTTCGGAGTGCCGGATGAGATCCTGGACGTCGCAAGGAGTTCCAGAATGGTCCGGAGGTAAAGATTTATATATGGGAAGTCCGTTTTCATCCACCGGAAAGGTTTGGGGATTTATAGTATTGTATGAGGACCACCAAAAGGGTACCGGGAGTCCACCTGTCCCGGAGGGCTACATGGGCTGAAAGGGGAAGGGAACCAACCCCTGGTGGGCTGGTGCGTGCCATGGGACGCGCTTTTCTGTGTTATTCATGTTTTTGGATTTTTATAATGTTTATATTTTAAAATTGGTTGAGGTTGTGCTTGGTTTATCTTTTTTATGCTTTGAAAAGCTAAAAAGCTAACCAAATGGGTAAATGTTCAAAACAGTTTTTGAGAATCTGTAGCTTCTTCCTAGTGTAAATTTCAAAGTTGGGTACCCTAACTTTTTAGCTTCCGCAACAGTTTTTCCACAACAATTTTCTACAACAGCTTTTCTAGAATCTACATCTCAACCAAACACAACCTCAATCTATTTTAAAATATTGGACATTGATCTGCGTCGGCGCGCCGGCCGAAACTTTCGGTCGGTTGCGCGCGAGCCTTCAGATCCGGCCGTGTTGACCGTTAGACCGAGCCATGTAGCAAAAATCGTTGATTCTAGCAAAAACAAGGAGTGATGTAGAAAACTTCGGCCACGGATGCAACAAAAGCCTGGTTGCAGCAAAATCGTCGTCGTCGTCGTCGCGAGGTCGCAACACCGCCTTGATGGATGTAGCAAAAAAAAATCGCCGGTAGTAGCAAAAGGCAACTACGGTTGCGTTAAAAATTCGTCGCAGCCGTCGCTAGGTCGCAGGTCCACCTTGATGGATGTAGCAAAAAATCGTCGGTAGTAGCAAAATGCAACTACGGTTGCAGCAAAAATTCATCGCAGCCGTCGCTAGGTTGCAGGTCCACCTTGATGGATGTAGCAAAAAATCACCGGTAATAGCAAAATGCAACTACGGTTGCAGAAAAAATTCATCACAGCCGTCGCTAGGTCGCAGATCTACCTTGATGGATGAAGCAAAAATGTTAGCCGGTAGTAGCAAATGCAACTACTGTTGCAGCTTTCCTTGTTGGGCACAGCCGATTGAAGGTTTCCCTGTCTATGGTTGAAGCTTTTTTAGATGACGGTCGCAACACTTGTATACGCACGAGCCCGACCATGGCAGTAGGCGATGAGGACGACAGGCGGCGGCTGGAACCGATGGAGCGGGCAACTGAAGGGGGCGGGCACCGTCGATGCGGGCGGTCGACGAGGAGAGGCACCAGCGATGCGGGCCGCGGTAGCGCACGGGCTGCAGTAGCGCAAGGGCGCACGGCCGCCACATCCAGATGGATCGCGCGGGTCGCACGCGACCGACCCGAGCGTTCGGCTGGCGCACCGACTGTAAATGTTTCCCTAAAATATAAGGTATGTTAGTTTTTTGAAAAATTAAACTTCTTAAATTTGATCATATTTGTATAGAAATATGTTAGTATCGATAATATTAAATCGATTCTTAGATTCATCATGAAATAAATTTTAAGATTTTATTATTTAGTATTATGGATGTCTGATGTTTTTGCATGTGAATTTGATCCAAGTTAAAAAAATGATTTTAAATATATTAGTACATCTTAGATTTTAGAACGGAGTGAGTATTATATTTGGTTAGTATGGAAGATGATGAAGTGTTTTTTATTCATATAATGTGGTGTTTTGATGGGCTTTCACGGTGTGATTTGCTAATCAACTCATATTTATGTGGGAAAAATTTCTGTATCGCTCTCTGCATGTACTATTGGTGCTACAACGTCACATGTTGACGCCATTTTTTCCAAATGATGAAAGGGTGCCTAGGACTGATAAGCTTTTATAGATCGGTTGCTTCCATTTGGTTTGAAAAAATATTGATCCCGTCACAATCATGAACGAAATCCAATATTTAATTTGTTAATAAAATATGATAGCATATTGAATTAAGATGGTTGAGTGAGAGAATGTTGATCCGGTTAAAATCAATGACCCAATGCCAAATTGATGACCTCAGGTGAATAGGAGGCCTCCAATTCTAGAGAGATAAGTGATATAAATTGATAGATTTTGACCCGGTCGAAATCAATTACACAATTCCAAATTGTTGACCTTAATTTAATGAGAGGCCTTCAATTCTAAGGAGCTAGTGATATAATATATTTTCATATTTTCTTAAATATATGCTCCTATAGCCTAATTCATCCTAGTATGTTTTAGGAAACGTTTATATCTGGTTGACCGGCTGAAACTTTTGTCGGTTGCATCACGTACATATGATCGAAGCGAATCGTGTGTCTCTCATGCGTCCTCTTCTAGATCTTTTTCTCTCTCTTCACCAATAGATATTTTCCTTTTATTGTCTCTCCTTGGTGAACCATCACCGCGTGGTGAGCTCGCGTAGACGTATGCCCTCACCCCCGCCGCTAACCAACAGTCTCTCTCGCCCCCCTGCATTGTAGACTCGTCTCTAATTCTTTTTAGGCTCTTTGCATGCTTATAACAACAAGTTGCTCATCAGGAAATTATCATCAATAGGAAGTGGGTCATCAAGAACATTTTTCATCCTAGAAAAATTATCTCCTACGGGGTTGTTAGCTCCCTTCCTATCAAAGATGTGCAGATCAAATTATTGGAGTAATAACACCCATCTAATGAGTCTAGGTTTAGCATCTTTCTTTTTCATAAGGTATTTAATAGCAGCATGATCAGTATGAATAGTTACTTTAGAATCAACAATATAAGGTCTAAATTTATCACATGCAAAAAAAACTCCTAAAAATTCCTTTTCAATAGTAGCATAATTCCTTTGAGAGGTGTCTAGGGTCTTACTATCATAATGAATAACATTACATTTCTTGTCTACTCTTTTCCCTAGAAGAGCACCAACGGTATAATCACTAGCATCACAAAAAATTTCAAATGGTAGGTTCCAATACGGTGGTTGGACAATAGGTGCAGAAATTAAGGCTTTTTTAAGTATTTCAAAGGCTTCTACACAATCATCATAAAAAACGAAAGGAACATCGTTTTGGAGAAGATTAGTTAGTGCCTAGAAATCTTTGAGAAATCTTTAATGAAATGCCTAGAGAAACCATCATGACCAAGGAAACTTCTTATACCTTTCATATCTTTTGGGAAAGGCATTTTCTCTATTACATCAACTTTGGCCTTATCCACCTCAATAACTGATTCATAAATATTATGCCCAAGCACTATACCTTCATTCACCATAAAGTGAAACTTCTCCCAATTGAAGACGTGGTTAGTTTCTTCACATCTCTGCAAAACTCGATCAAGGTTGCTGAGGCAATCATCAAAGGAAGTCCCGCAAACAAAAAAATCATCCATGAAAACCTCAACAATCTTTTCGCAATAGTTAGAGAATATAGCAGTCATACATCTTTGGAAAGTAGCACGTGCATCGCATAGACCAAAAGGCATATGCTACTAAGCATAAGTTCCAAAGGGGCAAGTAAAGGTAGTTTTCTCTTGGTCCTCTTTTGACACAGGTATTTGAAAGAATCCAGAATATCCATCAAGAAAGCAAAAATGTGAGTGCTTAGATAATATTTCTAACATTTGATCAATAAAAGGCCATGGGTAATGATCTTTTCTAGTAGCCCTATTAAATTTCCTGAAATCAATTACCATCCTATAACCACTTACTATCCTTTGTGGAATAAGTTCATTTTTTACATTAGGAAGAACAATTATACCACCTTTCTTAGGAACACAATGAACATGACTTAGAAATCTACTATCAGCAATAAGATAGATTATACTTGCTTCCAAAAGTTTTAGTATTTTAGTTCTTACCCCCTCTTTCATCTTAGGGTTGAGACGACGTTGATGATCAACAATTGGTTTAGCATCAGGTTCCATATTAATCTTGTGTCGACACGGAGTGGGGCTTATGCCTTTAAGGTCGTCAAGAGTATATCCAATAGCAGCCTTGTGCTTCTTTAGAGTTTTGAGTAATCTCTTTTCTTCATGTTCTGAAATGTTAGCACTAATAATAACAGGATATACCTTCTTGTCATCAAGATAAGCATATTTCTAAGTATCAGGTAAAGCCTTAAGCTCAAATACGGGAACTCCCTTGGGTGGAGGAGGACCGCCTAAAATTTCAAATGATAAGTTGTGCTTAAGGATAGGTTGTTTTTCAAGGAGTATCTTATCTATTCCATTTCTTTCATTCGAAAGCATATCATTCTCATGGTCTAGCAAATATTGTTCTAGTGGATGGGTATGAGGTACAACAATAGAAGAAAGACCAATTATTTCATCCTTACTAGGCAATTCTTTTTCATGTGACTGTTTTCTAAACTTGGAGAAGTTAAACTCATGAGAAATATCACCAAAGATCACTTTGACCTTCTCAGTAGCACAATTAATTTCAGCATTAACCGTATTCAAGAAAGGTCTACCAAATGTGATGGGTCAGAAGTTATCTTGTTCTGAACGAAGTACTAAGAAAACCACTGGTGTACTTGACTTTTCCGCACAAGGCTTCAACATCTCTAACAATCCCAAGTGGCAAAATAGTATCACAGTTTGCAAGCTTAATAGTGACATCAGTATTTTCAATTTGAGAGGGTGTTATATCATGCATAATTTCTTGATATAATGTAAAATTTATAGCACTAATACTAGCACCAATATCACACATGCCATGATAACAATGATCTCCAATTTTAACTTATATGATAGGTGTGCCTACCACTGATTTATTTTTATCTAGTTCATCCATTTGTTTCTAAGAGATTTCACAATTCTAACAGCTTCATCACGGAGGTAAATAATGTGCCCATCAACATTATCAACTAGGATATCTTTAACTATAACTAAACTAGGCTCAACATTTATCTCTTCAGAAGGTGTAGATGTTCTAACATAACTCTTATTAATCACTGTTGTAGCCTTAGGATGTCTCTAATCCTAAAAGGGAAAGGAGGTTTGTCAATGTAAGCAGTAGGAAAAATTGGATCAACATGGTTAACAATTATTTATTCCTTCTTAATTCTAAGAGGTTCCTCGGGTAATTTTTTCAATGGGAGGATGATATGTGAACCACTTTTCCTTGGGAAGGTCAACATATGTAGCAAAAGATTCGCACAAAATAGCTACTATCTTAGAGTCAAGGCCATATTTATTACTAAACTCATGAAAAGGAGCAGTTTCCATGAAAGATTGAACACAATCAAAGTTAAGCTTTATACCTGACTCTTTACCTTCATCGAGTTACCAATCTTCAGAGTTGCATTTAATCTTTTCCAAAAGATCCCATCTGAATCCAATAGTCTCCTTCATATAGGAACCGCCGTCACAAGCATCGAGTAATGTTTGATCATCGTGAGAAAGTCGAGCATTCAAATTCTGTATAATCAATTCCCTTGATAGCTCATGGTTGGGGCAAGTGTGCATCATAGATTTAAGCCTTCCCCGAGCTTGAGCGTTGCTTTATCCTTCATGAGGCCAACAATTATAAATAAAATTATGATCATGATGAATTAGATGCATAGGATAAAACTTCTGATGAAACTCCATCTTCAAGCGATTCCAATCCAATGATCCAATATCACACAATAGCATGTAACACATTAGTGCTTTTACCTCCAAAGATAGAGGGAAAACTTTCTTCTTAACTTTGTCTCCGGGTAGACCTGAAAGCTTAAACAATCCACAAATCTCATCGACATATATCAAATGGTAATCATGATGAGTTGAGCCCTTATAAGGATTAGCCAGGAGTTTCTCTATCATACGTGAAGGAATCTCATAATAAATATTTTTAGTAGGTTCGAAATGTTGAGGAACAATTTCCTCAACTTTCGTTCGAGGTGAAGATGCCCCGAAGAAGCCACTCAAAGGGTGACTGTTCATAGTGATAAACACTAGTAAATTTCAGCATATATCGAAGTGTTTCCTTACCAATTTCCACTCACCAAAGGTGCTTCCCTTCCCCGGCAACGGTGCCAGAAAAGATTCTTGATGACCCACAAGTATAGGGGATCAACTGTAGTCCTTTCAATAAGTAAGAGTGTCGAACCCAACGAGGAGCAAAAGGAAATGATAAGTAGTTTTCAGCAAGGAATTTTGTGCAAGTGCTCTAAGTAAAGTGTAGATAGTTTTGTGCAAGATAATTCATAACAATTGTCAAGTAACAATAGTATAAAAGGTGCAACAAGGTAGCCCAATCCTTTTTATAGCAAAGGACAAGCCTAAAAGTTCTCCTATATAAAGCAAGTGCTCCCGAGGACACATGGGAATTTATTTCTAGGCATGTTCATCATATTGAGTTGATTCACATTCGCTACTTTGATGATTTGGTATGTGGGTGGACCGGTGCTAAGGTGTTGTTCTTACTTGAACTCACAACCTACTTTTGATTACCCCCTCTCACAAGCAACCGCAACTACGAAAGAAGAATTAAGATAAATTTAACCATAGCGTGAAACATGTGGATCCAAATCAGCCCCGCATGAAGCAACACACAAATTGCGGTTTAAGCTTCTATCACTCTCGCAACCCATCATCTATTTGTTACTCCATAATGACTTTCCTTACGCCCATAACATGGTGAAGTTTCATGTAGACGACGTTCGCATGAGACCACTAAGAGAAGTAACAACATCCATATCATCAAAATATCGAACCAATACCAACTTTCATATGATTACTTATAACAAGACTTCTCCCATGTCTTAATGAACAATAATTACTACTCACACATCATAAAAATGTTCAAGATCAGAGGTGTAATAATAATAATTAAGGATTTGAACATAATATCTTCCACCAAGTAATCCAACAAGCATCAACTACGATATGTAATCAACACAACTAGTAACCCACATGTACCAATGTGAGGTTTCGAGACAAAGATTGAATACACAAGATGAACTAGTGTTGGAGATGAGATGGTGTTGGTGAAAATGTCGTACTCCCACAAAGGAGGAAGAGTTGGTGATGACGATGGCTTCGATTTCCCCTCCCAGAGGGAAGTTTCCGCGACAGAATCTCTTTGCCGAAGAGAAAAAGGGCCTGTGCACAGGTTTCTGCCTCGAGAAGGCGACGCTTTGTCCCGAAAGATGACTTATGATTTTTTCTAGGGTAAAACACACCACATAGGAGAAGATGGTCGCTAGAGGGCTAGTTGGGGCCCACAAGCCATCTGGGCATGGCCAGGGGCGCGCCATGTTGGTTTGTGCCCAGGTGGTGGCCCCTCTCTAGTATATTTTTGGCCTAGAAATTCTGAAATATTCCAGAGAAGTTCTCCGTAAAGTTTCAGGTCACTTGGAGCAAGTTGATTTTTTTTGCCTTTTTCTCGGTTTCCCGGTCCACAATTCCAGTTACCAGATATTTCCCTCTCAGTGATGTACCTTGCATATTCAGAGAGAAAGAGCCTAAGAATTGTATGATAATGAGGGATAATGGACAGGATCAACACAAATATCAATAGTAATTCATGATGCATAATGAGCGTATCAACTACCCAAGCTTAGACCTCGCTTGTCCACAAGCGAAAGTCGAGCTTGAAAATAATGACCACATGATTTGAGAGAGAGGTGTACATAAAAACAGAATACGAGCGTGAGAGCATCACGAATATTATCATGACATCAAGTATTTTAACATATAACTTTTCATTAGCAAGTAATAATCCAATCAAAACTATTGGAGTATGAAGCATAAACTTTACTAATAATCAACAATCTATATTATCAGTCATTGGGTCAACCATAATTCATCATAATTCATATGAGAGTCTATGTAAGAGCTTTCTTTTTGGCAAGTTCACATACTTAACTATCATTCAATCTTCTATGATTGCTCATGCTCAAGGCATAGTTTTGGTGCTCATGTTTCCATAGGACACATAGGAAGATAGGGGCATAAATGGCTCGCCACCCAACTTATTTACCTCAGGATAATGTCAACAATAATGAATCATGATCGTAAACATCCACTTGGATATATAAATTGGAATATTTCCTCAACACATGGTTGGAAGAGGGATAAACGCTATTGACTCAATCGCAGGATTGAACGCCTGAAAGTAAAAGATAGGCCCTTCGCAGAGCGAAGCAGAGGTTGTCATGCGCTTTTAATTCGTTGGATGTGTGGACTCTTAATGAAAATTAACGCCACTTTATATTTCCCCCTTATGATAGTAAACTTTATTATGCACTCTATTACTTTTACTTCTTTGCCAACACAAGATCATACAAAGCTTATTTCCCCTTGCAATAAAAGGTCATACATATTTAGGAGCAATTTATTGCTTGATGCGTCGATGACAACTTACTTGAAGGATCTTACTCAATCCATAGGTAGGTATCATGGACTCTCATGGCAAGAAACTAGGTTTCAGGGTTATGGATGCACAAGTAGTATCTCTACTTAGTACAGATTTTTTGGGCTAGCAAAGGATCTAAAGCGAGCATCACATGTTGAAGGATCCAAGACCATATAACTTCTATGTGAATATAAATTACCATGATCATTACGTTGTCTTCCATGTCCAACATCAACATTTGATCATTGTATAATGTTTGATGAAGGCTTGTGTTATCCACAGTCAACAGCGCCAGAAGTTGACACGTTGATAGAGGCTAGGCTTGCGTTGGTTCTTCCCTTGAAGAGGAAAGGGTGATGAAGCACAGGAGCAGTAAGTATTTCCCTCAGTTTGAGAACCAAGGTATCGATCCAGAACGCGGGTCTCGTAAAGTCCAGAGTACCTGCGCAAACACAAACAAGCTTGCACCCAACGCTTCAAAGAGGTTGTCAATCCCTTCAAGATTGTTTGCAAAGTGAGATCTGAAGGCGGAAAGTGCAACGAAGTAAAAAGTGTAAGGCTGAAAATATGGTGTGGAGTAGACCCTCGGGGCCATAGTGTTCACTAGAGGCTTCTCTCAAAATAGCAAGTATTACGGTGGGTGAACAAATTACCGTCGAGCAATTGATAGAACCGCGCAAAGTCATGACGATATCTAAGGCAATGATCATACATATAGGCATCACTCCGAGATAAGTAGACCCATACTTTCTGCATCTACTACTATTATTCCACACATCGACCGCTATCCAGCATGCATATAGTTTATTGAGTTCATGACGAACATAGTAACGCTTTAAGCAAGATGACATGATGTAGAGGGACAATCTCAAACCAATGATGAAAACCCCATCTTTTTACCCTTGATGGCAACAACATGATATGTGCCTCGCTACCCCTTCTGTCACTGGGTGAGGTCACCGCACGGTATGAACCCAAAACCAAGCACTTCCCCCATTGCAAGAATCATAGATCTAGTTGGCCAGACAAAACCCACAACTCGAAGAGAATTACAAGGATATGAAATCATGCATCAGAGAGATCAGAAGAAACTCAAATAAGATTCATAGATAATCTGATCATAAATCCACAATTCATCGGATATCTACAAGCACACCGCAAAAGAAGATTACATCGGATAGATCTCCATGAAGATCATGGAGAACTTTGTATTGAAGATCAAAGAGAGAGAAGAAGCCATCTAGTTACTAGCTATGGACCCGTAGGTCTATGGTGAACTACTCATGCATCATCGGAGAGGTCATGGTGTTGATGGAGCAGCCCTCCGTGTCCAAATCCCCCCTCCGGCAGGGCACCAGGACGTGCCCCAGATGGGAGCTTGCAGAGGCGGAAAAGTGATTGCGATGATCTCTTGATTTTTCTGGAATTTTTGGGATTATATAGGCGAAAGACCTAGGTCAGGGGACCTCCAGGGGGCCCACAAGCCTGAATGGCGCGCCCCCCTGGCCGCGCGGTGGGGGCTTGTGGGGCCCGTGGAGCTCCTGTGGCTTGGCTCCCAAGTTCTCCGATCTTCTTCCGTTCCAAAAAAATCTTTTCGGGGATTTTCTTCCATGTGGACTCCGTTTCAAAATCTCCTCTGAAAGGGGTCAAAAACATGGAAAAAACAGGAACTGGCACTTGGCACTGAGTTAATGAGTTAGTCCCAAAAAATAAATAAAAGGCATGCAAAACATCCAAAGTTTGACAAGATAATAGCATGAAACCATCAAAAATTATAGATACGTTGGAGACGTATCAAGCATCCCCAAGCTTAACTCCTGCTCATCCTCGAGTAGGGAAGTGATAAAGAATGAATTTTTGATGTGGAATGCTACCTAGCATAGTTGTCCTTTGCAACTTATTTCACGTGACATGAATGTTCAGATCCATAAGATTCAAAACAATAGTTTGCTATTGACATGAAAACAGTAATACTTCAAGCAAACTAGCAAAGTAATCATGAACTTTCAAAATAACAAGGCCAAAGAAAGTTATCCCTACAAAATCATATAGTCTGGCTATGCTCCATCATCCTCACACAACTAATGTAAATCATGCACAACCCCGGAATTGGCCAAGTAATTGGTTTCGCACTCTTACTTTCTCAAACTTTTTACAACTATCACGCAATACATGAGCGCGAGCCATGGATATAACACTATAGGTGGAATAGAGTGTGGTGGTGGTTGTGAGACAAAAAGGAGGAGATGGTCACATTGACTCGGCGTATCAATAGGCTATGGAGATGCCCATTAATAGATATCAATGTGAATGAGTAGGGATTGCCATACAAGAGATGCACTAGAGCTATAAGTATGTGAAAGCTCAAAAGGAAAACTAGTGGGTGTGCATCCAACTTGCTTGCTCATGAAGACCTAGGGCAATTTCGAGGAAGCCCATCATTGGAATATACAAGCCAAGTTATAT
Source organism: Hordeum vulgare subsp. vulgare (assembly GCF_904849725.1). NCBI lineage: Eukaryota > Viridiplantae > Streptophyta > Magnoliopsida > Poales > Poaceae > Hordeum > Hordeum vulgare. The sequence continues at coordinate 184,022,824 of NC_058520.1, read as the reverse complement.
AGTGAAGATTCCCACTAGCATATTGTAGTGACAAAGCAAGAAGCTCTCAATCATGAAGAACATGGTGCTATCATGAAGCACAAGTGTCGAAAAAGATAGTAGCATCGTCCCTTCTCTATTTTTCTCTCTTTTCTTTTTTATTTGGGCTCTTAGGCCTCTTTTTTTTCTTTTCTTTTCTCTTTTTTTTTGTTTTTGGGCTCTTTGGCCTTTTTTTATTTCCTCACATGGGATAATGCTCTAATAATGATGATCATCACACTTTTTATTTACTCACAGCTCAAAGCTTTAGAACAAGGATGACTCCATAGGAAATGCCTCCGGCAGTGTACCGGGATGTGCAACGATCTAGCATGGCGTATGACGTTGAAAACATCTCGCTAGCTATCTTATGATCATGCAATGGCAATATGAGAGTGACGGCGCAAGTCATGAGACGAAACGGTGGGAGTTGCATGGCAATATATGTCGGAATGGCTATGAAAATGCCATAGTAGGTAGGTATGGTGGCTGTTTTGAGGAAGGAATTTGGTGGGTTTGTGCAGCGGCGAGAATTGCGCGACACTAGAGAGGCTAGCAATGGTGGAAGGTGAAAGTGCATCTATACCATGGACTCACATTAGTCATGAAGAACTCACATACTTGTTGCGAAAGTTTTTATTAGTAATCAAAACAAAGTGCTAAACGCATACTTCGAGGGGAAGGGTTGGTAGGTGTGAACCATCGCGCGATCCCGACCTCAACACAAAGGATGACAATCAATAGATCAATTATGCTCCGACTTCCTAACATAGTGGTTCACCATACGTGCATGCTACGGGAATCACTAACTCCAACACAAGTATCTCTAGATTCACAACACCCTACTAACATAACTCTCAATATTACCGAATCCATGTCTCAAAACTAATTGAGAGAAATCGAAACTTCTCTTTCTACTCAATGCACATGAAGATGGAGGTTTTTTGCATCCTCTTTGGGTACCTAGCACATGGGAGTACTTTCATAGCATAAGCTAACTACCAAATCACACACCGCCGTGCTCTAAAGATATAAGTGAAGCACAATAGGAAAAGTATCTAGCTCAAAAGATATAAGTGAAGCACTAGAGCAAAAGTATCTAGCTCAAAAGATATAAGTGAAGCACTATGAGCATTCTAGCAAAATCACGATGAGTGCATCTCAATCTCTCTCTCTCAAAAAGGTGTGCAGCAAGTATGATTGTGACACAACAAAAAGAAAAGACTCCTATGATACAAGACGCTCCAAGCAAAACACATATCATGTGGTGAATAAAAATATAGCTCCAAGTAATGTTACCGATGGATTGAAGACGAAAGATGCGATGCCTTCCCGGGGCATCCCCAAGCTTAGGCTTTTTGGTGTCCTTGAATTTGGCTTGGGGTGCCTTGGGCATCCCCAAGCTTGAGCTCTTTCCACTCCTTATCTCTTTGTCCATGAGAACATCACCCAAAACTTGAAAACTTCGCAACACAAAACTTAAACAGAAACTTGTGATAACATTAGTACAAGAAAACAAAATGCCACTTCTTTTGGTACTGTAGCAAACTTGAATTCTATCTATATTGATGATGGGCTACTCTATTCTCACATTCCCATGGCTAGTACCCCCGATACTGGCCATAGTTTCATCAAAACAAGCAACCAACTCAACAAAAACAGAATTTGTCAAAAACAGACCAGTGTGTAGTAATCTGTATACTTCGTACACTTGTGGTATCTCAAAAAATCTGAAAAATTACGAAGGCCTAGGAAAAAGGCATATAAACCAGCATCAAGAAGAATCAATTCAAAATCTCTTTCTGAATAAAAATGAAAAATCATCTCGTGAGCGAAAAGTTTCTGTCTTTTTCCAGCGGGATCAAACAACCATTACCAAGACTAGTCATAAAGGTTTTGCTTGGCTCAAACACAAAAAGAAACACAAAAACACAATCACAACAGAATTGTGATGGTGTGGACGCAACAAAACAGAAAGAACAAGATAAATTCATTGGGTTTCCTCCCAACAAGCGCTATCGTTTAACGCCCTTAGCTAGGCATTGATAATTCAATGATGCTCACACAAAAGACAAGAATTGAAGCACAACGAGAGCATCATGAAGCATGTGAAAATCACATCTAAGTCTAACATACTTCCTATGCATAGGCATTTTATAGGAATTTTTTTTGGCAAGACAACCAATAGTTACCAAATGCAAGGAATAAGAAAGAGACAATAGCAATCTCAACATAACAAGAGGTAATTTGGTAACATGAAAGTTTCTACCACAATATTTTCCTCTCTCATTGGAATTACACGTGGGATCATATTCAAATTCAACAATGTAACTATCACATAGGATATTCTTTTCATGATCCACATGCATGCAAAGTTGACGCTCTTCAAAAATAGTGGGATTATCATCAACTAAAGTCATGACTTCTCCAAACCCAATTTCAATAATATTGCAAATATCATATTCATCATGAGGCTTAAACAAATTTTCAAGATCATAAGAAAAATCATCGCCCCACTCATGATCATTGTAACAAGTAGTGGACATAGCAAAACTAGCATTCCCATGCTTAGGGTTTTGCATATTTTTAGCATGATTGTCACTAATAGAATTTATAGTGAAATCATTGCAATCATGCTTTTCATCCAAGGAGCCCTCGTGAATCACTTCATAAATTTCTTCCTCACAATTTTCAGATTCACGCATCTCAAGCAAAACTCCATAAAGATAGTCAAGTGCACTCAACTCACTAGAAATTGGATCAACATAATTGGATCTCTTAAAGAGATTAGCAAGTGGATGAGGATCCATATCACTAGATTTTCAGCAAGCGAAGATGCAAGCATATTGAAGGCACATGGCACACAAGCAAAGGAAAGGAAAGCGAAAGAAAAGGGCGAACAAAAAGGCAAACGAGAAAGGCAAACAAAGAAAAGGGAAAATTAGTGAAGTGGGGGAGAGGAAAACGAGATGCAACTAGCAAACAAAGTAAATGCAAGACATGCGTTTGCGACACTTACTTGGATGAGTTCTTGACTTGATCTTCCTCCCCGGAAACGGCGCCAGAAATTCTTCTGCTATCCCACAGACAACAACGCGAGAAGTTGACACGTTGACAGAGGCTGGGCTTGCGTTGGTTCTTCCATTGAAGAGGAAAGGGTGATGCAGCACAGGAGCAGTAAGTATTTCCCTCAGTTTGAGAACCAAGGTATCGATCCAGAAGGAGGGTCTCGTCAAGTCCAGAATCCTGCACAAACACAAACAAGCTTGCACCCAATGCTTCAAAGGGGTTGTCAATCCCTTCAAGATTGTTTGCAAAGTGAGATCTGAAGGCGGAAAGTGCAACGAAGTAAAAAGTGTAAGGCTGAAAATATGGTGTGGAGTAGACCCTGGGGGCCATAGTGTTCACTAGAGGCTTCTCTCAAAATAACAAGTATTACGGTGGGTGAACAAATTACTGTTGAGCAATTGATAGAACCGCGCAAAGTTATGACGTTATCTAAGGCAATGATCATACATATAGGTATCACGTCCGAGACAAGTAGACCCATACTTTCTACATCTACTACTATTACTCCACACATCGACCGCTATCCTACATGCATCTAGTGTATTGAGTTCATGACGAACAAAGTAACGCTTTAAGCAAGATGACATGATGTAGAGGGATAATCTCAAACCAATGATGAAAACCCCATCTTTTTACCCTTGATGGCAACAACATGATGCGTGCCTCGCTACCCCTTCTGTCACTGGGTGAGGTCACCGCACGGTATGAACCCAAGACCAAGCACTTCTCCCATTGCAAGAATCATAGATCTAGTTGGCCAGACAAAACCCACAACTCGAAGAGAATTACAAGGATATGAAATCATGCATAAGAGAGATCAGAAGAAACTCAAATAAGATTCATAGATAATCTGATCATAAATCCACAATTCATCGGATCTAGAAAAACACACCGCAAAAGAAGATTACATCGAATAGATCTCCATGAAGATCATGGAGAACTTTGTATTGAAGATCCAAGAGAGAGAAGAAGCCATCTAGTTACTAGCTATGGACCCGTAGGTCTATGGTGAACTATTCACGCATCATCGAAGAGGTCATGGTGTTGATGGAGAAGCCCTCCGTGTCCGAATCCCCCTACGACAGGGCATCAGGACGTGCCCCAGATGGGATCTTGCGGAGACAGGAGCTTGCGGCGGCGGAAAAGTGATTGCGATGATCTCTTGATTTTTTCTGGAATTTTTGGGATTATATAGGCGAAAGACCTAGGTCAGGGGACCTCCAGGAGGCCCACAAGCCTGGATGACGCGCCCCCCTAGCCCTGGGGTGGGGGCTTGTGGGGCCCCTGGAGCTCCTTTGGCTTGGCTCCCAAGTTCTCCGATCTTCTTCCGTTCGAAAAAAAATCCTTTCGGGGATTTTCTTCCGTTTGGACTCCGTTTCAAAATCTCCTCTCAAAGGGGTCAAAAACATGGAAAAAACAGGAACTGGCACTTGGCACTGAGTTAATAAGTTAGTCCCAAAAAAAAATAAAAGGCATGCAAAACATCCAAAGTTTGACAAGATAATAGCATCAAACCATCAAAAATTATAGATACGTTGGAGACGTACCAGCTTCCAATCATAAAAGATGTCCAAGATAGTGTATTTGTATGTGAGTCTCCTCTCCACTATCATAGTATTGCTTAGATTGCAACAATGACTAATACTATGTATATTTACTATCAACAACTTTTATCACTTATACCCTTTTTGTGTGAAGTCATTACTTCTCATGAGGTGAGCATATGATCTTTATCTTTCTTTTTATTGCCATGCTAAGATGCTGGTTGCCCATGGGTAAACCACAAAAACTCAACTAATGTTTATTATATAACTCGCATACTCGATTACAAGGGTAGATGGAACTCAAAGCAAAAATTCTAAGGAAAGGAAATCTGAAATTTATTTCTATAAATCTTGAAATAACTAAGGATCGAACTAAGATTGATAGTAATGATGGAAGTGATGGTGATACAATACCGGGGCACCTCCCCCAAGCTTGGGACAAGCCAAGGGTGATGCACATACCCATGTACTCAAGCGTCCTTCTCAGGTGATGGTGATGGTGTAGTAGGGATGTCCTCAGTACTCCAGTGCGTAGACTCCCCATCATAGAAAGAAAATTTTATTTCAGGAGTCCTGAAACCAGCAACGAAGCTCATCCTCTGAAACCTAGATTCATAGATTTGATCTTAAAGGTGATTGAGAAGCTTAGAGAGAATCTCCCCTACCTTCTTTGTATCGAGCTTGTTTTCCCGAATGAAATCCGTGATCATAGAGTGGTTAGAACCGAGACCATGCACAACCATACCTTGGCACTTGAAGATATCTTGTTCCACCGCTGCAAGCCTCGACTTCTCGCTTCCCTCCTTCTTGGGACCTTGAACATCTCGGACGTGAATCACCCCATCATGCATCTCAATGGGTTGAGGGTGCTTCATCACCTCCCACAGGTAGGGGTTGATGACCATCTTAAAGAACTTGTCCTTGGAAGGGCTTGGTGAAGTCATGGCGATCTAAATTTGTTAGAAAAACAGCTTGAAACTAGAATAGAGGACAATCTCGCGATGCGGTGGTCAAAACACACGGGAATATATATAATGAATTTTTCCAGGTAAGAATACGTGCCCAGGAAGAATTCGGAGTCCGGGAGGCGCACGAGGGCACCACAAGTCATAAGGGCATGGCCTAGGGGGTGCCGTGTTGGCTTGTGCCTCTGTCGTGGGTCCCCTGGACTCTTTTTTTTTTCTAAAATACAAAAACGAGTAAACAAATTATTTATTTGGAATTTTTGGAGTCAGTTTACTTACCGTACCACGTACTTATCCCTCTTTCAGGTTTCTGGAGTGTTCTGGAAGACTTCCTTTATATGCTCCTCCGGTATTATGGCTTAGATGACATTAGTTTCCTCATAAGTGGGTGTATGTGAAATATAATGCTTGATTCTTTGCCCATTCACCACTCTCGGGTTATTACCTTCGAAGTTATTAATTTTTATAGCACCGGACTGATAAAACTCCTCGATAACATATGGTCCTTCCCATTTGGAGAGGAGTTTCCGCGCAAAAAATCTAAAACAAGAATTGTACAAAAGAACTAAGTCTCCTACATTGAATTCTCGTTTTTTAATTATCTTGTCATGCCATCTTTTAGCATTTTATTTAAATAACCTAGCATTTTCATAAGCTTCTGTCCTCCATTCATCCAGTGAGCTAATATCAAATAACCTCTTTTCACCGGGAAGTTTAAAATCATAATTAAGTTGTTTAATTGCCCAATAAGCCTTATGTCCTAAGTTGAGATGTAAACGAAAAGCTTTTCCATAGACCATTTTATATGGGGACATCCCCATGGGATTCTTATAAGCACTCCTATAAGCCCACAAACTGTCTTCAAGTTTCTTAGACCAATTCTTTCTGGGCCTATTGACAGTCTTCTGTAAGATTAATTTCTATTTCACGATTGCTCAATTCAACTCGACCACTAGATTGAGGGTGATAAGGTGACACAATTCTATGGTTAACGTCATATTTTGCTAAAATTTTATGAAAATAACCATGAATAAAATGTGAACCACCATCAGTTATTAAGTACCTAGAGACACCAAACCTTGGAAAGATAATGTCTTCATGCATTTTAATAGAAGTGTTATGATCAACACTACTAGTTGGAATAGCTTCTACCAACTTAGTAGCATAATCAAAAGCAACTAAAATATGGGTATATCCATTAGAGGAAGGAAAAGGTCCCATAAAGTCAAAACCCACACATCAAATGGTTCAATAGCAAGTTGTTTCCAAGATATTTCCTGACGTTTACCAATATTACCAACTCTTTGGCATTCATCACAAGAAAGGACATACTTACAAGCATCTTTAAAATGGGTAGACCAGTAGAAGCCAGATTGTAATACCTTGTGTGCAGTTCTGTCATCGTCATGGTGTCCTCCGTATGCCTCGGAATGACACTTCCTTAGAATTTGTTCCTTCTCATGCTCAGGTATACAACCTCTAATAACACCATCTACTCCTTTGTAAAGATGTGGGTCATCCCAAAAGTAATGTCGTAAATCAAAGAAGAATTTTTTCTTTTGTTGATAGGTGAAGCTAGGCAGAATATATTTAGCATCAATGTAATTAGCATAATACGCATACCAATGAGTACTATGTGAAGAGTTTATAACAACAATTTGCTCATTAGGAAAATTATCATCAATAGGCAGTGGGTCATCAAGAACATTTTCCATCCTAGACAAGTTATCTGCTACGGGGTTGTCATCTCCCTTCCTATCAACGATGTGCAGATCAGATTCTTGGAGTAATATAACCCATCTAATGATTCAAGGTTTAGCATCTTTCTTTTCCATAAGGTATTTAATAGCAACATGATTAGTATGAATAGTTACTTTAGAATCAACAATATAAAGTCTAAATTTATCACATGCAAAACTTACTCCTAAAAATTCCTTTTTAGTACTAGCATAATTCCTTTGAGCGGTGTCTAGGGTCTTACTAGCATAATGGATAACATTCAATTTCTTGTCTACCTTTTGCCCTAGAATAGCAGCAATGTCATAATCACTAGCATCACACATAATTTCAAATGGTAGGTTCCAATCAGGTGGTTGGACAATAGGTGCAGAAATTAAGGCTTTCTTAAGTATTTCAAAGGCTTCTACACAATCATCATAAAAAACAAAGGGAACATGTTTTTGGAGAAGATTAGTTAGTGGCCTAGAAATCTTTGAGAAATCTTTAACGAAACGCCTATAGAAACGAGCATGACCAAGGAAACTTCTTATACCTTTGATATCTTTTGGGCAAGCATTTTATCTATTGCATCAACTTTTGCCTTATCCACCTCAATATCTCATTCAGAAATCTTATGCCCAAGAACTATATCTTCATTGACCATAAAGTGGCACTTCTCCCAATTGAAGATGAAGTTAGTTTCTTCACATCTCTACAAAACTCGATCAAGGTTGCTGAGGCAATCATCAAAGGAAGTCCCATAAACGGAAAAAGTCATCCATGAAAACCTCAACAATCTTTTGACAATAGTCAAAGAATATAGGAGTCATACATCTTTGGAAGGTAGCACGCGCATTACATAGACCAAAGGGAATATGCTGATAAGCATAAGTTCCAAAGGGGCAAGTAAATGTAGTTTTCTCTTGGTCCTCTTTTGACACGGGTATTTGAGAGAATCCAGAATATCCATCAAGAAAGAAAAAATGTGAGTGCTTAGATAATCTTTCTAACATTTGATAAATAAAAGGCCACGGGTAATGATATTTTCTATAACCACTTACTATCCTTTGTGGAATAAGTTCATTTTTTACATTAGGAAGAACAATTATACCACCTTTCTTAGGAACACAATGAACATGACTTACCCATCTACTATCAGCAATAGGATATATTATACCCGCTTCCAGAAGTTTTAGTATTTGAGTCTTTACCACCTCTTTCATCTTAGGGTTGATACGACGTTGATGATCAACAATTGGTTTAGCATCAGGTTCCTCATTAATCTTGTGCCGACACAGAGTGGGGCTTATGCCTTTAAGATAATCAAGAATATATCCAATAGCAGCCTTGTGCTTCTTTAGAGTTTTGAGTAATCTCTTTTCTTCATGTTCTGAAAGGTTAGCACTAATAATAATAGGATATATCTTCTTGTCATCAAGATAATCATATTTCAAAGTATGAGGTAAAACCTTAAGCTCAAATACGGGACCTCCCTTGGGTGGAGGAGGATTGCCTAAAATTTCAACTGTAAGTTGCGCTTAAGGATAGGTTGTTGATCAAATAGTAGCTTATCTATTTCATTCCTTTCATTCAAATCTGTATCATTCTCATGGTCTAGCAAATATTGTTCTTGTGGATTGGTAGGAGGTACAACAATATAAGCAAGACCAATCATTTCATCCTTGCTAGGCAATTCTTTTTCATGTGGTTGTTTTCTAAACTTGGAGGAGTTAAACTCATGATAAATATAGTAACAAAGGTGCAGCAAGGTAGCACACTCCTTTTTATAGCAAAGTATAGGCCTAAAAGTTCCCTTATATAAAGCAAGTGCTCCCGAGGACACATGGGAATTTATGTCTAGTCATATTCATCATATTGAGTTGATTCACGTTCGCTACTTTGATGATTTGATATGTGGGTGGACCGGTGCTAAGGTGTTGTTCTTACTTGAACTAACAATCTACTTATGATTATCCCCTCTCCCAAGCAACCGCAACTACGAATTAAGAATTAAGATAAATCTAACCATAACATGAAACATGTGGATCCAAATCAGCCCCTCATGAAGCAACACATAAACTGGGGTTTAGGCTTCTATCACTCTCACAACCCATCATCTATTTGTTACTCCATAGTGACTTCCCTTAGGCTCATAACATGGTGAAGTGTCATGTAGTCGACGTTCACATGATACCACTAAGAGAAGTAACAACATCCATATCATCAAAATATCAAACGAATACCAACTTTATATGATTACTCATAACAAGACTTCTCCCATGTCCTCACGAACAATAATTAGTACTCATACATCATCAACATGTTCAACATCAAAGGTGTAATAATAATATTTAAGTATCTAAACATAATACCTTCCACCAGGTAATCCAACAAGGATCAACTACAAGTTGTAATCAACACAACTAGTAACCCACAGGTACCAATCTTAAGTTTTGGGACAAAGATTGAATACACGTGATGAACTAGGGCTAGAGATGAGATGGTGTTGGTGAAGATGTTGACGAAGATTGGTCCTCCCACGGAAGGGGAAGCGTTGGTGATGGCGATGGCTTCGATTTCCCCCTCTCGGAGGGAAGTTTCCCCGAGATAATCTCTCTACCGAAGAGCGAAAGGGCCTTTGCCCAGGTTTCCTCCTTGAGAGAGCGACGCTTCGTCCTGAAAGATGACTTATGATTTTTCTAGGGTAAAACACACCATATAGGAGAAGATGGTTGCTAGAGGGCCATCTGGGACCGCACAATCCATCAGGGCACGACCAGGGGACGCCCTGTTGGGTTGGGCCTAGCTGGTGGCACCTCTTCGGTATATTTTTGGCCCAGAAATTCTGAAATATTCCAGAAAAATTCTCCGTAAAGAGTTAGGTCATTTGGAGCATTTGATTTTTCTGCCCTTTTCTCGGTTTCCCGGTCCAAAATTCCAGTTTCCAGATATTTCCCTCTTAGTGATGTACCTTGCATATTCAAAAAGAAAAAGCATAAGAATTGTATTATAATAAGGTATAATGGGAAGGATCAACACAAATATCAATAGTAATTCATGATGCAAAATGAGCGTATCATAGGGGAGCGTGTGCGACGAAGGGAGTGATTGATACTTCCTTTTTGTGTGATCGGGTGATGGAACATAAAGTACCCCATACCTATTTCTCCCAAGAAGTGGATCTAGGTTATCAAACCTGCGAGAGGAAGATTCCCTTGAAGCGATAGTCTGTGGCAAGCAATTACTAAAGAATTAATTCCACCTTTTGGTTGGATCAATTAACCTAATAGTAATGTAACACTTATAATACAAACAAGGCACATGTATGAGGTATTTGATGCTTACAACCATGTATTTGTGATTGGACTAGATAGGATATTAATTTGTGCGCTAGAAGTCATGCATCGAGATGTGCTTGTTATGAACCAAAGTGAGGGATGTGTCCAAATAATATCTTGATCGGCACGAGTCCTGCATCAAGAATAAGTTGTGGGTTACCTCAGTAATTAATATTATTATAATCAGACAAGAGCTTTGGGTTTTAATGACCACACCTCTTGAATCCCCAAGGATTGGATCCGTGTTACCGTACTAAACCTTTCTTTCACTGGTGTCCAGAATAACACTTCACGTTCTCCTTGCTCCTAGCCTTCCCGTGACTCAATCTCCATGATCCTGGGTACCTGCGGTGGTGAAGAACGTAGACAATATGAGAGACATCTACTTAACAACTTTATGATACACATACGAGACATAAATTCAAAGCTCTTCCCATAGGTGCGGCGATGTCCTATACAAACACTTTTTACCCCCTTTGTATGACAGAGTTTTAAACCATCGCTTTGCTTGTGAGGGAGATGGGGAGGGGCATCCCGCACGACACACAAGAGTCATCAGTGATATGCCAGAAGAACGCAAGCGTTTGCATAATTAAGATTTTGCGATGTCTGCATCTATCACAAATGAGAGTCATCGGTCCATCGTTTGAGATATGTAATATTTCCCAAATTTTTCATCCCTATGACTCGTGTGGGATCGCATTACCATCGCATGCGTTATTCTGTGGTGCAACATTTTTATTTGCATCATATCACAAACAGTTCACGATTGTAAACGTGAATGATAAGGAGAATATCACACACATTTACATTTGCCACACCGTTTGCGATATGTAATTAGGAAGATAATTTAACCATCATACAAGTGTTGAATAAGTTTACGAAATGTCGTATTGCCGTACTCATGTCAGACGGGATAACTATCAAAGGCGTTATTCTATGGTGCAACGTTTACGATGCGTATGACATCACAAACAATATATGATTTTGAACATGGGCGATATATATACTATCGCGAACGTTTAGTTTCATTGCATCGTTTGTGATATTGTCTGACATCACACACGGTTTTGAAATGGCAATTGTGTGCATGGTCATGATAATCCCCAAGTGCAAGGAATCATCGTAACACTTCCCAAAGATGGAAGTGGTAAGTATGGAGTGTCGAACCCTCCAGGAGCTAAAGGTAAGATCAATATTCTCTCAAGTCCTATCTGCCACTGATACGACTCTACATACACCGAACTTTTTCTTCTATCTAGTAACGAGAAATAAAACTGCATTGTGGGTATAAAGAGGATAGCTTTGCATGATATTGGAGAACTAAAATATGAAAATAGTTGATGCACTAAATAGAGTTATAATATATTACAACATTTTACAAATAGCAAGTGTGGATGAATGCTTGAATGGTGTGCGGAATCATCCTAAACAACTGATAACAAGATCAGTAATCATTCTTGCAATTTTATATGAGGGAGAGGCATGAGCTAACATACTTTTCGTACTTGGGTCATATGAACTTATGATTGGATCTCTAGCAAGCATCTGCAACTACTACAAATCATTAAGATAAACCCGCATTGAACATCAAGTCCCCTTTACTCCCATACGTAAACAACCCCTTACTCGGGTGTAAGCTCCTCTCACTCTATCTACCCACTATAAGCGAGTCATGAACATATTGCAACACCCTCCAGTGTGAATCCTTCACGTGTGTGCCTCATGGAGGGCACCTTAGGATAGCACCAAAATAAAACATACACTCAAACCAATCAAGATCATCAATCAACCCAAAGGACAACATAAATCTACTCAAACATCATAAGATGGAAAAACATCATTGATTAATAATATGTGGCATGAAAAACCATGTTCAAGTAGGGGATTACAGCAGGGTGCGGGAGAGTGGACCGCCATAGATAGATGAGGGAAGGTGATGGAGACGCTGATGTTGATGAAGACGATCACCGCAGCGATGGTTCCTCTGGCGGCACTCCAGTGCCACCGGAAGAGAGGGGGAGAGAGAGAGTCCCCCCCTTAGTCTTCCTCCTGCATGGCTTGTCCCCATCTAGGGAGAGGTTATCCCTCTGGTCCTTGGATGCCATGGCTCCCGGAGGGGCGAGAGCCCCTCTGAGATTGGGGCGAGTCTCCTCTCATATATAATATTATTCTTATGTGCATGATTATGATTTCTTTGTAATTCTCTCCAATCTATTAAAATTTATTTGTCCAACTAGATTGATATTTCTTCGGTTCCATGGTAGTACCTTGCTGCCCTCATGATGATGTGTGAGTAGTTCACCACAAACCTACGGGTCCATGGGAGTACCTCAATGGTATCTCTCTCTCTCTTTGATCTTAAATACAATGTTCATAGCATCTTTGCTTTGATCCATATGATGTAAGTCTTTTGTACGATGCATTTGTTGGGATCCGATGAATTGTGGGTTTATGTTCAAATTATTCATGATAAATATTTGAGTCTCCTCTGATATATAATATGATACTTATGTGCGTGATTATGATAGCTTTGTAATTCTCTCTGATATATTGAAATAGTTTGGCCAATTAGATTGATATTTCTTCGGTGAGCGAGGTGCATTGTAGTAGGTTCAACTTGGGTAGTTTCTATATCCCAGTGACAGAAGGGGACAAGTTGCGTGTTTGTGTTGCTGATACTAAGGGTAAAATGATGGGGTTTATTCATATTTGTTGATTTTACTTTGTCTACATCATGTCATCTTACTCCTAGCATTTCTTCATTTGTCATGAACTTAATATGTAGAGAGGCAAGCAGAGAAGTGCTCTTGAAGTGAAGTAATAGTAATAAGTGCACGCAAGAGTTGGCCTATTTGTTTATGGACATGATGCTTGATACGTCTCCAACGTATCTATAATTTTTTATTGTTCCATGCTATTATGTTATCATTTTAGAACACTTTTTAGGCACTTATCTACTTTCATCAATATAATTATCATAAATAGGAGGCATGCTTTCATCATAATAAATTTGCTCATCAAAACTTGGGGAACTAAAACTATCATCTTCATCAAACATAGCACCCCCAAGCTTGTGGCTTTGCATATCATTAGCATCATGGATATTCAGAGAATTCATACCAAGAATATTGCAATCATGCTCATCATTCAAGGATCTTATGCCAAACATTTTATTGAATTCTTCTTCTATCAATTGAGCATAATTTTCCTTTCCATCATTTTCAAGAAACACATGATAAAGATGAACAATGTGAGACCACCTCAATTCCATTTTTTTGAAATTTTATTTTTATAAACCAAATAAGTGAAAAAACAAGAAACTAAAAGGTTCAGTTGCAAGATCTAAAGATATACCTTCAAGAACTCACCTCCCCAGCAACGGAGCCAGAAAAGAGCTTGGTGTCTACTACACAACTTGTTCTTGTAGAGTCGTGTTGGGCCTCCAAGCGCAGAGTTTTGTAGGACAGTAGAAAATTTCCTTCAAGTGGATGACCTAAGGTTTATCAATCCGTGGGAGGCTGTAATAGCCCGGAACCGAAGCTCCAGAAGATTCCTCTTTTATTCCATTGTCCTCGTGTGATTCTTGTTTGTCGCATTCATCATCACATCATGTGCATCATCTACATAGCATCGACACTCTGTTGTCATCATTTTCCAAAACTTGCATCCGTTGTTAGTTGTCGGTTTTCTTCGTTTTTGTCTTTGACCGTTTTGGGACCAACCACACACGCACGCACCCGCAGCACCATTAATATTTTGTTATTAAAAGTGTGTATAAAAAATTCTCGGATTGGGTTGAAAGTTTGCGTGCGGTCTTGCTTTTATGTAGGTAGACCGCATGCCAAATTTTGTTGCAATCGGAGGCCGCTTGATACACCAAGGGATAAACCTATAGCAACAACTATAGCTGGTTTAATTATCGAACGTTTTGGTTTGTAAGAAAACTCTGTCATGGGCCACAACCTCCTCTCTCTTTTCTCAGCCCAAACTATCCACACAACCCAACAACCCACCTAGCCCCCTCCGCTTCCACACCACCCGATCAAGATCTCACGGTCCGAAAACAGATGAATTCCACTAACAATAGACCAAACCCTACCTATTTGAGCAGTCCAACCGTGGATTTTAGGAGGCATGTCCCATCCCACCGATTCAACCGTCGCCACCCACACTTGATCCCCTCCTCGATTTCCCCTCCTGTCCAATCCCGTGCAGCCTCCTCGCCTGCCGGTGCCCGAGTCCACCACCTCTGCTCGATTCCGGGGGGATCATGAGCAGCTCATCCCCGGAAACCAGATCATTGGACGTGTCCAGCTCCCCGCAGATGCAAGTGTTCTCCCGAGCTCCTCGATTCCTTGAGCATGAGTGCCACCTCATGACAGCCTCTTCGGTCAGCCGTCCCGCTGGAGCTCTATCCCGCCATCCGGCCAAGTCCGTACCACTAGGCTGGCCTCGTCTCTCTCCTTCTTCCCTTCCATGTTTCACTTTTCCTCACTGCAACTCGTTGCATATTGGACTTCATTTAACATGTAGTATTTAATTGTTGTGCTTTAGAGTGTCTTGCTTAATTAACCGGACATGCATCATGTCATGCATATGTTGTGGTGAATATCGTGTGTTGATTGTTGTTTTTGAATTGTTCCATCTTGATAGAGTTCCGAATCGCTTCGGGGTGTGAGGATCTGTTCAACTATATTGGTTCGTCTACTTCATGGATACGTTCTTCTTCCAAGCGGAATCTCAAGCAAGATGATCATTTCCCTAGATACCACTACTATCATTGCTATGCTATTTGTCTCGTTTCCGTCACTATGTCTCGTTGTCTACCACCTGTTATGTCAGTGTCCCAACATTGCCATGAAAGCCACTAACCCCCTCCATATCCCAACAAAACCTTTGTTTGACTATGTTACCCTTGCTCAACCTTTTTATAGTGTTGCTAGTTGCAGGTGCAGTTGCCTCCATGTGACAACATGGATTTTTTTGTTATATCATCATATTATTGCTATTTATTTTAATGCACCTATATACTTGGTAAAAGGTGGAAGGCTTGGCCTTCTAGCTCGATGTTTTGTTCCATCTTTGCCTCCCTAGCTACTTGTGTATCGGCGTTATGTTACATATTGAGCGCTCCTAACATGCTTGGGGTTGTTATGCCCCCCCCCTTGATTTTTGTTTTGGGATAAAACTCTTCTAGCAAGGCCCAACATTGGTACTACATTCGCCTAGTAACTAATAAAAAGAATAAGGACCCGCCGACACCCGCGGATAATTAATCAACCCCCGGGCCAATGCTCCTCATAATAGTTGGTCTTACCCAGAGCATCTTATTAACACTACCCGGGGCAACTTGGTGTTTGACATGGTAACCATCGTTCATCTGGTGTGCCCTGAGAACGAGATGCACGGCTCCTATCGGGATCATCTGCACGTCGGAAGTCTTGCTGGATTTGTTTTACCTTTCTTGAACGTCTTGTATGAGGAATCCGAGGATACTTTGGTGTCACATCCCTAACCCTTAAGCAAGTTAGTCTTGTGCTCATGTCTTCTTTGCATTTGCATCTAATAATTCTCCAATCAAGAACAAGAAAGTGGCAAAGGAAAAAAAACTCAAAAACCCTAGCCACTACTTTAAATAAAGAAAATCTCAAACTAGCTGAAATCAATGAACCCAAAATGGCCTCAAGAAATGTTCAAACTTTCTGATAAATCATGAAAGTAAATGAGCATTGGAGAAAACTATTTTCTTGACACTTTAAACATTTTAAATTAAAGCAAAAGCCACTGGTTTCAAACTTTAAATTTGAAATCAGAAACTATAAATTTTCAAAAATGTTGAAAACTTTGGAAATGGTTGAGAATATGATAACAAATATTCAGGTGTGTTTAAATTAGTTTTTACAACCTTTTTGGAGCTGAAATAAATAGCAAATCAATGTTAGAAATTAAAACAGAAATAAAACAGAAGGAAATGGAAAAAGGGTTACCTGTCGCCTAGCCTGGCCCGGCCCATCTCCCCGAGTCGTCCCCTCCCTCGCGCCAGTAGGAGCAGGAGGTGGCCGCCGCCTTCTCCGGCGCGGCCACGCACCTATGCGCCTGCCTGGCCGCCGCCTCGCGCTGGCAAGGCCGGGGATAAGCTCCCCGAGGCCACCGCTATCCATTCCCAGCGTCGGTTCCTTCCCTTCCTCTCGGATCTCTCCTCCCCCTCCTGCCGCCATTGGAGCCGAGCAAAGCTCGAGCTGCCCGTGCCCCTAGCCTTAGCCTCATCTTGCTGAGCACGCCGTTAGCTCCTCCTCGTCGAGCCGGTCCTCTCCGCAGAAGCCGAAGCTTCCCCGAGCTCTGCATCGCCCCCAACGCCATCGTCTTCCACCTCTGGCCGCCGGACCTCTTCCGTCGATTCGCTCCCTCCGGCGCACCCCCGAGCCCCTCAGCAACACCATCGGAACCGCCGTGAGCTCGTCATCGTTTCCCCTCTCGCCCCACGCTCTTCCGTGCATCGTAGCCCCGTTCCCCACCAAGGCCGAGAGCTCCTCGCCGCCGGTCATGTCGTCGCCGTCGCTGTGGTGTCTGATCCACGCGCTCGAGCTAGGGTTCGAGCTCCTGGAGCCTCCAGGAGTGTGATGAGCCCCTCAGCTGTCCTCCCCGTGCCCTAGAGCCATCAACTGCGGGAGGCCGAGCTTCGGCCGCCGCTTCGGCTCGTCGCCGGCGCCTCTCCCGGCGACCCTAGCCTCCCCTGATGCCCCTGCCAGATCGGCTACTTCGCCAGCGTTCCGTAGCTGCAAACCGCGTTCGAATTGGTGCTGTGCAGCGCCATTTAGGTCGTCTCCGGCGAGCCCTCCGCCGCGGGCTTGGTCGCCGGCGACCACCCTTCGGTGGGGGCCGACGTGGCAAAGCTAATCCAACAGATTAGGAGCTTAAGCTCTCGCTCACAGTGGGCCCAAGGCCAAGTCAACGTAGTTAAGGGACTCGTCAACGCGTGATTAGTTCCAGAGAGGCTGACCAGTGGGTCCCCCCTGTCAGGTTTGACCTGAACAGGTCGGCTGACCTGCTGACGTCAGTCTGATGCAATAAAGAGAATTTCCAGTATAGAAATAATTCCAGGAAATTGCTAAAAGTTGTAAAAATCATAGAAATTAATCTGTAACTCCAATGAAAATAATTTATATATGAAAAAGTATCAGAAAAAATCAAGGATTCTGATTATGCCATTTTCAACCATGTTTGAAAAAGTTACAGAACCCTAAAATGTGGAATAAGGAATAATTCAATTCTTATAATCACTTTTTAAATGGAATTTATTCAAATTTCAATATGAATTCCATGATCACACACTGTCCTACTTACAAATCAGTACCCTAACATGACATCTCATGCATGTTAACGTCAAGTTGATCTGAGCATCAGGTCGAATCAATTAAATCGGTATTCGAGAATACCCGTTTGAATTGATATTTGAATGTGATTCAAATCAACTCTAAACCTAATACATATTGATTATAATAACTTATCACCTTGCATTCTCATGCCATGCTCATGCATCATTTTGATTGCATATGATTGTTACTGAATGTTGCCATTCATTTCGGTAGGCTCCGCACCCCCGGATTCCACCGAATATCCGTCTGACGGATATCGTTCCTCCTCTGAGCAACAAGGCAAGCAACCCTTTTGATCATCCCGATAAATCCCATGTTCTTGCTCCTGCACCTATTTATTGCATTAAGATCAAATGCTTCAACTGCTTTTGCCACGTTAGTTGAACCCACTTCCTTTGCATGACCTAACCTTGTCACAGTAAATAGCCGAACCTTGCAACCTAGCATACCTGGTAGTTGCGTGAGCTATGATGTGCCTTATCCTGCTATGCATGCTATGCTTAGAGTTGTGTATGGTCTGTCATCTGGGAGATGAACAGAATTGTGAGAATGTGTTCGGTAAGTAAAGGTTGTGTGTTGAACCTGATTTGGTAAAGGTACCGGTGAAAGGCTGTGTAGGAGTACATGACGGGTTGTTTCATTGGAACCGTACTTAGGAACTGAGTTCCGTGTATTTAATCCAAGACTAGATACTACCACATGCTGGGCCCTGAAATATGACCCCGCTCGGCCTATTAATCGCGTAGTACTCGGTCCAGGAGTTGCAAGTAGTTTCTGGTGTTTATAGTAATGCTGGAGGCCGTGCATGGTGCTGACCTCAGAGGTGGGCCGTGATGCAGTAGGCAGTGGCACGGTGTACCAAGTGGCACCCGGATGGTGGGCTTGGGAACCCTGCGCACATCGTTTGAGGCCGTGGCGGAAACCTCGGCCGGACTTCCGTACGGGTTACTCTCAGATAGGCGATAAACCTAGACTAGGTACATTGTGGTTAACGGTCGTGGCCGACTCCCTCGCTGGGCTTCCGCTTGAAGGTTGTCGAGGTGCATGACGTGCACATGGCGATAAGTGGCGAGAGCGTGTGTGACGAAGTACACCCCTGCAGGGTTATGATCTATTCGAATAGCCGCGTCCGCGGATATGGACTACTTGGAGACATATGTTTTTCATAGATAACTTCAATGGCTACTCATAAAATTGCCAAGATAAGCGTGAGTGTCGTGGACGGCATTTCCGTACGGAGACGGAATGATTCCACGATAGTGTATTGTTGTGGTGTTAGTGGACTCGTGTGCGAGAAATCAAGTTGTCAAAATTATTTAAAAATGCAAGTTGTCTAGCCACGAGTCAAATGCTGGCTTTCCGCATGAAACCCCACAATACCTTTTGATACCTTGCATGAGTAGTTAGTTATCCTAAAGTCTTGCTGAGTACCTTCGTACTCATGTTTGCTTAATACATGTTGCAGAGGTTGCTAATGACCCTAATGAAGGGTTCTGCGTAGACATCGACGACGACGAGTAGCTGGTGTCCCAGCTACGATCTGGCCCTACGTTGGATCTGTAGTATAGTCAGGCCATGTGCCTTCTAGTTGCCATGTCTGTACTCAGACAGTTTAAACTCTTCAGCTGGCTTGTAACTGAATGACTGTTATTATGGGTCGTGAGACCCTTAATGTGTAATATTATGTGTGTAGCTCTTCCGAGCCTCTTAAATAAAGGTTGTATGTTTATGGTTATGTTGTGATGCCATCGATGTATCTATACATATCGGTATGCCATGCTTACGTGTGTCGTACTTGATATGTATGGGGTTCGATTACCTAGTCGTGAACTTTAGTAGCACTCCTTACAAGGGAATGCCCCTTTGTGATCCAATGAGCCTTGGTAGTTCGCTACTGCTCCGGACACATTGGTTGACCGACATGTGTCCTTCTTAGCTGCTGTGTCTGTCCTCTTTGGGGAAATGTCACACGATGTAATGGAGTCCTTGTAGCTTGCTACGACTCGTCTACACTCGCTGGTGACCGACACCTGCTTTGTTGGGTCATGTATGCCTGTCCTTGTGCGGTACTGCCGCTTTGGTTTATGACTAGACATGTCGATCTGGGTTCTTTGACATTGGAATGCTAGCGACACTATTGCATACGTGAGTCAAAAGGCGCAAACGGTCCCGGCTAAGGTAAGGCTGCAGCCGAGGAGTTAACCGTGCGTGAGACCGTAAAGGGATGCTATGTGTTACAGGCTAGATTCCTATGGTTTAGGATCGGGGTCCCGACAGCGTTGGTTTCAGAGCCTGACTGACTGTAGGATTACTAAGCCAAACTGGTCGAAGTTGAGTCTAGAATTGCTTTAGTTATATATAAGGGAATTGTTTGTGGAAGGGAACGTAAGACTCTTGTTCTCTTCTCAAGTTATTCTATTCTGGTCATCCTCGTCTTTTCTGCCGGAATTAAGGACTAGGTTACTCATCTTCTCCTAGGCTCGTGTTTCTGATCTGTAGATTATAGGACTACGGGTCAAGAGATATGTGGTTTTTGTCATTCCTAGGAAAAGGAAGTAGGTTTGATGATCAGAGAGTTGAACTTGATAGTTGAGTGGTTACGCTATTCCATTTTTGGGTTGTCTCAAAATTTGTTTTTGAGCATTTACAGCCGTTATGCTGCCCAATTTTTCATTCGGAGCTCTAATGCTTTTGCATTACTCTCTATTTACAGATGCCTGGCCGCCCTTCTCGTCAGGTGGTACGTCTGACCAGGTGCATTGATGTGCCGGGTCATACGGCCATGCTGGTTAGGGTGATGTCGGTGTGCGGTTACCGCTGGTACCCCGAGTACACAGTAGAGGAACAGTACCGAGACTTCAACCAGAGCCAGTACATTTGCACTGTTAGGGTATTTCCAGACTACCCTGGAGCTGAGGAGACAATCCATTGGTCCTATGGGTTGGGAGTCACTGTTGACATGGCAGTACAAGATGCTGCCTACTCAATGCTGACCATTATGAGAGCGAGACATGAACTGCTGCAGAATTCAGAGTTCTGCTATGTTCCGACCTCTCAGCCTGGTGAAGAGGGATACCTCAGTGGAGTCTATTTTGATTCTTCTATGGAGGATCCACTACTGCAGTCCACTGTTGAGATGCTAGAGAACAGAGACAGGGATGCTCGTGCTCTCCGTATGGAGCTTTATGCTACCCGTGCCCGTCTATGGACAGCTTTGACGCAGCTGGCACTAGTAGTCCAGACAGGGTATGGAGAGATGGAGATGCTGAACCCTGTTAGGACCCATCTTCCAGCCCATGTTGACTGGCCAGCTATAGGAGGAGTCACACCTCTTCGGGGACCCCTCTTACCACCAGTCAGGGGACCAAGGCCACATCCGTGTCCTTATGGATCCCAGGGATCTCAGGCTAGAGTGTTTCCTGATCCGCAGGTTGAGCTTCCAGGTCATGGAGGCAATCTCTATGAGGTGTTTTATGCGGATGCCTCAGCTGTGAGCGGAAGGATAGTATGGTAGTAGCCGTACGTTCACAGTCCTGCATGACTTGTGAAGTATGCATGTAATGTGAAATGAATTCCGGAGGCCTAGATAAATAATGTATAGGAAGCTTGTAAGCCTCTGATGAGTAGTTTCATAATTTCAGTAGTTTGCTCTTCGGTTAAGGTTGTACTGAACTATGTAAGGGTGTGTATGAACCATGGTGTATATATAGCAGTTGCTTGTTACCATGCTGTTCGGATATTCATTTTCGCATTCCGTGTGTTCAGTACATTCTTAATCCATAGCTAGTATTGATATGATGTTGGTCTAAGCTATGAGTTTGTTTGTCAGGATGGTGTTCACTAGGTTGAACCGTGCCCCTGCTCATGAGCAAGGCGAGGGTAGTCAAGCGTCGCAGGAAGACCTGCCTCACCCGCCTTCTCTGGTGGAAGTGATGCTTGAGGCAGAAAGAAACAAAAGGGAGACCAATCGACTACTAGAGTGTATTGAGCAGAATACGGCTCGACAGCCTAGGAATGCCGTAGTGTCCCTCAATGACTTTGTGAAGCTGAATCCTCCAAAGTTTCATCATTCCGTCGATCCCCTCGACGCTGATGACTGGCTGTGCAGCATTTCACGCAAGATTCGCTCTACGAATGTGTCTGAGGCCGACAAGGTGACCTTTGCGGCGTATTTCCTGGAAGGACCCGCCAATCTGTGGTGGGAGAATTTTGAAGCTATGCGTCCTGCTGAACCAGTGGCCACATGGGCAGACTTTAGTGCAGCTTTTCGTTTGCACCATATTCCAGAGGGCCTGATGGACAGAAAGAGAGAGGAGTTCTGTGCCTTCACTCAGGGCAAGTTGTCTGTGGATGCCTATAGCCGCGAGTTCGGTAACCTCGCCCGCTATGCAACAGAGGAGGTGTCTACTGACGCCAAGAAGCAAGCAAGGTTTCGTAAGGGTTTGAGCCCTGAGCTCCGTCGTGATCTGCGCCTCCATGAGTGTGCAAGTTTTCAAGCCCTAGTCAACAAAGCGATCAGTGCCGAGACTGGTCATACTGACTTCGAAGCCACAAGGAAGCATTCCCGTGACTTTGGCTCATCTTCTGGTTCCGCGTTTCCAAAACGCAGGCCGTGGGTTCCAAACAGTTCTCTGCCGCCAAGATACACTCCGAGGCCATCCTACATGGCGCCTCAGACGAATCAGGCCAACCCTCCAGCAAAAGCTTATGGTGGTCTAGCTAGCAGTGCTGCACCACGTGCCAACCAGGTGATATGCTATAAGTGTGGAGAACCAGGGCACTATTCCCGTGAGTGTCCTCAGAATGTGGGTGCCAAGCAACCCGGAAAGTCCGTCGGGCAAGCCAAGTCGGGCAAAGCTTACTATGTGAAGCCAACTCCTGCACGTGGCCGTGTGAACTATGTGCCAGCAGAAGAAGCTGCAGAGGATCCCGACGTCATGCTGGGTACGCTTCTTGTTAATCATCACCCAGCGTCCGTTCTCTTTGACACTGGGTCTTCTCATTCCTTCATTTCAGAAAGTTATGCACAGTTGCATAACATGTCTTTTTGTGATATGCCAATTCCATTGGTTGTCCAAACTCCTAGTAGTAAATGGCAAACCTCTAGGATAACCTATGACAATGAAATTCTAGTAGACAGGCTAGTTTTTCTAGCCTCATTGATAGCCTTGAAATCTTCGGATATTAATATCATCTTGGGCATGGACTGGATGTCAGCTCACTATGCCAAGATTGATACTCATTCTAGAAATGTCCAGCTTACCCATCCCTCGGGTGAGATAGTAAATGTCTCTACTCGAGTTGCCAAATGCCAACTCTATTCCCTAAATGCCAACCCTCTTCCGGAACTTGAAGACATTCCGGTAGTCCGTGACTTCCCGGATGTTTTTCCAGAGGAACTGCCAGGAATTCCACCTGACAAAGATGTACAGTTTGTGATAGATCTTGTTCCGAGAACTGTCCCAATAGCCAGAAGACCATATAAGATGGCACCCCTGGAGCTAGCCGAACTTAAGAAGCAATTAGATGAGGCCTTGAACAAGGGTTTCATTCGTCCTAGCTCTTCTCCTTGGGCTTGTCCTGTCCTCTTCGTCAAGAAGAAAGACGGAATGGATCGGATGGTTGTAGATTATCGACTAGTTAATCTGGTCACCATAAAGAACAAGTATCCACTCCCCAGGATCAACGATCTGTACGATCAGCTCGCTGGATCCTCAGTCTTCTCCAAAATGGATTTGAGGTTGGGATACCATCAAATCAAGATTAAGAACGGGGACATTCCAAAAACGGCTTTTGTTACTCGTTATGGCCAATATGAGTACACCGTTATGTCCTTCGGTTTAACCAATGCCCCAGCCACCTTCTCTCGACTGATGAACTCAATCTTCATGGAGTACTTGGATAAATTCGTCGTGGTATACCTCGATGATATTCTCATCTACCTGTAGAATGAACAGGAACATGCCGAGCATCTAAGGCTGGTATTGATGAAACTTCGAGAGCATCGCCTTTATGCCAAATTTTCAAAATGTGAATTCTGGTTACCAGAAGTGACCTATCTAGGCCACGTAATCTCTGGTAAGGGTATTGCTGTCAATCCCGAGAGAGTTCAAGCTGTCCTTGATTGGACTCAACCTGAATCGGTTAAGCAAGTTAGGAGTTTTCTTGGTCTAGCGAGCTATTGTCGCCGCTTCGTCAAGAATTTCTCCAAGGTTGCAAAGCCTCTAACTGAACTCCTTAAGAAGGATAAAAAGTTCGAGTGGACACCACAGTGTGAGCATAGTTTTCAGGAACTGAAAAGACGCCTGACTTCCACACCTGTGTTGCTACCACCAGATTTTTCAAAGGACTTTGTTATCTACTGCGACGCCTCGCGACAAGGATTAGGTTGCATTCTCATGCAAGATCGTCATGTGATCGGAAACGCATCTCGACAGTTGCGTCCACATGAGGATAATTATCCCACACACGACCTTGAGCTTGCAGCTGTGGTCCATGCACTGAAAACCTGGCGACATTACCTTCTGGGTAATCGTTGCGAAATATTCACTGATCACCAAAGTCTGAAATATATCTTCACCCAGCCGGATTTGAATCTCAGGCAAAGATGGTGGGTTGAGTTGATCTCGGATTACGACTTAGGGATAACTTACACCCCGGGGAAGGCCAATGTTATGGCCGATGCGCTAAGTCGTAAATCTTATTGTAACAATTTGATGCTACAACAAGGTCAACCACATCTCCATGAATACTTTCGGAAGCTGAATCTTCATATTGTTCCTCAAGGATTCCTTTCTACCCTGGTGGCGAAGCCTACTCTTAAGGATCAAGGGTATATCACGGATCAAGGAGAATATTTTTTAGCGGAAACGCTAAAGAATTTTCCATGAACGATCAAGGTGTTGTGTTCTTCCAGAATCGATTAGTGGTTCCTAAGAACCCACATCTAAGGCAGTTAATTCTTAAGGAGGCTCATGATTCTCCTCTCACCATTCATCCCGGTAGTACTAAGATGTATCAGGACCTACGCCAGAGGTTCTGGTGGACTAGGATGAAGAGAGAAATTGCTGAGTTCGTTGCTAACTTCGACGTTTGTCGTCGAGTTAAGGCAGAACATCAAAGGCCTGCTGACACCCTTCAGCCTCTAGCTATTCCTGAATGGAAATGGGATAAAGTTAGCATGGATTTCATTACCGGATTTCCCAAGACCAAGAAAGGAAATAATGCTATCTTTGTGGTCATTGACCGTCTTTCCAAAGTGGCTCATTTTCTTCCTGTTCGTGAGAGTATAACAGCTAGCCAGCTAGCAGAATTATATATCTCTCGAATAGTGTCTCTTCATGGTGTTCCCCTGGAGATTAACTCGGACCGTGGAAGTATCTTTACTTCTCGCTTCTGGGAAAGTTTTTAGAATTCCATGGGGACTCATCTATCTTTTAGCACTGCTTTCCATCCCCAATCAAGTGGTCAAGTATAAAGAGTGAATCAAATCCTAGAAGATATGCTCCGAGCTTGTGTTATATCGTTCGGTATGAATTGGGAAAAGTGCCTTCCATTCGCCGAATTCGCTTATAACAATAGCTACCAATCAAGCATGGGGAAAGCCCCTTTTGAAGTTCTCTATGGACGAAGATGTCGACCACCTCTAAATTGGTCAGAAATCGGAGAGAGGCAACTCTTTGGCCCGGATATGATCCAGGATGCAGAAGAGCAGGTTCGCATTATTCGTGAAAAGTTGAAAACAACCCAGTCTCGTCAAAAGAGCCAATATGATCGTCATCATAAGGCTGTGACCTTTGAAGTTGACGAGAAGGCTTACCTTCGGGTTACACCTTTGAAGGGTACCCATCGTTTCGGTATCAAGGGCAAGTTGGCTCCTCGTTACATTGGTCTTTTCGCATTCTTGCCAAACGAGGAGAAGTTGCCTACCAGTTGGAACTTCCTCCACATCTTTCCAAGGTTCATGATGTTTTCCACGTCTCGCAACTCAGGCGTTGCTTTTCGGATCCTATCCGTGAAGTGGACCACGAAACGCTTGATCTCCAAGAAAACCTTCCATACCGAGAATACCCCGTGCGTATTCTTGATCAAGCTGAGCGTACCACCCGACGTCGAAACCTCAAGTTTCTTAAAGTCCAATGGTCAAATCATTCTGAAAAGGAGGCAACTTGGGAAAGAGAGGATCGTCTCCGACTTGAGTATCCTGCGTTATTCCCGACGACTTCTAAATCTCGGGACGAGATTCTTTTGAGTGGGGGTGAGTTGTCACATCCCTAACCCTTAAGCAAGTTAGTCTTGTGCTCATGTCTTCTTTGCATTTGCATCTAATAATTCTCCAATTAAGAACAAGAAAGTGGCAAAGGAAAAAAACTCAAAAACCCTAGCCACTACTTTAAATAAAGAAAATCTCAAACTAGCTGAAATCAATGAACCCAAAATGGCCTCAAGAAATGTTCAAATTTTCTGATAAATCATGAAAGTAAATGAGCATTGGAGAAAACTATTTTCTTGACACTTTAAGCATTTTAAATTAAAGCAAAAGCCACTGGTTTCAAACTTTAAATTTGAAATCAGAAACTATAAATTTTTCAAAAATGTTGAAAACTTTGGAAATGGTTGAGAATATTATAACAAATATTCAGGTGTGTTTAAATTAGTTTTTACAACCTTTTTGGAGCTGAAATAAATAGCAAATCAATGTCAGAAATTAAAACAGAAATAAAACAGAAGGAAATGGAAAAAGGGTTACGTGTCGCCTAGCCTGGCCCGGCCCATCTCCCCGAGTCGTCCCCTCCCTCGCGCCAGTAGGAGCAGGAGGTGGCCGCCGCCTTCTCCGGCGCGGCCACGCACCTGTGCGCCTGCCTGGCCGCCGCCTCGCGCTGGCAAGGCCGGGGATAAGCTCCCCGAGGCCACCGCTATCCATTCCCAGCGTCGGTTCCTTCCCTTCCTCTCGGATCTCTCCTCCCCCTCCTGCCGCCATTGGAGCCAAGCAAAGCTCGAGCTGCCCGTGCCCCTAGCCTTAGCCTCCTCTTGCTGAGCACGCCGTTAGCTCCGCCTCGTCGAGCCGGTCCTCTCTGCAGAAGCCGAAGCTTCCCCGAGCTCTGCATCGCCCCCAACGCCATCGTCTTCTACCTCTGGCCGCCGGACCTCTTCCGTCGATTCGCTCCCTCCGGCGCACCCCCGAGCCCCTCAGCAACACCATCGGAACCGCCGTGAGCTCGTCATCGTTTCCCCTCTCGCCCCACGCTCTTCCGTGCATCGTAGCCCCGTTCCCCACCAAGGCCGAGAGCTCCTCGCCGCCAGTCATGTCGTCACCGTCGCTGTGGTGTCTGATCCACGCGCTCGAGCTAGGGTTCGAGCTCCTGGAGCCTCCAGGAGTGTGATGAGCCCCTCAGCTGTCCTCCCCGTGCCCTAGAGCCATCAACTGCGTGAGGCCGAGCTTCGGCCGCCGCTTCGGCTCGTCGCCGGCGCCTCTCCCGGCGACCCTAGCCTCCCCTGATGCCCCTGCCAGATCGGCTACTTCGCCAGCGTTCCGTAGCTGCAAACCGCGTTCGAATTGGTGCTGTGCAGCGCCATTTAGGTCGTCTCCGGCGAGCCCCTCGCTGGGCTTCCGCTTGAAGGTTGCCGAGGTGCATGACGTGCACATGGCGATAAGTGGCGAGAGCGTGTGTGACAAAGTACACCCCTGCAGGGTTATGATCTATTCGAATAGCCGCGTCCGCGGGTATGGACTACTTGGAGACATATGTTGTTCATAGATAACTTCAATGGCTACTCATAAAATTGCCAAGATAAGCGTGAGTGTCGTGGACGGCATTTCCGTACGGAGACGGAATGATTCCACGATAGTGTATTGTTGTGGTGTTAGTGGACTCGTGTGCGAGAAATCAAGTTGTCAAAATTATTTAAAAATGCAAGTTGTCTAGCCACGAGTCAAATGCTGGCTTTCCGCATGAAACCCCACAATACCTTTTGATACCTTGCATGGGTAGTTAGTTATCCTAAAGTCTTGCTGAGTACCTTCGTACTCATGTTTGCTTAATACATGTTGCAGAGGTTGCTAATGACCCTAATGGAGGGTTCTTCGTAGACATCGACGACGACGAGTAGCTGGTGTCCCACCTACGATCTGGCCCTACGTTGGATCTGTAGTATAGTCAGGCCATGTGCCTTCTAGTTGCCCTGTCTCTACTCAGACAGTTTAAACTCTTCCGCTGGCTTGTAACTGAATGACTGTTATTATGGGTCGTGAGACCCATAATATGTAATATTATGTGTGTGGCTCTTCCGAGCCTCTTAAATAAAGGTTGTATGTTTATGGTTATGTTGTGATGCCATCGATGTATCTATACATATCGGTATGCCATGCGTACGTGTGTCGTACTTGATATGTATGGGGTTCGATTACCTAGTCGTGAACTTTAATAGCACTCCTTACAAGGGAATGCCCCTTTGTGATCCAATGAGCCTTGGTAGTTCGCTACTGCTCTGGACACATTGGTTGACCGGCATGTGTCCTTCTTAGCTGCTGTCTCTGTCCTCTTTGGGGAAATGTCACGCGATGTAATGGAGTCCTTGTAGCTTGCTACGACTCGTCTACACTCGCTGGTGACCGACACCTGCTTTGTTGGGTCATGTATGCCTGTCCTTGTGCGGTACTGCCGCTTTGGTTTATGACTAGACATGTCGATCCGGGTTCTTTGACATTGGAATGCTAGCGACACTATTGCATACATGAGTCAAAAGGCGCAAACGGTCCTGGCTAAGGTAAGGCCGCAGCCGAGGAGTTAACCATGCGTGAGACCGCAAAGGGATGCTATGTGTTACAGGATAGATTCCTATGGCTTAGGATCGGGGTCCCGACATTTGGCTATCTCAAGGTTGAGGTTTTCCACCAGGAATTCGAGGAAATCACGGGTTTTCGGTGGTTGAGGTTTCTGACGCAGCTTGTGGAAGTTTGTGATGGACTAGTTGGAGCACCCCTGCAGGGTTAAATCTTTAGGAAAGCTGTGGTCGTGCTTATGTGGCAACTTGGAAACTTTGTTTAACACCCGGTCATAGCAAACCGAAAGTAAACTTAATTAAAACTTGCCAACTATGTGTGTAATCGTGACTGTCTCCTCTCATGAGCTTTGTATCCGAGAGAGCACACGGTGGGGTTATGTATGACGTAAATAGGTGTTCAGGATCACTTCGAGATCATTATTAGTTCACGTCCGTTTATGTGTAGATCACCCCCTCTGTTATTCTTGTAATCGTATGTTAGCCACTCAAATAAATGCTTAGTGCTTGCTGCAGCCTCACCACTTAACCATTCCTCACCCATTAAGCTTTGCTAGTCTTGATACCTTTGGAAATGAGATTGTCGAGTCCCAGTGGCTCACATATTACTACAGCAATAGTTCCAGGTACATGTAAAGCAATACTTTGACATGAGCATGATGATTATTTTATTTGGAGTTTCTTCTTCTTCTTCTTCTTCTTCGGTCATAGGATGGTGAAAGTACATGGATGTCGCCTAGAGGGGGGGGGGGTGAATAGACGCTTTAAAATAATTACGATTTAGGCTTGAACAAATGCGGAATAAAACTAATGTTTTATTTGTGAAGCACAAAACCTAAAACAACTAGGCTCACCTATGTGCACCAACAACTTATGCTAAGCAAGATAAACAACTAAGTGATAGCAAGATATATGACAAGAAACAATATGGCTATCACAAAGTAAAATGCATAAGTAAAGGGTTTGGTTAAGAGATAACCGAGGCACGCGGAGACGACGATGTATCCTGAAGTTCACACCCTTGCGGATGCTAATCTTCGTTTGAAGCAGTGTGGAGGCACAATGCTCCCCAAGATGCCACTAAGGCCACCATAATCTCCTTACGTCCTCGCACAATGCAAGATGCCGTGATTCCACTAAGGGACCCTTGAGGGCGGTCACCAAACCCGTACAAACAAGGTTGGGACAATCCCCACAACTTAATTGGAGGCTCCCAACAACAGCATGAAGCTTCACGACAATGGCATATGGCTTCGAGGTGACCACAAATGCTCGAGGCAATCTCCACAACTTAATTGGAGACCCCTATGCTTGCCCGGAGCTTTACACCACAATGATTGAGCTCCGAGGCACCGCCAAGCTTCTAGGACGCCAAAGCATCCACGAAGAACAATCTCTAGGGGTACCAAGTACCCCAAGGGTAATAAGCTTCTCAACTTCTCACTTCCATGTATCACCGTGGAGAACTCAAACCGATGCAACTAATGCAATGGCAAGAACACACAAAGTGGTCAAGTCCCTCACACTCAAATGCCTCCACAAGAACAAAAGGTATGGAGAAATATGAGAGGAAGAACAAGGACCTCACAAATAACTCCAAGATCAAGATCCAAGGGGTTCCCCTCACATAGAGGAGAAAGTGATTGGTGGAGATGTGGATCTAGATCTCCTCTCTTTTTTCCCTCAAAAACTAGAAAGAATCATTGGAAGGATTGAGAGTTAGCAAGCTCTAAGAAGGTCAACAATGGGGGAAGAACACGAGCTCAATTGATGGATTAGGTCCAATGGGGAAGAAGACCTCCTTTATATAGTGGGGGGAAAGGAATCCAACCGTTACCCCCACCCACAGCCCGACCAGAGCGGTACTACCGCTGCCCGGAGCGGCACTACCGCTCCCAGAACGTGTGAGGGAGCGGTACTACCACCTGGGAGCGGTAGTAAAAAATAGTACCGCTCCAGGGGCGTAACTGCCGCTCCAGGAGCGGTACTACCGCTGGGTACTGAAACTGCCATAACTTTCGAATAAGAACTCCGAATCGAGCAAACTCAAGCTTGTTGAATTCACGACGACAAGAGTTATCCATAGTGACTTCCCCACCAAAATTTGTCGAATCTAGTCAAGTTATTAGGCGAGGAACGTTTAGTGTATGGGTTTGCAACAACCTAAGCATATATGGTGGCAAACTTACGATGATCAGAGCAATTGATATGGTGGTCTACGCGAGCGATCGAAGACTAGATGATCACTAAATGATCCTGAACACCTACTTACGTCAGACATAACCCCACCGTGTCCCCGATCGAACAGAGGTCTTTGAAGGAGACAGTCACGGTTATGCACACAGTTGGCAATTTTATTAGAGTTACTTTAAGTTGTCTAGAACCGTATGTTAACAAATTATCCATGTTTGCCACATAACCGCGGGCACGGCTTTCCGAAAGATTAAACCCTGCAGGGGTGCTCCAACTAGTCCATCACAAACTGCCACGAGCCGCAAAGTAATCCTCTAGCACGAATCTCGTGATCTCGTCGAATTCCTTAGAGGAAAACCTCAACTTTGAGGAGACCCAAAGTTTCACCGGGATTCCTATACGCAAGATATATCGCTAAGGTAAGACAAATCTGGCAAGACCTCCCGTCGTGTCGACGAACCCGATAGGAGCCGTGTATCTCGTTCTCAGTACATGACGGATTGTCCAAACTTCTGGTAGGCCAATCATAGAGTTGCCCCTGGTAGCCACCAGCGGTTGACAGGGTGGACTAACACTCATGAGGAGCACTGGCCCAGGTTGTTGATTAAAAACCTCGGGGTAGCTATTCCCTATGCAAATTATTATTAGGTGATTAGCAGATTAAAACCAATGTTGGGTCCTGCCAGACGAGCCTTAACACTATACGATTTATCAAGGGGGTCCCCATAACAACCCCGACCATATTAGGAGCGACCAGTTATGGAATCAAACACCGGGAACTGAAACTAAGGCGACAACAACGGAACAAATCACCCGGCAAAAGGCTAGGCCTTCCGTCATTTACCAAGTATATAGGTGCATTAATTAAATAGCAGTTTAAACATAATGATATCAAAATACTCATGTTATCACATGAGACAGCTGGCACCTGCAACTAGCAAAGCTATTCATTAGAGGTTGAGCAAGCCTACTTAGCCAAACAACTTTTGCTAGGAGAAGAAGGTGTTTGGGTTTCATGGCAATGTCAGGAGGCATTTATATCAAGTGGTAGGCAGCGAGCATGTATCGAAGGAAACGTGATTCTAAGCATAACAAAGCTAGATACGGTATCAAGGTCACGGTCATCTTGCATGTGATGTCTTCAGCTTGGAAATGCTCTTGATCTTCCTGCACGTACTCTCCAGAATCCACGTACTCGCTCTCCGATCCCGATGCTAGCCAAGATAAAATAACAGCCAATGAACACCAACACAACATTATGCAACAAGCAACATGATGCATGAGTGAAGAAGGAAGCATGCATCACTATTCCAGTCACTTTCATATGCATTAGTTGAGTTAATAGAATTCTGGACAGAATCCCGTATTAAGTTATCTTGACATGCATGATGATGGCATGATCATGTTCATCACGAGAAAATGATGCAAAAACATATAAAGAACGTAGAGAACAGAGCTACGGATCAACCGGAAACTACAAAACAAGATATGGAGACCTAGGGTTCAAATCAGCCACAAACACACTCCAATGGCACTCCCCTCGTGTTACCAGGTTGCCACATGATCAAGGAACCAAATATGAGTGGGATGGTGCATGGAAACACACCACACCATCAACAATTCTGATACAAGCTTCAAATCATCAAAACATGCAATCTGTTTTTAACAGCATCATAGCAGTTTGTCTACAACATTTAAAGTAGCTACAACCATCCAAATGAGCCAAACAAGATATGAGGCAAAAGCCATCCAAAAGCTCTACAACCCTGAACAAGAAGTTAATACAAAGGAGTCACACATGGGCATATCTGCAGGCACTAACTTGGACAAAATATCACAGATTCCGGGACTTAGTGAAAATCACAGATTTTCACCAGCTGCTTATGCTCTGAAACTTTTTGGCAGCCTCCAAAATGATATCTATAGGAAGTGTATAAGCATGAAATTTAACAAGGATCTAGACAAACACAAAAGCTCACAAATTTTAGTTTGTTGGATGGGCTGATTCCCAACACAGGAGCTAAAGCAACCAAAACAACAGGGGAAGAAAATAACATCAGATTCTCAGACTTAGTGAAAATCACAGATTTTCACAAGCTGTTAGTTTCAGCCAAGTGTCAACTTTGACAAGGCACAAAAGGTGCATACAAATTCCTATGAACAAAACAAAGACCCCATGCTATATAGGGGTTCACCCAGTACCACTACATCAAGGATTCATCCCCATAGGGTCAAGGCACCACCTAATACAAAGCACTAAACATGGCATCATGACAGAAAATGGCAGTTTTATGAAGTTGCTCTAAAGTGAATTCTGATTGCACCAATGGATTCTTGGGATGATTCTACCCCAAAATCATATATAATACATGGGTACTTGCATGTAACATGTAGGCACAAAGCTAGCTCGAAAAACACACCTAGAAACCAATATGACATATAGGAACAATATCACATGTAGAAGTTATCCTATGCATCACCTACACATGCACTTGCACTAGGACAAGATCATTCTAACTAGGCATATCCTTACAAACATAAATACTCACAAGTAGGGATGTGTTCATCCACACACCCCCATGATCACACACACACTATGAGCAAACACATGCACATGAGCACACACACTCATGCACATGAATATGTGGAATCATACCACACACTCCTATACCTACACATGCACCACACAAGCTCCACACACAACCACATCACTCCAATGTGGCAAGCATGAGGGGTTATCCCTCATGCACAAGTGCATATGCGCCCATGCAACCACACACACATGCATGAGCACATACACACACATATATGTGCTCACACAAACACAAATGCACACACACTCAAACACTACAAGGAGGGGTGCTAGTTGAGAGTTAGACCCTCTTGCACATGTGCATATGTGCACCCACATGCACACACACACACCCACATGTGTGCACACACTTACTCATGTGCACACACACATATATACTAGTGCACACCACCTCTCATGCACACACATACTAAGCATTAAAAGAAATACATATCCTGGTTTGCTAAAAGAAAAACAAAGCAAAACTTGCTGCACAAGAAAAGGAAAGGGGAAAAATAACAAGGGAAGCAAAAATAAAATGGGGAGGTCCCTAGACTCGAACCCAGGACCTCCTGCACCACAACACCAACAAACACCACTGGGCTACCCTTCGGCTCTCGACAGAGGAGAGGAAGGAAACAAGGTAAGCTTTCTCTACCAAGCAACTAACACCAGCGAAAAACAACAATTAAAAAGGGGGCCTGCGGGGATCGAAACCCGCGACCTACCTGTGCAAAATCGCGCCCCTACCACTCTCCTATGCTAACGGTTCTTAACAGAGAGGGGGGAGTAGCTCTTTTGAGCACCCCCCTCTGCTCCTACTGCAGGCCAGCGACGCCGGAACAGGGGAGACTCAACGGTGACTCTCCGGCGACGAATCGAACCACCTAAGCTACGCGCGAGGGAGGCGGTACCGTGGGGGTTCCATTCCCGGGGTAAACTCACCCGGAGGAAGCCCGCAACGGCAGATCGACAGAGCGGCTACTCAGGCCAAGCTGCGCCCGATGCCGGCGAACACCAACACAGAGGGGAGAACCTACGTGCAGGGAATGAGAGGGAGAGACGATGCTCACCCTGGGGAACTCGGAGACGCGCCTGGCTGCCGAGAAGGGGAAGAAGAGGCGGGGCGACCGGCGACGACCACTGCTCCACTCCGTCTCCGACGTGGCCGACGTGGAGAAGACGTCAGTGGAGGGGATCCGGCTCCCTAGCAGAGGGAACGAGTCGAGGGAGGATCCAACATCCTCCCTACCCGCTTGGATTCGACGAGGAGGCACCGGCGACGAGGGGAGGGACGACGACGACGTGGTGCTCTCTCTGAACCTCTTTGCACCCGAAGGTGTTCCTCTCTGAACCTTACCCGAGGAAGGGAAGAAGGAGGGAGGATAAGGTGCTGGCGGTGGAGGAGAAGGAAGGGAGGAACCCTAAGAGGAGGGGGCACGCATGCCGAGGCTTTATAGCCCTCGGCTTCCGTGTATTCACGGCGTCGACGACGCTCTCTCTCTCTGATGCTCTACTTACGGAAAGGGGAGAAAGCAACGGCATCAGAGGAGGAAGAACGAACGGGGAGAGGGCCGCGCGAGAGAAAGGAAAAGGGATGGGGGAGGGGGAAGGAGGTAGCCAGCCCACCTCGCGCCAGAGAACAGAGAAAAAATAATCAAAAGGTTTTCTCATTTTTTAAATAACACCCTCACACAAAAGTGCACACAACCACAGCGGGGTTTGAAAAAATACAAAATAAAATACTTAGGGCATAAGGGAATTATGCCCTATTTAAATAAAATATAAAACTGATTTTTGGAGCAACTAAATTATACTCAAAATAGAATATCCTTAACTGTTTTGTAGATAAAAACCCCATATGTCTTAGGTTTTAAAACCCCAAGACAACATTCCTTCACACACAAGATAAAACAACAAATGAACAACATTTTTAAGACAGATTTTAAACAAGTTAAATCATGAGATCAAATAATAATGGAGAAGGGGTTTTTGAAACCTAGTTTGAAAGCAACCTAGTTTGAAAACACCACCATACCATACACAAGCACACTAGCATTCATCATGGATCAAACAACATCAACACAAAGGGATTGCCATGAATGAAATGAATGCCATGATGCAAGATGGAGACGCAATACAAACCACATGAAATGACCACATGAAATGATAACTCTTATAGCATTGAAATCATGGTTCCAAAATAGGAAAGGTTCCCAAAATAGAAAGGGTTACATCCGGGGCATTACAAACTCTCCCACACTACAAGAAGATCTCGACCCGAGATCTAGGACTGAAAAAACTCTGGAAATTCGGAACGGAGGTGATCCTCGCGCTCCCAAGTGGTCTCTTTATCGGAATGATGTGACCACTGCGCCTTGATAAACTTGATTGACTTATTGCGAGTCTTGCGCTCAGTCGTCTCAAGAACTGCAACTGGATGCTCACGATAGGATAGGTCGGGTTGAAGGTCGATATCCTGAAGATCAACTGTGCGCTCGGGAGTCTTGAAGCATCTCCGGACCTGAGAGACATGCAACACATCATGCACATTTGCGAAGTTTGAAGGGATCTCTAATTGATAAGCAAGGTCACCTCACTTGCCAACAATTCTGAAAGGCCCAACAAAACGAGGAGCAAGCTTGCCTTTGATGCCAAAATTTTGAGTGCCCTTCATAGGAGACACTTTAAGATAGACGAAGTCATCGAGCTCATAAGACATGTCACGGTGCTTACTATCATAGTAGCTCTTCTGACGGACTGCGCTGCTTTGAGATTATCCCGAATGACATGACACATCTCTTCTGCTTCTTCAATCAAGTCATTCCCAAGAATCTGATGCTCGCCAGTCTTTGACCAGTTGAGCAGGGTACAACACTTCCTGCCATAGAGAATCTCAAACAGAGCTTTGCCTGAACTTGCCTGATAGCTGTTGTTATAAGAACACTCAGCAAAAGGTAGGCAGTCTTCCCACTTCATGCCAAAGGAGATGACACAGGCTCTTAGCATATCCTCGAGGACCTGATTGACTCTCTCAACTTGCCCACTAGTCTGAGGATGAAAGGCTGTGCTGAATCAAATCTTAGTACCCATCGCATACTGGAATGAGTCCCAGAACTTGGAAGTAAAGATGCTTCCGCGATCTGAAGAAATCAGCATTGGAACGACGTGCGATGAGACTATCCTCGAAGTGTACAACTATGCAAGATGAGCTGCCAAGATAGACTCCTTGATTGGAAGGAAATGAGCGACTTTGCTCAACTTGTCGATGATGACGAAGATGGCATCGTTACCCTTCTTGGACTTCGGAAACCCGGTGACGAAATCCATCTCAATATGGTCGAACTTCCACTCGGGAATGGGCAATGGATGCAAAAGACCTGCTGGACGTTGATGCCCTGCTTTCACCCTTCGACATACATCACATTCATTTACGAACTAAGCAATCTCACTCTTCATGCAAGTCCACCAGAAGGTCTGTTTCAAATCCTGATACATCTTGGAACTTCCAGGATGTATCGAGAGAAGAGAGTTATGAGCGTCTTCCATGGTAACCTTTCCGCGATCCCCTTTCGGAACGACAAGGCGATCCTCAAAGAATAATGTATCTCTGGTATCAACACTGAAGCACTTATATTTGGGAACTCCCTTTGCCAAGCCAATCTTAACTTTCTTCACCATTGCATCAAGAAGTTGAGCTTGTCGGACCTGGTCTTCCAAGGTAGGAGAAATCTAAAGATTAGCAAGAAATCCCTGAGGTACTAACTGAAGGTTGAGCTTTCTGAAAGATTCACAAAGGTCAGGCTGGAGAGGCTTCAAAATGAGACTGTTGCAGTAAGCCTTCCTACTCAAAGCATCTGCCATGACATTAGCTTTGCCTGGAGTGTACTCAACGCTCAGATTAAAATCTTGGAGCATTTCCACCCAACGAGTTTGCCGAAGATTGAGGTTAGGCTGGGTGAAGATGTACTTTAGACTCTTGTGATCGGTGAACACTTCAACCTTTCTTTCCAACAAAAGGTGTCTCCAAGTCATCATAGCATTTACAACTGCCGCCAACTCAAGATCATGAGCGGGGTAATTCTTCTCACTTGGCTTCAACGGCCTCGAGGTATAAGCTACCACTTTGTTGTCTTGCATCAACACTGCACCAAGACCTTGAAGAGAGGCGTCGCAAAACACTTGATAAGGTTTGGAGTCATCAGGAGGAACCAAGACTGGAGTAGAAGTGAGCTTCTCTTTGAGTGTGTCGAAAGCCAACTGACACTCTGGAGACCAGACATACTTCACACCCTTCTGACGAAGACTTGAGAGAGGCTTAGCAATCTTGGAGAAATTCTCAACGAATCTTCTACAATAGCTTGCAAGCCCGAGAAAGCTTCGAAGCTGCTTCACATTTTGTAGAGGCTCCCACTCAACAATGGCCTGCACCTTCGACGGATCAACTTTGATGCCCTCGGCAAAGATGATGTGCCCAAGGTAGACAACTTATTTCAACCAGAACTCACATTTGGAAAACTTAGCATAGAACTTATGCTCTCTTAGCTTATCAAGCACAAGCCTGAGATGTTCTTCATGCTCTTCCTCAGTTTCCGAAAAGAATAGAATATCATCAAGATACAACAAAACGAATTCATTCTTGAATGGGGAGAAGATATAATTCATCATCCGACAGAAGGTCAGTGGAGCATTGGCCAGACTGAAAGACATCACTGTATGCTCATACGAGCCAAAGCTTGTTCTGAAAGAAGTCTTTGGAATGTCCTCTTCGCGAATGCAAATCTGATGATAACCCATCCTGAGATCAAGTTTCGAGATGATCTTAGCCCCTTTCAATTGCTCAAACAACTCATTGATGTTAGGAAGTGGATACTTGTTTTTGATCGTCTTTTTTTTCAATGGGCGGTAATCGACACAGAGTCGTTCCGTACCATCCTTCTTCTTGATGAAAAGAACTCCACAGCCCCAAGGAGATGAACTTGGTCTGATCAGACCCAGACGCTCTTGCTCATCAAGTTGTTTCTTTAGCTCCTTCAGCTCTTCTGGACCCAGTTTGTAGGACCGTTTGCACATAGGCTCAGTACCGGTTCAAGCTCAATTACGAACTCAACTGCTCGGTGCGGAGGCATTCTTGGCAGTTCTTTCGGAAAAACATCTTCATATTCGCAGACCACTGGGACTTGCAAAATTGGAGAGATCTCACCTTTCTCATTCAAGGAAAACAGACGAACCGTGTCATCACGCACTGCAAAGATAATCTCGTCCTCCGAAGAATGAGTTAGCTTCACTTATTTAGCTTCACAATCAATAGACGCCTTGTTCATAGCCAACCAATCCATTCCAAGGATCAAATCAATATCAGAGTTGCCAAGGACAATAGGAGAAGCCAGAAAGGCATAATTACCCACCTTGAGAGTGATATCAGCAACTATGAAGCGAGAACTCATTTGCAACCCCGGTGAAACCACAATTAAGGATCTAGGCAACTCTTCACAACACATCTCATGCTTTGCAACAAAAGGCCTTGAAATGAATGAATGCGATGCACCAGAATCAAATAAAACCTTTGCAGCAAATTCATTAACTAGGAGTTTACCCATAATCACGTCTGAGGAGTTGTCTGCTTCAGCTGCATTCACCATATTGACTCTTGCATACTTAGGATTGAACTTCACCATAGCATTTCTTGGAGGCTTCCCTGGAGGAGGGGGCGGAAGACGCAGCTGAGAGGTGCACTTGTTTGCATAGTGACCCTTCTGCCCACACTTGTGACAAGTAACATCTGCCGGCTGACGGGACTTCACC
The DNA here is from genome assembly GCF_904849725.1 of Hordeum vulgare subsp. vulgare. Classification (NCBI taxonomy): domain Eukaryota; kingdom Viridiplantae; phylum Streptophyta; class Magnoliopsida; order Poales; family Poaceae; genus Hordeum; species Hordeum vulgare. Next base: position 183,983,440 of record NC_058520.1, on the reverse strand, counting down.
TGAGGATTCCCTTGCTTCTGCTGCTGAAACCTCTACGGAAAGCTCGGTTGGGTGGGTGGGAAGAACCACGACCACCTGATTGCTTGAACTGCTAAGTCTGCCGAGGAGGAGGATGAGACACCCAGTATTTCTACTACTTCGGAACCTGAGTTGAGGGCAACGAACTGGACTCTCTGAAACACTTCTTCGAATTCTCCACCCTGAGCAAAGCTGCCTCAGCCTGAGAGCCAAGTTATAGAACTTATCAAACTCATCGGGATCGTGCAAGGCGAGGGCCAGCTGCAAGTCCTCTTTCAGACCACCACTAAACTGATAGATCTTGCTCTTGTGATCTGGAATGTCCTGCAAGGCATCTCGAGCCAGCTCATGGAACTCGACGTTGTACTTGTACACAGAGGAACCACCTTGCTTCAAGCGCCTGAACTTCTCACGAATCTCCTCCACAAAGCTAGACGGGATATAGTGGGACCTGAAATCTCTGCAGAACTCATCCCAACTGATCAACGTGCCACCCCTGGAGTCCTTCAACTGCTGCCACCAAACTGCTGCCTGCCTCTTGAGGTGAAACTTTACAAACTTGACGAAGTCCTCTGGACGGACATTGTTGCACTCAAAGTGTTTGTTCATGTCCCGAATCCAGTCCTCAGCATCAAACGGCTGATCACACGACGTGAAGGTCTTCGACTCGTTTGCCAGGAATTGACTCAGAGATGCAAATTGATTACCACCATGGTTGAAATTGCCCTGCTGCTGATTGGTCCTCTCTTGCAACAGCTGGATTAACATCTGGGTGTTAGCATTTGTTGCAGCCATCACCGCTTGCCAAGCCTCTGCAGGAGGAGGCGGCGGCGGCGGAGGACGCGGAGGGGGTTTGTGGCGGAACATCAGCACCCTCGCGACCCGAATTCTTACGAGTTGGCTGAGCCATCCTGAAGACGTACAACACATTAGATCAGAGAATAACATCGAAGGTAAAGCTGAATCAAAAGGCAGGAATATCTGAACAAGAATATTAGCAATTGCACTCGAACAAAATAGTAAGAATGCTTCCTCAAAGTGACTGTCGACAAAATCTGATTAAAGACCACTTGCAAACCAAGTATGAGCTAGAATTGCTCGGAACAAACGTATGATAGAGATTCCATCCGATATCTTCGTGGATATGATCGCACAGGCTGGAATTTACAGTAGCCATCCTGTGTAAGGTAGTGCACACGACTTACGAAGCATCCCCGAGTGGTAGCAAGCTACAAGGACTCTTTAAGACACAACGAGAACCGTTGTAAGACGAGGTGAACAAACGTACCCATTGAATGTCGAATCCCAACCTCACACCATGCATTTGTAGGAAGATTGTCCTATAAGTCACTACTTGATATCCCACCAATGAATTCCCGAAATATCTGGTCATGCAATCTGGTATACGGATACAAGGAGTAATATGTCCCACAACTCATATACTAACCCGTCCAGTGTATCACATCGATCAACACATAACCAGAATCTCGGACCTTCATCTACTACAGACCCTCGTGATCACAACGATACAAAGTGTGGCGGTACATCCGGAACTCTCTACACCAGTACTGGGAAGCCGGACTCCTCTCGTCACAACTAGTATTGAAGCAATTACGAACATCCTCCGTCATGAGATACTAAGAAATCTGAATGATGGCGATGTGCACAAGAATCCCCTGGAGCTCAACTCCCCAGAAGAAATCAAGTCAGACAGGAGGCACCAAGACAGAACTCCGTCACATCGATATCATATTGATTTCAAAATACCCGCATAATCCTAATTTTTTTTGAGCGAGAAGAGGAGTAGAATTAAGATTTCCTAAGTCGAGAACCTCACCAGAGCATAGAAGAGGAGAAAAAGAAACCTGCTCTCCGATATAACTAAGACTCAAAACATTTTACTAGACTCGACTCGGCCAAGTTCGATCACACAAAGGCTCCTATGGTCGTAAGGCTCTGATTACCAACTTGTAACGACTAAGATGCGGCCCTTTCCTATTTTGGGGGCAATGCCTCAAAAGTGAAAGGGGCGCATCTAAACGTTTCGCAAGCGATATAATCAAAACATTACATAACAGAAGAATGACAAGTAGGGCATACACTTGGCATCTGACGATAGTATAACATAAAGCTTACAGTCACACAATTATTCAGAGCATAGTTTAGTCCCGCTACGGACAACATGAAACAAGTAAAACTATGACATCCCGCATGCTGGCCCACGATCACGACCACGGCCTCATTCCTCCGGATAGTTAAAGTACAGTCGGTCAGAGTCCTCATCGTACTCCCACTTCAGGATCTCCTGCGTCGGGCGTACCTATACCTGTTGGGGGGTTTGTAGTAATCTGTGAGCCATGGGGACCCAGCAATCGAGTGACCTTGGTATCGAATCTAGTCAAGTTATTAGGCGAGGAAGGTTTAGTGTATGGGTTTGCAGCAACCTAAGCATATATGGTGGCTAACTTACGATGATCAGAGCAATTGATATGGTGGTCTACGTGAGCGATCGAAGACTAGATGATCACTAAGTGATCCTGAACACCTACTTACGTCAGACATAACCCCACCGTGTTCCCGATCGAAGAGAGGTCTTCGAAGGAGACAGTCACAGTAACGCACACAGTTGGCAATTTTATTAGAGTTACTTTAAGTTGTCTAGAACCGGATGTTAACAAATTATCCATGTTTGCCACATAACCGCGGGCACGGCTTTCCGAAAGATTAAACCCTACAGGGGTGCTCCAAATAGTCCATCACAAACTGCCATGGGCCGCAAAGCAATCCTCTAGCACGAATCTCGTGATCTCGTCGGAATCCTTAGAGGAAAACCTCAACTTTGAGGAGACCCAAAGTTTCACCGGGATTCCTATACGCAAGATATATCGCTAAGGTAAGACATATCTGGCAAGACCTCCCATCGTGTCGACGAACCCGATAGGAGCCGCATATCTCGTTCTCAGTACACGACGGATTGTCCAAACTTCTGGTAGGCCAATCACAGAGTTGACCCTGGTAGCCACGGGCAGTTGACAGGGTGGACTAACACTCATGAGGAGCACTGGCCCAGGTTGTTGATTAAAAACCTCGGGGTAGCTATTCCCTATGCAAATTATTATTAGGTGATTAGCAGATTAAAACCAATGTTGGGTCCTGCCAGACGAGCCTTAACACTATACGATTTATCAAGGGGGTCCCCATAACAACCCCGATCGTATTAGGAGCGATCAGTTATGGAATCAAACATCGGGAACCGAAACTAAGGCGGCAACAACGGAACAAATCACCCGGCAAAAGGCTAGGCCTTCCGTCATTTACCAAGTATATAGGTGCATTAATTAAATAGCAGTTTAAACATAATGATATCAAAATACTCATGTTATCACATGAGACAGTTGGCACCTGCAGCTAGCAAAGTTATTCATTAGAGGTTGAGCAAGCCTACTTAGCCAAACGTGATTCTAAGCATAACAAAGCTAGATACGGTATCAAGGTCACGGTCATCTTGCATGTGATGTCTTCAGCTTGGAACTGCTCTTGATCTTCCTGCACGTACTCTTCAGAATCCACGTACTCGCTCTCTGATCCTGATGCTACCCAAGTTAAAATAACAACCAATGAACACCAACACAACATTATGCAACAAGCAACATGATGCATGAGTGAAGAAGGAAGCATGCATCACTATTCTAGTCACTTTCATATGCATTAGTTGAGTTAACCGAATTCTGGACAGAACCTCATATTAAGTTATCTTTACATGCATGATGATGGCATGATCAAGTTCATCACGAGAAAATGATGCAAAAACATATAAATAACATAGAGAAGGGAGCTACGGATCAACCGGAAACTACAAAACAAGATATGGAGACCTACGGTTCAAATCAGCCACAAACACACTCCAATGGCACTCCCCTGGTGTTACCAGGTTGCCACATGATCAAGCAACCAAATATGAGTGGGGTGGTGCATGTAAACACAACACACCATCAACAATGCCCACACAAGCTTCAAATCATCAAAACATGCAATCTGTTTTTAACAACATCATAGCAGTTTGTCTACAACATTTAAAGTAGCTACAACCATCCAAATGAGCCAAACAAGATATGAGGAAAAAGCCATCCAAAAGCTCTACAACCCTGAACAAGAAGTTAATACAAAGGAGTCACACATGAGCAGATCTACAGTCACTAACTTGGACAAAATATCACAGATTCTGGGACTTAGTGAAAATCACAGATTTTCACCAGTTGCTTATGCTCTGAAGCATTTTGGCAGCCTCCAAAATGATAACTACACGAAGTGTATAAGCATGAAAATTAACAGGGAGCTAGACAAACACAAAATCTCACAAACATTAGTTTGTTGCATGGGCTGATTCCCAACACAGGAGCTAAAGCAACCAAAACAACAGGGGAAGAAAATAACATCAAATTCTCAGACTTAGTGAAAATCACAGATTTTGACAAGCTGTCAGTTTCAGCCAAATGTCAACTTTGACAAGGCACAAAATGTGCATACGAATTCCTATGAACAAAACAAAGACCCCATGCTGTAGAGGGGTTCACCCACTACCACTACATCAAGGATTCATCCCCGTAGGGTCAAGGCACCACCTAATACAAAGCACTAAACATGGCATCATGACAGAAAATGACCGTTTTATAAAGTTGCTCTAAAGTGAATCTGATTGCACCAATGGATTCCTAGGATGATTCTACCCCAAAATCATATATAATACATGGGTACTCGCATGTAACATCTAGGCACAAAGCTAGCTCGAAAAACAGAACTAGAAACCAATATGACATATAGGAACAATATCACATGTAGAAGTTATCCTATGCATCACCTACAAATGCACTTGCACTAGGACAAGATCATTCTAACTAGGCATAGCCTTACAAACATAAATAATCACAAGTAGGGATGTGTTCATCCACACAGACCCATGATCACACACACACCATGAGCAAACACATGCACATGAGCAGACACACTCATGCACACGAATATGTGGAATTATACCACACACTCCTATACCTACACATGCACCACACAGGCTCCACACACAACCACATCACTCCAATGTGGCAAGCATTAGGGGTTAGGCCTCATGCACAAGTGCATATGTGAAAGTGCGTTATATCGACTAGAGGGGGGTGAATAGGAGATTTTTAGAATTTCATCACTGAGGAAATTCCTTTTGAGGAAATTCCTCACTGATGACTAACTTACAGCGGAAACAGTTAAGGATCAGTCGTGCAATCGTTCACAACAGCAGTATTACAGAGTGAAGATTATGAAAACAGATTGCACAGTAAGCACGCACGCAGAATACAGATGATGATTAACTATTGTGAAGAATTTGGGGTTGAGGAAATTCGGAGAAAGTCTTCAGCAAATTCTTCAAACAGTCACAGTGAAAGTCATGAACACATAATACAGAGAAAGTAAAGAGTTGAGGAATAAGAACCCGATTCTTGGTGAAGACTGTTGTTGATGACCCAGTTCCAACTGCTGTGACAGTTGTACATCTGGTTTGGAGCGGCTTGGTATTGAAACCAAAGGACACCCAGTCCCGGGACACACAGTCCCTACCGTATTCTCCTTGAGCTAAGGACACATAGTCCTCGCCCAACACTCGTGGTAAGTCTTCAGGGCAGACTTCCAAACCCTCACAAACTCGGTCACCCGGCGATCCACAATTGACTGCTGGATTGCTCTAGACCATGACGCCTAACCGTCTGGAGGATGCACAGTCCTCAAAGGTAAAAGGCTTCAGTCCCACACAGGAACAACTTCTTCAGTGATGCTCAATTACTAGGTTTGGTTTGTGGTTTCGGTGGGTGGTGTATTTCCTCACTGATGATTTACTCTCGAAGGCTCTGAGGAATTGGGTTGCTCTTATGACAAGTGTCAGTTTCTAACGGAGCAGCCAACCAGCTAGTTGTTGTGGGGGCGGCTATTTATAGCCTGGGAGCATCCCGACATGATTTGACACTAATGCCCTTAAATAATATGACCGTTGGAGTGGATAAGACCAGTGACTTGGCGTGGCTATCGAAACGGTCGGGACCCTCAACTGTGAGAGTCCTCATGTCACTCATATTCCTCACTTGAGGCTTTTGGTAGGATTTGGTTTGGGTTGAGCATCATGAGGAAATTCATTCCATAGCGTTACTTTGACCCCCTTTAACAGTACGGTGTTCCTATTCATCAAATGCGAAGAAAGTAAAACAGAAAACGTAAGTCTTCACGCTTCAATTTCTTCAGAATGATTTTCTTCAGGAACCACCGATCTTCTCAATATCAATATCTTCATGAGGAATATCAATTTCATCGCAGATTCCTCGCGATTCATTTCTTCAGCTTTAGACCAATTTCTTCAACTGAAGATATACATTTTTAGGGGTCGATATTCTTCAAATATCTCAAACTCCTCAATGACTTATAGATCCTGTGTACACTTATAAACACATTAGATACTTAACCTATAAGTCTTCAAACCACCAAAATCACTAAGGGGCACTAGATGCACTTACAATCTCCCCCTTTTGGTGGTTGATGACAATTAGGTTAAGTCTTCAACAGGGAATAAAAATGTGAAGTGTAAATACTCAATTGAGGAATTTGAAGACAAGATTCACAGAGACTCCCCCTGAAGATGTGCATACCTTGAGGATTTTGCTTTTATAGCATATGCACATTGATGATTTATATCATGGAGATCTCCCCCTGAATCTTGTAAATCATGCATACATATAACATATAAAGAAAATGAAGATGCATGATGGCAAATGGTATCTGACGAATTTCAGCACGCGTGCATTGAAACTTGAGGAATAAGCATGCGAAGAAAAACGTTCAAAAGCGTCAGAGTACCATCGGGCTTAAGTTACAACTCATTACAAAAAAAAACTTCAGAAGAGCCAAGAGTTTGTAACTTAAATATAGTTCATAAGCCCCAAAGATAAATCCCGTTGGAAGACTAACTCTCAAGTTTCTCCCCCTTTGTCATCAAGTGACAAAAAGGGACAAACTGAGGACTAACGCCCGTGAAGACTTCATTTCTTGGCGGTTGATGAAGATCCGTGGCGCTTCTTGGGTGTAGTCTTCTTCCTTGGGCCTGTTGCGGTGTCGAGTTGTGCCTCATCAGATTCGGCGGTGCGGAAGGACGAGAAGGAGCTGTCTTCAAGATCGGGCACGGGAACTGGCCTGAACTTCTTCTTGGGAGGCCACGACCACTCAAAGTCTTGCTCAAAGTTCATTTCTTCAAGCTCAGTCTGGGTCTTCAGATGTGCAAGAGTAGCCCAGGTGCGATCGAAAACCTCATGCAGATAGTGATGATTAAGTTTCACAGAGTTCTGTGTCTCAGTGAGGGTTTTCACAATGGCACCAAACTGGCGTTTGACCCATTTGTGGTTGTGATCTACCTTCTGATGAAGACTGAGAAGAAGCTCTCTGGTGTTTAGCACGCGAGGAGGAACAGGGCTGGGTGGACGAGTCTTAGTATCGTCCCATGAAGAATAAGCGTCTGGTTCTTTAAACTGACCATCAAGCGGTCTGCTGCCTTCATCAATCACATACTTTCCTTTTCCCTCAATGGGCTCGAAAGTCTTCTTGTTGACCCGGATAGGAGGCATATAACCAACATGGTTCTGGAAATCTGCGTGGAAGTTGATGCCTGTCCTTGTCCTGAGGAATCTCATGATCCATGGTGCATAAATTTTGTGATCATAGGGGCACATTGCATTGTCAGCCAAAGTCCTCAAGAAGAAATCATGGATATTCATGGGGATACCGTGAATGATGTTGAAGAGGATATTCTTCATGAGGCCGACAACATCTTCTTCATCATCATGGCCTTTGATTGGCGCTAGCACACTGCAGAGAATGCGGTAAACAGACCGAGGTGTGTACTTGAGCTCATGGACGAGGAATGTGGTTCTTGAGGGTTTTCCTGCAGCCAAAGGCTTCATGAGGACTTCCATCATCCCATTTGGCAGCTCACGCTCATCATAAAGCTTCACTGCCCCTTCTGAAGGAATTGGTACGGGCAGTTCTCTGAGGAGTTCAGACGCTGGAGCCTTGTAGTGAGTGTTTTGAGTCATCCAGTCGAACACCCAAGTGTTGATGTCATCGGCATTGCCCGAGATGTCCACAGTTGCATAGAACTGAAGAATAAGCTCACTATTCCAATCTGATATGTCTGAGCACATAGGGAGCAAACCTGCATCATGGAGTACACTGAGGACTGGTTCCATGCAGGGAATTTCTTCAAGTTCATCATGAGGAATGTGCCTGTGCTGGAATATCTTGTCGCGTCCACAGAGCACAGAAGCATAATAGTTCATCTGAGTCCTGGTCCAAAACTTCAGATGCCTCATTTGAGGCTTGTCATAGGGATTCTCTCCGATGAAATACATGCGTTCCTCAAAGAAAATTTCTTTCTGAAACTTTGGCCGCTTCGAGAATGGCTGGCGCTGAACTGGCTTGATATTGTGCTGAGGAATGGGAGGGGAAACAACCATGGCAGTCTCTGGGTTGAGCACAATGAATTCATTGTCAGGGGCGGGGACATTTTCTTCAGCAGTTTCCTCAGGTTGAGGAATTTCATCAGCTGGTATTTCTTGCTCTGGCTGAGCTTCAGGCTGAGGAATTTCTTCTTCCTTCTCAGTTTGAGGAGTTTGGTCAGCCTGTTCAATGGGAGGAGCTTGCTCAGACTGGACATTTTCTTCAGCTTGTTTTTCATCAGCTGACTTTGTGGCAGAAGCAGATTCATCAGCTGCTGCAGCTGAAGCTTGAGTAGTCTCTTTCTGAGGAATATGAGGTTGAGGACTGTCATCAATCTGGATTTCCTCATCAGTATGCTCCTCAGAGGCAGCATCCTTCATTTCCTCATCTGCCCTTGTAGTTTGGTCACCAATGACGACCATTTCATATGAAGGTGCAACATTTAGAGGCACCGGGTCCAGAGGGGCATATTCTTCAGTTTCCTTGAGGCGTTTTGCCTCAATCTTTTCTTCTGCTGAGGAAGCTTTTCTCTTCTTCGCTTCCTTCTCAAAAGCTCTTGTCTTTTTCACGTCTGATGCAAACGGGATTATCTTATTCACCTTTGAAGCTTTTGGTGAAGGTGTTTTCTCTACAGATTCTTCAGCTGGTAGTGAGGAACCAGCTGGAAGAGAGTCATCAGCCTGCTTTGGTGAAGCAGCTGGATCAGGAGCAGTTGCATCAAGGGTTGCAGTTTCATCAGGAGCGGTCTCGGTGATGATTTCTTCAATGGCCAACTCATCAGCACGGCGCTCTTGGTGTTGTTCCTCACCTTGAGGAATTTCCTCCTCATCAGGAGATGCATCTTCTGGCTGCTCAACCAGGGGCTGAGGAGTTGGTGCTGGTTGTGGGTGTCGCTTGTTGTAGTCATCAACAGCACTAGTGGCTAGTTTGATGAAATTGCGTTTGATGCTTTTGCGGTCTGACAGTTTGTCACACTTGTCAGTCAAGACTTGCAGCTCTGCCTGGGTTGACACCAATGCTTCAGGCGTCAGCTTGAGGAGATTTTGCCTGAGGAATTTCTCCTTTCTGGCCTTTGCAATCTTTGCCTGCTTGGCCTTCTGTTCCTTCCACTTGGCTTCGTTTATGAAGGTGGCCACCATGTGGCTGACGCCAGGAGGAAGTTTCAAATCATCAATGGGTGTGTTTGGGTCTTCATACCATACATTGATGAAGTCGAGGAGGACCTTGGGGTCCATGGCCAGAGGAATAGCACTTCCTGATGCTTGTGCTACCCGTTCTTGCTTGTTCCTGATGATGGCTTCTAGGGATTCATCATCATAATCATCACTTCCCTCTGATGCAGACGGGACTGCGATGATTTTGCTGGGGCTGGGCAGAGGTGCAGGTTCAGTAGTTGCCAAAGTCTTCACAAGGGGTGTTGAAGACTTTGTCTCCGAGCTAGTTGCAGCTGGGAGTGAGGAGCTGTAGCTGGCAGTCGTAGGCTTCACGACTTTCTTCTGTACTGGTTTTGGAGGTGGAGCTGAGGACTTTGGTGTAGATGAGATGGGTGCTGAGGGTTTTGGTGCTGATGGTTTTGGTGTTGACGGTTTTGGAACCGAGGGTTTTGGAGCTGAGGGTTTTGGAGCTGAGGGTTTTGTGACAGAAGCCTGTCCATACTTTTCTTGAGGCTTTGGAGCCTTTGGCTTTGATGGCGCAGACTGCTTTTGAGGAATCTCTGAGCCTGCAGTTTCTGCTGTTGAGGAATGAGCAGCACCGGAGGCAGCAACTGAGGATTCATTAAATTTCTTCACTGCTGTTTTGGCTTGCTTCTTGAGCTTGGCCAGATGCCTTTCTTTTTCATCTGGGTAGTCATCAAGTGTCATAAGACTTGAGGGATGAGCTACTTGATGATCCTCAAGTAGAGCCCTTCTGCGAGGAGGCTTCAAAGCGAATTTCTTCGCATATTTTGGGGTCACAAACCTGTACTCCTTCCACTCCTTTGCCCATCTGCGTTCAATTTTCTGCAGCCTAATCTTTCTTTTAGCCATTGTCTCAGGTTCTTCATCAGGCGTGCAATAGTCCATGTATATGTCATCAGGAATATCAACAGCTGTGTTCTCCTCCAGTTTCTTTCCTCCCTTCTGTTTCCTTTCTTCCTCCATTTTCTTCAGACGAGGAATTTGTTGATGATTTTGAACTCTTGAAGATTCTGATGAGCCTTGAAGAGTTTCTTCCAGAAACGCTGCAAATGAGTTAATGTGATGAGAACCGAGAGATTCATCAGCTGACATGTGTGTACCTGTGAACAGAGTATAGTTGCGAGGAATTTGGAGAGGTCATATGCGTTCTCAGATTTGAAGAAAATGAAAAAGTTTGACAGTTTGAGGAACATAACCAGTGGTTGAGGAATTTGCTTAAGCATACTGTTCTTGGGTTCCAGAGTTGTACAGATCCGAAAACTCGCACAATTGAGGAATCTCGTGAAAATCTTAGATGCTTAGCTAGTTCATCAATGATTGTGGTGATGGATAGTGTTTGAGGAATCATGTGCGCATCGTATCTTGAGGAAAAACAGATTTCACATGGGAGAGGTAAAATTTCAGATCTGAGCTGCTGTAAAAATGGAGTATATTTACCCTAGAAGGTGCGAGCGAAGAACACAAAAGGTGGTGTTGGAGAGGCTCTTCGGTCAAGTGTCCAATGCACCCTAACTTGGCAGCAGAGGACGTCTACGGCGGCGGCGGACGTAGATGTTCCGACTTCGGCGTGATCCTGGCGGCGAAAAGGTTGAGGCAGTGAAGCTCTTCCTTGCCGGCGAAAAGACAACCAGCGGTGGCGCTAGGGTTCGATGGACAGTGTGATGGCAGGAGAGCGATGAGGCGAAGAAGAATATACCGAGGGGGATAAGGACCTATTTATAGCCCGAAAGTTACTGTTTGGCATGAAAGTTTCGGACCGAATAGCCCTTGCCTCTATGTCTCCGCAGGACACGTGTAGCTCCCGTACGATGCAATGGAGATAGTGGAGATCGTGGTTATCCGATCGTGGGAAGTGGGGGTTCAGTTACTGTTCCTTTGAAGAAAACAATTTTTGAAGATTTGAGGATTTTTGTTACAAAATCATCAGCTGACAAGGATGCAGTGAGGATTTTGAACAAAGTTTCAAGTAGAACTCATATGAAGAATTGAATAGACTGGATAAGTATAGCATAGAGGGAAAGTAGGGTCCGATCACATTCACTTAGCACAAACATCAACTTGAATAATTAGCAATAAGTGAATGTTGTTGAGGACTAGAAATCACAGTCTACCTAGTCAAATGAAAGTCATCAAGTATTTTTGAAGATTTTGTAATAGATCATCACAATGAAGAACATCTGTCTTGAAGAAAAATGCACTGTGAGGAAATTGACCATTTGAAGAAAATCAACTTGAGGAATTTCACATTGGGCGGTGGCGTTACCCACCATATAAGAATGTTGATTACAGACGCCGCGTACAATTGTCGTAGGGACCTGAGAATCAATTTCTTCGTTAATTTCTTCACATTCAGAGTGACTTTCTTCATTGGTTGAAGAAAATCGTTTCATCATGTGTTGCACATCTAAGTCATCAACTTTGCATAAGTGTTAGGATGTGTGCATGTTTTTACAAAACATTTGAAGATTCTAAGATATTTAGCTCACACCGCAACTTGCAAAACCTTTTATCATCCAAGGGCTTAGTGAAGATATCAGCCAGTTGATCATCAGTCTTCACATGGTCGATGAGGATATTGCCCTTGAGGACATGGTCCCGAAGAAAATGATGACGAATCTAGATGTGCTTGGTCTTCGAGTGCTGCACTGGGTTGTAGGCAATCTTGATAGCACTCTCATTGTCACAGTAGAGAGGCACATTCTTCATGTTGATGCCATAGTCCTTGAGGGTTTGCTTCATCCATAGCAATTGAGCACAGCAAGAACCAGCAGCAATGTACTCAGCTTCGGCAGTGGAGAGTGATACGCAGTTCTGCTTCTTTGAGGACCAGCAAACTAGGGATCTTCCGAGGAAATGGCATGTGCCAGATGTTGACTTGCGATCCACACGGTCACCAGCATAGTCTGAATCAGAATACCCTACCAGATGAAGATTGGAGCCCTTGGGATACCACAATCCTAGTGTTGGTGTGTGAGCTAAGTATCGAAGAATATGTTTCACAGCCTTATGGTGTGATTCCTTCGGTTTTGCTTGAAAACGTGCACACATGCAAACACTAAGCATTATATCTGGCCTAGATGCACATAGATACAATAAAGAGCCAATCATAGAACGGTATACCTGCTGATCGAAATATTTACCATTTTCATCAGTGCCGAGGTGACCGTTGGTAGGCATTGGAGTCTTGGCACTTTTGCATTCATGCATGTCGAATTTCCTCAGAACATCCTTGAGGTATTTCTCCTGTGATATGAAGATTCCAATGTTTTGTTGACGAATTTGAATACCTAAGAAGAATTTCAGCTCCCCCATCATGGACATCTGATATTCTTCACTCATCATATAGGCAAATTCATCACTGTATCTTTTGTCACCACAACCAAATAAGATGTCATCAACATATATTTGACATACAAACAGCTCATTATCATAAGATTTTGTGAAAAGAGTTGGATCGAGTGAACCAGGTTTGAAGTCTTTCTTCATGAGGAATTCCTTCAATGTATCATACCATGCCCGAGGGGCTTGCTTGAGGCCATACAGAGCCTTTTTGAGTCTGAAGACTTTGTCTGGATTCTTTGGATCCTCAAAACCTGGGGGCTGAGCAACATATACTTCTTCCTCAAGCTTACCATTGAGGAATGCACTTTTCACATCCATTTGATATAAGATGATGTTATGATGATTAGCATAAGCAAGTAGAATTCGAATAGCTTCAAGTCTAGCAACAGGTGCAAAAGTTTCATCGAAATCTATTCCTTCAACCTGGGTGTAGCCTTGGGCTACAAGTCGTGCCTTGTTCCTCACCACTTGACCGTCCTCATATTGCTTGTTTCGGAAAATCCACTTGCTGCCGATGATGTTATGCTTGCGAGGATCTGGTCGTTTGACTAGCTCCCATACGTCATTCAGCTTGAATTGAAGAAGTTCGTCTTGCATGGCTTGGATCCACTCCGGTTCCAGAAAAGCCTCAGCTACTTTTGAGGGTTTTGTGATGGATACAAAAGAAAAATGCCCACAAAAGTTAACTAAGTTTGAAGATTTTGAGCGAGTGAGAGGACCTGGCGCGTTGATGTCGTTGAGGATTTTGTCAAGTTCTACTTCATTTGCAATCCTCGGATGAGCTGGTTGAGGATTTTGTCTGGGCTGAGGAAGTGGTGCTGTTGCAATTTCCTCAGGAGCATCTTCTTAGCTTTCATCAGCGATGGGGATCGTTTCTTCGTCAATTTCCTCAGCGGGGACAATGTCTTCAGTAGGCTTAAGCTTTATTGCTTCTTCAGGAGACAGCTTATCTGGATCAGAAGGCAATTGCTCTCTTTGCGAGTCATTAGTTTCATCGAACCGCACATCTACAGTCTCAACAACTTTGTTGTGATAGTTGTTGAAGACTGTGTAGGTGTGCGAGTCCTTTCCATAACCAAGCATAAAACCTTCATGTGCCTTAGGTGCAAATTTTGAGCTATGATGAGGATCTCTAATCCAGCATTTTGCACCGAAGACTTTGAAATAACTTACATTGGGTTTCTTGTCAGTGAGGAGTTCATATGAGGTTTTCTTGAGAAATTTGTGAAGATATACCCTGTTGATGATATGGCATGCAGTATTGGTTGCTTCAGGCCAGAAGCGACGAGGAGTCTGATATTCTTCAAGCATAGTTCTTGCCATCTCAACCAGAGCCCTGTTCTTTCTTTCGACGACACCATTCTGCTGAGGAGTATAAGGAGCAGACAATTCGTGAGTAATACCAAGTTCATCAAGATAATCATCAAGACCAGTGTTTTTGAACTCGGTTCCATTATCACTCCTGATATGTTTGATCTTGATGCCGAAGTTCATCGAGGCCCTTGAAGAAAATCGTTTGAAGATTTCCTGCACTTCAGTTTTATACACTATAATATGCACCCAAGTGTATCTGGAATAATCATCAACTATGATAAAGCCATATAGAGATGCTGCATTGGTTAGTGTTGCATAGTGTGTAGGTCCAAATAAATCCATATGAAGCAATTCAAATGGACGTGTAGTGGTGATGATGGTTTTGGAGGGATGCTTGGATCTGGTCATTTTTCCAGATTCACAAGCACCGCAGAGATGATCCTTGAGGAATTTGACTGATTCAATGCCAATGACATGCTTCTTCTTTGCAAGTGTGTGCAAATTCCTCATGCCTGCATGACCTAATCTTCGGTGCCACAACCATCCTTCTGAGGTTTTTGCTAGTAAGCAAGTGGCTGGTTGAGGACCTGTAGAGAAGTCAACAATGTACAAATCCCCTCTTCTTACACCTTCGAAGACTTTGGATCTGTCAGACTCCATGATGACTACACATCTATATCTACCAAAGATAACAATCATATGAAGATCACAAAGCATCAAGACTGACATGAGATTAAAACCAAGAGATTCAACAAGCATCACTTTGTCCATATGCCTCTCCTTGGAAATAGCTACTTTGCCAAGTCCCAATACCTTGCTTTTACCTTTATCAGCATATGTGATTTGCTTTAGAGGTGATGGAGTTAGTGGCATATTCATCAGTAGGCTTTTATCACCAGTCATGTGATGTGTGTAGCCACTATCGAGAACCCACTCAGTATTTTTGGGTTTGTCATCCTGCAGATGAATTAGTACAGCTTACCATTTCACATGCTTCAGATTTGAAGAATATGATACTAATTTCATCACTTCAGTGATTTCATCATAACCGAAATATAAGGACGTGTGAAATATTTCTATTTCATCAATCATTAGCTTGCGTCCTATCAAGCATTTCCTTAGGTCTCCAGCAAATTCTTCAAATGATGATTTTCATCTGGAGACCTGTCCTGCAGAAGTGATTAGTTTGATTTCTTCACCACCCACATCTGAAGGGGTGGCAAAGCGTTCATCATCCTGCGAGCACCATATGAGAAAGGTGGCATTGAAGCTAATGCACTTCTCTTAATAGTAGGGGGGTTAAAGTACTCATATGAGTATGCAGAGAACTGGTTTGAGGATTTATGAACATAATGATTTGAGGAGTAGCGCTCATAATCATATTCCTTGTAATTTCCCTGCATGTTAGACGCATAAGCACGGGTACGAGCATAGTTTTGACCAGTTGAGGATTTTGATCCTCTTGAAGACTTTGGTCCTCCTGAGGAATTTGATCTGGGGTTCAGTTTCTTCAGAGGTGATGTCATGAGAACATTCACTTGAAGATTTTCAAGTAAACTTTTGGGAACCCATATTTTCCTCAGAGGAGGGCCATTCCTGCAGTTAGTTCCAACATATCGAGCAAATACTTCACCAGATTGAGTTTTGAACAGTTTATAGTTGGAATCAAATGACTCATCCGAGGAATAGGATAATTCACATGAGAAGCCAGTTAGGTTAGATGGATCAAAAGGAGGCCCAGTAGCAGCAACCCATGAGGTTTTGGGATACTGCTCAGGTTTCCAATAAGATCCATCAGCATTTAGTTTTCTCTCAAAGGCAATTCCTTCTTTCCTCGGGTTCCTGTTCAAGATCTGCTTTTTGAGCACATCACAAAGGATTTGGTGTCCTTTGAGGCTTTTGTACATGCCTGTCACATACAATTCCTTCAACCCTGCATTTTCATCAGTAACATTTGTGTTTTCCTCAAGTGAGGAAATAGACACAGCAGGTGCAGTTGAAGAATTTGTAGCATTTGATGATTCTGGTGAAGAATTAGCAGTTTCAAGTTCAATGCATTTAAGACACGGAGGAATAAATTCAACTTGACTAGCGCTGATCTGTTGAGCTAGTAATGAATCATTTTCCATTCGAAGATCATCATAAGACATCCTCAGCTTCTCAAGATCAAGCTTCCTTTGAAGAAATTCGTAGGAAAGCTTCTCATGATCAGTGAGGAGTGTATCATAACGATCCCGAAGAATGTCAAATCTAGAATGAAGATTTTTCATGTCATCAGCGAGGATTTGATTAAGATTCATTTCATCATTCAAGAGATCATCACTTTTGTCTAGCAGTTTTTGAAGATTTTCCAGAGCAGTTTGTTGTTTAGTGGCAATGATGCCAAGTTTACTGTAACTGGGTTTTTTGTAATCATCATGTTCACAGTCACTTGACTCAGAGGAGGAGGCATTATGTGATACCTTTGAACATTTCGCCATGAAGCAATAGGTTGGAGCGAAGTCATCATCATATTCATCAGTATGGACGGTGCAATCATTTTCTTCAAGATTGAAGATTGACTTGCTGACGAAATTGGTTGCTAGTGCAAGACTAGCCTGTCCGGATTCTGAATCTTCTCCAGAGCCTTCTTCATCATCACATTCCTCTGATTCTGCCTCGGAATCCATTTCCTTGCCAATAAGTGCCCGAGCCTTTCTGAAGCTAGTCTTCTTGTGTGAGGAGGACTTTGAAGATGAGGATTTTGAAGATTTCTTCTTCTTCTTTGAGTCATCAGAACTGTCATCCTTGTATTTCTTCTTCTTTGATTCCTTTCCCTAGCGAGGACAATCAGCAATGTAATGACCTGATTTCTTGCACTTGTGACAGGTCCGTTTCTTGTAGTCCTCACATGCAGATTCTGATTTCCTCATGTCTCTTCTTGATGATTTACCGAACTGGCCTCGTCGTGTAAATCTCTGGAATTTCCTCACAAGCATTGCAAGTTCCTGACCAAATTCTTCAGGGTCACAACTGTTGTCATCTGTGTCTTCTTCTTCAGATGAGGAAATTGCTCTTGCCTTCAGTGCACGTGGTCTGGAATAGCTTTGTCCATATAGATCTCTTTTTTCTTGTAGCTGGAATTCATGAGTATTTAGCCTTTCAAGGTTATTAGCAGGATCTAGCATCTTGTAGTCTGGTCTTTCTTGAATCATCAGAACTAAAGTGTCAAATGAAGAATCCAAAGATCTCAGCAGTTTCTTCACAACTTCGTGATCAGTGATGTCTCGAGCTCCCAGTGCTTGTAGTTCATTTGATATGTCAGTGAGGCGATCAAAGGTGTCTTGGCAACTTTCATTGTCATGTCTCTTGAAGCGATTGAAGAGATTACGAAGAATATCAACACGAGAGTCACGTTGGGTTGATACTCCTTCATTTAGCTTGCACAGTCTCTCCCAGATCAGTGTTGCAGAGCCTAAGGCACTTACTCTTCCAAACTGGCCAGGGCTCAGATGACCACAGATGATGTTCTTCGCTTGAGAATCGAGTTGCTTGAATTTCTTCACATCAGCTGCAGTGACACTAGCAGAAATGATGGGGACACCATTTTCCACAATATACCAGAGATCATTGTCTATAGCTTGTAGATGCATTTGCATTTTGTTCTTCCAGAAGGGAAAGTTCTTTCCCTCGTAGGTAGGACATGCTGCAATCACCTTAAACATGCCTGCAGTCGACATAACTAAAACTCCAGGTGGTTAAACCAAAATCACATAGAACAAGGGAGTACCTTTCTCTAATACCAATTGAAAGTGCGTTATATCGACTAGAGGGGGGGTGAATAGGAGATTTTTAGAATTTCATCACTGAGGAAATTCCTTTTGAGGAAATTCCTCACTGATGACTAACTTATAGCGGAAACAGTTAAGGTTCAGTCGTGCAATCGTTCACAACAGCAGTATTACAGAGTGAAGATTATGAAAACAGATTGCACAGTAAGCAGGCACGCAGAATACAGATGATGATTAACTATTGTGAAGAATTTGGGGTTGAGGAAATTCGGAGAAAGTCTTCAGCAAATTCTTCAAACAGTCACAGTGAAAGTCATCAATACATAATACAGAGAAAGTAAAGAGTTGAGGAATTAGAACCCGTTTCTTGGTGAAGACTGTTGTTGATGACCCAGTTCCAACTGCTGTGACAGTTGTACATCTGGTTTGGAGTGGCTTGGTATTGAAACCAAAGGACACCCAGTCTCGGGACACACAGTCCCTACCGTATTCTCCTTGAGCTAAGGACACACAGTCCTCGCCCAACACTCGTGGTAAGTCTTCAGGGCAGACTTCCAAACCCTCACAAACTCGGTCACCCGGCGATCCACAATTGACTGCTGGATTGCTCTAGACCATGACGCCTAACCGTCTGAAGGATGCATAGTCCTCAAAGGTAAAAGGCTTCAGTCCCACACAAGAACAACTTCTTCAGTGATGCTCAATCACTAGGTTTGGTTTGTGGTTTCGGTGGGTGGTGTATTTCCTCACTGATGATTTACTCTCGAAGGCTCTGAGGAATTGGGTTGCTCTTATGACAAGTGTCAGTTTCTAACGGAGCAGCCAACCAGCTAGTGGTTGTGGGGGGCGGCTATTTATAGCCTGGGAGCATCCCGACATGATTTGATACTAATGCCCTTAAATAATATGACCGTTGGAGTGGATAAGACCAGTGACTTGGCGTGGCTATCGAAACGGTCGGGACCCTCAACTGTGAGAGTCCTCATGTCACTCATATTCCTCACTTGAGGCTTTTGGTAGGATTTGGTTTGGGTTGAGCATCATGAGGAAATTCATTCCATAGCGTTACTTTGACCCCCTTTAACAGTACGGTGTTCCTATTCATCAAATGCGAAGAAAGTAAAACAGAAAACGTAAGTCTTCACGCTTCAATTTCTTCAGAATGATTTTCTTCAGGAACCACCGATCTTTTCAATATCAATATCTTTATGAGGAATATCAATTTCATCGCAGATTCCTCGCGATTCATTTCTTCAGCTTCAGACCAATTTCTTCAACTGAAGATATACATTTTTAGGGGTCGATATTCTTCAAATATCTCAAACTCCTCAATGACTTATAGATCCTGTGTACACTTATAAACACATTAGATACTTAACCTATAAGTCTTCAAACCACCAAAATCACTAAGGGGCACTAGATGCACTTACAATATGGACCCATGCAACCACACACACATGCATGAGGACATACACACACATATATGTGCTCACACACACACACAAATGCACACACAATCAAACACTACAAGGAGGGGTGCAAGTTGAGAGTTAGACCCTCTTGCACATGTGCATATGTGCACCCACATGCACACACACACCCACATGTGTGCACACACACACATATATACTAGTGCACACCACCTCTCATGCACACACATAATAAGCATTAAAAGAAATACATATCCTGGTTTGCTAAAAGAAAAACAAAGCAAAACTTGCTGCACAAGAAAAGGAAAGGGGAAAAATAACAAAGGAAGCAAAAATAAAATGGGGAGGTCCCTGGACTCGAACCCAGGACCTCCTGCACCACAACACCAACACACACCACCGGGCTACCCTTCGGCTCTCGACAGAGGAGAGGAAGGAAACAAGGTAAGCTTTCTCTGCCAAGCAACTAACACTAGCGAAAAACAACAATTAAAAAGGGGGCCTGCGGGGATCGAACCCGCGACCTGCCTGTGCAAAATCGCGCCCCTACCACTCTGTTATGCTATGGTTCTTAACAAAGAGGGGGGAGTACTCTTTTGAACATCCCCCTCTGCTCCTACTACAGGCCACCGGCGGCCGAAACAGGGGAGACTCAACGACGACTCTCCGGCGACGAATCGAACCACCTAAGCTACGCGCGAGGGAGGCGGTACCGTGGGGGTCCCATTCCCGAGGTAAACTCACCCGGAGGAAGCCCGCAATGGCGGCTCGACAGAGCGGCTATGTGACAGCCCGAGACCGATGCTCCAGAGATTCGCCCTTTATTTTCGTTTCCGTCGTGTGGTTATTTTATTTTGTCGCCTCATCATGTGGTTGCATCATCGCATCATGCATGGCATCTTGCATCGTCGGTCGCGTGTGGTGTTTGGAGTCTTGTGCTTCGAGTGATCACCGAGTCATAGAGCGATATAAGTTCCCCCTCTCTCTCCTCTTATTTCATTTTGTGATTTTGCTAAGTTTCCGTTTAACCCCTTTATAAAAAAGGTGTCTTCTTTTAAAAAATGTCATTTTATTAAATGTGGGGGCAACCCTTAGGTTTTATTTTATATTATTTCTCCTTTTGTTTCATTTTTAAACCGTCTCATTTTATTTTCTCTTTTAAAGAGCTTTTATTTTATTCTTTAACTAAAAGAGGTTTTATTTTATTCTCTTGTCGAAACAGGTTTTAATTTAATTCTTGAGAAAAATGTTTCATTTTATTTTGTTTAAAAAGCCCAAATTATTTCTTATAGTTGGGGTATTTATTTTTAAGGAGCAAAGGCATTATTATTATTATTTTCACTTTGTTAAAAAATCCTTTTCTTTATGGCGTTTGCTGTTTTATAAAAAAAAGCGAACAAAGAGGGAGAGAGGCCACTTGGGCCTCCAGACCGGGCCGCAGCCCAGCTGCCCTGGCTAAACCTAGCGCCGCAGCCCCTCCAGCCCTCGATCCCCACCTCTGCGCAGCTCCTTCTTCCCCCGATCCCTGTCTTCCTCCACGAGATCTGCCGCCGCCGCCTCCCAGCTCGCCGCCCCGGTCGCCGCCTCCCTGCCCGACCTCGCCGGCCTCCCCTGGTCGTCCTCGCCGCCTCTCCGTGCTGCTCTGCTTCGCCGCCTCGCGATCTCACCAGCATCCCTCCCTGCGCCGCCGCCGCCAAGGTCCCTTGGTGCGCCCCGTCGGCTTGCTGCGCCTCCCTGCGCCGCCCCTAGGACCACTGACGCCGACGCCTTGGCCTCCCGTCGCGCTGGTGCCACCTAGGTCGCCGCCCATCCCGCCGACCGTTCTCCTTGGATCCCCGCGCCGCCCCGCCGTGCTCGTCGTTCCGCGTCGCGCCGCTTGCAGGCCTTCCACGCCAGGGCCCCTCGCCTCCTCTCGACGGCTTCTCGCCCTACCGCCGTTCCCCATGGCCGGCCGTCGGAGGTTACCCGCTCGCCACGGCAGCCATGGCCTCCGCTTGCCTCTGCCAGCGCCATGTCGCCTGAGCCGGTTGCTGCTGCCGGTTGCTCCGTGTTGCTGATGGCGATGCGCCGCTGCCGCTGCTGTGTTTGCTGTTGCTGTCGTATTTGCCGCCGGCTGTGTCGATAGCTGCTGTTGCCAAGCATTGCTGCTACTAGCGTGCTTGGTGCTGCCGCTGTTGAGGTGCTGCTATCGCCGTGCCTTGCTGCCAGCTAGCTAGCCCAGCTTGCAGGTGCTGGTTGCTCTTGCATTTAGCTGTTGCTCCTGCTAGGTACTGTGCCGTAGCTTGCTAGCTTGCCTGCTAGTTGCTGTGCTAGGCTGCCGTTTGCTGTAGCTGCCCACCTGCTTGCTTGCTGTAGTTGCTAGTAGTAGCGTGCTTTGCTTCTAGGCCGATGCTACTGCTGCCGCAACTTGTTGTTGCGTTTTGCTGCTGCCGCTGTAGATTGCTGCTGCTAGGCTAGTTGCCATGCCGGTGGTTGATGCTGCCGCTATACCTGTCGCAGCTGTTAGCTGTAGTTGCTGCCGCGATGTTGCTGTTGTGTTGAATGCCGTCGCCACGTAGACCATCCCCGCCTACCGTGAGCCGTCGACGAGATCGACGAGTACAACGGCGACCTCGACGAACCTCGAACATCGACGAAGACGTGATCAACTACCGACGCCAAAGACCCGAGAACCATGACGTCGAGCGAACGACTACCGTCGACGAGACCGAGTACCTCGACTTCCACGACGACCACGACTTCCACGACGACCACTACGACCGTTGTTCCCCTTCACCGACCCGAACCCCTCCGAATCGCATGCTTCAAAGATATACCGATGAGACGTGTCGTGTAACGAATGCATGTGTTGAATGAGTCGAATGTATGTATGCACCATATGCTAACCGTGCACGTTGTCCCTCTATGTTGTGCCCGACACATGGGGACCCGATATACGGGATCACCCCATCTTTATTTTACGTTCCCGCACACGCTCCCATTTGTTGGCACGATATCTCAACGAGTTGTCGTGATAGGAACGTTGCCGTGGCATCGTTTCCGTGTTTCCGCCATAGTTCCCTCTCGCTCGCCGTGGCGACACTTGTTTCTTTCTCCCCTTGCCTGTGTTGTTTGAACTTGCATGCATAACGCATTCATGGCATATAATCTTGTGCTGCATGTTCTTGTGTCGTAGCTCCGTTCTTTGTTCCGCGTGTTAACCGTCTAGGATGCCATGTAGAATCAACGCTTCACCCTTGCCATGTTAACAACAATTAAATATTGCGGTGTAAATAATTGGGAGTGAATTAAATAATTAATCGTGGAGTTTCGTCGATATGCAACTCATTGCATATCGAGCTTCACTTAATGTGTAGTGTTTGCGTGAGGTGAATTGCCATGCCATCCCTTGCATCTTTGAACTGGTCATGCATCATATTAGGGTTTGCATCATGTCTTGATTTTGTCGTGGTGAATGTTTGTGTTGATGTTTGTTTCCGGTTTGCTCCGTCTCGATAGAGTTCCGCAAGCGTGTCGGAATGTGAGGACCCGTTCGACCACGTTGGTTCGCCGACTTCTCCGAGCTATTCTTCTTCCAAGCGGGATCTCACGCAAGATGATCATTTCCCCAGATACCATTACTATCATTGCCATGCTAGTTATTTCGATGCTGTCATTTATGTCTCGTTGTCTACCACATGTTGAATATCAGCCTCTCAACAATGCCATGAAAACCATCAACCTATTCAACCTAGAAAACCACTGATTGGCTATGTTACCGCTTGCTTAACCCTGTGTTAGCGTTGCTAGTTGGAGGTGCAGTTGCTTCCATGTGAAAACATGGGTTCCTTGTTATATCACCATATTAAAAGATATTTAATTTAATGCATCTATATACATGGTAAAAGGTGGAAGGCTCGGCCTTTCTAGCCTGGTGTTTTGTTCCACCTTTGCCCCCTTAGTTTCGGCTACTGGTGTTATGTTCCATAATTGAGCGCTCCTAACACGATCGGGGTTGTTATGGGGACCCCCTTGATAATTCGTTTTAGATTAAAGCTGGTCTGGCAAGGCCCAACTTTGGTACTACATTTGCCTAATCACCTAATAAAATTGCATAGGGACTTCCTGGGCCCCGAGGATAATTTAATCAACCCCCAGGCCAGTGCTCCTCATGAGTGTTGGTCCAAAACAGAGCAGCTTATTAATGCTACCCGGGGCAACTCGGCGTTTGGCGTGGTAACCATCGCTCATCCGTTGTGTCCTGAGAACGAGGTACGCGACTCCTATCGGGATCGTCGACACGTCGGGCGGCCTTGCTGGGTTAGTTTTACCTTTGACGAAATATCTTGTGCATCGGGATTCCGGTGATGCTTTGGGTAATCTCAGAGTTGAGGTTTTCCACTAGGGAATCCGACGAGATCGCGAGCTTCGTGATTGAGGATTTCTATGCGGCTTGTGGTAATTTGTGATGGACTAGTTGGAGCACCCCTGCAGGGTTAAATCTTTTCGGAAAGCCATGCCCGCGGTTATGTGGCAACGTGCAAACTTTGTTTAAAACTGGTTCTAGATAACTTGAAGTTAATTTAATTAAAACTTGCCAACTGTGTGCGTAACCGTGACTGTCTCTTTCGTGAGTTCCTTCTCCGATCGAGGACACGGTGGGGTTATGTCGGACGTAGGTAGGTGTTCAGGATCACTCATTTGATCATCCATAGTTCCCGTCCGCTATGCGTAGATCTTCCCCCTCTTATTTCTTGTACTCGTAAGTTTAGCCACCAAATATGTGCTTAGCCGCTGCTGCAACCTCACCACTTAACCATACCTCACCCATTAAGCTTTGCTAGTCTTGATACCTTTGGAAATGAGATTGCTGAGTCCCCTGTGGCTCACAGATTACTACAACACCAGTTGCTGGTACAGGTAAAGGTTACTTGACGCGAGCGCGTTGATTGTTCATTTGGAGTTGCTTCTTCTTCTTCTTCATCGATCTAGGATGGGTTCCAGGCCGGCAGCCTGGGATAGCAAGGATGGACGTCGTTCTTATTTTTCTCGTTTGTTTTCGTCCGTAGTCGGACCTTGCTCTTACTCTTGATGTATATGTAATGTGCTGATGTGACTCTGATGTAGCTTGTGGCGACTGTAAGCCAATTCTTTATATATCTCTTCTCTTCAGTACATGTACTTGTAACGATATCCATTCTTGCGACACGACGAGATGCGCTTCCATCCCTGACGAGGCCCCCGTGCCAAATTGAGGACAGGGTCGCATCTTGGGCGTGACAAGTTGGTATCAGAGCAGTACCGACCTAGGAGCCCCCTTGATTGATCGAACATGGCCGAGTTGAGTCTAGTGAAAAAAATACTTTGAGTCTAGTTATATATCGGAGAGTAGGATTCTTTTTTCTCCTCTTCTATGCTCTGGTGAGGAATCTTGACGTAATAATTTACTCTACTTCTCTTCTCACTCAAATTTTTTAGGATCACGTGGATATTTTGAGATCTATATGATGCCGATGTGACGGAGTTCTATCTTGGTGCCTCCTATCTGCTCTAAGTCTCAGGGGAGTTGAGCTCCAAGGGATTCTTTAGCACATCGTTATCATTCAGATTTCTTAGTATCTCAGAACGAAGGATGTTCGTAATTGCTTCAATACTAGTAGTGGCGAGATAACCCCAATGTCCCCAGTACTGGTGCAGATTGTTCGGGAGTACTGCCATACTTTGTATCGTTGTGATCACGAGGGTCTGTTGTAGATGAAGGTCCGAGATTCTGGTTGTGTGTTGAAGGATGTGATACAGGTGACGGGTTAGTATAGGAGTTGTGTGATTATTACTCCTTGTATCCGTGTACTAGATTGCATGACCAGATATTTCGGGAATTCATAGGTGGGAATTCAAGTAGTTGCTTATAGGAGAATCTTCCAACAAATGCATGATGTTAGGTTGGGGTTCGACGTCTAGTGGATTCCTGTCCACGAAAATATCGGACGAAATCTTTTGCATGAGTTTGTTCTGGCTTGTTTCATAAGCCTCACCCTTTGTTTTGTTGGAATATGGTAATTCAAGTTGCTTCGATGTCAAGTGGTGATTTCAGATCTTTCCTAATCTGCGTTCTCATATTTTTATGTGAATGCAAATTCTTTGCTCAATCAGATCGTCTTATCAATTCTTTTCAACCGGAGTCGTCATGTTAATTCTTTTCCAACCGGTGTGTTTCTCTTCAAGTGAATTCCATCCTCTCCTATTTTGCTAGATCATTCTCTCATTTTATTCCGGAGTTCATCTTATCTGTCCCAAGTTGTCTTGTTTTTCCCGCCCTCCCACCCTTTTTCTTCGGTGATTGGTTTTCATCCAAGTGCATTCATTTCATTGTGCTTCCGCTGTCTGTTCTTTTCTCTCTTACCCGGTGATTCATTGTGAAGATTCTCAGGATATTCGTGTCATATTTGTTCATTCTTGTCATCCTTACCGGTGAATTTAATTCAGTATCCGTGTCATCATGTCCTTTTCATCCTTGTTAATTCTTTTCTATATTGGAAATTCTTATGAGCCTATCTTGTTACTAATTCCTCCCTCTTTCTATCCGGAGTGTTAAAGATATTTCAGTGTTCTGGTTTTCAATCCTTCAGTTATTTCGAGGTGCTAACCTCATCTAGTTTTCTATTTACCGATGCAATATCTCTCTTTCTAGCAATTTTTCTAACGGTGGTTTCTTTGAGTGGGCCCATAACCCACAGGTTTTTCCCAGGATCTGTTATAGCTCTTGTAATCTTCCAGAGATCATTAATTCTTTTAAACTATGACGTAAGTATGATTTTCATCAGTCATATTCCTTCTTCAAGATCAATTTGAATTAATTCTCATAATGGTTCAACCTTTCATTCTTCTTTATCCCGGAGTGTCTCATTAATTTCTGGTGGTGTTGTTCTCGTCATCATTCTTAGCTTGCAAATTCGAAGGAGTGTTCTCTCAAATCTTGCTCCATTATTGTGAGGATTGTCATCTCAACTTCGTGTTGTCCTCTCAATTGTTTATATCATGAGTAATCCCTTTCTTGCTATCCGGTGCATTTCTGAGTTGTTTTCATTCTCGATCCTCCGAAGGCCATCATTTCAGAAGATTCTTCGTTCTCAGCTTGCAGCTTTCGTTCTCTAATTCTTCTCCATTGTTGTCTCTTCGTTCGTCTCTCGATTATTCTGGTGCCTGTTCTAGTTTTCTCTCAGATGGCTCAAGATCTCTTCATTCTCATGTATCTCCATTGATTCGTGGTTTTCCCATTCAATTGTGAATTCTTACAGGTGCTTTCTTCAATTATGCTTCAAGTGGTGCTTATCTCTCTGTCTCTTCAAGATTCTTTCAAGAGGAATAAGTTGTATGCTAAATTCGTTGATTGTCATCAATTAAACTTGGTGAAGGATAAGCATAACATAACTCTTATTCTTGATCATAGTAATCTGATTTCTTCTCCCGGAGTGGCTCATAGTTCAATTCTTTTCTCAGGGGCTTATCTTTCTTTTCCGGAGTTCTAAGTTCTTTTAAGTATCTCTTTGTGAAGCTTCATCTAAATCTTGGCAAGGTCATAATCTTATTCCTTCTACCTTCATATCTTTGCATCATTCATTTGTATACGGAGGTCCTTCTTGGTGGTTCGTCAAGATTTCATTCATTTTCAAGTGTTCTTCAAGATTCTTGTTGGAGAACCTCAAGTATCCTTTCTCTTGCATGTTTAGGTGCAATTGTTCTTCCTTTATCCTTTGAGGTGGTATTATAGCATTCTTGTTAGTGTAGGAGCCTCGAAGAGATTTCCTTTCAAGAATGAGATAATTAAATCCAACAATTCTTTGATCAGGAGATATTTTCAACCCATGATTTCTTCATTGAGCTATCTTGGTTTGGATTTTACCTAAAGCTTTTCCTATGGATTGTTGCTATCATGGTGCTTGTCATTAATCCAAGTTCTCAATGTTTCCTCTTGGTGTAAGGAATTGTTCATATCTTGTTTCTCCCAACCTATGCTTGTTTCTTTTAGTGGGTGGTTGTCACCTCATAAATGTTGAGATGATTTTCATAAGTCCACTACTATCTTGTTATTTTTCATTGTTGGTTTTTCCAACTACTACGTCTGTTCTTTGTCCGGAGGCTCTTCAATTCTAGTGTGATGATAGTTGTCATTCTTTTCTTCATTCTCTTCTTCTGCTTGAGCTAGTTCCTATTCTGTTGTTCCGGAGGCATTGTGATGTTGCTCTTTTGGGCCTATTATGCTGTTCTTTCCAGATCATGGTGTTCCCTTGCTCTATTTAGTTGTTTGTTATGTATATTGTATAATTCTCTCTCCTTTTCGAATTTTTTGTCCCATTTTCCTACCGAAGTGCTGCCGAAATTTTCCGTGAATTCTTGCTTCTATCTCCTATCATTCCTCATCTCTTTGCAACCTTCAAGGATCGTTGGTTTCACTCGTTTGTCAAGGAAGCGACTAAATTTTACCTTGTTCTTTCTCATCCTCTCCCCCTTTCATTCTTGGATCTCGGGGCGAGATCCTCTTGTAGTGTAGGAGAGTTGTGACAGCCCGAGACCGATGCTCGAGAGATTCCCCCCTTTATTTCCGTTTCCGTCGTGTGGTTATTTTATTTTGTGGCCTCATCATGTGGTTACATCATCGCATCATGCATGGCATCTTGCATCGTCGGTCGCATGTGGTGTTTGCAGTGTTGTGCTTCGAGTGATCACCGAGTCGTAGAGCGATAGAAGTTCCCCCTCTCTCTCCTCTTATTTCATTTTGTGATTTTGCTAAGTTTCCGTTTAACCCCTTTATAAAAAAGGTGTCTTCTTTAAAAAAAATGTCATTTTATTAAACGTGGGGGCAACCCTTAGGTTTTATTTTATATTATTTTTCCTTTTGTTTCATTTTTAAACCGTCTCATTTTCTTTTCTCTTTTAAAGAGCTTTTATTTTATTCTTTAACTAAAAGAGGTTTTATATTATTCTCTTGTCAAAAGGGGTTTTAATTTAATTCTTGAGAAAAAGGTTTCATTTTATTTTGTTTAAAAATCCCAAACTATTTCTTATAGTTGGGGTATTATTTTTAAGGAGCAAAGGCATTATTATTATTATTTTAACTTTGTTAAAAAATCCTTTTCTCTATGGCGTTTGCTGTTTTATAAAAAAAAGCAAACAAAGAGGGAGAGAGGCCACTTGGGCCTCCAGACCGGGCCGCAGCCCAGCTGCCCTGGCTAAACCTAGCGCCGTAGCCCCTCTAGCCCTCAATCCCCTCCTCTGCGCACCTCCTTCTTCCCCTGATCCGTGTCTTCCTCCTCGAGACCTGCCGCCGCCTCTCCTCTCCCTCGTCGCGGCCGCCGCCTCCCAACTCGCCGCCCCGGTCGCCGCCTCCCTGCCCGACCTTGCCGGCCTCCCCTGGCCGTCCTCGCCGCCTTCCCGTGCTGCTCCGCCTCGCCGCCTCGCGAGCTCACCAGCGTCCCTCCCTGCGCCGCCGCCAAGGTCCCGTGCTGCGCCCAGTCGGCTTGCTGCGCCTCCCTGCGCCGCCCCTGGGACTAGTGACGCCGACGCCTTGGCCTCCCGTCGAGTTGGTGCCACCTAGGTCGCCGCCCATCCCGCCGACCGTTCTCCTTGGATCCCCGCGCCGCCCTGCCGTGCTCGTCGTTCCGCGCCGCGCCGCTTGCAGGCCTTCCATGCCAGGGCCCCTCGCCTCCTCTCGATGGTTGCTCGCCCTGCCGCCGTTCCCCATGGCCGGCCGCCGGAGGTGACCCGCTCGCCACGGCAGCCATGGCCTCCGCTTGCGTGTGCCAGCGCCATGTCGCCTGAGCCGGTTGCTGCTGCCGATTGCTGCTGCCGACTGCTCCGTGTTGCTGATGGCGATGCACCGCTGCCGCTGCTGTGTTTGCTGTTGCTGCCATATTTGCCGCCGGCTGTGTCGATAGCTGCTGTTGCCAAGCATAGCTGCTGCTAGCGTGCCTGGTGTTGCCGCTGTTGAGGTGCTGCTATCGTCGTGCATTGCTGCCAGCTAGCTAGCCCAGCTTGCAGGTGCTGGTTGGTCTTGCATTTGGCTGTTGCTCCTGCTAGGTACTGTGCCGTAGCTTGCTAGCTTGCCTGCTTGCTTGCTGTAGTTGCTAGTAGTAGCGTTCTTTGCTTCCAGGCCGATGTTGTTGCTGCCGCAGCTTGTTGTTGCGTTTTGCTGCTGCCGCTGTAGATTTCTTCTGCTAGGCTAGTTGCCATGCCGGTTGTTGATGCTGCCGCTATACCTGTCACAGCTGTTAGCTGTAGTTGCTGCCGCGATGTTGCTGTTGTGTTGAATGTCGTCGCCACGTAGACCATCCCCGCCTACCGTGAGCCGTCGACGAGATCGACGAGTACAACGACGACCTCGACGAACCTCGAACATCGACGGAGACGTGATCGACTACCGACGCTGAAGACCCGAGAACCACGACGTCGAGCAAACGACTACCGTCGACGAGACCGAGTACCTCGACTTCCACGAGGACCACGAGGACCACTACGACCGTTGTTCCCCTTCACCGACCCGAACCCCTCCGAATCGCACCCTTCAAAGGTATACCGGTGAGACGTGTCGTGCAACAAATGCATGTGTTGAATGAGTCGAATGTATGTATGCACCGTATGTTAACCGTGCACGTTGTCCCTCTATGTTGTGCCCGACACATGGGGACCCGATATACAGGATCGCCCCATCTTTATTTTACGTTCCCGCACGCGCTCCCATTTGTTGGCACGATATCTCGACGAGTTGTCGTGATAGGAACGTTGCCGTGGCATCGTTTCCGTGTTGCCGCCATAGTTCCCTCTCGCTCGCCGTGGCGACACTTGTTTCTTTCTCCCCTTGCCTGTGTTGTTTGAACTTGCATGCATAACGCATTCATGGCATATAATCTTGTGCCGTAGCTCCGTTCTTTGTTCCGCGTGTTAACCGTCTAGGATGCCATGTAGAATCAACGCTTCACCCTTGCCATGTTAACAACAATTAAATATTGCGGTGTAAATAATCGGGAGTGAATTAAATAATTAATCGTGGAGTTTCGTCGATATGCAACTCGTTGCATATCGAGCTTCACTTAATGTGTAGTGTTTGCGTGAGGTGAATTGCCATGCCATGCCTTGCATCTTTGAACTGATCATGCATCATATTAGGGTTTCAATCATGTCTTGCTTTTGTCGTGGTGAATGTTTGTGTTGATGATTGTTTCCGGTTTGCTCCGTCTCGATAGAGTTCCGCAAGCGTGTCGGAATGTGAGGACCCGTTCGACCATGTTGGTTCGCCGACTTCTCCGAGTTGTTCTTCTTCCAAGCGGGATCTCAGGCAAGATGATCATTTCCCCAGATACCATTACTATCATTGCCATGCTAGTTATTTCGATGCTGTCGTTTATGTCTCGTTGCCTACCACATGTTGAATATCAGCCTCTCAACAATGCCATGAAAACCATCAACCTGTTCAACCTAGCAAACCACTGATTGGCTATGTTACCGCTTGCTTAACCCTGTGTTTGCATTGCTAGTTGCAGGTGTAGTTGCTTCCATGTGAAAACATGGGTTCCTTGTTATATCACCATATTAAATGCTATTTAATTTAATGCACCTATATACTTGGTAAAAGGTGGAAGGCTCGGCCTTTCTAGCCTGGTGTTTTGTTCCACCTTGGCCCCCTTAGTTTCGGCTACTGGTGTTATGTTCCATAATTGAGCGCTCCTAACACGATCGGGGTTGTTATGGGGACCCCCTTGATAATTCGTTTTAGATTAAAGCTGGTCTGGCAAGGCCCAACTTTGGTACTACATTTGCCTAATCACCTAATAAAATTGCATAGGGACTTCCCGGGCCCCAAGGATAATTTAATCAACCCCCGGGCCAGTGCTCCTCATGAGTGTTGGTCCAAAGCACAGCATCTAATTAACGCTACCCGGGGCAACTCGGCGTTTGGCGTGGTAACCATCGCTCATCCGTCGTGTCCTGAGAACGAGGTACGCGACTCCTATCGGGATCGTCGACACGTCGGGCGACCTTGCAGGGTTAAATCTTTTCGGAAAGCCGTGCCCGCGGTTATGTGGCAACGTGGAAACTTTGTTTAACACTGGTTCTAGATAACTTGAAGTTAACTTAATTAAAACTTGCCAACTGTGTGCATAACCGTGACTGTCTCTTTCGTGAGTTCCTTCTCCGATTGAGGACACGGTGGGGTTATGTCTGACGTAGGTAGGTGTTCAGGATCATTCATTTGATCATCTGTAGTTCCCGTCCGCTATGCGTAGATCTTCCCCCTCTTATTTCTTGTACTCGTAAGTTTAGCCACCAAATATGTGCTTAGCCTCTGCTGCAACCTCACCACTTAACCATACCTCACCCATTAAGCTTTGCTAGTCTTGATACCTTTGGAAATGAGATTGCTGAGTCCCCTGTGGCTCACAGATTACTACAACACCAGTTGCAGGTACATGTAAAGGTTAATTGACGCGAGCGCGTTGATTGTTCATTTGGAGTTGCTTCTTCTTCTTCTTCATTGATCTAGGATGGGTTCCAGGCCGGTAGCCTGGGATAGCAAGGATGGACGTCGTTCTTATTTTTCTCGTTTGTTTTCGTCCGTAGTCGGACCCTGCTCTTACTCTTGATGTGTATGTAATGTGCTGATGTGAGTCTCATGTAGCTTGTGGCGAGTGTAAGCCAATTCTTTATATATCTCTTCTTTTCAGTACATGTACTTGTAACGATATCCATTCTTGCGGCACGACGAGAAGCGCTCCTATCCCCGATGAGGCCCCCGTGCCAAATTGAGGATAGGGTCGCATCTTGGGCGTGACAGGCTACTCCGACCAAGCTGCGCCCAATGCCGGCGAACACCAACAGAGAGGGGAGAACCTATGCGCGGGGAAGGAAGAGGGAGAGACGACGCTCACCCTGGGGAACTCGAAGACGCGCCTGTCTGCCGAGAAGAGGAAGAAGAGGCGGGGCGACCGGCGACGACCACTGCTCCGCTCCGTCTCCGACGAGGCCGACATGGAGAAGACGACAGACGAGGGGATCCAGCTCCCAAGCGGAGGGAACGGGTCGAGGGAGGATCCAGCATCCTCCCTACCCACTTGGATTCGACGGGGAGGCACCAACGATGAGGGGAGCGACAACGGCGACGAGGTGCTCTCTCTGAACCTCTGTGCACCTTACCTGAGGAGGGGAAGAAAGAGGGAGGAGAAGGTGCTGGCGGCGGAGGAGAAGGAAGGGAGGAACCCTAGGAGGAGGGGGCACACATGCCGAGGCTTTATAGCCCTCGACTTTCGTGTATTCACAGCGTCGACGACGCTCTCTCTCTCTGATGCTCTACTGACGGAAAGGGGAGAAAGCAACGACGTCAGAGGAGGAAGAACGAACGGGGAGAGGGCCGCGTGTGAGAAAGGAAATAGATGGGCCAGGGGGAAGGAGGTAGCGAGCCCACTTGGCGCGAGAGAATAGAGAAAAAATAATCAAAAGGTTTTCTCATTTTTTTAAATAACACCCTCACACAAAAATGCACACAGCCACACATGGGTTTGAAAAAAAACAAAATAAAATACTTAGGGCATAAGGGAATTATGCCCTATTTAAATAAAATATAAAACTGATTTTTGGAGCAACTAAATTATAATCAAAACAGAATATCCTAAGCTGTTTTGTAGATAAAAACCCCATATGTCTTAGGTTTTAAAACCCCAAGACAACATTCCGTCACACACAAGATAAAACAACAAATGAACAACATTTTTAAGACATGTTTTAAACAAGTTAAATTATGAGCTCAAATAATAATGGAGAAGGGGTTTTTGAAACCTAGTTTGAAAACACCACCACACCATACACAAGCACACTAGCATTCATCATGGATCAAACAACATCAACACAAAGGGATTGCCATGAATGCAATGAATGCCATGATGCAAGATGGAGACACAATACAAACCACATGAAATGATAACTCTTATAGCATTGAAATCATGGTTCCAAAATAGGAAAGGTTCCCAAAATAGAAAGGGTTACATCTGGGGCATTACAAGATATCAACAAGGAGTTTGTGATATACTGTGATGCCTCAAGGATCGGGCTCAGAGGCATCCTAATGCAAGATGGCAGGGTCGTGGCTTATCTGTCACGAGAACTACCCCACATGAGGAAAACTACGCAACTCATGACCTCGAATTGGCAGTTGTAGTGCATGCCTTGAAGACGTGGTGACATTACCTTCTCGGGAAGCAATGTGAAATATACACCAACCACAAGAGTTTGAACTATATTTTTACCCAAAGGGAGTTGAATATGAGGCAGCGAAGATGGTTGGAACTGATCAAAGACTACGACCTCAGCATTCAATACCATCCCGGTAAGGCCAACGTGGTGGCCGATGCCTTGAGCCGGAAAGCTTTCACCTTGAATGATATGATAAAGGAAAGGCTACCCGCCCTATATGACGAGCTGGAGAGCTTCGGGTTAGAGCTGGTTGAACGAGGATTCCTGGCTAACCTCGAAGTCAAACCCACTCTGGCTGACGACATCATAAAGGCCCAGAAGGGACACAAGAGCATTGAAGGCATCAAGAAGAAGATCAAGGAAGGGAAGGCCCCATGATTCTCAGTGGATGAACGGGGAGTTGTATGGTTTATGAGTATCCAACAAGGCTGAACTCAAGGACTTATTCTTGCAAGAATCCCATGACACACCCTACTCAATCCACCATGGTGGAACCAAGATGTATCAAGACCTCAAGGAAATATTCTGGTGGCATGCCATGAAGCGGGAAATAGCTTCGTATGTCGCCAAGTGCGATGTGTGCCAACGTGTCAAGGCTGAGCACCAGCGACCTGCCGGACTGCTACAACCTCTCCAAGTGCCCGAATGGAAATGTGACAAGGTTGGTATGGATTTAATCACCGGTCTTCCCAAGTCAGGCAAAGGGCATGACTCCATATGGGTCATTGTTGACCACCTGACCAAGGTGTCCCATTTTATTCCGGTCAACACCACTTATGATGGTAGCCAACTGGCCAGCCTATACATCCATCGTATTGTGAGCCTCCATGGAGTTCCCAAGGAAATTGTATCCGACCGAGGCACGTAGTTCACCTCAAGATTCTGGAAGAAATTCCAAGAAGCTCTCGGAACAAAGCACTCCTCTAGCACCGCCTTCCACCCATAGACAGGCAGACAGACGGAGCGAGTAAATCAGATATTAGAAGATATGCTCCGCGCTTGTGTCTTGGCACATGGGTCCAAATGGAAAGACTGTCAGCCTTTTGTTGAGTTCTCTTACAATAACAGCTACCAGTCCAGTCTCCAAATGACCCCATTCGAGGTGCTATATGGACGTAAGTGCCTCACCCCGCTCAACCGGTCCAAAACTGGTGAAGGGTTGATTTTTGGGCCAGACGTTCTCCATGAAGGTGAAGAGAAGGTGCAACTTGTCACGGAGCACGTAAAGGTTGCCAAGTCGCGGCAAAAGAGCTATGCAGATTCCCACCGCAGAGAAGTGGAGTTCAACCCCAGAGACTAGGTGTACCTCCACGTCACACATCTCAAATGGACTAAGCGTTTCCACGTCAAGGGGAAACTTGCTCCAAGGTTCATTGGACCTTTTAAGATCACGGCAAGGCGTGGAGAAGTTGCTTACCAGTTGGAGCTACATCAGAACTTTCAGATGTGCACAACGTCTTCCACGTGTCACAACTTCGGGAGTGCATTCAGACGCCGAACCGTCCAGATCTTTATAAGGACATCGACCATCAAGCCATTGACCTTCAACCTCACCTCACTTACCGCGAGAGATCGATCTGCATCCTGGATGAAGCCGAGCGTTGTACCAGAAGCCGCACCATCAAGTACTTCAAAGTTCAGTGGAGCAATCACACCGAAGCAGAAGCAACATGGGAGCGTGAAGACTATCTCCGACCCGAATTTATGTACCTTTTTAGCACCTAGCTTAGGAATCTAGGGGACGAGATTCTTGTAAGGGGGATAGGTTTGTCACACCATGTTTTCACTTTGCCTCAACTGTAGTCTTTCAAACTTGGAGTTATTAAAACTTTTAAGCAAATGTTATGAGTGCCATGATTGTCATTGACTGTATGTATTCTTGAGTGTGTGAATCTAATTTTTTTATAACATAATATTTCCATAAAAATCCTTTTTTCATTTTGTTAATTCAAAACCTTGCTTTGGGGTTTGCACTACAAGTCCCTGATTTCAAGGGGGTGCCTTCACCCAAAGATTGTATTCTGATTTTAGCATTATTGTATCTCTCCAAAACCATAAAATGATTATTTTATAAAATATTTTCCTATTTTATTTGCATGTTCTTTTCTCAGGTGATAAATGATATTTCTGATAGGAAAATTATTTTTGTACCATAGAAAAATCTAAGAAAATTTGGGGATACTAAGAGGACATATATTTTCCATACATAAGATTTTCAACCCCTATTTAGGTTCAAAATATTATAGCAAACCTTTGAAAACCTATTTTGTCTTTGTTGAAAGTTTTAAATATTTCCAAAGGAAATATTCTCAATAAATTTACAGAAAATTCCAGCATGCTTCCCAAGCTATATTTTCTGGTCATGCCAAGTTTCACCTCATTCCAAGGTGGTTTGGTTCACAAAATAGTCCTAAAACCCTTCCTGTCCAGAATCAAGTTGAAGCAACTCAACATAGCAAAGTTTGTCCAAATGGCATGAAACTTTGCAGGACTGCTCAATAACCCAAATGAGGAGACCGTGCCAAGAATTGGATTTGTGGGGATTTATTTTCTCACCTTCGCCTTTAATAAGGCAGAACTATCATTTGGCAGTGTTTTCAAGTTTACATTGCAAACTTGTCCAATAGAGCTCAAATTTGGTAGAGCATCCTGTTTATGCCGAAAACCCAATCTTGTTAATTTTCAGCAGCATTGGTAAAGGCTAGCTACCCCAAACCTAGATCAAACACCTTCAGCGAGATTGGTAAAAAAGCACCTAGCACTCTCTACACCCACACCCTTCTCTCCGAACTCCCAACATAGGTTGCGAGCACCACTCCTCAACTGCAGAAGAGTGGCCCCTCTTTAGTTTGATGTGAGTAAGCCAAAATCACCAATTCAGTTTCTGGTTGAAAGCTGACATCATCTCTTTAAGCCTCTCCCTTTGACCAACCTTGCTCTTCTCGATTCCTAGTAACCAAGGGGCACCTAAGCCACCCCTCACACAAGGCAAATAGGGCCAAAGCACATCGGAGCGTGCCAGCATGCCGTAGCATGCAAAACCTACGCTCTGGGCGTGCTAGAGGGCGCACCCGAGGCAAAGGAGGCCAGCCCCGGCCAGTTCTCACCTCCCTTCGGTGTCTCTCCATGTCCCCAACAACCACCTGACTCCGGGAAGTCTCACGCCCCCCCCTCTCCCCCTCTCCTCTCTCTGCCGCTGACTGCAGGGGCCCGCACGTCAGGTTTAAACCTGACGGCGCCCGTGCACCTCGGCTAGCTGGCTGGCTAATTGGCTGGTTGGCCAGTTGTGCGGCCCGGCCTTGCCGAGCGAGGCCAGGGATTGAGCCCCCGTTTCTTTTTTTCTTTTAAATTTGTTTTTAAATGTTTTTTGCAAGATTAACTATTTAATCAAATTTAAATATTTTCCACCACAATTCTTCTAAAAATGTGTAGAATTTATTAGTGTTGTTGTGCAAATTTTTGCAAAGACTTTTATACATAGCTTTAATTAAAATGCCTAGTTTAAATATTTTAGATCCTGTTAAATAGATTTTAAAAATATATTATTACATTAAAACCAGAGAAAAACATTTCTAAACTAAAGATAAGATTTTTCAGAATAGGTTAACATTTTTTAAGTGATTTGTGCTCTGTGTTTGAGTGTGCTTCTTATTATCCTTATTATTAATTATGGCGATAGATCACGCGTTTGAAGAAGGACTTGGACCCGAAGACCCTAAAGACCCCGGATACATAGCTGATCAAGGCAAGCAACCCTTTCACCATGTCTGAGAAAATGTTGTATGCACAACATGTTGCTTATTTTATTCTGATGCATATAGTTAAGATTAATCGGTGCACCCTAGCATGGTGTTACCGATGGCTCATGTGGAGCACTTGCATTGAGCATGACCTTACCATCTATGAGGGTCACGCTGATAAATGTTGACAAGTAGACAGTAGTGCTACGCATAGGATGAGCGTATGCATGATGATGGTAAAGCAAAGGTGTTATCAAAGGTTTTACAGAAACCCCGTCGGGTGCCACTAATGCCCAAGGGTGACGGTGTTGAGCTGGATGACCACTTGACAAAGAAGTGGTGTACCGGAAAGGTTTTGTGTGAGTGGTTTCGGAAATGGGATTAAATTTATGATGTTTCGACCGTCCCAACCTTACATGTGCGACCACGATACCCCTTTATGGGACGGGGCTTGGTCGATTACTTTGGTCGGTGCTAGCAAAGAGGCCACATTACTAGTGGCAGGAGTGATATGTGGTTACTATCGTGACGGGGTCGTACCAGGCAGGTCGACTATGTCATTTTTACGTGTTCCGGGCACACCGTTGGTCCCCGCATGGATGAAACAGTCTAGAGTCGATGCTCGTATGATGTACATCATGTGGGATGGGTGCCAATCGAGTGGACTTTTTGTCTAGTGTCGCCAGGGGAAACGCAATGATCGGGTACTTACCTCGGGTATGTTATATACCACGAGTCGTGGATGACACAAAAGTTTCGCGGATCTCGTGGGTACAGCGTACAACCTCTGCAGAGTGTAAAACTATTCAAACTAGCGTGTCGACAGTCAAGGATAGTTGGGTGGTGCTGCTTAAACTACGTCTAGTCGTTTCCGCATAAACCAAGTGTGTGTGTGTGTGTGTGTGTGTGTGTGTGTGTTAAAAGATGCTATTTGAGAAACACGATATGACAAGTTTGGTGACTTGGCATATAGGGTGAACGTGAGGTGTTTAGCCCTCAGTAGATATGTTGATATCTGCAACCTGTCCCTATGATTACCATCTAGTTTATGATGCATATCCATACAAGTAGTTGACCATGATCATTTCCAATCAAAACTTGCGTTCCGCAAAGGCTGCATATTACTTTATTGTTGTACCAACTGCATTATCCATATCATGGGCTGTTTGCGAGTACATTCAAAGTACTCATCAGCTTGCCACTGGTTATTTTATTGACTAGACATAGAGGAACTAGAGTATGGAGAGGAATTCGTCGTCGGAGACGGACACACGAGCTAGGACGCTTCTCAGTCAGAATGCCTGCTGGTTAAGGCTGATGGCACGGGTTCCCGTTTTCTACAAAGTATTCCGCTAGTAGTTAAGATGGTGTGATTGGCCTTCTAGGCCCTATCTATGTAAGACTTGACCTTGACGGTTCCATTATTGTCTTAGACGTTAAATTCGGATGTAAGACTCTTGTTATTCAGTATATGTGTGTTCAGTGAGCATTGATCTCTGGGATCACTTTACACGGGCATTTGGCGATCTCGACGTGTAAGTCAGGGTCTCAACAGAAGGGCAGCCACAACAAACTCCACGCACTGACGGGCCCAACGCGACATCCATGGCCTCGTCCGCTCGTGCGACCAGGGAGACCAGCGGCGTGTCCTAGAAGATAGGCGGAAGGAGGACACATGTATCACCATTGAATGATGCCGGGAAGGATGCCGTCAATCTGATAAGCGCAACGGCGTAGACACTTGCGACCCCGCGCCCAGTGCTGGCGGATACGTACCTTACGAGGTTGGGTGTCCCGCCTTCACTCATGAGTCGCGACAGGTCTGCTGGCCGTCGAGCCGAGCCTTGAAGCTTGAGCCGAGCCTTGAAGCTTGAAGCCGAGAACTAGGACGGAAAGCTTAACCCGGTAGAGTTCCTGGGCATCTACATGATAGCCGGCCAGGCTGCTGGAGGTAGAGATGAGAAGGTGCTTGCCAACTATTTCCCTTTGCCACTCAAGACAAATGTGAGGTCGTAGTTGATGCACCTACCAGAGAATTACATTTCATCATGGGCTAACTTGTGCAATGAGTTCGTTGGTGCCTTCACGGGTGGCCACCAGGAGCTAGGACAACCCAATGACTTGCACGTCCTCCCACAGAAGGAGGGGAAACTATGCAGAAGTACATCCAAATATTTAGTAGAGTGCACTGCAACATTCTCGAGATACACCCCGCATCCGTGATTGTCGCGTTCCATTCGAACATGCGCAACAGGGGATGCGGGCCAAAATGAGTGTTAAACTCCCCAAGACCGTCAACGATCTGTACACGTTGGGGGACAAGTGTACGCGAGCTGAAGAAGGAAGGCGACTCCCCGGGGAGGAGGTAGGTGTTGGAGTCAACTCTCATGATGACGTCGATACCCTTGGATCGAAGGGGAGGAACCAGAAGCACAACAAGGAGCGTAAGGGCAAGGCGGTGTTGGCCGTCGAAAGTTCTGGTGACCTCTGCGCCGGCAAGAAGGCAAAAGTCGAGACCCCCGGCAAGGGAGCTGCCTCGTGCGCTGATTGCTAGGAGGCTAGAGCGGTAGAGAAATCCGGAAATACTAACGGGCCATACTACAAGGTTCATCGCACCAAGGGCCATGATCTCCAAGAATGCCGCCAAGTTGAGCAGCTTGCTGAGAAGCAAAAAGAAGAATACGAGAAGCGCGGCAAGGAGAAGGGCCAAGATAGTGCTGCCAAGAAAGGTCGTAGTGGCAGAGCAGGCCACCACGACAAGGCGCCATAGCAAAAGAAAAGGCCTGCTAGAGGCCGCGAGAAGAGAATGGAAGATGACGTGAGTGACGATGAAGACGTTGGAGAGGATTCCAGCGATAGAGAATTCCAGAAGGCCGTCGACGCCATATGCATTGACGAGAGTGCTTCCTTGCACTCCTCTTGCCGCCATCTCAAACAGTGGGTGCGTGAAGTTAACGCCATGGAGCCTGCGGTGGAGTCTCGAACGCCAGTCGAATGGTCATGCACACCTATCATCTTTGACAGGGAGGATCACCCTGATCGCATTACCGTGGTCGGGTGTCTGCCATTGTTTGTTTGCCCAACAGTCTGCAACCTCAAGGTGAGTAAGATGTTAGTTGATGGTAGGACAGGGATGAACGTGATTTCTCCCTCGGTGGTCAAGAGGCTGCAGATCCCTGACAGCGATCTCAAGCCTATGGGTTCATTCCAAGGGATTAACCCCGACAGAGGACAACCCAAGGGAAAAATAACTTTATCGGTTACATTCGGCGGGGATCTCAACTACTAGATCGAGAATATCGTATTTGATGTGGTCGAGATCTCCCTGCCATACAACGGAATTCTTGGTCGCCTAGCCTTGGCAAAATTCATAGCAGCATCCCACTATGCTTACAACGTCCTGAAGATGACAAGCCCCATGGGAGTAATCTCTATCCCGTTCGACAAAAAGGACGAAGTCATTTGCGTAGACCAGATGCATCAAGACGCGGTGGCAGCTGAAGCCGTGGGAGAACCCGCACCTCCCAGAAATCAGAAGAAGGAAAAGAAGTCTAGCAGGAACACTAGCAAGGACTCTGGGAAGCGCGCCTCCGCGGAGTGTGCTGCACCCATCGATGACCTTCTGGATAGTTCCACGAGCCGGAAGTCCAAGATCTCCTACCCAGTGACAAAGAAGGTCCAGGCAAGGGAGGATGGCTCTGATGGTACGTTTGCCATGAGTGCCAGCCTTAGTGACAAATAGGAAAGTGCGTTAGTTGCCTTTCTGTAGGCGAATGTCAATGTGTTTGCCTAGCAACCTTTTGACATCCACGGTGTTCCAAGAGAGGTAATTGAGCACCACCTTGCCATGTGCCCTCATGCCAGACCCGTCAAGAAGAAGGTTAGGAAACAGGCCTTGGAGAGGCAACAATTTATCACCGAAGAGATCAAGAAGCTAGAAGCAGCTGGTTTGGTCCGAGGAGTACTACATCCAACGTGGTTAGCTAACCCGGTAGTGGTGCGCAAGGCAAATGGGAAATGGAGGCTTTGCATTGATTTCATAGACTTAAACAAAGCATGCCCGAAGGACGCATTTACCTTGTCGTGCATTGATCAGATAGTTGATGCCACTTCTGGGTGCGATCGGCTTTCCTTCCTGGATGCATATTCCGAGTACCACAAGATATTCATGGCCAAAGAGGATGAGGAAAAGATCACATTCATAACTCTGCGCGGCACATACTGCTTTGTACGGATGCCCTTTGGGTTAAAGAGAACTGGTTCTACCTTTGCCAGAGCCGTGCAAATTGGATTTGGACCCCAGTTGCACATAAATGTGGAAGCTTATATGGATGACATAGTGGTCAAGACCAGAGACGCAGCTACCCATGTACAAGACCTAGAAGAGACCTTTGCGAACCTGTGCAAGATTGACCTGAAGCTCAACCCTAAGAAATGAGTGTTTGGTGTTCCATCCGACAAGGTCCTTGGGTTCCTTGTTTCTCAGCGAGGGATAGAAGCCAACCCCGACAAGATTAAGGCTATCGAGTAGATGCAAGCACCCAAGATAGTCAAAGACGCGAGACGGCTAACCAGATGTGTTGCCGCATTGAGTAGATTCATCTCCAAATTCGTTGAACGCGCCCTGTCGTTCTTGAAAATCCTGAAGAAGGCGGTCCCAATGAAATGGACCCCGGAAGCAGGCGTGGCGCTGCAAGATCTAAAAACATATATTTCTTCCGCTCCCACCTTCGTCGCTCCCTAGCCGCAAGAGTTGTTGCTGCTATACCAGGCGGTAATGAATCAAGTGGTTAGCGCGGCCCTCGTGGCTCAGCGGGAAGTAGATGAAGATGCAGCTACCGCGACAGATGCTGCTGATGAAGAGTTGATGTATATACTTCTCGCCCCTCGTTGGACCCCAAGTGGAAGGTGGAGATGTAGTCAGCAGCAAATTCCCTCACACAAAGACTGTAAGGTTTATCGAACCAGGAGGACTCCCAGGCTCAACAAGTAGGTGCCTTCCACCCTGGCACTAGCAGAAGACGTGGACCTACACACACAACAAATAACTTTGATCCCAATGAGTACATAGAGTTCTCAATCTCTCCGGCCTTGTAGTTTGCAAAGGATCAAAGAACAAGCGGGAAGGTAATAGTGATTGCAAGGGAAAAGTAAAGAAAGCGGTAAATAGTGGAGGTGTAAGCAATGATGGTGATATGGACCGGAGTCACATGATGGTCACTAGTGATGTCTCTCTCCCAAAAGACGATAAAAAACTATGCTAGGGTAAACAAATCACAGTTGGGCAATTGACAGAATTATGATCACGTCGGAATGTTAATTATGCTCCTTGATAGTTAGATGTTCAATAGTAATGGGCAATACACCGAGACAAGTAGACCGTTTATTCATCAACATCTACTTACTAATCATCCACCTTGAGATATATATCCAGAACATCTCTCTGGTATTAAGTTGCGAGCCCCACCCAAAGTGTAAACTCAAAGCAACGAACAACTGCATTAACGAACTATGTGTAAGGTAAACGATCCTTGCAACCTTGGTCACAAGCACCGTTGTTTTCTTCCAGGTGGCAACAAGAACATCCCATAGTCTCATGTTTCTGTCACTCAAGCTAGACATCGAGGGGCCCGAACCCACAATCATGCATAACACTCCCTCTTGGAGTTACGATATACTACTTGGCCAAAGCAATAAAAAGCAACGGAGAACATGCAAGAATCACTAAGGAATATAATATAAAAGTATAATCAAATATATAACTCATAACAATCTGAACATAATCTCATAATCCATTGGATCCCAACAAACCGAGCATAGCAATATCAAGAGAATTACATAGATGCCTTGATCATGTAGGGCAGTGCTACGGCGACAAAAATCCTTCTGTTGTCTCTTGAGCTTGCGTTGGTTTTTCCCTTGAAGAGGAAAGGGCGATGCAGCACAGGAGTAGTAAGTATTTCCCTCAGTTTGAGAACCAAGGTATCAATCCAGTAGGAGAATCGCGTCAAGTTCCGAGTACCTGCGCAAACACAAAAGAGCTTGCACCCAACGCTATAAAGGGGTTGTCAATCCCTTCAAGATTGATTGCAAAGTGAGATCTGAAGGCGGAAAGTGCAATGAAATAAAATTGTAAGACTGAAAATATGGTGTGAAGTAGACCCGGGGGCCATAGTGTTCACTAGAGGCTTCTCTCAAAATATCTAATAATATGGTGGGTGAAAAAATTACTGTCGAGCAATTGATAGAACCACGCAAAGTCATGACAATATCTAAGGCAATGATCATACATATAGGCATCACGTCCGAGACAAGTAGACCGATACTTTCTGCATCTACTACTATTACTCCACGCATCGACCGCTATCCAGCATGCATCTAGTGTATTGAGTTCATGACGAACAGAGTAACGATTTAAGCAAGATGACATGATGTAGAGGGATAAACTCAAACCAATGATGAAAACCCCATCTTTTTACCCTTGATGGCAACAACATGATGCGTGCCTCGCTACCTCTTCTGTCACTGGGTGAGGTCACCGCACGGTATGAACCCAAAACCAAGCACTTCTCCCATTGCAACAATCATAGATCAAGTTGGCCAAACAAAACCCACAATTCAAAGAGAATTGCAAGGATATGAAATCATGCATATAAGAGATCAGAAGAAACTCAAATAAGATTCATAGATAATCTGATCATAAATCCACAATTCATCGGATCTCCACAAACACACCGCAAAACAAGATTACATCGTATAGATATCCATGAAGATCAAGCAGAACTTTGTATTGAAGATCCAAGAGAGAGAAGAAGCCATCTAGCTACTAGCTATGTACCCGAAGGTCTATGGTGAACTACTCACGCATCATCGGAGAAGTCATGGTGTTGATGAAGAAGCCCTCTGTATCTGAATCCCCCCTCCGGCAGGGCACCAGAACGTGCCCCA
Source organism: Hordeum vulgare subsp. vulgare (assembly GCF_904849725.1). Lineage (NCBI taxonomy): Eukaryota > Viridiplantae > Streptophyta > Magnoliopsida > Poales > Poaceae > Hordeum > Hordeum vulgare. Next base: position 183,938,957 of record NC_058520.1, on the reverse strand, counting down.
GATGGGATCTTGCGGAGACAGAAGCTTGCGGCGGTAGAAAAGTATTTTCATTTTTCTCTTCGGCAGTTTTGGATTTTTTTCTTGATTTATTGGCGGAAGAGGTAGGGTAGACGTGCCACAGGGGGCCCACAAGCCTGCTAGGCGTGGCCCCCCTGGCCGCGCCTAGGGGGCTTGTGGGGTCCCCTGTTGGGCCCTGCCTTGGTTCTCAAGTCTGACGCGTATCTTCTTTTCCGGAAAAAATCTTTTCGGAAGTTTTATTCCGTTTGGACACCATTTAAAATCCTCCTCTCAAAAGGGTCAAAAACACGGAAAAAACTGGAACTGGCACTTGGCACTGAGTTAATAAGTTAGTCCCAAAAAAGATAAAAAAAGGCATACAAAACATCCAAAGTTTGACAAGATAATAGCATGTAACCATCAAAAATTATAGATACGTTGGAGACGTATCAAGCATCCCCAAGCTTAACTCTTGCTCGTCCTCGAGTAGGGAAGTGATAAAGATTGAATTTTTGATGTGGAATGCTACCTAGCATAGTTTTCCTTTGTAACTTCTTTAATGTGACATGAATGTTCAGATCCGTAAGATTCAAAACAACAGTTTGCTATTGACATGAAAACAATAATACTTCAAGCAAACTAGCAAGGTAATCATGATGTTTCGAAATAACAAGGCCAAAGAAAGTTATCCCTACAAAATCATATAGTCTGGCTATGCTCCATCATCCTCACACAACTAATTTAAATCATGCACAACCCCGGTATTGGCCAAGTAATTGTTTTCGCACTCTTACTTTCTCAAACCTTTTACAACTATCGCGCAATACATGAGCGTGAGCCATGGATATAGCACTAAGGTGGAATAGAGTGTGATGGTGGTTGTGAGACAAAAAAGGAGGAGATGGTCACATTGACTCGGTGCATTAAAGGGCTATGGAGATGCCCATTAATAGATATCAATGTGAATGAGTAGGGATTGTCATACAAAGGATGCACTAGAGCTATAAGTATGTGAAAGCTCAAAAGGAGAACTAGTGGGTGTGCATCCAACTTGCTTGCTCACGAAGACCTAGGGCAATTTGAGGAAGCCCATCGTTGGAATATACAAGCCAAGTTATATAATAAAGATTCCCACTAGTATATGGTGGTGACAAAACGAGAGGCTCTCAATCATGAAGAACATGGTGCTATTATGAAGCACAAGTGTGGAAAAAGATAGTAGCATTGTCCCTTCTCTCTTTTTATCTTTTTTTATTTGGGCTCTTTGGCCTCTTTTTTTATCTCTTCTCCTTTTTCTATTTGGGCTCTTTGGCCTCTCTTTTTTATTTTCTCACACGGGACAATGCTCTAATAATGACGATCATCACAGTTTTATTTACTCACAGCTCAAAGCTTAGAACGAGGATGACTCTATAGGAAATGCCTCCGGCAGTGTACCGGGATGTGCAACGATCTTGCTTGGTGTATGACATTGAAACATCTCGCTAGCTATCTTACGATCATGCAATGGCAACATGAGAGTGACGACACAACTCATGAGATGGAACGGTGGGAGTTGCATGGCAATATATCTCGGAATGGCTATGAAAATGCCATAGTAGGTAGGTATGGTGGTTGTTTTGAGGAAGGCATATGGTGGGTTTGTGTACTGGCGAAAATTGCGCGGCACTAGAGAGGCTAGCAATGGTGGAAGGTGAAAGTGCATCTATACCATGGACTCACATTAGTCATGAAGAAATCACATACTTGTTGTGAAAGTTTTTATTAGTAACCTAAACAAAGTGCTAAACACATATTCCTAGGGGAAGGGTTGGTAGGTGTTAACCATCGCGCGATCCCGACCGCAACACAAAGGATGACAATCAATAGATCAATTATGCTCCGAGTTCCTAACATAACGGTTCACCATACATGCATGTTACGGGAATCAGTAACTTCAACACAAGTATTTCTAGATTCACAACACCCTACTAACATAACTCTTAATATTACCACATCCACGTCTCAAAACTAATTGAGAGGAATCAACTTTTCTTTCTACTCAATGCACATGAAGATGGAGGTTTTTGTATCCTCTTTGGGTACCTATCACCTTTGGGACTACTTTCATAGCACAAACCAACTACCAAGTCACGCACCGCCGTGCTCTTAAAGATCTAAGTGAAGCACATAGAGCAAAATTATCTAGCTCAAAAGTTATAAGTGAAGCCCGATGAGCATTCTAGCAAATTCACGATGACTGCATGTATCTCTCAAAAGGTGTGCAACAAGGATGATTGTGACACAACAAAAAGAAAGGACGCTTACGATACAAGACGCTCCAAGCAAAACACATATTATGTGGTGAATAAAAATATAGCTCCAAGTAATGTTACCAATGGATTGAAGACGAAAGAGGGGATGCCTTCCCGGGGCATCCCCAAGCTTAGTAATTTTGGTGTCCTTGAATTTGGCTTGGGATGCCTTGGCATCGCCAAGTTTGAGCTCTTTCCACTCTTTATTCCTTTGTCCATGAGAACATCACCCAAAACTTGAAAACTTCACAACACAAAACTTAAACAGAAACTCATGATATCATTAGCACAAGAAAACAAACTACCACCTCTTTAGGTACTGTAGCAACTTGAATTCTATTCATATTGGTGTTAGATTACTGTATTCTCACTTTTCCATGGTAGTACCCCCCGATACTATCCATAGTTTCATCAAAACAAGCAACCAACTCAACAAAAACAGAATCTGTCAAAAACAGACCAGTCTGTAGCAATCTGTATACTTCATATACTTCTGGTACCTCGAAAATTCTGAAAAATTACGACTGCCTCGGAAAAAGGCATATCAACCCGAAGCAAAGATAATCAACTCAAAAGCTCTTTCTGAATAAAAATGAAAAATAATCTCGTGAGAAAAAAGTTTTTGTCTTTTTCCAGCAGGATCAAACAACCATCACCAAGACTAGTCATAATGGTTTTGCTTGGCTCAAACAGAAAAAGAAACACAAAGTACACAATCATAACAGAATTACTGTGGTGTGGACGCAACAAAACAAAAAAGCGAAAAATCAAAGATAAATTCATTGGGTTGCCTCCCAACAAGCGCTATTGTTTAACGCCCTTAGAAAGGCAATGATAATTCAATGATGCTCACACAAAAGACAAGAATTGAAGCACAATGAGAGCATCATAAAGCATGTGAAAATCACATCTAAGTCTAACATACTTCCTATGCTTAGGCATTTTATAGGAAAACAAATTGGCAAGACAACCAATAGTTACCAAATGCAAGGAAGAAGAAAGAGACAATAGCAATCTCAACATAACGAGAGGTAATTTGGTAACATGAAAGTTTCTACCACAATATTTTCCTCTCTCATAGCAATTACATGTGGGATCATAATCAAATTCAACAATATAGCTATCACAAAGGATATTCTTTTCATGATCCACATGCAGGCAAAGTTGACGCTCTTCAAAAATAGTGGGATTATCATCAACTGAAGTCATGACTTCTCCAAATCCATTTTCAATATTATTGCAAATATCATATTCATCATGAGGCTTAAACAAATTTTCAAGATCATAAGTAAAATCATTACCCCAATCATGATCATTGCAACAAGTAGTGGACATAGCAAAACTAGCATCCCCAAGCTTAGGGTTTTGTATATTTTTAGCATGATTGTCACTAATAGAATTTATAGTGAAACCATTGCAATCATGCTTTTCATTCAAGGAGCCCTCGTGAATCACTTCATAAATTTCTTCATCACGATTTTCAGATTCACGCATCTCAAGCAAAACTCCATAGAGAAAGTCAAGTGCACTCAACTCACTAGCAATTGGATCAACATAATTAGATCTCTTAAAGAGATTAGCAAGTGGATGAGGATCCATATCACTAGATTTTCAGCAAGCGAAGATGCAAGCATATTGAAGGCACATAGCACACCTGTGAATAGAAAGAAAGCGAAAGAAAAGGGAAAATGAAAAAGGCAATTATTTTTGTTTTTGAGAAGTGAGGGAGAGGAAAACGAGAGGCAAAAAAGTAAATGCAAGAGATGAGTTTCCGACACTTACTTGGATGAGCTTCACCTAGAACTAGATCCTCCCCGGCAACGGCGCCAGAAATTGGCACGTTGACGGGAGACTATTCTTGACTTGATCCTCCCCGGCAACGGCGCCAGAAATTCTTCCACTACGGCGACAGAAATCCTTCTGTCGTCTCTTGAGCTTGCGTTGGTTTTTCCCTTGAAGAGGAAAGGGCGATGCAGCACAGGAGCAGTAAGTATTTTCCTCAGTTTGAGAACCAAGGTATCAATCCAGTAGGAGAATCGCATCAAGTCCGAAGTACCTGCGCAAAAACAAAAGAGCTTGCACCCAACGCTATAAAGGGGTTGTCAATCCCTTCAAGATTGATTGCAAAGTGAGATCTGAAGGCAGAAAGTGCAACGAAGTAAAATTGTAAGGCTGAAAATATGGTGTGAAGTAGACCGGGGGCCATAGTGTTCACTAGAGGCTTCTCTCAAAATAGCAAATAATACGGTGGGTGAAGAAATTACTATCGAGCAATTAATAGAACCGCGCAAAGTCATGATGATATCCAAGGCAATGATCATACATATAGGCATCACGTTCGAGACAAGTAGACTGATACTTTCTGCATCTACTACTATTACTCCAGACATCGACTGCTATCTAGCATGCATCTAGTGTATTGAGTTCATGACGAACAAAGTAACGCTTTAAGCAAGATGACATGATGTAGAGGGATAAACTCAAACCAATGATGAAAACCCCATCTTTTTACCCTTGATGGCAACAACATGATGCGTGCCTCGCTACCCCTTCTGTCACTGGGTGAGGTCACCGCACGGTATGAACCCAAAACCAAGCACTTCTCCCATTGCAAGAATCATAGATCAAGTTGGCCAAACAAAACCCACAACTCGAAGAGAATTACTAGGATATGAAATCATGCATATAAGAGATTAGAAGAAACTCAAATAAGATTCATAGATAATCTGATCATAAATACACAATTCATCGGATCTCGACAAACACACCGGAAAAGAAGATTACATCGGATAGATCTCCATGAAGATCACAGAGAACTTTGAATTGAAGAGCCAAGAGAGAGAAGAAGCCATCTAGCTACTAGCTATGGACCCGAAGGTCTATGGTGAACTACTCACGCATCATCAGAGAGGTCATGGTGTTGATGAAGAAGCCCTCTGTATACGAATACCCCCTCCGGCAGGGCACCAGAACGTGCCCCAGATGGGATCTTGCGGAGAGAGAAGCTTGCGGCGGCGGAAAAGTATTTTTCGTTTTTCTCTTTGGCAGTTTTGGATTTTTCTGGATTTATAGGCGTAAGAGGTAGGGCAGACGTGCCACACGGGGCCCACAGGCCTGCTAGGCGCGGCCCCCCTGGCCACGCCTAGGGGGCTTGTGGGGTCCCTTGTTGGCCGCTGCCTTGGTTCTCAAGTCTGACGCGTATCTTCTGTTCTGGAAAAAATGTTTTTGAAAGTTTTATTCCGTTTGGATACCGTTTAAAATCCTCCCGTGAAAAGGGTCAAAAACACGGAAAAAATAGGAACTGGCACTTGGCACTGAGTTAATAATTTAGTCCCAAAAAAGATAAAAAAGGCATACAAAACATCCAAAGTTTGACAAGATAATAGCATGGAACCATAAAAAATTATAGATATGTTGGAGACGTATGAGGTAGCTCACAAGGACTAACCATTGAAGAACATGATTGGAGAGAAGACATCACCTAGCTACTGGTCATGGACTCATGGTCCAAGGAGGACTACTCACGACACATCTGGGAAGCGTCCATGGCGGTGGAGAAGCTCCCGGAGGTCAATCCTCCCTCCGGCAGGGTGACGGGAAGAGGTCTCCTGACGCTCCCGATCTCGGAAGCGCTGCGGCGGCGGAACGATGGAGGCCAAAGGAGGGCACCAGAGGAGGTGGGGCCCACCCAGGCGACCTCTTGGCGTGGCCTAGGGCCTGGCCGCGCCAGCAGGCCGCCTGGGAGGCCCCTGGCCCCCCTCTAGCCCTCCTTCGGTGATCCCAAAGCTTTTGTTTCGCTGATTTTTTTATATATTTTTCTGGAATTTTTCGGGCTTTGGAAAATTGGGTAAAAGCCCCTGCAAAAAATACATCACATGACAGAAACTGGCACTGGGTGCACTGAGTTAGTAGGTTAGTCCAAATATGTGTAAAATGATATAAAAGTGTAGCAAAACATATAACAATGTCACCCAAAAGATCATGGAACAAGCAGAAATTACAGATACATTTGGGACGTATCAACATCACCAAGCTTAATTTCTGCTCGTCCTCGAGTAGATAAATGATAACAGAATAATTTCCGTGGTGACATGCTAACACACATATAAGAACTTCAAAGTAAATCAAGTGAGATATGCAATTCAAGTCAAGACAATAACAAGCAATAGCCTATATCTAGTATTGAATTTAGCAAAGTAAGAACATAAAGGTGCAAGAGCTCTCGCTGTCCATGACTCGAATGTCTCCAAATGGTGTTTGCGTGCAAGAAGTGGGACATGGGTTCAGAGATGAAATATTTTTAATTGAGAAGTCAATGTACTAAACCTCACACTTAGTGTCCTTCGGGATCTTATTTTGACTCATCCCGAGACCACTTGTCAGGCACAAGTCAAAATGATCCTCTCCCTTTCGATTTTGAGCACTCATGCAATGGATGAGCGTAAGCAAGATATGTTGGCACTTAGGATGGCAAATAGAATAATGATGGGGAAGGAAGACAAAAAGGTGTGAAAGGATTACATCAATGAGGACAACCATAGGCGAGAGAAAGGCAAATGATAGATATGATGTGAGGAGTAGGGATTGCCATGTAACAGATGCACATATGAGCTAAGGTAAGCTCTCCAATGGAACTAGTGGGGGTGCATCCAACTTGTTTGCTCATGAAGACCTAGAGCTCATTTGAGGAGGCTCATCATTGGAATATGCAAACCAAGTTCTATAGTGTAAAGATCCCCACATAGTTATGCATGAATGCTAATCTCTATGTAGTACCAATATAGTAAAGGAGTATGAGTGTGGATCTTTCAAAAGGAATAGTATTGTTGCCCCCTTCTCTCTTTTTATTTGTTTTTCTCTTCTTTTTATTTTTATTTTTTTGTGGCCTCTTTGGATCTTTCTTTTATCTCTCATTTGTCCTCTTTGGGATCTTTTGTTTGTCCTCTTTGGGATCTTTTCCTCACTTAAGGGCAACACTCTATATTTTACATGAATAGAAAGAAAAATCGTCACACTTTATAAGAAGTACTCAACATAAAGATAAGTGAAAACTATCATAATGTATGCAAATGTATGCCTCTGCCAGTGTAGCAGGATATGCAATGATACTAGCGCGTCATGTAGCAGTAATAAGGGCAAGGCCCAACTATCATCCGGCTCTATGGTCAAGCAAAAGCATGTATGACATGAAGATCAAGTCATGAGATGATAGATGTTACATGGCAATGTATCTCGGAAAGGCTATGGAAATGCCTTAATAGGTAGGTATGGTGGTTGTTTTGAGGAAAGATATAGTGAGGCTTATGTATGACAGAGCGTATCATGTCATGCGTTTGGCTGCACCGGCAGAGTTTGCACCAACTCCAAATGTGAGAAAGGGCAATGCACGGTACCGAAGAGGCTAGCAAAATATGGATGGTGGAAGTGCCAACAATCGAATACTCACATTAGTCCAAAGAACTCATACACTTATTATCGGTAACTCCCTATCTAGTTAGGAAATTCACAAAGAGACAAGTACCCCGGGGAGGAATATTTGGGCGTTTGGTTATCCTTGCGCATCCTCGACTCATGGTAACGTGAGGGTACTCTATATGTTCCAACCCCTCTAGAGATTAGCGATCAATTAAGTAGATAGAGTTCTCAACTAATTTTTAGTTTTTAAAAAACCCACGGATTTCCCAAAATACGACACCTATCACTAATAGGCTCAAGCTCTTGGCACCAATAGTCCAAACATTACTCAAATCAATACCTCAAAACTATTGCAAGTTACTACTATACTTAAATAGCAACCTCAGTTACCTACTTATGCAAGACACACAACTCAGTGCAACAAGACAACTCTTTAAACAAGATAAGCATGATAACTCAAGAGAGTTCCAAAATCAACCTAAATAAAAGCTCTTAAGAAGATAAGCATGAAAGCTAAGAGCTAAGCATGACAGTAGCTACGAAAAGATGAAGAACACACAAAAAGAATAAGCATGAAAACCTATGTTGTGTTTCAGAGTGGAATGAATCGTGTCTCTCTCCCAAACAAGGTAGGCTAGGTTCTGACTTGTTATGAACAACAATCAAAACTAAAACAAACTAAAAAGCAAATAGCGGGACGCTCCAAGCATAGCACATATCATATGAAGTGATAAAAATATAGTATGGAGATGGACAACCTGATGATTGTTGATAGAGAAGGGGATGCACGGGGACATCCCCAAGCTTAGACGCTTGAGTCTTCTTTGAATAATTCTTGGTATGCATGGGGGAATCCCCAAGCTTGAGCGTTCGACACTCCTTTATCTTCTTTCATCATCTCTCCTATCGCAATACTTGAAAACTCCCTTCATACAAAACTCATCATAAGCTGATTAGAGTAGTTAGTTCGCTTAATAAAATAATTCAATACCTGCTGGAAATAAAGATTCACATGAAAAGATACAGATTATCATGAATGCCAAAAGATTTTTGCAAATAAAAAAACAAGCTTAGGATTCGCAAAACAATGAAAACACAAAACATGGCAGAATCTGTGAAAAACAGAACATCAGGTAGTAAATAATTTATTCGGGGCACTTCTGCAATTCAAATCAAAACCTGAGAACAGATGCCAGAAATAAAATTATATAGAGCATGTTGTCAAAAACATTCTGAACAAAAAGATGATCGGATGACTTTTGGCAAATTTTTCCGTCAAGCAGGCATAATCAGTTTCTGGACAGCATGTCACAATTCTTGATCTTTCTTGCAATCGGAGGCTATAACTTGGCACAAAGCTTAAAAATAAAGATACAATGATGTTGCTACAGTAGTAACACACATCAAGACCACTAAAAACTAAAAGTAAAAAAAAAAAAAAGTAAAGATAACAAGGGTTGTCTCCCTAGAGCTCTTTCTTTATAGCCATAAAGGTAGGCTTACGATTTTAATGATACTCTCGTAGGAATAAGAGTTGTAGAACAAAAGAGAGCATTAAGAAGCAAATACCAAACACATTTAAGTCTAACGTGCTTCCTATGCAAAGGAATATTGCAATAGAATAATTCATTGAAGCAAAAATCAATAAGCATAGGAAGGCAAAACAAGTGCAGCTTCAAAACCTTTGACATAAAGAGAGGGAACTTGATCTTATTGAAATATCTATAAGCATATGTTCCGTTCTCATAATAATTTTCAGTGAGATCATGAATAAACTCAACAATATAAGTCTCACATAAAGCATTGTTACCATGATCCACATGGACTTCATGAAGAGGATAAAACTTGGAGTAAAAGAGAGACTGAATCTCTTCCCAATCCCGTAGGTGAGAATCATCTAGTAGCCTATACCATTCCAATGATTTTCCTTTCAGTGACAAGGCAAATAATTTCCTCATGACTCCATATCTTGTCAAACCTGAAATATTAAACAACTCACAAAGTTCTGTAAGTTTCAACAAATGAATACTAGGATTGACTGTTCCATCTCCTGCATAACAATCATTCCTAATTATTTCAATTATCCCAAGTGGTATTTTGAATGGGATACATTCAGTAGGTGGAGGAGATTTCTTGTGACACCCTGAATTTGGTGCTAGAGTAATCTGAGGATTAAAATAATCCAATTATGATTACTGATGGAATCAATAGTGATTCAAATTCCTTGCAATTCAAAATCATCTGAAAAGTGAAATTAAAAGTTTTGCAAACGAGTAAATAAAAATCATGCATAGGTTTGAAAATTTCGTTGGGTATTTCTAAAAATGCAAACACATCTTTGCAAATGTTTACGTGCCCCTAAAACAATTAACAAATGTTTGGGATTATAATTTTTTCTATTGTTTTCAGAAGGTCTCCAAATTTAATTGTGACTATACCAAATATTGCAATGCAAATATTGGGCATGTTCACTTATTTTTGTAATGGTCATTTATTACTAATCTTTAAAACATAACAGTCTATTTAAAAAGATTTAAAAAAAGAAAGAAAAAAAAGATAAAAAAAGAAACCTCCGGCCCAACTGGGCCAATCGGCCGAGCATGCCGGCCAACCCCACAACTTACTTCCACCAGGGGGTATAAAACCCCCAAGGATACCTAGCGCTACCCCCCCCCCCACTCCGAGTTCCCACACGCCGCCGCCACACCCCACCAGCCACGAGGGGAACCCTCCCCTCGATCCCTCTCACTCCCTTGGCTCGCTCCCCTCGTCACCCCCACCTCGCGTGAGCCCCTGCCTCCCCCTCGCTCCACCAGATCGCCCCGAGCCCAGCCTCCTAGCGCTCCCACCGAAGCCCCTCACCACCTGCGCCTCACGCTCCTCCCTGCCTGGCCCTAGCCCCGCCCCTCACCGCCGGCCGTTGCTGCACCCTGCCGCCTCGCACCTACCCGTTCCTCCTTGCCACCGGCCCTCCCCACGTCGAAACCGCGTCGCCTCCCCATCGGCCGGCTCCCCTCCGCACCGACGCCAACGGAGCCACCCCGTCGACCTCGCCGGCCCTCCTTCAGGCTCCCCTGAATCCCCGCCACATCACCGGTCGACCCCCTGATCCTCCAATGCCGGCCGGCCCTTCGGCCCCTTCTCCGCCAGGCCAGCTCCCTCGCCCTACTGCACCACTTGGCAACCGAAGCCCCGCGGAGGCCGAGTTCACACGTCGCCCCCAACTCATCTCCACCACGCTGGAGCTCCCCGCCGACTCTCTCCGCCACCGGATCCACCTCAACTGCAGCTCACCTCCACCAGACCCATCCGTCGCTCGCTGTCGCCTCCTCCCGACGCACACTGCCACTCCCCAATAGGAGATGTGAGGCCGCTTCTCACCTTCTTCCTCCCCCATCGCCGGCCTCGCGCCATTCCGGCCGTTGCACCGCCCTTGCTTCCTGGCTTCCCTGGCCACCGCGCCCCTCGCCCCTGGCCCCTGGTTCTGCCCCCCTGGACACCCCAACCAGCTGGTTAGTGGGGGGATTAACCTCCCCCACTAATCCCTTTTTTCTTTTGTTTTGTGTGTATGACAAGGGGCCCCAGGAACACCACCCCCTCTAAACTGTTAAAAAATGGAAATATATATATATATAATAAATAGTTTACTTAATTATTTAATTAATTAGTGAATTAATTAATTAATGAATTTATTACTCCCTCCGTCACGGTTTAGTAGGCGCGCATGAGCAATTTCTCCGACCAAGGTAAATCTTGATTGGCTTTATATTTTTTGCAAGTGCTCACACAATAATCGCAAGGCGCCTAAATATTTGAGAAGATAATGCACAATAACTCACACAACCACTAAACTAGGAGTGCATGCAGCCTACTAGTACTCCCTCCATCACAGTTTATAAGGCATGTATGTATACCTAGGTCGTCAGTTTGACCAACTTAATGAGAGGCATATATTACAAAAATATATCATTAGAAACTTTAGATGTTCTATTTTCTAATGATATAATTTTTATATTAAATAATATATTTTATATATGTTAAATTGATGACCTAGGTATACGTGCACGCCTTATAAACTATGACGGAGGGAGTACTTCTAATTAATCAAGCATTAAATGTCACACGCCTTATACTTCTTCTATTCTCGAAATGCATGTAAACGGAACCGCGCCTTCTAAACCGTGATGGAGGAAGTAGTAAATATATGATAAAGAGAAATTAGTAATCTGTTAATATAGATAAATAATTATCCTAACAGAATATGACACGTGGGCCCCCATTAAATTAATCTGATTAATTAATAATTAACCCTAATAAAAAATTGTGTCTATGACACATGGGACCCACTTGTTAGAGTTGACCAGTTAACTGCTGATGTCTGCATGGCATCATGCTGATGTCATAAAAGCATTTAATTGAATTAATTAAATCTGTTTTTTATTCCTAATATTAATAAAACTTTAAAAATTAATATTAATTAAACCATAGCTTAGATGAAAATATTTTCAACAAGAAAGTTGATCAGCAGAACGAGATGAACCCGGATACACTTTCCGCTCGTGTGTCACGCGGCCCTAGCATATCAAACGTGGAACTTTTCCATCGTCTTCGTCCGACCGGTAGTAGCCACACACCCAGGAAATATCATGTGATATTTTCCCGACCCGTCCACGACGGAAGTTACTGCGTTAGCTCATGCCTAGCGCTGCCTTTAAGCCACGCCTTGCTTTGTGATGTTTTTGTTTGTTCTGTTATTTATTGTGTTCCCCCTTCACTACTTCCTTTCTGGTAGGCCCCGAGATCGATGATGATCCGGTGATCGACTACTTCCCGGTCGAGGATCCGTTTTGTCTGTAGAGCAACAACGCAAGCAAAGCCCCCTTGATCATTCATATATCGTCTATTTTTTCTCCCTCATGCTTGCATTAGAATTTTGCTACTGTTGTAGTTCGCTCCTATATCTGATGCATAGCCTGTTTTTGATAAACTGCTACTTTCAGTACTGCACCTTAAAACTGTTTAGTATAAGTGGAACAGTCATCCCCTCTGACCCCTTAGTCTAGTTGCCTCGCCTTATTGTCAAGTCTCGATCCCAGATCGACGAGCCAGAACCGACACAACACTTACACCCCCCTTAGTTGTACGACGCTGCAGAGCTACTATCGTGTGCCGAGGGTGACACCTCGCGAAGTACTCCTGATGATACCTCTGAAGTGCAGCTAGTCGGTCATGGTTATCAAGGGTGATTCCTCCTTCACCACGCCCGACGATGTCTCAATCGTGCAACCCCTCAAGTGTGTGACCCTCGAGGGTGATTCCTCTAAGTCCACCTTGACGGTTACATCGTTCGGAATCCAACGAGGGTGATACCTCGGATTCCCCCCGATGATTACAACCACACAGTTACTTGACCATGTTACTGGGATCATTGGTGAATAGATGTTAGGGTGGTTGATTCCTGTGTGCATGTGTCGATGACTTATTTAAAATGATAATGGATTTGGGTATTTAATCTGGGTTGGTTGGAAGGCCTTATTAAACACTAACCGCTTGGGTGGGAAGAATTATGGGTACTCAACGTCGTGGTATCAGCCGAAGCTTTTCAGACGTCAGCAATGGAGCGGCGCGCGCATGATTAGTCCCGAGATGCATCACGCTTGTGTTAAGGGGTGCTAGGACTGACATCGGCCGCCCTCGCATCGTGCAGGAGCGCGGAGGGCAAGTGGGCCCATGAACCTATTGTGCTTAGGAGTTAGATCGGCGAGCTGGCCTCTTTGTTGAGCTTAGGTGGGGCTGCACGTGTCGATATTCCGAGGCCGGGCATGACCCAGAAAAGTGTGTCCGACCAGAGTGTTATCGAGCGCGGCGGGAAATATGTTGTGCACCCCTGCACGGAAGAAATGAACTATTCAGATAGCCGTGTCCACGGTTACAGGACGACTTGGAGTTGTGCCCGGATCTTATACAACTACAGTGGTTACTTAACTGGAATTAGTTGCCCCGGGATTGGTCCCTCGCAGGGAGTCGAGGGAGGATCTCTGGGCGTGACCTCATAGTAATATTGTTGCAACAATATGACTATTAATTGTGTTACCTGTTCTACTCTCGTCTATTGCTGCAAGACCCCCTGAAGATGCTATTCTTCGATAGGACTAGGCCTTTTCTCTCTATTCTCGCATTGCTGCAGTCAGTCCACATATAAACCCCTCCGTTGATACTGATGCATACTTAGCATAGTTCTGATGTCAGTCTTGCGAGTACTTTGGATGAGTACTGAGCATTGCTTTGCTCCCCCTTTGTCCCCTTGATACGTTGCTGCGACAAGATGATGGAGCCCAGGAGATGGAGTATCCCGCCGACAACGACTGCTACCACGATGGTGCCTGCTACTTCGGGGAGGCCGCTGAAGACCAGGAGTAGTTAGGAGGTTTCGAGGCAGGAGGCCTCGCCTTGTTCGATCGTGTATCTTTTGTGCTTGCCTTCTCTAAGAAACCCCTTGTTTAATGTTTGTACTCAGATAATGTTGCTTCTGATGACTCGTGTGCTTTCGAGCTTCTGTATTCTAGCCCTCGAGGCCCGTGGCTTGTAATATGAAGCTTGTATGTTTTATTTGTGTCTAGAGTTGTGTTGTGATATCTTCTCGTGAGTCCTTGAGTTTGACCGTACGCATTTGCGTGTATGATTAGCGTATGATTAAATTGAGGGCACCACAAGTTGGTATCTGAGCCGACTACTTGTAGCTAGCCCCCTTTCCAACTCCTTGGCCGAAGTTGAGTCCAGTGTTTGAAAAACTTACTAACTTTGATGCTGTGGCTTACAGGCCGACATCTCAATTGGGTGGTATTAGTATCTCTTACTCCTTTTCTATACTCTGGGTTCTATTCTCTCTTCTCTTTCGGGTTAAACATTTTGCTAACTCTTACTCTAGGTTCTCGTAAATACTTCCTCATGGAGAACCCCGCAATTCCAGACGATGGCTTGATTCCTCAGAAGACTCCGAAGATACTCTCTGATGTTCTCTCGAGAGCTGTTGCTCATCGCTTCTGTGATTTCCCTTCCTCCGTCAACCCCTATGGATAATGACATACCAATATCGTTCATATTATCTTTTCCAATTGCTCTTGTTTTGCAAGATGCAATGAATTATCTTATCGGGGATTCACCCATCATCAATTGTCATGGGTTTCGAAAGTTCTTCGAATTGCTATTCGATCTTTCGAAATCCTCAGTAGCCTATTGCTCTTGACCTTTCTCACTTGCTTGCATTATGGTTAAATCCATTATGTCTAGCCGCATTCATTAAATTCCTTTGTGATTTTCCTATGATCTTATTGATTCTAACTTTTTGTGAATGCACACAATCATGTTGATACTCATAAATTATCTTTTCGGCTCAGACGTCCTTCCAGACAAAGCTGGTTCTCGAAAAATCAACTTTGGTTGGTTGTCCATCTAAGTCCATTCAACTTACTTGAATTTGATCGGAGCATCTGATTATGATACAGCAACATGGAAATCCTAATTCCTTTGGTAATTAAGTATCAATATTTTTCAGATGTTCTATAACCCGATGCATTGCATCCTATCTCCCTGTGATTGAGTACCGATACTCACTTCAGATCCTTTGTGGACTGCCAGACTAATTCTAGGTTATTTTCCGACGACATCCTTTGCTTTCGAAAATTCTTGTGATTGCTTCCCCTGACACATGATGCCATTGGTAAATTGTGTTTCTCCCTCTGATAGACTGTATCATATGCTTTTAGCGGCCATGCTCTATTGTCAATGCATGTGTTAATTACTCTTGGAGTTTATGGTATTTGTTCCTAAGATGCCCCGATGGGTCGAACCTATGCCTTCCTAAATCAATATGAACCGAAGAGTTTTCACGAGTCTTACTCTTCTGGTGTTTTGCCAGATAATCTTTCCAAGCTACAACCTGATCAAAGGCGAGGAGTAAATGGCACGTGATGCAGTGATGAAATGGGAGTCGACCTTGAACTTGTGTTCATGCCCATGGAAACGACGTTGCTCTTACCATAGAAGCTTCTCGTATCAATAATCATTCATTATATGATTTGATCTGGTATCTGTGTTTCCGTACTTTGCCATCGTGGTTCCGACCATGATGTCCTACCTTGATTTCATTCTTAGACGAGTTGAAGTACTTGCCTTCTTCAGATCAATACATCGGTCCAAGCCTTAATGTTGATCTACCTCCGAGTATTATCCGTCATATCCCGAGGTTATCACGGAGCTACATAACTTCTTGTGAGCTCCTCGTCAACTATGATATTTCCATTAATTCGAGATTTCCTCGTGTTTTGAGTTATTGGACACTCAAGGATATTGATAGCTGAATCGAGTACGCATTGCGATCCAACAACTCTTAGTAATATTCTTTGCTTATGAGTTTGTGGTCAATGATGTCACTCCAAGTTATTAAGCTTCATCATCATCGTCATAATGGAGATTGACCATGCTATCTATGCCCACCTTGTCTGGAACACATTTCCAACTGTGCGTTAAGCTCACATCGAGCTTTCCACATCATATTGGTTGTTTTGAAAGGCAATTTTGATTCTCAGCTAGCAATCTTAACTATGTTTCCGACAACCTTTCGCCTCATCATTTCCTTGCTTGATGTCGGCTATGAATGACTACATCTTCATGAAACTTCTCAACAAATGTGTCGTGATCGATCATCAGCATTCTGAACTCTTCCTGGGTATCAATCAGATTCTTGATGATAAGAACTACTATCCTTTCCCCTCGATGATTTGTGTTATCATTGACAAACCTTATTGCCTTCCCTCCAACACAAACTTGATCATGTTTTGTGTTGTCCCTTAAGTTCCTTGCTATTCAGCTTATGTTTTCTTCTACCTTGGAGTATTACTATATTTTATGTCAAGAATGTTGTGCGGATTGCACGCGTCTTAAGAATTCTTGATATGGTAATACTTCTCGCCATCACCATTCATTTCTTGGTCCCGTGTTGTTTGAAAACGGAATACCAACAAGTGAACTTTGATGTGTGATCCCAATACTTCTGACAACCCTATCGTTTTGAAGTTAATGACTGATAGTTTCAGTCTCGGTGTGTTGGTTGTCGACTCACCATTCTAACATTCGTCGTGCTACTCAGTCCATATTGCTGAGTGCAACCTTCGACCAATGTTTAATTGTTGTTGTTCCCTCGAGCATACGTCATTATATCATTTGAGTTGACAAATGGTATCTCCTTGCCCTTATAATTTTGGAAATTCATCCCTATCGAAATCTTGAGGAATTGTTGTTGAGCCCATCGGCCGCACACTCAAGTTCTCCATGGTTCGTGATGAAGCTTTTGAAAGCACTATCTTTGTGCCTTGCTCATGAAGGATATGTTTGGTAGAAGAAGTGTTTTCCCAAGGTTCACGTGCAATCATGTAGCCGTGAATATATGAAAGTTTTGTTTTGCTTCCTCTAGGATCATACCAAATAATTCATGCATGTGCGAAGTGTTATATGTTTTGAATATTTGTTATCTTCACTTCATATAACTTCTCTTAGCATGCCAAGCCACTGACTGATTTGATCAAGGAAAAGAAGTTCTTTCATAAGAGCTAATTGAGGCTTACGTAAGGGCCTTGATATCCTCGATGATGGTTCTCAAATCAGAACTCGGTTGCATTGTGTTGTAAGAATTCCACGTGGGCACGAATGTCTTGACATTGTGTTCATATACGTTACAATCCATATCATAATCCAATACTTGCTTCCGAAGTTCATATCCCGAGAATCTTGCGTTGTCATCTCGTTTGTTTTCGGTGGTCCCCCTTTCTTCTCACGCACCATGAGACTCGGGTATCCTGACACCAATCAGATCTGAATCTCGGGCAGATATGATGGTTGGAACATTTTCCAATAATTATAACTTTGGTCTTATATAACCCGGTACGGTGATGTCTTGGCTGGCACACCTGGCCGAATGACCTATTGTTATAATTTCTTCGATGTGTAAGGTTGGCCATTCTACCATGAGGAAATTGTAGGACTAAGTTTTATAAGTTGTTCCTCATGGATCCTTTTGTATACCCAAGGTCCGACCTTTATCGGATGGCCATGTCGATGCTACCCCGAAGCACGGATGTGGTACTTCAAATTCCAGCAGGAACATTGGAAGCGCAATGCTCAATTGTTCTTGATCGATTATCCAACCCTTATGGTATGGGTAAACATCATGATTCTTCTTGCCTATTTATCTAAATGGTTATGTACTTGATGACCTATCACGTATACCATACCCTATTTTCCCTCGGGAATGGTATACTTTAATACTTGTGTGTGTGAACACATTTTCCCTTCCCCATTGGCCTGTTTGACCTTTCTTGTGGCATAACTTATCTAAGCAGTGTTAATTCCCTCCTTAGGTAAATATCTCGGTATACAACTCCGTCAGTAAAACCTTGTTACTATTGTGGATAACATTTTCGTAGTCGTCGGTGGACGAGAGCCTTGCCTATTGGTCCACCTCGTTTCACCGAGCAGGAAAATGGTTCTAGTCGTCCCCCACCCTTGGTACCGATGTTGTTGCCAACATAACTGACATGTTATCCTCTGACGTGTCTTGCTACCAATACCATACAAGATGTCACCCTCTGCCTACTCTCGGCCCACATGGTGTACCCATAACATAAAGTTCCACAGGATCGAAACCTGACTCTCCTGTACATCGTTGACTTCTAGGCATCCTTTACACTTGGCTTCGTATGGAATTCCAGAGCCACCGTTCAATGGACCAATCACTCTTCGGTCCAGATGTTATCCAACATGCTAAATATCAGGTCAGTTCTATTCATGACAGTCTCAAGGCTGCTCATTCTCGTCACAAGAGTTAGTATGACCGTCATCAACAAGATATGGTCTATCAACATGGCGAAAAGGCTTATCTTCGTGTCACACCAATGAGAGGTACACACCATTGTGGGATCAAGGGCGAGTTAGCTCCTCACTATATTGGTCCTTTCACTATTCTCGAAAGGCGTGGAAAAGTAGCTTATCAATTGAAACTGTCGGCGAACCTTTCTCACGTTCACGATGTCTTCCATGTGTCTCAGCTCCGCCGCTGCTTCAAGGATCCTATTCAAGCAGTGGATCATGATATGTTGAGCTGCAACAAGACCTCTCTTATAAAGAGCATCCGGTCCGCATTCTCGACCAGGCTAAACATTCGACTCATCGCAAAGTCACCAAGTTCCTTAAAGTGCAGTGGTCAAATCATTCTGAAGATGAAGCCACTTGGGAACGCGAGGATCATCTTCGTGATGAATACCCTCAGCTCATTCCTTCTACCTCTTAATTCTCGGGATGAGAATTTTTGTTAGTAGGGGAGAATTGTGACACCCTGAATTTGGTGCTACAGTAATATGAGGATTAAACTACTCCAATTATGATCACTATTGGAATCAACCCTGATTCAAATTCCCTGCAATTCAAAATCATTTGAAAAGTGATATTAAAAGTTTTGCAAACCAGTAGATAAAAATCATGCATATGTTTCAAATATTCGGTGGGAATTTCTAAAAATGCAAACACATCTTTGCAAATGTTTAGGTGCCCCTAAAAACATTTAACAGATGCCAGAACAATTATTAAGTGCCTTTTGGGATTATAATATTTTCTATTGTTTTCAAAGGGTCTCCAAATTTAATTGTGACTATACCAAATATTGCAGTGCAAATATTGGGCATGTTCACTTATTTTTGTAATGGTCATTTATTACTAATCTTTAAAACATAATAGTCTATTTAAAAAGATTTTTTTAAGAAAGGAAAATAAAAAAGATAAAAAAACCCGACCAAACTAGGCCAATCGGCCCAGCAAGCCGGCCAACCCCCACAGTCCACTTCCACCGGGGGGTAGAAAAACCCACAGGGAAACCTAGCGCTACCCCGTGACTCCCAGTTCCCACTATCCCTCTCACTCCCCTGGCTCGCTCCCCTCGTCACCCCCACCTCTCGCGAGCCCCTTCCTCCCCTCGCTCCACCAGATCGCCCTGAGCCCAGCCTCCGAGCGCTCCCACCGAAGCCCCTCGCCACCTGCGCCTCACGCTCATCCCTGCCTGGCACTAGCCCCGCCCCTCACCGTCGGCCGCCGCTGTGCCCTACCGCCTTGTACCGACCCACTCCTCCCTACCATCGGCCCTGCCCACGTCGGAACCGCGCCGCCTCCCCATCGGCCGGCTCCCCTTCGCACCGACGCCACCGGAGCCACCCCGTCGACCTTGTCGGCCCTCCTTCAGGCTCCCCCAAATCCCCGCCACATCACCGGTCGTGCCCCTGATCCTCCAACGCCGGCTGACCCTTCGGCCCCTTCTCCGGCAGGCCGCCCCCCTCACCCTGCTGCACCACTTGGCAGCCGAAGTCCCGCGCCGGCTGAATTCACACGTTGCCCCCAACTCGTCTCCACCACGCCAGAGCTCCCCGTCGACTCCCTCCGCCACCTGATCCACCTCAACCGCAGCTCACCTCCACCGGACCCCTCCATCGCCGGCTGTCGCCTCCTCCCCACGCACACTGCCACTCCCCTACAGGCCGCCTCTCTCCTTCTTCCTCCCCCCATCGTCGGCCTCGTGCCATTCTAGCCGTTGCACCGCCCTGCTGGCCGCCCGTGCTTCCCGACTTCCCTGGCCATCGCGCCCCTGACCCCTGGCCCCTGGTTCTGGCCCCATGGACACCCCAACCACGTGTTTAGTGGGGGGGGGGATTAACCTCCCCCACTAACCCCTTTTTCTTTTCTTTTGTGTGTATGAAACGGGGGCCGAAGAACACGACCCCCACTAAACTGTTAAAAAATGGAATTAAAAATATATAAAAATATATATTTAATAAATAGTTTAATTAATTAATTAGTGAATTAATTTTTAAATATATGATTAAGAGTAATTTGTAATCTGTTAATATAGATAAATAATTATCCTAATAGAATATGACACGTGGGTTCCCCATTAAATTAATCTGATTAATTAATAATTAACCCTAATGAAAAATTGTGTCTATGACACATGGGACCCACTAGTCAGAGTTGACCAGTCAACTGCTAATGTCAGCATGGCATCATGGAGATGTCATCAAAGCATTTAATTGAATTAATTAAATCTATTTTTTAATTCCTAATATTAATAAAACTTTGAAAATTAATATAAATTGAAACGTAGCTCAGATGAAAATATTTTCAACATGAAAGTTGATGAGCAGAACGAGACGAACCCGGATACACTATCCGCTCGTGTGTCACGCGGCCCTAGCATAGCAAACGTGGAACTTTTCCACCGTTTTCGTCCAACCGGTAGTAGCGAGAGACCCGGGAAATATCATCTGATATTTTCCCGACGTGTCTACGTCGGACGTAACTACGTTAGCTCATGCCTACCGCTGCCTTTAAGACATGCCTTGCTTTGTGATTCTTTTGTTTGTTCTGTTATTTATTGTGTTTCCCCTTCGCTACTTCCTTTTCGGTAGGCCCCGAGACCGATGATGATCCCGTGATCGACTACTTCTCGATCGAGGATCCGGTTTGTCTGTGGTCTTTGTCATCATCGATACTCTATTGAGATTACCTATTTAAATCCAGAACTCAAGTCCAATAAGAACTCTTACTCGATACTCCAAGTCATTATGGTAAAAGCATCAAATCATGTCAACTACTTGATAAAATCAATTAACCACCAAGAATTATCACTCGCGATCATAATCATCCTAGTGAATCCAAACTTACTCCAGGAAGATGTAGGTTGTGCTATTTTATCAACATTGTTCCACCAAATTCACCTACCTTTATAAGGGTCTCATGATCCACCAAGATAGTGTAGCTATATCCTCAATACAATTATCATCACCACAACAACCTTAGTCTAATACTCTTACATCCGAGAACAGTCCTTCTTATGGCATTGGGGTCATGGTGCTGGCTTAAGAATGAAGTATAGTCGTTCACTGTATTCACTCGTTCCATAAAGAACCCGGTGCTAAGTGGGGGTTTTAATCGGGGCTCGACAGGTGTTCTAGCAAATCCGTGTATTAGACATGTGACCAGAAATTTGAGCCCTAAAGGCTTGCGGAGGTTAGGCTAGGCTAGGGAGGGTTCCCAATCTTGAGGAAAGCATAACCTCTACAGGTTGCGTGTGGTTAAGCATGGTATAGTTAGTGTCTTCAGCATCAGTTGTCCGTCGAAGTGGATCCCTGGTGCACCTTGTCTTGTTGGTCTTCAGTTGTTGAGAGGTGTGAGAGAGAGAGTAGCACAGAAGAGAGTTCCTAAGGGGTGCTACAATGTAAGTGCAATTAAATAAGTGTTGGAAAAGTCAACTCAAACATCAAGCTGAGGCAGGTGATATAATCGCATGCTTGTTTCCTAGAGCAAAAGTGCGACTTATATCAAAGCACAAACAACAAAAACAAGCAACACACAACATGGTCCCATCCGAACCATTTCACGGACTCGACTTTGCATAGGGGATTTACGACTTATCCTACCCTAGGGTTCTCGGACTCAACAGTCGTGATTGCTCCGTGCTCCGGAGAGGAGTCCGCTAAGCCTTCTGGACCTTATCATGGTGTTGCCACATCTTTAATCATTGCTCGTCGAAGTGACTCGGGTTGAGCTGAAAAAATTCCTGTTGACTTCCTCTTTGCAGAGTTGCTGACGAAGGTGGTTCCTCACGGCTGACGTTGAGAGGATCTTCTGCCATCTTCGCAAGCTCGTCATTATCTTCTTGTCTTCTGAGGCTTCAAGAGTTCCAAGCGGACAAATTTTTATGTAAAGACATCAACAAGGCATGATAGAGTTCCGACCTGTCAGTCACTTGATCGCAATATCGACACCTAGAGCGGGGAATGAAGAATACCATTTTCCTGCTCACCACGGTGAGGCAGAAAAAATGGCAAGATTCTCATCCACCGGTGGTGGTCGACACAATCTTGATATTGACACGGTTGCTCTATTAGCGATGCAGATCATGGCCTTGCATATATTATGTCGTGCTCATCATAGGTGTAGGTGGCATTACCCCGGATCAGTGTCGAGGGTGTCGCTATCTTCTGGGTCTAGATGTCCTTGTTCCTCATGGAGGTAATTCTGTTGGTGTCGTTTGGTCGTAGCTCGTCATCCTTGTCCTTCAGTACATGGATGATTGTTTGGAAAGGTTGCTTCATTCCAAGTTGCCCAGGAGGATTTTTAAGTAATCCCGTGGTTAGGCATAAGGGTGCTAGCGGACGTTTGTAGGTTTTGAAGAAGTAGATGAGGAGTGTCAGAGAATACGTTTGAAAGTGTTAAGGCAATAACCTTGCTTCTTTTGGAAATTTAGGAAAGGTGAGAAAGATAGAGGTTTTGCAAGTACTTTTGAAGGGTTTGGAAAGCAGTTTTACCCTAACTAACGATCGTGCTAACTTTTGAAGGGCTTCCTACAGTCAGGATGGATCTGATACCAGCTCTGTGGGGACCCCGACTTATGGGTCGATATCGCCGAATGAACATGCTCAATGATCCCAGAGATCGATGCTCACCGAACACACATAAACTGAATAACAAGAGTCTTACATCCATACATACCGTTCGATACAATAAAAGACCATTGCGGTCAAGTCTTACATATATAGGGCCTTGAGGGCCAACACCGCAAAGTTGACCAATAGAGGAAATATTGGTCGAAAGCGTGAACCCATGCCATCAGCCTTAACCTAGAAGCATTCTCACTAGGAAACGTCCTAGTTCGTAGGAATGTCACCATGGTGCTCTTCACCATATCCGGATCTCTCATACCTGGTGAATAAAATAACCAGTGGCAAGCCGGTGAGTACATTGAATGTACTCGCAAACGGCCCATGATATGAACAATGCGATTGATAGGATAACAAGTAATATGCATCTTTGGTGGATAACAACTTGACTGTAAATAAACAGGATCATGGATGCACAACATAAGCTAGATGGTAATTAAAAGAACAGGTTACAGATATCAACATATCTGTCGAGGGCTGAACACTTCGGGTTCACCCGATATGCGAAGTCACCAAACTTGATCATATCAACTCTTACTCAGATAACGCCATTTAACACACACACTCACACTTGGTTTATGCGGAAACGACTGGACGTAGTTTAAGCAGGATTACCCAACTGTCCTTGATCGAGGACACGACTATTCGAATAGTTTTACACTCTGCACAGGAAGTACGCTGGACCCACGAGATCCAGGAAACTTCCGTGTCATCCATGACTCGCGTTATATAACACACCCGAGGTAAGTACCCGATCAATGCCTTTCCCCTCACGATACTAGACAAAGAGGTCCACTCGATTGGTACCCGGCCCACATGATGTACGACTTACGAGCACTGACTCTGGACAATATCATCCATGCGGGGACCAACGATGTGCCTGGAACACGTAAAAACGACATAGTCGCCCTACCTGGCACAACCCCATCACGAGAGAGACCACACATCACTCCCGCCACTAGTAATGTGGCTCTTTGCTAGCACCGACCAGAGTAATCAACAAAGCCCCGTCCCATAAAGGTGTTGGGGAACGTCGCACGGGAAACAAAAAATTTCCTACGCGCACGAAGTCCTATCATGGTGATGTCCATCTACGAGAGGGGATTTCTGATCTACGTACCCTTATAGATCGCACAGCAGAAGCGTTAAGAAACGCGGTTGATGTAGTGGAATGTCCTCACGTCCCTCAATCCGCCCCGCGAACCGTCCCACGAACCGTCCCGCGATCCATCCCACGATCCGCTTCAATCTAGTGCCGAACGGACGGCACCTCCGCATTCAGCACACGTACAGCTCGACGATGATCTCGGCCTTCTTGATCCAGCAAGAGAGACGGAGAGGTAGATGAGTTCTCCGGCAGCATGACGGCGCTCCGGAGGTTGGTGGTGATCTAATCTCAGTAGGGCTCCGCCCGAGCTCCGTAGAAACGCGATCTAGAGGAAAAACCGTGGAGGTATGTGGTCGGGCTGCCGTGGCAAAAGTTGTCTCAAATCAGCCCTAATAGCTCCATATATATAGGAGGAGGGGAGGGGAGGCTTGCCTTGAGGCTCAAGGAGCCCCAAGGGCTGCGCCACCAAGGGGAGGAGGAGGCCTCCTCCAATCCTAGTCCAACTAGGATTGGAAGGTGGAGTCCTTCTCTTCCTTCCCACCTCCTTTTTTTTTCTTTTTTCTTTGATTTTTTATCTATGGCGCATAGGGCCTTCTTGGGTTGTCCCACCAGCCCACCAAGGGCTGGTGCGCCACCCCCAAGGCCTATGGGCTTCCCCGGGGTGGGCTGCCCCCCTCCCCCGGTGAACATCTGGAACCCATTCGTCATTCCTCGTACATTCCCGGTAACTCCGAAAACCTTCCGGTAATCAAATCAGGTCATCCTATATACCAATCTTCGTTTCCGGACCATTCCGGAAACCCTCGTGACGTCCGTGATCTCATCCGGGACTCCGAACAACATTCGGTAACCAACCATATAACTCAAATACGCATAAAACAACGGTGAACTTTAAGTTTGCAGACCCTGCGGGTTCGAGAACTATGTAGACATGACCCGAGTGACTCCTCGGTCAATATCCAATAGAGGGACCTGGATGCCCATATTGGATCCTACATATTCTACGAAGATCTTGTCGTTTGAACCTCAGTGCCAAGGATTCATATAATCCCGTATGTCATTCCATTTGTCCTTCGGTATGTTACTTGCCCGAGATTCGATCGTCAATATCCGCATACCTATTTCAATCTCGTTTACCGGCAAGTCTCTTTACTCGTTCCGTAATACAAGATCCCGCAACTTACACTAAGTCACATTGCTTGCAAGGCTTGTGTGTGATGTTGTATTGCCGAGTGGGCCCTGAGATACCTCTCCGTCACACGGAGTGACAAATCCCAGTCTCGATCCATACTAACTCAACGAACACCTTCGGAGATACCTGTAGAGCATCTTTATAGTCACCTAGTTACGTTGTGACGTTTGATACACACAAAGCATTCCTCTGGTGTCAGTGAGTTATATGTTCTCATGGTCATAGGAACAAATGCTTGACACGCAGAAAACAGTAGCAACAAAATGACACGATCAACATGCTACGTCTATTAGTTTGGGTCTAGTCCATCACATGATTCTCCTAATGATGTGATCCCATTATCAAGTGACAACACTTGCCTATGGTCAGGAAACCTTGACCATCTTTGATCAACGAGCTAGTCAACTAGAGGCTTACTAGGGACAGTGTTTTGTCTATGTATCCACACATGCACTGTGTTTCCAATCAATACAATTATAGCATGGATCATAAACGATTATCATGAACAAAGAAATATAATAATAACTAATTTATTATTGCCTCTAGGGCATATTTCCAACAGTCTCCCACTTGCACTAGAGTCAATAATCTAGTTCACATCACCATGTGATTCCAACGAGTCCAACACCCATATAGTTATGGGGTCTGATCACGTGTTGCTCGTGAGAGAGGTTTTAGTCAATGGTTCTGAAACTTTCAGATCCGTGTGTTCTTTACAAATCTTTATGTCATCTTATAGATGCTGCTACTATGTGCTATTCGGAAATACTCCAAATATCTACTCTACTATACGAATCCGTTTCACTACTCATAGTTATTCGGATTAGTGTCAAAGCTTGCATCGACGTAACCCTTTACGACGAACTCTTTAACTATCTCCATAATCGAGAAAAATTCCTTAGTCTATTTAGTTACTAAGGATAACTTTGACCGCTGATCAGTGATTCAATCCTGGATCACTCTGTGTACCTCTTAACAGACTTGCTGCAAGGCACACATCAGGTGCGGTACTCAACATGGCATACTTTAGAGTCTACGGCTAAGGCATAGAAGACGACCTTCGTCTATTCTCTTTATTCTGCCGTGGTCGGGTTTTGAGTCTTACTCAAATTCACACCTTACAACGCAACCAAGAACTCCTTCTTTGCTGATCTATTTTGAACTCCTTCAAAAACTTGTCAAGGCATGCATCTTGTTGAAACTTCCATTAAGCGCTTTTCATCTATCTCCATAGATCTTTGATGCTCAACGTTCAAGTAGCGCAATCCAGGTATTCCTTTGAAAACTCCTTTCAAACAACCTTGTATGCTTTACAGAAATTCTACATTACTTCTGATCCACAATATGTCAACCACATATACTTATCAGAAATTCTATAGTGCTCCCACTCACTTCTTTGGAAATACAATTTTCTCATAAACCTTGTACAAACCCAAAATCTTTGATCATCTCATCAAAGTGTATATTCCAACTCCGAGATGCTTGCACCAGTCCATTGAAGGATCGCGGGAGCTTGCATACGTGCTAGTATCCTTAGGATCGACAAAACCTCCTAGTTGTATCACATACAATGTTTGCTCAAGGAAACCGTCGAGGAAACAATGTTTTGACATCCTATGTGCAATATTTCATAAATAATGCAGCAACTACTAACATAATTCTGACAGACTTTTAGCATCGCTACGAGTGAGAAATTCTCATCATAGTCAACTGTTTGATCTTGTCGAAAACATCTTTGCGACAAGTCGAGCTTTTCTTAATAGTGACTTATCACCATCATTTTTTGTCTTCCTTTTAAAGATCCATCTTTACTCAATAGTCTTATGACCATCAAGTAGTTCTTCGAAAGTCTACACTTTGTTTTCATACATGGATCCTCTCTCGGATTTCATGGCTTCCAGCCATTTGTCAGAATCCGGGCCCACCATTGCTTTCTCCATAACTCGTAGGTTCACTGTTGCTCAACAACATGACCTTCAAGACAGGGTTACTGTACCACTCTGCAGTAGTACGCGACCTTGTCAACCTACGAGGCTTGTAGTAACTTGATCCGATGCTCGATGATCACCATCATCAGCTTTCACTTCAATTGGTGTAGGCGCCACAGGAATAACTTCCTGCGCCCTGCTACACACTGGTTGAAGTGATGGTTCAATAACCTCATTAAGTTCTACCACCCTCCCACTCAATTCTTTCGAGAGAAACCTTTCCTCGAGAAGGGACCCGTTTCTAGAAACAAACACTTTGCTTTCGAATCTGAGATAGGAGATGTACCCAACTGTTTTGGATATCCTATGAAGATGCATTTATCCGCTTTGGGTTTGAGCTTATTCGACTGAAACTTTTTCACACAAGTGTCGAAGCCCCAAACTTTCAAGAAACGACAGTTTAGATTTCTCTAAACCTTAGTCTATACTGTGTCATCTCAACGGAAATACGCGGTGCCCTATTTAAAGTGAATGCGGTTGTCTCTAATGCATAACCCATAAACGATAGTGGTAATTCGATAAGAGACATCATAGCATGCATCATACCAAATAGTGCGTGGCTATGACGTTCAGACACATCATCACACTATGATGTTCCAGGTGGCATGAACTGCGAAACAATCTCCACATTGTCTTAACTGCGTACCAAAACTCGTAACTCAGATATTCATTTCTATGATCACATCGTAGACAGTTTATCCTCTTGTTACGACGAACTTCACTCCTGAAACAGAATTGAACTTTTCAATATTTCAGACTTGTGATTCATTAAGTAAATACTCTTGTATCTACTCAAATCGGCATTGAAGTAAGAACATAATGATATCCACTGCGTGCCTCAGCACCCATTGGACTGCATACATCAAAATGTATCACTTCCAACAAGTTACTATCTTGTTTCATCTCAATGAAAACAAGGCCTTGCTCATGTGGTATGATTTGCATGTCACTAGTGATTCAAAATCAAGTGAGTATAAAGATCCATCAGCATGGAGCCTCTTCATGCAATTTATACCAACATGACTCAAGCGGGAGTGCCACAAGTAAGTGGTACTATCATCATTACCTCGTATCTTTTGGCACCAATATCATGAACATGTGTAACACTACGATCGAGATTCAATAAACCATTGAAGGTGATTATTCAAGAAAATAGAGTAACCATTATTCTCTTTAAATGAATAATCGTATTGCAATAAACATGATCCAATCATGTTCATGCTTAATGCAAGCACCAAATAACAATTATTTAGGTTTAACACCTATCCCGATGGTAGAGGAAGCGTGCGACGTTTGATCATATCAACCTTGGAAACACTTCCAACACGTATCGTCACCTCGCCTTTAGCTAGTCTCTGTTTATGACGTAGCTTTCATTTCGTGTTACTAATCAGTTAGCAACCGAACCGGTATCCAATACCCTCGTGCTACTAGGAGTACTAGTAAAGTACACATCAACATCATGTATATCAAATATACTTCTTTCGACTTTTGCCAGCCTTCTTATCTACCAAGTATCTAGAGTTGCTCCGCCTCAGTGACCGTTCCCCTCATAACACAAGCACTTAGTCCCGGGCTTGGGTTTAATCTGGGGTCTCTTCATTAGTGCAGCAACTGCTTTGCCGTTTCACAAAGTATCCCTTCTAGCCCTTGCCTTTCTCGAAACTTAGGGGTTTACTAACCATCAACTATTGATGCTCCTTCTTGATTTCTACTTTCGCGGTGTCAAACATCGCGAATCGCTCAAGGATCATTGTATCTATCCTTGATATGTTATAGCTCATCACGAAGCTCTCACAGCTTGGAGGCAGTGACTTTTGGAGAACCATCACTATCTTATCTGGAAGATCAACTCCCACTTGATTCAAGCGATTGTCGTACTCAGATAATCTGAGCACACGCTCAACGATTGAGCTTTTCTCCTTTACTTCATGGACAAAGAATCTTGTCGGAGGTCTCATACCTCTTAACAAGGGCACAAGCATGAAATCACAATTTCATCTCTTTAGAACATCTCTTATGTTCCGTGACGTTTCAAAACGTCTTCGGCGCCTTGCTTCTAAGCCATTAAGTATTTTGTACTGAACTATCGTGTAGTCATCAGAAACGTGTCGGATGTTCACAACATCTACAGACGACGCTTGAGGTGTAGCACACCGAGTGGTGCATTAAGGACATAAGCCTTCTGCGCAGCAACGAGGACAATCCTCGGTTTTACAGACTCAGTCTGCAAAGTTTGCTACTATCAACTTTCAACTAAATTTTTCTCTAGGAACATATAAAAACAGTAGAGCTATAGCGCAAGCTACATTGTAATTCGCAAAGACCATTAGACTATGTTCATGACAATTAGTTCTATTAATCATATTACTTAAGAACTCCCACTCAAAAAGTACATCTCTCTAGTCATTTGAGTGGTACATGATCCAAATCCACTATCTCAAGTCCGATCATCACGTGAGTCAAGAATAGTTTCAGTGGTAAGCATATCTATGCTAATCATATCAACTATATGATTCATGCTCGACCTTTCGGTCTCATGTGTTCCGAGGCCATGTCTGCACATGCTAGGCTTGTCAAGCTTAACCCGAGTGTTCCGCGTGTGCAACTGTTTTGCACCCGTTGTATGTGAACGTTGAGTCTATCACACCCGGTCATCACGTGGTGTCTCGAAATGAAGAACTGTCGCAATGGTGCACAGTCGGGGAGAACACAATTTCGTCTTGAAATTTTAGTGAGAGATCACCTCATAATGCTATCGTCGTTCTAAGCAAGATAAGGTGCATAAAGGATTAACATCACATGCAATTCATCAGTGACATGATATGGCCATCATCATGTGCTTCTTGATCTCCATCACCAAAGCACCGGCACGATCTTCTTGTCACCGGCGTCACACCATGATCTCCATCATCATGATCTCCATCAACGTGTCGCCATCGGGGTTGTCGTGCTCCTCATGCTATTACTACTAAAGCTACGTTCTAGCAATATAGTAAATGCATCTGCAAGCACAAACGTTAGTTTAAAGACAACCCTATGGCTCGTGCCGGTTGCTGTACCATCGACGTGCAAGTCGATATTAACTATTACAACATGATCATCTCATACATCCAATATATCACATCACATCGTTGGCCATATCACATCACAAGCATACCCTGCAAAAACAAGTTAGACGTCCTCTAATTGTTGTTGCATGTTTTACGTGGTGACCATGGGTATCTAGTACGATCGCATCTTACTTACGCAAACCACAACGGATATATATGAATTGCTATTTAACCTCATCCAAGGACCTCCTCGGTCAAATCCGATTCAACTAAAGTTGGAGAAAGCGACACTCGCCGGTCATCTTTGAGCAACGGAGTTACTCGTAGCGATGAAACCAGTCTCTCGTAAGCATACGAGTAATGTCGGTCTGAGCCGCTTCGATCCAACAATACCGTTTTTTCTCTATCTAGAAGTGGAATAGAATAACCCGGTTGCGGAATCAAGAAAAGACTAAGGAGGGCAGCAAAATGCACATCACCGCCCACAAAAACTTTTGTGTTCTACTCGAGAAGACATCTACGCATGAACCTAGCTCATGATGCCACTGTTGGGGAACGTCGCATGGGAAACAAAAAATTTCCTACGTGCACGAAGTCCTATCATGGTGATGTCCATCTACGAGAGGGGATTTCTCATCTACGTACCCTTGTAGATCGCACAGCAGAAGCGTTAAGAAACGTGGTTGATGTAGTGGAACGTCCTCACGTCCCTCGATCCGCCCCGCGAACCGTCCCACGAACCGTCCCGCGATCCGTCCCACGATCCGCTTCGATCTAGTGCCGAACGGACGGCACCTCCGCGTTCAGAACACGTACAGCTCGACGATGATCTCAGACTTCTTGATCCAGCAAGAGAGACGGAGAGGTAGATGAGTTCTCCGGCAGCGTGACAGCCCTCCTGAGGTTGGTGGTGATCTAATCTCAGTAGGGCTCCGCCCGAGCTCCGTAGAAACGCGATCTAGAGGAAAAATCATGGAGGTATGTGGTCGGGCTGCCGTGGCAAAAGTTGTCTCAAATCAGCCCTAATAGCTCCATATATATAGGAGGAGGGGAGGGGAGGCTTGCCTTGAGGCTCAAGGAGCCCCAAGGGCTGCGCCACCAAGGGGAGGAGGAGTCCTCCTCCAATCCTAGTCCAACTAGGATTGGAAGGTGGAGTCCTTCTCTTCCTTCCCACCTCCTCTTTTTTTCTTTTCTCTTCGATTTTCTATCTATGGCGCATAGGGCCTTCTTGGGCTGTCCCACCAGCCCACCAAGGGCTGGTGCGCCACCCCAAAGGCCTATGGGCTTCCCCGATGTGGGCTGCCCCCCCCCGGTGAACATCCGGAACCCATTCGTCATTCCTGGTACATTCCCGATAACTCCGAAAACCTTCCGGTAATCAAATGAGGTCATCCTATATATCAATCTTCGTTTCCGGACCATTCCGAAAACCCTCTTGACGTCCGTGATCTCATCCGGGACTCCGAACAACATTCGGTAACCAACCATATAACTCAAATACGCATAAAACAACGTCGAACCTTAAGTTTGCAGACCCTGCGGGTTCGAGAACTATGTAGACATGACCCGAGTGACTCCTCGGTCAATATCCAATAGCGGGACCTGGATGCCCATATTGGATCCTACATATTCTACGAAGATCTAATCGTTTGGACCTCAGTGCCAAGGATTCATATAATCCCGTATGTCATTCCCTTTGTCCTTCGGTATGTTACTTGCCCGAGATTCGATCTTCAGTGTCCGCATACATATTTCAATCTCGTTTACCGGCAAGTCTCCTTACTCGTTCCGTAATACAAGATCCCGCAACTTACACTAAGTCACATTGCTTGCAAGGCTTGTGTGTGATGTTGTATTACCGAGTGGGCCCTGAGATACCTCTCCGTCACACGGAGTGACAAATCCCAGTCTCGATCCATACTAACTCAACGAACACCTTCGGAGATACCTGTAGAGCATCTTTATAGTCACCCAGTTACGTTGCGATGTTTGATACACACAAAGCATTCCTCCGGTGTCAGTGAGTTATATGATCTCATGGTCATAGGAACAAATACTTGACACGCAGAAAACAGTAGCAACAAAATGACACGATCAACATGCTACGTCTATTAGTTTGGGTCTAGTCCATCACATGATTCTCCTAATGATGTGATCCCGTTAGCAAGTGACAACATTTGCCTATGGTCAGGAAACCTTGACCATCTTTGATCAACGAGCTAGTCAACTAGAGGCTTACTAGGGACAGTGTTTTGTCATGTATCCACACATGCACTGTGTTTCCAATCAATACAATTAT
This sequence comes from Hordeum vulgare subsp. vulgare, assembly GCF_904849725.1. Lineage (NCBI taxonomy): Eukaryota > Viridiplantae > Streptophyta > Magnoliopsida > Poales > Poaceae > Hordeum > Hordeum vulgare. The sequence continues at coordinate 183,906,072 of NC_058520.1, read as the reverse complement.
AGCATGGATAATAAACGATTATCATGAACAAAGAAATATAATAATAACTAATTTATTATTGCCTCTAGGGCATATTTCCAACAAAAGGGGTAATGTGGTCGTACATGTAAGGTTGAGACGGTCGACACATCATAAATCTAATCCCATTTCCGAAACCACTCACACCAAAATACTCGATGCACCATTTCTCCAAAAGTGGCCACCCAGCTCATCATCACCCTCGGGCATTAGTGGCACCCCATGGGGGTTTTCATAAATCTTTGATTTTATACCATCATCATGCTCATGCTTGTACTATGCTTAGCTCTACTTGTCAACATGATATCAGTGTGACCCTCATAGGTGGTAGGATCATGCTCAAAATGCAAGTGCTCCGGAGGAGCCATCGGTAACATCACTTCAATGAGTTACTGATACTTATGATCACATGCAACGGAAATATTTGCTTAACTAGCATGCAATATAACATATGCTTAGACATGGTCAAAGGGCTGCTTTCTTTTCTCACATAAGTCCTCGGGGTCTTCGAGGTCTTCCGGTCCACTCTGAGTACTCCGCCTACTCTGTCAACTGAAGCTTGCTAGAGGAGAGTTGGACCATGAGGGTTTTTTGAATGGATGAAAGGGGGAATAGGTGGTCCTTGAAGAAGCCTACAGAAAATATCATGATAAAATGAGTGGAGGCACTCATTTACTAGAGCATAATATTAGAAATATTTAGGAAGTTGTTTCACTGGATTTGGAGTTGGTATGAATATTCTATGGATTTTCTAATATGGGATAAATAGCAAAAGGGAGCTATTTATTTATGGGAGAAGAAATATGCCAGATCAAAATGTTGAACAAGGCGTCAAAAATAGGATATGATATTAGAGGGCTCTGGAAATTGGAATCACTCCATTTTGAGTTGATTTGAATCCTCTAGGATTTTTGAAAGGGGGGGCTAAATATATCCAGATTTGAATTTGAATAATAGGACTACAGAAAATATTCTTGGAAAAATGTGCAATGCACAGATCTGGACACGCCATGATTTTCGAAACCTGCGGAATTTTTAATTGTCAGGTTTGGAGCTGAGCTGGATTTTTGAGAGATTTATGAAGTTTCTGATAAATATAAAAGGAAAAGCTTACACCAGGGCTACAGTCGCCCTAAGCGCTGGATAGATCGTGGGCCGGCCCATTGGCTCGGCTGGCCAGCACAAGAGGCCACGCAGGAGGCGTACCGGCCGTGTACGTCTTCGGTGAGGTGGAGACACAAACCCCGAGGGCGCCTCCACTTAACATGAGAGGGCCCGGCCGGTGGCTGGCTGACGTGGGGCCCCGCCTGTCGAGCCTTTCTTCCTCCTTTGCCCGATCTGAGGGCATGCACGGGGGCATGGCCAGCCGGTGCAGAGGCAGGCTCCGGCCGCTGCTCGCCGGCGCTCCGGCTAGCAGGGGCTCAGGGTCGGTAGCCTCCCGCACCTGAGCAGGAATCTGCTCCCGCAAGGGAGCTTCTGGGCGAGGGCCTTCGGCCATGGCAAAAGCCGATGGCAACTGCCGTGGTGGGGTAGCGACTCGTCCAGCTAGAGGGAGAAATGGGGAAAGGGGGAGAATGCGGAGGGGCTGCATGGCCTCCGGGGCACTCCCACGCAGCCGGAGGAGGAGAGGAGAGGGGCTGGAGAGCCCGGGCGCGGGCATGGCCGAAGCTGGCTATGGCGTCCATGGGAGGAGGGGATGGAGCTTGGGAGAGAAGAGGATATTCTCAGGGGGTTGCTGGGAGGGAGGAGAAGCTAGGTGGGGAACCAGGGAGAGTTGGGTGAGGGGATAAGAGAGGAGGAGGGTGAGACAGAGGTCGGGAGCACCTCGGAGCTTCCTGTGCATGGACGCCACGTACCCTAGAAGGAGTTTGGAAGCTAGCTAGTGATGGGGAGTGTTTGGAACGGTCAAAAGAAGGGTCTGAGACATACTAAGACAACTTGGTTCGGCTAGAAACAGACCGGGGAAAGAAACAAGGTGCAGAGCACCATTCCTGCACTCCAGGGAGGTGGTCACCACCCCACTTGGTGTCCTAGGCCACCCGTTGGCGAGGCCAAGGTGTCAAGCATGCAAGGCATGCGTGCACAAAGCACTGGTGGAGTTTGAACCCAAGAGGACCAGTTTAGACTGGGTTTTGACTGTTGTTAAGTTTGCAACAATAAACATAGAGTTAAGGAAAGTGGGTCTCAAATGGGGAGTCTTGGGGAAACATTATGTCTGGCAGTGTTAGCTATGCAAGGACTACAACACTGCCAAGATTGAGCTCAAGCAATGAAGGGTAGCTAGTACTTGTTGTACAAAGCTACAATTCAGCCAGAAATCTAGATGTAGATGTGTTGTTCTTTTTCTCCACATGAGCACGCCATATCTTGGTTTGAGTTAATGCCTAGGGATGTTGGGGACCCTCTGGAAAGAGGTGGGGGCTTTGGCTTAAGCAGAAGTGGGACAAGAGCAGTAAAAATGATGATTCCAAGGGTAAAGTGAGAAGTAGCTACAAGGGGTCTCTCTCCAATAATTGATGAGTGGCCATGGCAAAGCTACTCGAGTAAAAAGGTAACTAGGGGAGGCTCTGGTAGAAAGTTGAGCTCAAGGGTAAAAGTGGAAGGGGCCAAAGTAGCCACTTTAGTGAGTGCACACAAGGTGTTAGACGAGTGTCATGGCAACTAGATGGACTTAAATGGATATGAAACTTAACAGGATCAAATAATAGAAGAAAATAAGCCTGCACACCAAATTTAGGATTTGGTGGACGAGGTTTCCAATGTAGACCTGGAAAACCCATGAAATGGGCAGAAATGGCTTTCTGCTTACAAAACTATTCAAATCAATTTCAACAGATCCAATATTTGGTGTGGGGGCATTATTTGACCATTAAAGTATGCCCAAACAATTTGGGGTCAATTGGAGAAACTTTGTAATGTAAAGTTTCCCAAAGTCAGAAATCAACAGAGAGGGTTTTGAGGGTCTTGGGAAAAGTTCTTCTATTCTCCTGGATGCACCACTTGGTGTGGATGCAATATTGGAGTATCAGAACATGTCTACGAAATTTGAGCACAATTGGAGATACTTGACAATGTAGAGTTGCTCAAATATGGATCTGGACAGATAGGGTTTTGTAATAATTACGGGAATCAAATCAATTTGGAATGATATGAAACATGGCAAGATCATCACATATATCATATGTGACATGCTAGAATTTTACAGGAATTTATTGAGAATATTTATTATAGAAATATTCCAAAAGCTTGAAATAGGCAGAAAGGGTTTTGAAGGGTTTGCCCAATATTTTGAACACGGCCATGTGTTGAAACTCATACATATGGAATATATATGTCCACTGAGTTTCTCTAAATTTTATTAGATATTTTGAAAGCAATAAAAATAACTTTCCTTCATAAGAGACCATTTCTGGCCTCACAGGAAGGCATTTAAATAATATAGTAAATTAATCTTTAAAATAATAACATTGTGGTTTTGGGAAGTAATTTTGATAATGGGTTTTAAATAAAATAATGGGTGCAAAATAAGTTCCCTAATTTGAGGATTTGTAGTACAAATCTCATCTTAGGGGATTTGAAAGCTTAATTCAAAGAAATGCTTTTTGGTGAAAATAATATTTGGTAAAAACAGTTTCTGGTCCTAAACACATGGCATGATCATTAGACACGAGTTTTGGGCTAAGGAGGTGAGTCTGGAGAGTAACAGAAAATGTTGAGAATCAAACACAAGCATTCAAGCAAGCAAGCAAACAATAGTCACTTCAAGCATCACAAGCATTCACAAAAAAAATTATTTGGTCCTAATTATTTGAAATAAGTTAATTAGTCAGGAAAGCTAAACATAGGGTGTTTCACAAACGGCGATTGAAGGCGACAGGGAAGAAATGGGCACGTGCAGATGATGGTGTTGCCAAGGTGAGGTGTTGATGATGGTGTTGTCGGCAATCACAATGAGTCGGAGTCACCTCCCCCGTCCGTGAAGCACCAAGGGTCGCTGCCATCACATCCTCCATCATCTCCATCACCCGCCCAGACACCTACACCACCGTTGCATCCCTCGCCACGGCCAAGGGAGACGCCATGCTCTCTGGATCCTTCACAAAGAGCATGGTCATCACTAGTGGCCAAAGGCGCGGAATCCTCCCTATCTTTGAAAAGAACACGTAGAAGAATATCTCCCATCTATGCGCGCCAAACATGGCGCCATGGGCGGTGGAATTGTCATGATAGCCAAAGAACTACCACTGCATCCACCGCCAGGCAACCGTGCACGCGGAGCCACACTCCCTGCAGTTTGTCAACCTCCATCACCCTAGCAAAAGGGCGAGGGAGGCGCAAACAATCGCGGGAAGGACCATGCAGCCTCACAACAAACTCCAATGTCGTGCCTTTGGTGTGTCCCAAAAACGGCGGCCCCGGCGTCACCAGAGGAGGGTCGGGCATAACGCTCCATCCCCTTCGACCACGGGCTCCTCGACGGCCCCGGGCCCTTCCAGCACCCCCGCCTCGAGCATTGGTGCCACCCTCCGTCACCACGACTGAAGCGACTGCATGATCCAAACGAGAGGCTCTTGCTGCCCCCACAGAAGATGGGGAACGCCCGCTCTTCCCCGCCATAGCCGATGACCGAAGCCACCTCAAAAAGCAAGACGAGAAGAGCAAGCCGGGCAACCTTAGGTTGGAGGAGAGGAGAAGGATGGACGAGCATCGTCTACTGCTCCCTTCCCACTTTTATAGGGAGGGTGCGAGGGGCTAGCTCTCCTACGCCCAAGGGTCGCCGCCCATCTTCTGCCACGACCAGGCCTTTAAGCCACGCGCACCAGCCACGAGATTCGTGCAATGCATGCAAGGCACGTGGAGGAAACGACCTGAAGTGGTAGGACAGTGCGGAGGAGTGGGTTGGCGGTTACCCATTTGCAATTTCACGCCCGTGGACGAACTTTGGGCCTAACCCAACAACGCTCGACGAGTGCGTATGGGATAGTCCCGGGGGCTCCTGTCGGTGCACTAGCAATGGGGTACCTAGTGCCGATGATTTTTGCACGAACGTTAAGAACATAACCCCTCAAGGGAAATCACCAACCCAAGCAAATAGCCGGGAACAGACACTGGTAAGACCTACACAAGCATCCAAAGACATGCCAAGAACCCCTGGCACCCACCAGGGGCGAAGGCACAGGCATCCTCGACAACACCTGACCTCCCCGTCAAGCGTGAGCAGCCTGCCACCGCTCCACCTCATCGCTACACCACTCACTTATCAATGAGGTATCGAGCTCCTAGATGTCTAGGTGGCTATCGCTAAATACGTGGCGGCACGCCGGAAGATACATTACGACCAGTTGACACTCGTCCAGAGGTGTGTCAAGACACCAAGCCACGACCAACTAATAGGTGGCAGGAGCTTGCCGGGAACGCACCCCCGCTTGCCACCTAAGGTTGGATTTATGGCACTTTGTCTTAAGTGCCAGAGTTAGGTATGATAACACTATTGGCTATATAATCATGATTGTTTGCCACTGTGAATGCCCCTTGAGCTATAAAAGGAGGCCCAAGGCAACCTAGCAAAGGATTCAGATACTTGGAGATTTGACACTTTGTAGATTCGGACCCCCAAGGGGCTAGGACCAAGTATATCTGTACGTACGTGATAGCTCTCCGTGACAACCCTTGCCAGGGGAGAAGTCCGTGCAAACTTCATCTTCCTCAATCAATCCACCAAAGCAGGGGTAAGGTTTTATGCTTCACAATGGACCAAACCTGGGTAAAATGTCTGAGTCTCATCATTGGGCCGCCTCGTAGTTTCTCCTCTTTGTGCCACACGACCTCCCCGCCGAACCACAAAGGGGCCAAAGGTCCCATAGGTGATCAAGTGCACACCTGCACCGATAGGTTGTCGCCTGGTAATTTTGGGACGGTTTCCATAAGCCCACAACAAGCCTTTTCTTTTGTTGTTCATTTTACAACAATTCCATTCAATTCCTCTTACAAGGATGCTCTTCGATTCAATTGTGATATAAGTAGTCATTTTCTTATGCGTTCTTTTCTTTCTAGTGATCTAGTTTTGATTCTTTTGTTCCAGAGGCTTTGTGATGTTGCTCTCTTCGACCATCATCTTTATTAGAGCATATTTCTCCATATGTGCTTTTGGTAATTTATGACAATCCCTATGGACTAATGGTTGCCTTGAGTTACATTCAAAGGATTTGTCCATAGACACTTCTTGAAGTCCATCTGTTGGTTTCAAGGAGTTTATATCGTGACCAAGGTGGTATTCATGGTTTTATCAAAAGATTGGTCATAAAGACACAAGGTTGATCAAGACTAAGTCAACGAATGAATCAAGTTGATCAACACATAAAGCGTACAAGATGTACCGAGAAGGCTCAAGTGATCCCATGGTATGGTAAGCATGGTCCATTACGCTTTGTGTACTAATTGATGGTCTTTGTGGGAGTTCTATGTGGGGTTCGGTGTGTGCTGCGGGAACAAAAGTCCATCCGTGACGCGTAGGAATTCTTCTTGTTACTTCTCTGGTTTGCGTCGATTTTTCCCTTGAAGAGGAAAGGGTGATGCAGCACAGGAGCAGTAAGTATTTCCCTCAGTTTGAGAACCAAGGTATCGAACCAAAAGGAGGGGCTCGTCAAGTCCAAAGTACCTGCGCAAAAACAAACAAGCTTGCACCCAACGCTTCAAAGGGGTTGCCAATCCCTTCAAGATTGTTTGCAAACTAAGATCTGAAGGCGGAAAGTGCAACGTAGTAAAAAAAATTAAGGCTGAAAATATGGTGAGGAGTAGACCCTCGGGGCCATAGTGTTCACTAGAGGTTTCTCTCATAATAGCAAATATCACGGTGGGTGAACAAATTACTGTTGAGCAATTGATAGAACCGCGCAAAGTTATGACGATATCTAAGGCAATGATCTAGCATATAGGCATCACGTCTGAGACAAGTAGACCGATACTTTCTGCATCTACTACTATTACCCCACACATCGACCACTATCCAGCATGCATCTAGTGTATTGAGTTCATGAAGAACAGAGTAACGCTTTAAGCAAGATGACATGATGTAGAGGGAATCTCAAACCAATGATGAAAACCCCATCTTTTTACCCCTTCTGTCGAGATGACATGACGTAGAGGCAACAACACGATACGTGCCTCGCTACCCCTTCTGTCACTGGGTGAGGTCACTGCACAGTATGAACCCAAAACCAAGCACTTCTCCCATTGCAAGAATCATATATCTAGTTGGCCTGACAAAACCCACAACTCGAAGAGAATTACAAGGATATGAAATCATGCATCAGAGAGATCGGAAGAAACTCAAATAAGATTCATAGATAATCTGATCATAAATCCACAATTCATCGGATCTCGACTAACACACCGCAAAAGAAGATTACATCGGATAGATCTCCATGAAGATCATGGAGAACTTAGTATTGAAGATCCAAGAGAGAGAAGAAGCCATCTAGTTACTAGCTATGGACCCATAGGTCTATGGTGAACTACTCACGCATCATCGGAGAGGTCATGGTGTTGATGAAGAAGCCCTCCGTGTCCGAATCTCCCCTCCGGCAGGGCACCAAGACATGCCCCAGATGGGATCTTGCGGAGACAGAAGCTTGCGGCGGCGGAAAAGTAATTGCGATCGTCTCTTGATTTTTTTGCGAATATTTGGGAATTTATAGGCACAAGATCTAGGTCAGGGGACCTCCAGGGGTCCCACAAGCCTGGACGGCGCGGCCCCCCTGGCCGCGGGGTCTGGGCTTGTGGGGCCCATGGGGCTCTTCTGGCTTGGCCCCCAAGCTCTCCGATCTTCTTCCGTTCCAGAAAAAATCTTTTCGGGGATTTTCTTCCGTTTGGACTCCGTTTCAAAATCTCCTCTGAAAGGGGTCAAAAACATGGAAAAAACAAGAACTGGCACTTGGCACTGAGTTAATAAGTTAGTCCCAGAAAATAAATAAAAGGCATGCAAAACATCCAAAGTTTGACAAGATAATAGCATGAAACCATCAAAAATGATAGATACGTTGGAGACGTATCAAGCATCCCCAAGCTTAACTCCTGCTCGTCCTCGAGTAGGGAAGTAATAAAGAATGAATTTTTGATGTGGAATGCTACCTAGCATAGTTGTCGTTTGCAACTTCTTTCACGTGGCATGAATGTTCAGATCCGTACAATTCAAAACAATAGTTTGCTATTGACATGAAAACAATAATACTTCAAGCAAACTAGCAAAGTAATCATGAACTTTCAAAATAACAAGGCCAAATAAAGTTATCCCTACAAAATCATATAGTCTGGCTAAGCTCCATCATCCTCACACAACTAATGTAAATCATGCACAACCCCGGAATTGGCCAAGTAATTGTTTTTGCACTCTTACTTTCTCAAACTTTTTATAACTATCACGCAATACATGAGCGCGAGCCATGGATATAGCACTATAGGTGGAATAGAGTGTGGTGGTGGCTGTGAGACAAAAAAGGAGGAGATGATCACATTAACTCGGCGTATCAAAAAGCTATGGAGATGCCTATTAATAGATATCAATGTGAATGATTAGGGATTTCCATACAAGAGATGCACTAGAGCTATAAGTATGTGAAAGCTCAAGAGGAAAACTAGTGGGTGTGCATCCAACTTGCTTGCTCACGAAGACCTAGGGCAGTTTTGAGGAAGCCCATCATTGGAATATACAAGCCAAGTTATAAAACGAAGATTCCCACTAGCATATGCTAGTGACAAAGCAAGAAGCTCTCAATCATGAAGAACATGGGGCTAACATGAAGCACAAGTGTGGAAAAAGATAGTAGCATTGTCCCTTCTCTCTTTTTCTCTCATTTCTCTTTTTTTATTTGGGCTCTTAGGCCTCTTTTTTAATTTTTCTCTTTTCTCTCCTCTTTTTTTGGCTCTTTGGCATCTTTTTATTTTTATTTTTTATTTCCTCACATGGGACAATGGTCTAATAATGATGATCATCACACTTTAATTTACTCAAAGCTCAAAGATCACAATGATAATGACTCCATAGGAAATGCCTCCGGCAGTGTACCGGGATGTGCAACGATCTAGTATGATCATGCAATGGCAATATAAGAGTGACGGCACAAGTCATGAGACGGAACGGTGGGAGTTGCATGGCAATATATCTCGGAATGGCTATGAAAATGCCATAGTAGGTAGGTATGGTGGCTGTTTTGAGGAAGGAATTTGGTGGGTTTGTGCACTGGCGAGAATTGCGCCGCACTAGAGAGGCTAGCAATGGTGGAAGGTGAAAGTGCATCTATACCATGGGCTCACATTAGTCATGAAGAACTCATATACTTATTGCAAAAAAAATCATTAGTAACCGAAACAAACTGCTAAATGCATACTCTGAGGGGAAGGGTTGGTAGGTGTTAACCATCGCGCGATCCCGACCTCAACACAAAGGATGACAATCAATAGATCAATTATGCTCTGTCTTCCTAACATAACGGTTCACCATACGTGCATGCTACGGGAATCACTAACTCCAACACAAGTATTTTTAGATTCACAACACCCTACTAACATAACTCTCAATATTACCGAATCCTTGTCTCAAAACTAATTGAGAGGAATGGAAACTTCTCTTTCTACTCAATGCACATGAAGATGGAGGTTTTTGCATCCACTTTGGGTACCTAGCACATGGGACTACTTTCATAGCATAAGCCAACTACCAAATCACGCACCGCCGTGCTCTAAAGATATAAGTGAAGCACATGAGCAAAAGTATCTAGCTCAAAAGATATAAGTGAAGCACATGAGCAAAAGTATCTAGCTCAAAAGATATAAGTGAAGCACAATGAGCATTCTAGCAAAATCACGATGAGTGCATGTCTCTCTCTCTCTCTCAAAAAGGTGTGCAGCAAGGATGATTGTGACACAATAAAAAGAAAAGACTCCTAAGATACAAGACGCTCCAAGCAAAACACATATCATGTGGTGAATAAAAATATAGCTCCAAGTAATGTTACCAATGGATTGAAGACGAAAGATGGGATGCCTTCCCGGGGTATCCCCAAGCTTAGCCTTTTTGGTGTCCTTGAATTTGGCTTGAGATGCCTTGGGCATCCCCAAGCTTGAGCTCTTTCCACTCCTTATCTCTTTGTCCATGAGAACGTCACCCAAAACTTGAAAACTTCACAACACAAAACTTAAACAGAAACTTGTGATAATATTAGTACAAGAAAACAAACTACCACTTCTTTTGGTACTGTTTCAAACTTGAATTCCATCTATATTAATGATGGGCTATTGTATTCTCATTTTTCCATGGCTAGTATCCCCCGATAGTAACCATAGTTTCATAAAAACAAGCAACCAACTCAACAAAAATAGAATCTATCAAAAACAGACCAGTCTGTAGCAATCTGTATACTTCGTATACTTATTTTACCTCATAAAATCTGAAAAATTACGACGGTCTCGGGAAAAAGTATATTGATCAGCAGCAAAAAGAATCAATTCAAAATCTCTTTCTGAATAAAAATGAAAAATCATCTCGTGAGCGAAAAGTTTCTGTCTTTTTCCAGCAAGATCAAACAACCATTACCAAGACTAATCATAAAGGCTTTGCTTGGCTCAAACACAAAAAGAAACACAAAAAACACAATCACAACAGAATTATGAAAGTGTGGACGCAACAAAACAGAAAGAAAAAGATAAATTTTGGTTGCCTCCCAACAAGCGCTATTGTTTAACGCCCTTAGCTAGGCATAAAAGCGATAGAATCACGTATCGCCGTTTTTGGTTCTCAAACCATAAGTAGCCCTCATCATGGATTCATAAGGCAATCTTATTTTCTTTCTAGAAAGTGTTCCATGCCCTTCCTTAAAGGAAATTGAAATCTAATATTCCTTTCCTTCATATCGATGATAGCACCAATAGTCCTTAGGAAAGGTCTACCAAGAATAATAGGGCATGTAGGATTGCAATCAATGTCAAGCACAATGAAATCCACGGGTACATAGTTCCTATTTGCAATAATAAGAACATCATTGATCCTTCCCATGGGTTTCTTCATAGTAGAATCAGCAAGATGCAAATTAAGAGAACACTCTTCAATCTCATTAAAACCCAGAATATCACATAAAGACTTTGGAATCGCATAAACACTAGCACCCAAATCACACAAAGCATTGCACTCGTAGTTTTTGATTTTGATTTTGATGGTAGGTTCCCACTCATCATGAAGCTTTCTAGGGATAGAGACTTCCAATTCAAGTTTCTCTTCAAGAGCTTTTATCATAGCTTCGACGATATGATCGGTAAAGGCTTTGTTTTGACTATAAGCGTGTGGAGAGTTTAACATGGATTGCATCAAATAAGTGCATTCAATCAAGGAGCAACTATTATAATTGAATTCCTTGAAATCCACGGTAGTAATTTCATTACTACTCAAAGTTTTAACGTCTTCTACTCCACTTTTAACACTTTTAGCATCAAGATAGATGGACTCCGAATCATTGGGACACTTTTCAACCAAAGTGGATTCATATCCAGCCCCATAATCATTAGGTTTGACACAAGAAAACAAATATTCAATGGGAATCACACCAATCACTTTAAGATCTTCGTGATTCTCATCACGAGAACACGCCTTTTTAAGCCATTCATGTCTAGCACGAATTTGGGCGGTTCTTTCTTGGCTCTCAATCATGGAAACACGCATAGCTTTCAAAGTTTCATCCATGTTGATTTTGGGAGGAGCACATCTAACTTTCAAAGCATCAACATCACAAGAAATCATATCAACACTCTTAGCCAAATCGTCAATTTTGAGTAGTTTTTCCTCTATGGACGCATTGAAAATCTTTTGAGGGTTGATGAACTCTTTGATATTACTCTCTAGATCACAGGGTAATCTATTATAATTTCTATGAGTATTGTTGTAGGAGTTGCCAAAATTATTAGAGGAGTTACTAGGAAAAGGCCTAGGAACATAGTTTCCTCCAAAAGCATTGTTGTTGCCAAAGTTATTCCTACCAACAAAATTAATGTCCAAGCTAGTGTTGCTACTCTCAATCAAAGAAGGCAAAGGCATAACATTAGGATCCAAAGGAGCACTTCTACTAGCAACCAAATTCATTAACTCATCCATGTTAGCACTCAACGAGTTAATTTCTTCTATAGCGTGTACCTTCTTACTAGTAGGTGACCTTTCAGTGTGCCACTGAGAGTAGTTTGTCATGTTGTTGTCTAAGAGATTTGTGGCTTCTCCTAACGTGATTTCCATGAACGTTCCACCTGAGGCACAGTCCAAGATATTTCTAGAAGCGAAATTCAAGCCAGCATAAAATATTTGAATAATCATCCAAAGGCTCAAGCCATGAGCGGAACAATTTCTAATCATTAATCTCATTCTCTCCCATGCTTGTGCAACATGCTCATGATCAAGTTGCTTGAAATTCATGATATCATTACGGAGATATATGATCTTAGCCGGCGGAAAATACTTGGATATATAAGCATCTTTGCACTTATCCCAAGAATCGATACTATTTTTGGGCAAAGAAGAAAACCAAGTTTTTGCGTGATCTCGCAAAGAGAAAGGAAAAGGCTTCAATTTAATCACGTCATTATCCACATCTTTTTTCTTTTGCATATCACAAAGCTCAATGAAGGTATTGAGATGGGATGCGGCATCTTCACTAGGAAGGCCAGAGAATTGCTCTTTCATAATAAGATTCAGCAAAGCGGCATTGATTTCGTATGACTCGGCACTAGTGGTGGGAGCAATCGGAGTACTAAGAAAATCATTATTATTAGTATTCGAGAAGTCACAAAGCTTGGTGTTTTCGTTCATGGTGACTTCAGCAAGCAAGCAAGCACACGAGCATACAAAACGCGGGCGAGAAAAAGGGTGAATGAAAAGGCGAACGAAAAAGGAAAATTGGTGAAGTGGGGGAGAGGAAAACGAGAGGCAACTCGCAAACAAAGTAAATGCAAGAGATGACTTTGCGACACCTACTTGGATGAGTTCTTGACTTGATCTTCCTCCCCGGCAACGGCGCCAGAAATTCTTCTGTGGCGGCAACGGAAGTCCTTCCCTGGCGCATAGGAATTCTTCTTGTTACTTCTCTGGTTTGCGTCGATTTTTCCCTTGAAGAGGAAAGGGTGATGCAACATAGGAGCAGTAAGTATTTCCCTCAGTTTGAGAACCAAGTTATCGAACCAAAAGGAGGGCCCCGCCAAGTCCAAAGTACATGCGCAAAAACAAACAAGCTTGCACCCAATGCTTCAAAGGGGTTGTCAATCCCTTCAAGATTGTTTGAAAAGTGAGATCTGAAGGCGGAAAGTGCAACGAAGTAAAAAGTGTAAGGCTGAAAATATGGTGTGGAGTAGACCCTGGGGGCCATAGTGTTCACTAGAGGCTTCTCTCATAATAGCAAATATCACGGTGGGTGAACAAATTACTGTCGAGCAATTGATAGAACCGCGCAAAGTTATGACGATATCTAAGGCAATGATCTAGCATATAGGCATCACGTCCGAGACAAGTAGACCGATACTTTCTGCATCTACTACTATTACTCCACACATAAACCGCTATCTAGCTTGCATCTAGTGTATTGAGTTCATGAAGAACAGAATAACGCTTTAAGCAAGATGACATGATGTAGAGGGATAATCTCAAACCAATGATGAAAACCCCATCTTTTTACCCTTGATGGCAACAACACGATATGTGCCTCGCTACCCCTTCTGCCACTGGGTGAGGTCACCGCACGGTATGAACCCAAAACCAAGCACTACTCCCATTGCAAGAATCATAGATCTAGTTGGCCAGACAAAACCCACATCTCGAAGAGAATTACAAGGATATGAAATCATGCATAAGAGAGATCAGAAGAAACTCAAATAAGATTCATAGATAATCTGATCATAAATCCAGAATTCATCGGATCTTGACTAACACACCGCAAAAGAATATTACATCGGATAGATCTCCATGAAGATCATGGAGAACTTTGTATTGAAGATCCAAGAGAGAGAAGAAGCCAACTAGTTACTAGCTATGGACCCGTAGGTCTATGGTGAACTACTCACGCATCATCGGAGAGGTCATGGTGTTGATGAAGAAGCCCTCCGTGTCCAAATATCCCCTCCTGCAGGGCACCAGGACGTGCCCCAGATGGGATCTTGCGGAGACAGAAGCTTGCGGCGGCGGAAAATTAATTGCAGTCGTTTCTTGATTTTTTTGGGAATATTTGGGAATTTATAGGTGCAGGATCTAGGTCAGGGGACCTCCAGGGGGCCCACAAGCCTAAACGGTGCGGCCCCCCTGGCCGCGGGGTGGGGGCTTGTGGGGCCCCTTGGGCTCTTCTGGCTTGGCCCCCAAGCTCTCCAATCTTCTTCCGTTCGAGAAAAAATCTTTTCGGGGATTTTCTTCCGTTTGGACTCTGTTTCAAAATCTCTTGTGAAAGGGGTCAAAAACATGGAAAAAAACAGGAACTCGCAGTTGGCACTGAGTTAATAAGTTAGTCCGAGAAAATAAATAAAAGGCATGCAAAACATCCAAAGTTTGACAAGATAATAGCATGAAACCATAAAAAATTATAGATACGTTGGAGACGTATCAATGTGTTTCCATGGGCTTGTGTCAAGACAAAAATCTCATACAACCCATGAAGGATGACATCAAGTGGTGATCGTCATCAAGATTGCGGTGTGCAAGTTCAAGCGGGGCATCACGATGATATCATGCTTGAAGCTTGTCGTCCATTGTGGTCCCAATGGTCTTGTGACGATGTTCTAAAGAGTGGCTCACCCATAGTGAGTATGGGAGAGCAATCAACTAGTCTTCATCAAGCCAACACAATCAGGAAAGGTGGTCCATCTTGAGGAAGCCAAGATCATCATCATCTAGCTCAAGAGGACTAGGTGCAAGGTGTAGGTTTGCCCTTGATAGGTTTTTCTATTTTAGGATAGTTTGATGTACTGTCAAGGGGGGCTCTCAAGTGAGTAGCTTGATCGTATCATTCATTGAGAGCTCAAACCATTTGCATCCTTGCATCAGATTTCTTGGTTCTTGTTTGGTGTTTCTCTTTGTGAGTTTCAGAGCTTATGGCCATCTTTATGACAAGCTCGAGTTCATAAAAAACGGAGTTCATTTGCATATTCTATGATGCTTTCGATGTTGGAGTTTTGCCGGTTCTTCATTCATAGAGGTTTCACATCTCTATATCATTGGCATTTTCATAACTTCATGTTCTTCATTCATAGTGTCTCTGTTTGGATAGTAATTGTCGTGTGCTATTCAACAAGCTTGAATTTTCTCAATTTGAAGCTCATACGCGAAAGTTATTGCAGTTTGAGTGCGATAGCTGTTTTCTCTAAACATGCGGTAGTACCGCTCGGTACCACGGTATTACCTCTTGGGTGGTACTTCCGTTATATACTAATGCTACTACTCCTGCTTACATTTTTCATCCATAGAATTATGTTTCGAGTGGATTCTTGAGCGACAGTTCTTAGTGGTAGTACCGTCCGCGCGGTACTACCGCTCTCGAGTACCGCGAGTACTACCACTTATTTTTGGGTTCTGGAGTCTTCTGCTTCCCAACGGAAGTACCAATGGGCAGGGCGGTAGTACCACTCCCGTGGAACTAACGCCTCAAGGTTTCTCCTGTTTTGCTTGTTTTCCCTGAAACTACCGCTCCAGCGGTAGTACCGCTTGTGCACGACGAGTGCACATAATGGTTCGATTTGGGGAGCACTATAAGAGGAGGTCTTCTTCCCCATTGCTCCCCCACTCTTGAGCTCGTATCCCCCCTTATTGTCCTTCTTTGAGCTTGCTAACTCCCAATCCCTCCAATGATTTTTGCTAGTTCTTGAGGGAAAAGAGAGAAGAGATCTAGATCCACATTTCCAGCAATCGCTTTCTCCTCTTTGTGAGGGGAGCCCCTTGGATCTAGATCGTGGAGTTCTTTGTGTTCTTCTTCATTCTTCCTCTCATTTTCTTCGATAACATTAGTTGTTGTGGAGGGATTTGGGAGAGAAGGACTTGGGCACTCCATGCACCCTTGCCATTGCATTTGGTGCATAGGTTTGAGTTCTCCATGGTGATACGTGGAAGTAAAGTTTGAGAAGCTTATTACTCTTCGGTGCTTGGTACCTTAGAGCTTGTTCTTCTTAGGTGCTTTGGCATCCTAGAAGCTTGGTGGTGCCTCGGAGCTCAATCATTGTGGTGTAAAGCTCCGGGCAAGCATCGGGGTCTCCAATTAGGTTGTGGAGATCGCCCCGAGCAATTTGTACGGGTACCGATGACCACCCCGAAGGGTTGCAACTTGTACGGGTTCGATGACCGCCCTCAAGGGTCCCTTAGTGGAATCACGACATCTTGCATTGTGCGAGGGCGTGAGGATATTACGGTGGCCTTAGTGGCATCTTGAGGAGCATTCTGCCTCCACACTTATGCATCCGTAAGGGTGTGAACTTCAGGATACATTGTCGTCTCTGCATGCCTCGATTATCTCTTACTCGAGCCTTTTACTTATGCACTTTACTTTTTGATAGCCATATTGTTTCTTACTATATATCTTTCTATCACTTAGTTGTTTATCTTGTTTAGTATAAGTTGTTTGTGCACATAGGTGAGTCTAGTTGTTTTAGGTTTTGTGCTTGAGTAATTAAACGTTAGTTTTATTCCGCATTTGTTCAAGCCTAAACTGTAATTATTTTAAAGCACATATTCACCCCCCCTCTAGGTGACATCCACGTCCTTTCAATCTTGTTTTGTCAAGTTCATATTCTTCCATTGCTTGTCCATTTAACCAGAGTGTAGTGCCCTCTTTTCAAGTTCTTTCATCTTATCAAGTTTTGCTTCTCTTTCCTACCGAAGTGCTGCCCAAATTTCTTTTGAATTCTTGCTTGTTCTTCATGTCACTCTCCATCTCTTTGCAACCTTCAAGATTCATTGGATTCACTCGTTTTTCAACAAGCAACTAAGTTTTACCTCTTGCTTCTTCTTCCTCTTCCCCTTTCATTCTATGATCTCGGGGCGAGATCTCTTGTTAGTGGAGGAGAGTTGTAACAGCCCGGAACAGAAGCTCTAGGAGATTCCTCTTTTATTATGTTGTCCTCATGTGATTCTTTTGTGTGTCGCATTCATCATCACATCATGCGCAACATGCGCATAGCATCAACACTCTGTTGTCTTCATTTTTAAAAACTTGCATCCGTTGTTAGTTGCCGGTTTTCTCCGTTTTTGTCGTTGACCGTTTCGGGACCAACCACACATGCAAGCACCCGCGACACCATTAATATTTTGTTTTAAAGGTGTGTATAAAACTTTCTCGAATTGGGTTGAAAGTTGGCGTGCGGCCTTGTTTTTGTGTAGGTAGACCGCCTGCCAAATTTCGTCGCAACCGGAGGTCGTTTGATACCCCAACGAATAAGCCTATAGCGACACTATAGTCGGTTTAATTATCGAACGTTTCGATTTGTAAAAAAACTTTGCACGGGTCACAACCTCCTATCTATTTTCTCAACCCAAACCTATCTACACACCCCCCCAACAACCCACCTAGCCCCCTCCGCTTCTGGACCGCCCGATAGGTTCGAAAACAGATGAATTTCACTAATCCTAGACCAAATCCTAACTATTTACACAGTCCAACCCTAGATTTTAGCAGGCATGTCTTATCCCACCGATTCAGCCACCGCCGCCCACACCCGGTCTGCTCCCTCCTGCCCAATCCCGTGGAGCCTCCTCACCCGCCAATACCCTAGGCCACCTCATCTTCTCGATCCCATGGGGATCACGAGCAGCTCATCCCTCGCAACCAGATCGCTGGACGTGTCCAGCTCCCCGTAGATGCAAGCACTCACCCAAGATCCTCGATTCCCCGAGCACGAGCGCCACCTCATGATCGCCTCTTCGGTCGGCCGCCCCACTGGAGCTCTATCCCGCTGTCCGGCCACGTCCGTACCACCACGCTGACCTCGTCTCTGTCCTTCTTCCCTCCCCTGTTTCACTTTTCCTCACGTTTTCCCTTTTCTCTCAGATCTCCCTCTATCCCTCTTGGTTTCTTTGTTACACGGAGGTTGCCATGGCCATGGACGACGTCCTACAGGAGCTTCATCGGCGCCACCGTCCAGCCGCCGGACCAACAGGTCCCCTGATCATGTCCTTTTTTTCCTTCCCTTGGTCCTCGTTCCTCCTACGTACTATTTTTCCTCTCTTTCTCTCATGTATCTCTCGCTTTGTGCAACACGAACGCCAGCCACCTCCGGTCAAGCGCAGCAGCAGCCGTCGGAGCAATGTAGTAAAAAACGCTTGCAACAAATATGACGCTGGTTGCAATAAATTTACAAAAAAAATATTGCATCCACTCACCAGCGAAGCGCGCGCGTGCGAAAAATGTTGCATGAGCCCGCGCGCGCGAGGGGACGACCGACGCGTCGGTTCGGCCGGCGCACCGTATGGAAACGATTCCCAATTAATTAACCGGGCTTCTAATTAAAATGAATTATATGTATAAAATATTTAGAATTTTGTGTAGATTCACAATATCCAACTTTTAACCATGTTTAAAATGTTTAAGTTGTTGCTTTAATCTATTTTCATAAATACGATGTTAAAATAATTTATTTCATAACTAAATAACCATAGCTCCGATTAAAATGTTTCATATATGTAACATGGCTAGAAAAATGTGTAGAATAACATGATGGCATTTATTTTGCTCATTAACAACTCTAAAATTGTGTTATAGGCAGAACAATACTGAAATCTTTATTTGCATATGTTGATTTTCCGGAAGTGTTATTTGTTGTTCGAGCCTCATTTAAACTTGCCTAAAATTTCATGTAATTTCATAATATCCTGTTACATCCTTGGTTTAACATGCTTGTCACTGTCATTTGCATACATTTTGCATTCATGGCATATTATCTTGCGATGATCATATCTTTTAGACAGTAACTTCGTTTTAGAGGATCCATATATGTAAATCGATTAGAATGACGTGTGTAATCATATGGGCCACTTTATTTTTCTGTTTAATAAATATAAAATATGTTTACTTCAGATCTGGACCAATTTCGAAATTAACATATGGGGTCATTTGGAAATGCTATATGTTGTTTCCGACCTCATTTAAAATGCCTAGATAGTGTAGTTTATTTATGCTTCACCTCTTGCCATGTTTAACAATATTTAACATTTTCGTGTACCTAAACGGGAGTAAACTAAATAATTCACATATGGAGTTTCATCAATATGCAAATAGTTGCACATTGATCTTCATTTAACGTGTAGTATTTAATTGTTGTGCTTTAGTGTGTTTTGCATAATAAATCGGACATACATCATATGTGATTGTGCATCATGTCATGCATATGTTGTGGTGAATATCGTGCGTTGATTGTTGTTTATAGATTGTTCCTTCTATAGAGTTCCGAACCGTTTCACGGTGTGAGGATCCGTTCGACTACGTTGGTTCTTCTACTACATGGATTCGTTCTTCTTCCAAGCGGATTCTCAACCAAGATGATCATTTCCCTAGATACCACTACTATCATTGCTATGCTAGTTGTCTCGTTTCTGTCGCTATGTCTCGTTGTCTACCACATGTTATGTCAGTCTCCCGAGATTGCCATGAAAGCCTCTAACCCCCTCCACATCCGAGCAAAACCTTTGTTTGGCTATGTTACCGCTTGCTCAGCCTTCTTATAGCATTGCTAGTTGCAGGTGCAGTTGCCTTCATGTAACAACATGAATTTATTTCGTTATATCATGATATTATTGCTATTTAATTTAATGTACCTATACACTTGGTAAAAGGTGGAAGGCTTGGCCTTCTAGCTAGGTGTTTTGTTCCATCTTTGCCACCCTAGCTACTTGTGTACCGGTGTTATGTTCCACATTTAGCGCTCCTAACATGCTTGGGGTTGTTATGGGACCCCCTTGATTTTTGTTTTGGGATAAAAATCTTCTAGCAAGGCCCAACATCGGTACTGCATTTGCCTAATAACCAATAAAAAGCATAGGGGCCCGCCGGCACCCGTGAATAATTAATCAACCCCCAGGGCAGTGCTCCTCATGAGTGTTGGTCCAACCCAGAGCAGCTTATTAACACTACCCGGGGCAATTCGGTGTTTGGCGTGGTAATCGTCGCTTATCCGGTGTGCCGTGAGAACGAGATACGCAGCTCCTATCGAGATTGTAGGCACGTCAGACAACCTTGCTGAATTTGTTTTACCTTTCTCGAATGTCTTGAGCGGGGGAAATCCGAGGATACTTTGGGCTATCTCGAGGTTGAGGTTTTCCACCAGGAATCCGAGGAGATCACGGGTTTTTGTGCTCGAGATTTCCGACGTAGCTTGTGGTAGTTTGTGATGGACTAGTTGGAGCACCCCTACATGGTTAAATATTCCGTAAAGCCGTGCCCGCAGTTATGTGGCAACTTGGAAACTTTGTTTAACACTTCGTCATAGCAAACCTGAAGTAAACTTAATTAAAAGTTGTCAACTGTGTGCGTAACCGTGACTGTCTCTTCTCGTGAGCTATGTATCCGAGAGTGGACATGGTGGGGTTATGTCTAACGTAAGTAGGTGTTCAGGATCATTTCGAGATCAATATTAGTTCACGTCCGTTTATGCGTAGATCACCCCCTCACTTATTCTTATACTCGTAAGTTAGCCCCTCAAATAAATGTTTAGTGCTTGCTGCAGCCTCACCACTTAACCATACCTCACCCATTAAGCTTTTCTAGTCTTGATACCTTTGTAAATGAGATTGTTGAGTCCCTCTGGCTCACAGATTACTACAACAATAGTTGCAGGTACAGATAAAGCAATACTTTGACGTGAGCACGATGATTGTTCTATTTGGAGTTTCTTCTTCTTCACCATTCATAGGATGGGTTCCACGCCGTCAGCCTGGGATTAGCAAGGATGGACGCCGTTCTTTTATCGTTTGATTTTGTCGGTAGTCAGACCCTGCTCTTCTACATGATGATTTAATGTATTGTTGTATTGAGATGTTCATGTTGTAGCTTGTGGCGAGTGTAAGCCAATTTCATATACTCATATCTTCTGTACATGTACTTGTAACAATATCCATTCTTGCAAAACGAAAGATGCGCTTCTATCCCTGTCGAGGCCCTCGTGCCCAAATAAGGATATGACTACATCTTGGGCGTTACAGAGGCGTATGATGAAGATGGTCTCTCTCAAACAACCATGCAACCAAATAATAAAAAGTCTCTTGTGTCCCCAACACACCAAATACAATGGTAAATAGTATAGGTGCCCTATTTCGGCGAAGAGCTGGTGATACAAGTGTAGTAATTATAGTAGATATAGTTTGTTGTAATATGAAAATTGAAAAAACAGCAAGGTAGCAAGTGTAAAACAGCGAGCAAAACGTTGTATAAATGCTTGGTAATAAGGCCTAGTGGTCCTAACTTTCGCTAGTGCAACCTATCAACAATGCTAGTATAGTTGGATCACATAACAATCCCTCAACGTGCGATGAAGAATCACTCCAAAATTCCTATCTAGCAGAGAACATAATAAGAAATTGTTTGTAGGGTACGAAACCACCTCAAAGTTATTCTTTCCGATCAATCTTTCCAAGAGTTCGTACTAAGATAACAAATTATCCTTTCCGATCGATCTATCCAAGAGTTCATACTAAAATAACACCATTGATAAATATCAATCAACCCTAGTGTCACCTAGATACTCCAATGTCACCTCAAGTATCCGTGGGCTAACTATAGGACATGCATCAAACAATTTCAGATTCTTCATATTGAATCCAACACAAAGAACTTCAAGGAGCATCCCAAGATTTCTATCGAGGAACATAGTATGAAAACATGCATCAACCCCTATTCATAGATTACCCCAATGTCACATCGAGAATCCGCGAGTTGAGTGCCAAAACATATATCAAGTGAATCACTTGAATACCCCAATGTCACTATGATTATCCGCATGCAAGACATACATCATGTGCTCTCAAACCTGAATATTCAATCCAACATCGTGAGATCTTAAAGTGAAAGATTCAATTCATCACAACAATAGCATGGGACAAACACCATATGATCCAACTATATTAACAAGGCCCGTGATACATAAAGATCATGACATCTCAAGAACACGAGAGTGAGAGAGATATTAAACACATGGCTACTGGTGCAAACCTTCAGCCCAACTAGATCACCTATATCTTAGGGATAATGTCAAAAATAATGAAACATTATCACCTATATCCAACTACATATATGTGACTGGATCTTTCCCCACCACATTATGCTTGCCAACGAAAGAATTAATATATTGGAATAGGGATGAACATTATTGACTCTGACTCTTGCATAAAAGTAAAAACATAAAATTAAAAGATAGGCCCTTCGCGGAGGGAAGCAGTGGTTGTCATGCAGTTTTTATTTTTGGATGTGCAATCTCTTAATGAAAAGGAACATCATAAATTTTATATTACCCCTTGCGATAGCAAACTTTATTATGCAGACCGTCGCTTTTATTTCTTTGCCATCGCAAGATAGTACAAAGCTTATTTTACCTTACAATAAAATATCATACATGTTTAGGAGAAATTTTTATTGCCTTGTGCACCTATGACAACTTACTTGAAGAATTTTATTCAATCCATAGGTAGGTATGGTGGACTCTCATGGCAAGAAATTGGGTTTAAGGGTTACGGATGCACCAGTAGTATCTGGATGACCCACAAGTATAGGGGATCTATCGTAGTCCTTTTGATAAGTAAGAGTGTCAAACCCAACGAGGAGCAGAAGGATCTGACAAGTGGTTTTCAGCAAGGTAAACTCTGCAAGCACTGAAATTATCGGTAACAAGTAGTTGTGTGACAAGATGACTCGCAGCAAGTAGCAAGTAACAAAAGTAACAACGATGCAGCAAAGTGGCCCAATCCCTTTTGTAGCAAGGGACAAGCCTGGACAAACTCTTATAGGAGGTAAAGCACTCCCGAGGACACATGGGAAATTCTGTCAAGCTAGTTTTCATCATGTTCATATGATTCGCGTTCGTTACTTTGATAGTTTGATATGTGGGTGGACCGGCGCTTGGGTACTTCCCTTACTTGGACAAGCATCCCACTTATGATTAACCCCTCTCGCAAGCATCCACAACTACGAAAGAAGAATTAAGACAAAGTCTAACCATAGCATTAAACTAGTGGATCCAAATCAGCCCCTTACGACGCAACGCATAAACTAGGGTTTAAGCTTCTGTCACTCTAGCAACCCATCATCTACTTACTACTTCCCAATGCCTTCCTCTAGGCCCAAATAATGGTGAAGTGTTATGTAGTCGACGTTCACATAACACTAGTAGAGGAAAAACAACATACAACACATCAAAATATCGAACGAATACCAAATTCACATGACTACTTATAGCATGACTTATCCCATGTCCTGAGGAACAAAAGTAACTACTCACAAAGCATAATCATATTCATGACCAGAGAGGTAATGAGTAGCATCAAAGATCTGAACATATAATCTTCCACCAAGTAATCCAACTAGCATAAACTACAAAGAGTAATTAACACTACTAGCAACCTTACAAGTACCAATCGGAGTCGCAAGACGGAGATTGGTTACAAGAGATGAACTAGGGTTTGGAGATGAGATGTTGCTGATGAATACGTTGATGGTGACGAGTCCCCTTCGATGAGAGGAGTGTTGGTGATGAAGATGGCGACGATTTCCCCCTCCGGGAGGGAAGTTTCCCCGGCAGGACGACCCTGTCGGAGCTCTAGATTGGTTCTGCTCAAGTTCCGCCTCGTGGCAGCGGCGATTCCTCCGAAAAGCCTCCTCCTGAGTTTTTCCAGACCGAAACCCTTCTTGTAGCAAAAGAGGGGGGCCAGAGGGCCAAGTGGGAGCCCACAACCCCCCTAGGCGCGGCCAGGGGGGAGGCTGCGCCTAGCAGGCTTGTGGCCTCCTGCTAGCGCCCCTCTGGTACTTCTTCGACCCAGTATTTTTTATAAATCCCAAAAAAATCCACGTTGATTT
Source organism: Hordeum vulgare subsp. vulgare (assembly GCF_904849725.1). NCBI lineage: Eukaryota > Viridiplantae > Streptophyta > Magnoliopsida > Poales > Poaceae > Hordeum > Hordeum vulgare. The sequence continues at coordinate 183,881,998 of NC_058520.1, read as the reverse complement.
TCACGGCTTTTGGAGTTGCGCAGAATAGGTATCTCAAACTTACTCCTTTTTCAGGCCAGAATTCCAGCTGCCGGCATTTTTCTTCTTCATGTAAACCTTGCAAAATAAGAGAGAAAAGGCATAGCTATTGTACCATGAAGTGTAATAACAGACCAAAAAGCGATAAATATCAACATGAAAGCATGATGCAAAATGGACGTATCAACTCCCCCAAGCTTAGACCTCGCTTGTCCTCAAGCGAAAACCGAGAGCAATAAATATGCCCACATGTTTAGACAGAAAGGTGTCGACAAAACAAGATACGAACATGCAGGCATCATGATAATGATCAGAACAGCAATACCATCATATCATCTCTTATGCTAATGTGACAATTCCTTTACAAAGTGAAGTATGGATCAAGAACCTTACCGAGAATTAACAACCGATAGCCTTTAGTCATTGAAGCAATTGCAATTTGTCACAACATCGGAAAGAGTCTAATAAGAGCTTGTAAAGCAAATCCACATACTCAATCATCTTTTCGTTCTCTACAATTGCTACAACTCACGTTGTACTCATGAGATCAAAGTTTCAGCTGGACAAACAGAAAGATTGGGGCTTATAGTTTCGCCTCTCAACCATTTACCTCAAGGGTAATGTCAACAATAATAATTCATGAATACTTACTTCCAAGTTGACATATGAATATAGATCTTACCCAAGCATATGACGTTAGCCAAGATAAAGGCGAAATAAGGAATTGGTGAAGATCACCATGACTCTTTCAAGGGCAAAAGGTAAAGGTACAAGATAGGCCCTTCGTAGAGGGAAGCAGAGGTTGTCATGCGCTTTTGAGGTTTGGATGTGTGTCCTCTTAGAGTGGAGGAACGTCACTTTACATTGCCTCTTGTGATAAAGAACTTTATTATGTTGTTTGTCGCTTTTATGTCTTCCTCATCACAGGTTCGTACAAAGCTTATTTTCCACACACTAATAGATCATACATATTAGGGAGCAATTTTTATTGCTTGCACCGATGAAAACTTACTTGAAGGATCTTATTCAATCCATAGGTAGGTGTGGTGGACTCTCATGGAAAAACTGGGTTGAAGGTTTATGGATGCACAAGTAGTATGTCTACTTGGTGCGGAAGGTTTGGCTAATATGAGCTGGAAGCAATTGTCACATGCTAAGGGATCTCTAGTCATATAACATTGTTCGGAGCCAAGCATACACAATTCATTATGTTGTCTTCCTTGTCCAACATCTACTTCTAAGCATGTAATAGTGTAGTGAGTGTTCACAATCATAGATGGTGTCAAAGATGATATATTTATATGTGAACCTCTCCTTCTTTATCACTTCCTATTAATTGCAACAATGACCAAGGTCTACGTTTGTCTACCCTCAACAAGTTTCAATCATCATTCTTTTTATATGTGAAGCTATCACTTCCCATAATATCATTGCATGATCTTTCATGCTTTTGTTTTTTTCTCATTCTCTTGATCATGGCATGAGGCAAGGCCCTTAACTAAGACACTCTTTATTATATGGATCATGAGCTCGAATACATCGGGGGTGACACATAGCAAAACTCAAGCCTAAAACACTAAGACCTTTATTCTACTATAGAAAGATAAAACCAAAAAGGAACAAACTAAAACAAAGATAAAAGCAAAAGATATGATGGTGATACGATACCGGGGCAACTCCCCCAAGCTTGGCACAAGCCAAGGGGATTGCCCATACCCATGCTCAGTTGTCTTCCTTTGGCGGTGATGGTGGTGGAGTTGTTTTGTTCTTTGATTCCAAGAGGGCCATCAATCTTTGATTTATACCTTGGAGATCTGTGATATGTTTCTCCAGCAAAACAACTTCACGAGTGAGATAAGTATTGCGAGCACGAGTTGTTTCACAAAACCTCAAAAGTTCAATCAAGGATGGAGACAGTAGGTGGAGGTAGGGTTGGAGGAAATCCACTTCTTCAACTTCTTCCTTGTTGAACACAAATTGTACTTCGTCCCACGCCTGATTCTTCTCCTTAGTTCTGCCCTTGGCTTCCGTGACTTCCACTCTTTTCAGATCATCATCTACTTCTTCATAGACTTGCGGGAAATTGTTCTCCCAGACAGATTCCTGAGACGGCATCCTTGCTCTAAATCTGCGGCAGAAAACAGGCTCGAAACGAAAACAGAGGAAATTTGCGTGATACGAGGGTCCGACCTTTCGGGAGAATATAGAATGATTTTTTCCAGACCAGAAGGAGTACTCTGCAAGAAAACGGAGTCCGGGAGGCACACGAGGTGTCCACAATCCCCCCAGGCACGGCCAGGGGGTGGCCTGCGCCATTTTCTTTACTTTCATATGGGAAATTCTGTCAAGCTAGTTTTCATCATGTTCATATGATTCGCGTTCGTTACTTTGATAGTTTGATATGTGGGTGGACCGGCGCTTGGGTACTGCCCTTACTTGGACAATCATCCCACTTATGATTAACCCCTATCGCAAGCATCCACAACTACGAAAGAAGAATTAAGACAAAGTCTAACCATAGCATTAAACTAGTGGATCCAAATCAGCCCCTTACGAAGCAACGCATAAACTAGGGTTTAAGCTTCAGTCACTCTAGCAACCCATCATCTACTTACTACTTCCCAATGTCTTCCTCTAGGCCCAAATAATGGTTAAGTGTTATGTAGTCGACGTTCACATAACACCACTAGAGGAAAAACAACATACAACACATCAAAATATCGAACGAATACCAAATTCACATGACTACTTATAGCATGACTTATCCCATGTCCTCGGGAACAAAAGTAACTACTCACAAAGCATAATCATATTCATGACCAGAGAGGTAATGAGTAGCATCAAAGATCTGAACATATAATCTTCCACCAAATAATCCAACTAACATCAACTACAAAGAGTAATTAACACTACTAGCAACCTTACAAGTACCAATCGGAGTCGCGAGACGGAGATTGGTTACAAGAGATGAACTAGGGTTTGGAGATGAGATGTTGCTGATGAAGACGTTGATGGTGACGAGTCCCCTTCGATGAGAGGAGTGTTGGTGATGAAGATGGTGACGATTTCCCCCTCCGGGAGGGAAGTTTCCCCGGCAGGACGACCCTGTCGGAGCTCTAGATTGGTTCTGCTCAAGTTCCGCCTCGTGGCAGCGGCGATTCTTCCGAAAAGCCTCCTCCTGAGTTTTTCCAGACCGAAACCCTTCTTGTAGCAAAAGAGGGGGCCAGAGGGCCAAGTGGGAGCCCAAAAGCCCCCTGGGCGCGGCTAGGGGGGGAGGCCGCGCCTAGCAGACTTGTGGCCTCCTGTTGGCGCCCCTCTGGTACTTCTTCGGGCAGTATTTTTTATAAATCCCAAAAAAAATCCACGTTGATTTTCACGGCTTTTGGAGTTGCGCAGAATAGGTATCTCAAACTTGCTCCTTTTTCAGGCCAGAATTCCAGCTACCGACATTCTCCCTCTTCATGTAAACCTTGCAAAATAAGAGAGAAAAGACATAAGTATTGTATCGTGAAGTGTAATAACAGCCCAAAAAGCGATAAATATCAACATGAAAGCATGACGCAAAATGGACGTATCATATCTCTACTTACTGCGAATTTTTAGGCTAGCAAAAGATCCTAAGCAATCACCACATGTTAGAGGATCCATGATAATATAACTACTATGTGAATATAAGCAAACATAACCATTACGTTGTCTTTCTTGTCCAACGTCAACTACATGATCAAGTTTGAAAATAAATAATGAGGGCTCACAATCATAGAAGATGTCCAACATGGTATATTTATATGTTGTTAGAGAATATTTATCCGTATGTGGTTTTGGTAATTGATGACAATCCTTATGGACTAATGGTTGCATTAAGTTATATTCTAAGGATTTGTTCATCGACACTTCTTGAAGTCCATCTGTAGGTTTCAACTAGTTTATATGATGACCAATGTGGTATTCAAGATATTATCCAAAGAATCGTCATAAAGACACAAGGTTGATCAAGACTAAGACAAAGAGGAAATCAAGTTGATCAACACACAAAGCGTACAAGATGTACCGAGAGGGACCAAGTGATCCCATGGTTTGGTAAGCATTGTCCATTACGCCTTTGTGTACTAACCCATGGTCTTTGTGAGAGTTCTACGTGGGGTTAGGTGTGTTTATATGGGCTTGTGTCAAGAGGAAGATCTCAGTCAACCCATGAAGGATGACATCGGGTGGTGATCGTCATCAAGATTGCGGTGTGCAAGATCAAGTGGAGCATCACGAAGATATCATGCTTGAAGCTTGCCGTCCATTGTGCCGTCGTCCTCCTTGCCGCGTCCGACGCCTGTGTCGTCCTCGCCACGCCCGGAACTGGACGGCTCGCTATCGGCACCAACGACGGACATGCCCTTTTGCTGCCGCATCGGACGCTGCCGTTCGTCGTCGTGTCGGACGACGCCATTCGTCTCTCCCATGGTTCCTACTACCTAGCCAAGCGTCCACAACCCTCCCAAGCATCTGCCGTCCCGAGCACAAGCAGGTCTGACCTCCCTGCCTCCCTCCCGTACTTGCCCTCCTCTTCTAAAAACCAAAACGACTGAGGTAACATGCACCCAGACCTAGATCTGGCCAAACGGGCCGGCCTGACAGCCCGCGTGCCTGGCACGACACGGGCCCGGCCCGGCACGGGCTAATCGTGCTCGGGCCCGGCACGAAGCACGCCTCGGGCCGTGCCTGGGCCTGGAGGCGGGGCACGCGGGCCGGCACGGTACGGCCCGTTTATTTTTTTATATATTTTTTCAAATTTTATGTATATATATATATATATATATATATATATATATATATATATATATATATATATATGCAAGAACATGACTCAATAGGCCCAAAAATAAGCCCATATGCTTAAAAAATCAGGCCCAGCGTGCTAATCGTGCGTCGGGCCGGCCCGTTTACCCAATCGTGCCGTGCTTGGGCTTGGCTGCCAGGCACGCGGGCCGGCAAGGCACGATCAGTATATTAATCGGGCCCAGGCGGGCCGTGCCGTGCCTGGCACGTTTACGCCGGGCCGGTTCGTTTGGCCAGGTATAGCCCACTATGGGGTAAGCTGCTGTTGGAACCGCGCTCCTCACGGGATCCTCTTCTTCACCACCGCCGCGATGTCGCTACCATCTCTCTACGCGCTATTCGGGGGCTCGAGATCAGCACACCCCGACCTCGCCCAGCTCCGGCCTCGGTTCCTGGTCTGTTGTGTCCTCTCCACGCGCCCACGTACATGCGCTTCCGCGCGCTCGTTTCCGCACCGTCAGATTTCGCGCACCCCCGAGCACCGGCCGCTCCTCTGCCTAGTCTCCAGCTCCCGACGTCCGACACTACGAGCCGTCCGTTTGTTGGGGGCTTCTCCGAGCTGCTCATCTCCAGGTCGCAAGGATTCCTCCCGCTCCTACATCGGTCGATGCGCCGCATTTCACGCCCGCCAGCCTGCGCAGCGGATGCGCCCTCACACCCGTGCCAAGCTAGCTAGCTAGCAAGGCTGATGGATTCAGCTAGCTAGCTTGGCACCCTTGCGGCCCACGTCTCCCACGTCGGCGACGCTCCGTCCGCACATCCGCGCTGTCGTGGGTTGCCGCTCCGACCGCGTCGCGCCAGCCCGCCGCTCCGGTCGCCTCACCGCCCTCTGCGCTCCGCCCTCGCCTCGCTCCGTAGCTGACTGCCCTCGCGCCGCCTGGCCTTGCCAGGCCTCGCTCCGGCTCGTGTACGCCCCGACCCTGGACGCCCGGCTCTCGCCTTCGCCCGTGTCGGCCGGCTCCGCACGCCTCTGGCCCGGCTGGTCGCCCGCCGGCTTGGCCGGCTCCCCCGATCGCGTCGTGGTAGGCGGCCACTCCACCCAACTGCCATGGCCGCCCATAAGAAAAGTCAGAGGCAAAAAAACTGGTCGAGAGAAGACCACAGAAAATGTTGCTGGCGATAAAAGAAGGAAAAGTAACAAACTCTGCCGCTTGTCTGCATCACTCTTGGTCGCCCGCCAATGTCACCTCTTTGTCGGCCGGCTAGCCTGCGTCGCCGCTGGCCAGTCCGCCCACCTACTTCGATACCGGGCTGGCCCGGTCGCCCATCGGCTTTGACGTTCGGCCGTCGGGCACGGCCGGCTGGCACAGCCATCGACCGTCGAAGGCTCGATGACCACACCCAGTGGGAGCGCCGGTGCGCTCCATTCGCATAAGGCCGTTGTTGAAATTAGAGATGGGCCTTAGGCCCATAAGACAAATTTCAGAAAAATCTTTAAGGGCCCATGTAGGTGGTGGCATGACAAGGTGGTGGGAAGTTTAGTCCCACCCCGCTAGTGGAGGAGAAGTTGCACCCCTTATAAGTCTCTTTTTCTCATGCTATTGGAGAGTGAGAAGAGAATGTGCCCTCGCGCACTCCTCCTCCGCCGCCCGCCTCGTCACGACGCGGGAACGAGCCGAGCTCATACCTACGCGCTTATTTTTGCTGGTCAGGAACGGAGAATACGTAACGGACAAGGCACGATCCGAGACGTCGGATCATGGTTGTTACCGACTCGGACGTGGGCTTGGCCCACGTCTCTCCACCCAGCCGCCTTTATAAGCACGCGATCGCCTACCCTAGCCGTCACGAGAATCAGATCACATCCGCCTCACGCGTTCGATCCTTGACTGCTGCTGCCGCCGGCGACTCCGTCCCGTTTACCGCGTACACGGTCGACGGGAGAGCAGGCCTCCGAAACCTCGCCTCTCCGGTTCCTGTACGGGAGAGGGGCGATTAGGTTTTTGGGGAGCGATCACGCGACTGCTCGCCTCCGTCCGTCTCCTTCGTCTACGTCCGCGTCGCCCTCGTCATCGCCATGTCTTCACCAAGCGAAGCTGACCGTCTCCGCGAGAAGGCCGAAGCTGAGAAGAAGGCGGCAGAGGATACTGCCGCCGCCGCCGCTGCTGCTACGGCCAACTGGCCGATCGGAGGGTATGATGTGTTCGTCTCTCTCATGTTTCTGTTTGCACTAGTAGTATTGCCTATATGTGTAGATGTTTCTGCTATATGCGTAGTACTTGCTAGTATACTCCGTGATCAGTATGTCATGAACCTAGTCAATGCCATGTTAGTAATTATTTCATGGATTAATCTGCTCGGAAAATTGCCTATTTACTCAACAATCCAAAAACCTAATGTGTGTAGGAATTTTTCGAGTAATGGTTTTGCTGCTGCACTGAAACCGGATAAGTTTACCGGTACTTTTTTCAAGCGTTGGCAAACGAGAACCACCTTATGGCTCACAGCTATGAACGTGTTCTGGGTAGCCGGTGTCACTCCTACGGAAACTATCACTCCTGAACAGGAGAAGATGTTTAAGGAGGCCACCGTCCTATTCCTTGGAGCAGTCATTAGCGTGATCGGAGATAAGTTGGTTGATGCATATTTACATATGCATGTTGTCAAGGACTTGTGGGAGGCGCTCGAATCTAAATTCGGGGCCACCGATGCTGGGAGTGAGATGTATGTTATGGAGCAGTTCCACGATTACAAGATGGTTGACAACCGTTCTGTATTGGAACAAGCTCATGAGATAATATGCATAGCTAAGGAACTTGAGGTTCTTAAGTGCAATTTGCCGGGCAAGTTTGTCGCGGGCTGTATAATTGCTAAGCTCCCTAATTCCTGGAGGAACTTTGCTACTACTCTGAAACATCAGAGGCGTGAGTTCTCAGTAGAGGACATCATCGGCCATCTGAGTGTTGAGCAGAACTCGAGAGCAAATGACTCCAATGGAAAAGCGGTGAAAAGCTCTTCTGCTGCCAATATGGTACATCAGAGGAACTTCAATTCTCACAAGCCCAAGGGAAAGAATTCTGTCCAACAGAATACCGACTTCAAGAAGAAGGGAAAGAAGCCCTTCAAGAAGAATAAGAAGGGAGATGGCTTCTATACTTGTGGTTCAGAGGAACATTGGGCGAACAAATGCCCAAACAAGTACAAGAAGCCCGCACAGGACTCCAAGTCTGCCAATATGATCGTGGGCAACAATGAAAGTGGTGCATCTGGGTACAGTAATTTACTTACTGTATTTACAGTTTGTCAGTCCACCGATTGGTGGGTGGACACGGGTGCAAATATTCATGTGTGTGCTGACTTATCATTGTTCTCTTCTTACCAGGCCACCGGTCGCGGGTCCGTATTGATGGGGAATGGCGTGAGTGCTTCTGTTCTTGGTGTTGGCACGGTCGATCTGAAGTTTACTTCGGGAAGGATCGTGCAGCTGAAGAACGTGCAGCATGTCCCCGCCATCAAGAAGAATCTCGTTAGTGGCTCCCTTCTGTGTAAAGAAGGGTTTAAGTTGGTATTCGAGTCTAATAAAGTAGTAGTTACGAAATATGGACTTTTCGTTGAAAAAGGTTATGAATGCGGAGGTCTGTTCCGCCTTTCTCTAGCAGATTTTTGTAATAAAGTCGTGAACAATATTCATTCGAGTGTTAATGAATCTGAAGTTTGGCATTCACGTATTTGTCACATAAGTTTCGGTGTTATGTCGCGGCTAGCAAAACTGAATTTAATCCCAACTTTCACTTTAGCCAAAGGTTCTAAGTGCCATTCGTGTGTGGAAGCAAAGCAACCTCGCAAGCCTCACAAGGCTGCAGAGGAGAGACACTTGGCACCATTAGAACTCATACATTCTGATCTTTGTGAGATGAATGGTGTATTGACTAAAGGTGGAAAGAAATACTTCATGACATTGATAGATGATTCCACTAGATTTTGCTATGTGTCTCTGTTAAATACTAAAGATGAGGCTCTACACTACTTTAAAATCTATAAGGCAGAAGTTGAGAATCAACTTGAAAAGAAAATTAAACGAGTCTGGTCTGATCGTGGTGGAGAGTACTTCTCAAACGAATTTGATTCATTTTGTGCGGAACACGACATTATTCATGAGAGGACGCCTCCCTATTCACCCCAGTCAAACGGGGTTGCCGAGCGGAAAAACCGTACTCTAACTGATTTGGTTAACGCCATGTTAGATACATCGGGTTTATCCAAGGCATGGTGGGGGGAGGCTATATTGACCGCGTGTCATGTCCTGAATAAAGTTCCTACAAAAGATAATGAGGTCACTCCCTACGAGGAGTGGTGAAAGAGAAGGACGACGCTCTCGTACCTACGTACTTGGGGCTGCTTGGCGAAAGTCAATGTATCGATCCCCAAGAAGCGTAAGCTTGGACCAAAGACTGTGGACTGCGTTAATTTGGGATACGCTAAGAATAGCGTAGGCTATAGATTTCTAGTAGTGAAATCTGAGGTACCTGACGTGAAGGTCGGTACAATAATGGAGTCGAGGGATGCTACATTCTTTGAGGATATATTTCCCATGAGAGATATGCAAAGCACTTCTAGACAGGAATCTGAGATAACTCCTGAGCCTGCCATTCCTATGGAATACTATGAACAAACACATGATGAAAATCCTGAGGAGGATGACGAGGAAGCCCGTGGTAGGGGCAAGAGACAAAGGACTGCAAAGACCTTTGGTGATGATTTCTTCGTATACCTCGTGGATGATAATCCCACTTCTATTTCAGAAGCGTATGCTTCTCCGGATGCTAATTACTGGAAAGCTGCGGTCCGTAGCGAGATGGATTCCATCATGGCTAACGGGACATGGGAAATCACTGATCGTCCCTATGGTTGCAAACCATTGGGATGCAAGTGGGTGTTCAAAAAGAAGCTTAGGCCCGATGGTACAATGGAAAAGTACAAGGCTAGGCTTGTGGCCAAGGGCTATGCCCAGAAAGAAGAAGAAGATTTCTTCGATACTTATTCACCTGTGGCTAGACTGACCACCATTCGAGTACTACTCTCATTGGCGGCCTCTCATGGCCTTCTCCTTCATCAAATGGACGTTAAGACAACTTTCCTGAATGGAGAGCTAAATGAGGAAATCTATATGCAACAGCCAGATGGCTTTGTGATAGAAGGTCAGGAAGGAAAGGTGTGTAAGTTGCTGAAATCTTTATATGGTCTAAGACAAGCACCTAAGCAATGGCATGAGAAGTTTAATGCAACTCTGACATCTGTTGGCTTCGTTGTTAATGAAGCTGACAAATGTGTATACTATCGCCATGGTGGGGGCGAAGGAGTTATATTGTGCTTGTATGTTGATGACATACTGATATTTGGAACCAACCTCAAAGTAATTGAGGAGGTTAAGTCTTTTCTGTCTCAAAACTTTCAGATGAAGGACCTTGGGGTGGCTGATGTTATCTTGAACATCAAGCTATTGAGAGATGATGAGGGTGGGATTACACTTCTGCAATCCCACTATGTTGAGAAGATTTTGAGTCGCTTTGGATATTCAGACTGCAAAATTTCTCAAACACCTTATGATCCTAGTGTGCTAATTCGAAAGTTTAAAGGCATGGCTATAGATCAATTGAGATTCTCTCAAATTATCGGTTCACTTATGTACCTAGCTAGCGCAACGAGGCCTGACATTGCGTTTGCTGTGAGCAAACTTAGCCGGTTTGTTGCAAACCCGGGCGATGTTCATTGGCGTGCTGTTGAAAGAATTATGCGCTACTTGAAAGGTACTGTCAACCACGGGCTTCACTATATGGGATTCCCATCGGTACTTGAAGGGTATAGTGATGCGAATTGGATCTCTGATGCTGATGAGATGAAGGCCACTACTGGGTATATGTTTACTCTTGGGGGTGGTGCTGTTTCCTGGAAGTCTTGCAAGCAAACGATCTTAACAAGATCGACAATGGAAGAAGAATTAACAGCATTAGACACATCTGGTGTCGAAGCAGAATTTATTCGAGATCTTTTGATGGACTTACCTGTGGTTGAGAAGCCGGTTCTGGCTATCCTTATGAACTGCGATAATCAAACAGTTATTGTTAAAGTGAAGAGTTCAAAAGACAATATGAAGTCCAATAAACATATAAGAATGAGATTGAAGTCTGTCAGACGTTTGAGAAACTCTGGAGTGATAGCGTTGGATTACATCCAAACGGCTAAGAATCTGGCAGATCCCTTTACTAAAGGGCTATCACGTGTTGTGATAGACAGTGCATCGAGGGAGATGGGTATGAGACCCACATGAGTTGCCATGGCAGTAACCCAACCTATATGATCGGAGATCCCGTGAAGTAGGACCTGGGAAAACAAGCCAGTGGTGAACTGAGGAGAGTAACTTAACTAACCCACTCCGTTGGAGATGCAATGCTCTCGGATACTGTATGGTAGGATGACTACTGTCTTAATGTGTTCTAAAGTTTATGTGTAAGCAAGATGCTGTCCTACAGAGCGACCTTTGGAGGAACACACCTATATGAGCTTGACTGCTGGTCACAGTCTATGAGATTTGGGTGATCTCTAGTAAACTCATGAATAGGCCAGGAGTGTGACTAATATGCTCCACCCGAGGGGTCACCTTCGGCAGCCTAGTACTAGTAAGACTTGTGGTGAAACTCCTTTACGCCAAACTGACAATTCAAGGAATAGTCCATTGTTCAATTGTAAAGGGGTGTAGCTACTTGCTCTAGGTGAAGCTCAACCTTAACAGGTCTTCACTGAAATGCTGGTATATTAAAACAGTGATTGGAACGAGGGAACACGATGTGCCCTTGAGATCTGGTGGGGGATTGTTGAAATTAGAGATGGGCCTTAGGCCCATAAGACAAATTTCAGAAAAATCTCCAAGGGCCCATGTAGGTGGTGGCATGACAAGGTGGTGGGAAGTTTAGTCCCACCTCGCTAGTGGAGGAGAAGTTGGACCCCTTTATAAGGGTCTCTCTTCCACATGCTATTGGAGAGTGAGAAGAGAAGGTGCCCTCGCGCACTCCTCCTCCGCCGCCTGCCTCGTCACGACGCGCCGCGGGTTGCGGGTTGCGGGAATGAGCCAAGCCGAGCTCATACCTACGCGCTTATTTTTGCCGGTCAGGAACGGAGAATACGTAACGGACAAGGCATGATCCGAGACGTCGGATCGTGGCGGTTACCGACTCGGACGTGGGCTTGGCCCACGTCTCTCCACCCAACCACCTTTATAAGAACGCGATCGCCTACCCTAGCCGTCACGAGAATCAGATCACATCCGCCTCACGCGTTCGTTCCTTGACTGCTGCTGCCGCCGGCGACTCCGTCCCGTTTACCGCGTACACGGTCGACGGGAGAGCAGGCCTCCGAAACCTCGCCTCTCCGGTTCCTGTACGGGAGAGGGGCCATTAGGTTTTTGGGGAGCGATCACGCGACTGCTCGCCTCCGTCCATCTGCTTCGTCTACGTCTGCGTCGCCCTCGTCGTCGCCATGTCTTCACCAAGCGAAGCTGACCGTCTCCGCGAGAAGGCCGAAGCTGAGAAGAAGGCGGCAGAGGATACTGCCGCCGCCGCCGCTGCTGCTACGGCCAACTGGCCGATCGGAGGGTATGATGTGTTCGTCTCTCTCCTGTTTCTGTTTGCACTAGTAGTATTGCCTATATGTGTAGATGTTTCTGCTATATGCGTAGTACTTGCTAGTATACTCCGTGATCAGTATGTCATGAACCTAGTCAATGCCATGTTAGTAATTATTTCATGGATTAATCTGCTCGGAAAATTGCCTATTTACTCAACAGCCGCACTGGCTGTCATCGACAAAAAACGCCTCGCCTACAAGAAAGCAACATGATCTCCCGTCTATGCAACCTCGCACCGCAAGCAAAAGAAAGTACCCCGAGCGACACTCGGGGGGCCATCATCGCATTCGTTTCAGCTACTTTGCTGCTCACCCGGCATCAACTAGTCCCGTCTTGGGTGCTGGCCGTTTGTCCCAATTCGTTCCTCCCCGCAGACGGAGCTAGTAGTGTCTACGGTACCAAAGGCCCACTCTTCGTCTCAGCTACAAATCATATCACGGTTGTCTGGCTAGCAAGAGCAAAAGCTGCAGGTCACCTCGCGAACAACGTCCGGGGAGAAAACAACTTGGGTGAACCAGTCGTTTCCTTCGTGAATTTCTACCCAATCGAGCTTGCTTCCGGAGTCAGAGTACCGTGCGCTCCCCCTGCAACCCACTCTTCACCTCAAATATAGACTGTATCGCGGCTGTCCAGCTAGCAAGAGGAAAAGCCAAAGTGTCGACGGGCACAAAATGACACAAGGGGCTCAGACGACACCGAGTCAGCATTCTAGCAAAATAAAACTTGCGTGGTCAAAGTTAAATATTTGATAAATTTGCACTGACTGACTTTGTCTATTGCACGATCATCTATGCGGCGAACCCCCAGCACATGCCGGTTGTCGGCTGGAACCTGTCCGGCTTGAGCCTGCCCACTGGCAAATAGCTACGCCGGCTGAAGCTCGTAGCCGGCCTCCATCGGCAACTTTCTGCTACATCAACAGCAAGAAGCCTCCGCATGACTTTTCTAGTCGCCCGGTGGCTCGGAGGCTAGACCCAGTGGGTGCGTTCGTGCGCCCCCACTTGAAGACAGCTACGCCGACCGCGGCTCGCAGTAGGCCGCCATCGGCAACTTTCTACTACATCAACAGTGAAAAGGCTTCACATGACTCTTCGAGTCGCCTGAAGGCTCGGAGGCTACACCGAGTGGGTGCGCTGGCATGCCCCTACTCGAAGAAAGCTATGACGGCTGCAGGCTGCAGTCGGTCGCCATAGGCAACCTTTTTGCTACATCAACAGCAAGAAGCCTCTGCACGACTCTACGAGTCATCCGGAGGCTCGGAGGCTACACCAAGTGGGTGCGCTGGCGCGCCCCACTCGAAGAAAGCTATGCCAGCTACAGCCGCAGCCGGCCGCCATTAGCAACCTTTTTTGCTACACCAACAACAAGAAGCCTCTGCACGACTCTCCGAGTCGCCCGGAGGCTACACCCAGTGGGTGCGCTGGCATGCCCCCGATGGAAGAAAGCTATGCCGGCTGTAGGCCGCAGCCGGCCGCCATCGGCAACCTTTTTGCTACATCAACAACAAGAAGCCTCAGCACAACTCTTCGAGTCGCCCGGAGGCTCAAACGCTACACCCGGTGGGTGCGCTGGCGCACCCCCACTGGAAGAAAGCCATGTAAGCCTGAGAAGAGGGCACAAGAAAAAAATCGAAGGATAAATATTTGGCCTGGCTACCACGCAGCCCCGCACCCGGCCCGTATCGCGGAGGCTACACCCAGTGGGTGCGCTGGCTGTCTCTTGTGCGCGCCCCCGCTAGAAGAAAGATGCTGCCATCTGCAGCCCGCAGCTGGTCGTCATCAGCAATATCGGCCATGACAACGACACTGCTTCATGCACAAGAGCCACTGGACTCCAGGTCCGCGCATGGCAGTGCCCCGCGCACAAGAGATAGTGGACTCCGCGTCCACGCACGACAGCACTTCGCACGCAAGAGCCACCGGACTCTGCGTTCGTGCATGGCAGCGCCCCATGCACAAGAGCCCGTGGACTCCATGTCCATGCACGGCAGCGCTTCGCGCGCAAGAGTCACCGGACTCCGCGTTCGTGGATGGTCGTGTTTCGACACCGCCATTTTCTGCGACAACAACAAAAAACCTCCGCACGACTCTTTGAGTCCCGCGGAGGCTTGGAGGCTATTGTCGGGGGGATAAACCCCGGATAGGCTAAAGGAGACAATACAACGTTTTAAAAAACATTAGGGAATTGCCCTTGATATGCCATACCCTGCGAATCAACAAAGATGATCGGAGGAGTGAAGAGAGAAGACCGTCCGGCTGCTCGCTGGAGATCTGTCCGGCTGTTGACTGGAGACTTGTCCGGCTGCCGGCTGGAGATTTGTCTGGCTGCCAGCTCGAGACCTGCCCGGCTGTCGGCTAGAGACTTGTCGTGCTGTCGGCTGGAGACCTGTCCAGCTTCCGGCTGGAGACTTGTCCGGCTCCCGGTTGCCGGCTGGGACCTGTCCGTCTGGAGACCTGTCTAGCTGGAACCCGCCCGACTGGAACCTGTACGGCTGGAGCCGTGTCCGGGTTGAGCCTAGCGAAGTCAGCTACATCAGCCCATCAGACACGACGTGAGGACGTTGCAGCTTGCATCACTGTGCCCCAGCAGTCTACTCTGCATCATTACGCACCCATCACCTCCAATAGTGAAGTTAGGCCATGTGGCCCCCCTCACCCATCATCTCCAATAGTAAAGTTAGGCCACATGGGCCACCCTTTGTCCCCTCGGCACCCCGGTGACCCAGGGAGCCAGCCCACGGACAGGCACACGAGGGGGAGGATTCTCCCTGGCTCCCCCATTCTCTCGTTCCCCACTCGCCACGAGAAGATGAGATATCACACCCTCCTTCTTCTTCCTCGAGATAGCTCAAGGAGCAGCCATGTACAACCATATACTTCATATACACCACACATGCAGGAGTAGGGGTGTTACCTCCACGTGAGGGGCCCGAACCTGGGTAAACCATGGCGTGTTGTTGCCCAACCCATTCCGGATCTCCACGGTGGCCTTGCTCTCAACTCTCTAAGCCACCCCTAGCATATGTCGTGCGAAAATACCATCACAGCCATAGTAAGTATGGGGAGTGATACGTCAAAAACGTATCTATATTTTTTTATGGTTTCATGCTACTTTTATGCTTTTGATAATTGTTTTTATATTAAGTTTATGATTTATTTGGACTAACCTATTAATAGTTGCAAAAGTGCGCAATGTTCTTGTTTTACACTATTATATGTAGGAACTATCAAAAATAGAACAGAAAACTTTGTTGGAGTTGAATTGGGACTTTCATGAAATCTATATGAAAACTCTTTTAAAGATTGCCACGTTACGGGTCGAAGACTGACTCAAACGGAAATCTCACACAATACAAAAGTGTGGGGAATTTTATTCTGATAATTCTACACATAACATTCAGACCAGTTGGATTTCAGACGCTCCAGGAAAGCCCGTTTTACTGGAGGAAAAATATCTGATTACGGGATTACGGGAATCAGTGACGTGATTGAGTCCAACTCTTACCATATTTGATGGATTCGGCCAAGCCACGACTTTGGGACCCATTATAACTGAGAGGTGTCCCTACGAAGGTTCTAGAGGTTCCCAAGAGCCCTTGAATCAAAGGGGCATCCATCGGAGGGCCAAGGATGAGTCCCAGCTCATATAAGGAGAGGAAAACCTTGATTTCTGGGCAGCCACCAAAACCCACAAAATTTGCCTCCCCCATGGCCTCATATCCATGGGGGAGGTCTCATCTACACCACCAAGAAGCCATGGAGGAAGGGGTCTAAGGGGAGGCGCTCCCCCATGATGGTCGGCCGGCGCAGGAGGAGCCCCCTGCGCCGCCGACGGCCGCCGGCGCCGTCGTGCACCTCATGTGCTTCCCCTTCTCCATCTTCTCCGCCATGATGCAGCCTTCACCGACACCTCCATCATCATCTCCTCCATAGCTACAGCGGTCCACTCTCCCACAACCCTTTGTGATCCGCTATGTAAACATGGTGTTTGATGTTATAAATTATAATTATTTGCACATGATCTATTGCATCTATGTCATGTTTGTGTAGTTCCCTTTTGTCATATGATTGATTGTTGAATCTCCATGGATGGTTTGAGCTATATATTGAATTTTTTACCGTCCTATGGTTCCCATCATATGTTTATGCGCGCATGGATCACATCATAGGGTTTGTAGTATGTGGAGAAAGCTAGAGGCTGGGCTGCTTGAGTGACAGAAACATGAGCCCCAATCTAGTGACCAAAGTATATGGGATAAAGAGGACCTTTTGATATTAATGCTATGGTTGGGTATTTTTACCTTAATGTATCTTCTAGTATTTACGGATGTTTGCTAGAGTTACAATCTTAAGTACTTGCAGTCATTGGATAGTGAGAGCTTGTTAGCTTTGCCTCTCCCACATAAAAGAGGAATATCAACCTTGAATTTGACTATTTGATCATGGACAATTCCACCACAATTACCACCACATTTCCACACTCATGGTACTGTTAGTTTATGGTTACTTAGTATGTTTTATCGTTGCAGCACTAACATTTACTTTCTTGTATTTATTATATTGCAAAGCTTTCTCTCATACCCGTATTGTCACTCTAGTTTTATCTCCTAGATATTGCGAAACGTTTAGTGTGCATAGAGTTGTGTCAATGGTTGATAGAACTTGAGAGAATATTTATCCCACCTTTAGATCCTTGTTGGGTTTGATACTCTTACTTATTGAAAAGGCTACACACGATCCCCTATACTTGTGGGATATCAAGACTTTTTCTGGCGCCGTTGCCGGGAAGAAATAGCGTGGGGTGAATGTTCTTGTGTGCACTTGTTTGCTTTGTCTCTAAGTAGTTTTACTTTCAGTTTTAAGTTGTTCTCTATCTTTATATGGAAAGGGAATGTGAATTACAAAAAAAAATTGTACTTGTTATCTAAAAACGTTTTCAAAAAGGAAAGTGATTGAAAAGATGAGTAATGGTTAAGTGGGGATCGACCTTGAATACTTGTGTTCATGCCTATGAAACCAAAACAATTCTTTCCATGAAAACTTTTCAGTTAAAACCTGTATATATTGTGTATATATTGTACATATTTCTCTGTACCATTAAAATAAAATGTATATATAACTTCTAGTTTCTTTATGATGCAAGTCTGCCACTTTGCTGCCTAGAAACAGATTTCCTTGCTCCACCGTAGAAAATTTTGAAAATCACCAGAACGTGATCTTGATCTGAAATTTATTCAGTGCAAAGTACTGTTTATTACGTTACTTTCATTAGTTTTGACTTTTCTGATTTCAGGTGCGTAGATAGGTCTAATAATCCGATCTTTACCTACTATTCTGTTTAAACAGATTTCATGTGCTTCACTGTAAAAAAAATCGTGATAAATCTCAGAATAGTATTTTGATCTGAAATTGTTTGTGTATAAACCTGAGATTATGATATGTCTTACATTAGTTTTGAGTTTTTCAATTAGAGGTACCTAACTATCTCGTTGAGTGTCGTCTTTATAGACTGTTCAGTTTTGAGAGATTCCTTAGTTTATTTAATAATGTACTTGGTGTTATTAGTTTCATTAGTTTTTCGACGGGCAACGGAAATCATGAACAACTTAGTATATACAGTGGCTAATGTTGAGTAAATATTATGAAACTTGTCAATGCTTGAACATGAGTGGATTTTATTTAATGAGTACTAACCCTACTAATGAGTTTTTGTCAAGTTTTATGTGAATGTAGTATTTAAGATCCAATGGAGATGGTGATATGAGATGAATGAGAAGAGAAAAGCTGAATCTTGGGGACTCGCAAGTGCACCTCAATGAAGTATTCAAGAATATTCAATCATCAAAGGTTGGGGATGCCCAAGGCATCCCTCCTTTTTCCATGCCTAGCTAAAAGGCGTTAAAGAAAAGCGCTTGTGGGAGGCAACCCACTTTGTTTTCGTCATGTTTTCATGTTGTTTTCTTTCAGTTTATTTTGTTTTCTTTGAGTCCTGGAACTTGTTGTTGGGGAACGTACTAAATTCAAAATTTACCTACGCCATACAAGGATCTATCTATGGAGAGGCCAGCAACGAGCAAGAGGGAAGAGCATCTTCATACCTTTGAAGATCGCTAAGCGGAAGCGTTACTAGAACGCGGTTGATGGAGTCGTACTCGCAGCGATTCAGATCGTGGTGTGATTCCGATCTGCGTGGCGAATCACGACACCTCCGCGTTCAACACACGTGCAGCCCGGTGACGTCTCCAACACCTTGAACCAGCAAGGAGGAAGGAGAGGTTGAGGGAGAGCTCCGGCAGCACGACGTCGTGGTGACGGTGGAGCTACGTGGGACTCCGACAAGGCTTCGCCAAGCACCGCGGATGACGAGGAAGAAGAGAGGTAGGGTTGCGTCGAGAGAGAGAGAGAGTTCGTCATCTCAAAACAGCCCCAACTCATGGGTATATATAGGAGGAGAGGGACGAGGGTGCGCCATCTGGCGCGAGGAGGTGCCAGGCAGGGCAGGGAGAGGAGGGGTGGCGCGCCAGGTGGGCCTGGGCCGCCTCCTGCGCTAGGGTTGCCCCCCTTTCCCTCCTTTGCCGCGCCTTGGGCTGGGTGGGAGGCGCACCAGCCCACCAAGGGGCTGGTTCCCTCCCACACTTGGCCCAATATAGCCTCCCGGGGCTGGTGGTCCCTCCCGGTGGACCCCGGAACCCTTCCCGTGGTCCCGGCACGTTACAGATGACGCCCGAAACATTTCTGGTGTCCAAAATCTTACTTCCTATGTATAAATCTTTACCTCCGGGCCATTCCGGAGCTCTTCGTGACGTCCGGGATCTCATCCGGGACTCCGAACAACTTTCGGTAGCCACATACACTATTTCCCTATAACCCTAGCGTCATCGAACTTAAGTGTGTAGACCCTACGGGTTCGGGAGACGTGCAGACATGATGGAGACATCTCTCCGGCCAATAAGTAACAACGGGGTCTAGATATCCATGTTGGTTCCCAAACGCTCCATGATGATCTCATCGGATGAACCACGATGTCAAGGATTCAATCAACCCCGTATGCAATTCCCTTTGTCTATAAGTATGATACTTGCCCGAGATTCGATCGTCGGTATCCCTATACCTTGTTCAATCTCGTTACTGGCAAGTCTGTTTACTCGTTCCGTAGCACATCGTCCCCTGACTAACTCCTTAGTCACATGGAGCTCATTACGATGATGTTCTACCGAGTGGGCCCAGAGATACCTCTCCGTCACACGGAGTGACAAATCCCGGTCTCTATTCGTACCAACTCAACAGACACTTTCGGAGATACCCGTAGTGCATCTTTATAGTCACCCAGTTATGTTGTGACGTTTGGTACACCCAAAGCACTTCCACGGTATTCGGGAGTTGCACAATCTCATGGTCCAAGGAAATGATACTTGACATTAGAAAAGCTTTAGCAGACGAACAACACGATCTAGTGCTATGCTTAAGATTGGGTCTTGTCCATCACATCATTCTCCTAATGATGTGATCCCGTTACCAACGACATCCAATGTCCATGATGAGGAAACCATGATCATCTATTGATCAACGAGCTAGCCATCTAGAGGCTTACTAGGGACATATTGTGATCTATATATTCACACATGTATTACTGTTTTCGGTTAATACAATTTTAGCATGAACAATGGACAATTATCATGAACAAGGAAATATAATAATAACTACTTTATTATTGCCTCTAGGGCATATTTCCAACAGTCTCCCACTTGCACTAGAGTCAGTAATCTAGTTACATTGTGATGTATTGAACACCCATAGCATTCTGGTGTTGATCATATTTTGCTCTGGAAGAGGTTTAGTCAAGGGGTCTGCAATATTCAGATCCGTATGTACTTTACAAATATCTATTTCTCCTTTACGGGCGTAGTCCTAGATGGAGTTGTAGCGGCGTTTGATGTGCTTGGTGTTCGTGTGAAATCTAGGCTCCTTGGCTATGGCAATAGCTCTAGTGTTGTCACAAAAGAGTGTCATCGGGCCTGATGCACTTGGAATCACTCCAAGGTCGGTGCTGAACTCCTTCATCCAGATCCCTTCTTGAGCTGCTTTCGAAGCAGCTATGTACTCCGCTTCACATGTAGATGCTGCCACGCCGTCTTGCTTGCAGCTGCACCAGCTGACTGCCCCACCATTCAAAACATACACGTATCCGGTTTGTGACTTGGAGTCATCTGGATCTGTGTTGAAGCTAGCATCGGCGTAACCCTTAACGACGAGCTCTTCGTCACCTCCATAAACGAGAAACATCTCCTTAGTACTTTTCAGGTACTTAAGGACATTCTTGACCGTTGTCCAGTGTTCCATACCGGGATCACTTTGGTACCTCCCTACCAAACTTATGGCAAGGTTCACATCAGGTCTGGTACACAACATGGCATACATAAGAGAACCTACGGCTGAAGCATAGGGGATGGTACTCATCTTCTCTTTATCTTCTATCGTGGTCGGGCATTGAGTCTTACTCAATCTCATACCTTGCAATATAGGCAAGAACCCCTTCTTTGACTTATCCATATTGAACTTCTTCAATATCTTGTCAAGGTATGTACTTTGTCAAAGACCTATGAGGCGTCTTGATCTATCTCTATAGACCTTGATGCCTAATGTGTATGCAGCTTCTCCAAGGTCCTTCATTAAAAAACTTTTATTCAAGTAGGCCTTTATGCTCTCCAATAACTCTATATCATTTCCCATCAACAATATGTCATCCACATATAGTACGAGAAATGCTACAGAGCTCCCACTCACTTTCTTGAAAATACAGGCTTCTCCATAAACCTGTATAAACCCCAAACGCTTTAATCACCTCATTAAAGTGAATGTTCCAACTCCGAGATGCTTGCACCAGCCTATAGACGGAGCGCTGGAGCTTGCATACTTTGTTAGCACTCTTAGGATCGAAAAAACCTTCTAGTTGCATCATATACAACTCTTCCTTAATATATCCATTAAGGAATGATGTTTTGACGTTCATTTGCCAAATTTCATAATCATGAAATGCGGAAATTGCCAACATGATTCGGATTGGCTTCAGCTTCGCTACGGGAGAGAAAGTCTCTTCATAGTCAATTCCTTGAATTTGTCGAAAACCCTTTGCGACAAGTCGAGCTTTATAGACGGTCACATTACCCTCTGCGTCAGTCTTCTTCTTGAAGATCCATTTATTTTCTATGGCTCGCCGATCATCGGGCAAGTCCACCAAAGTCCATACTTTGTTCTCATACATGGATCCTATCTCAGATTTCATGGCCTCAAGCCATTTGTTGGAATCTGGGCCCGCCATCGCTTCTTCATAGTTCAAAGGTTCACCGTTGTCTAACAACACGATCTCCATCACAGGGTTGTCGTACTATTCTGGTGCGGAACGTACCCTCGTGGACCTTCGAGGTACAATAGCAACTTGATTCGAAGTTTCATGATCACCATCATAAACTTCCTCCCCAGTTGGTGTAGGCGCCACGGGAACATTTTCCCGCGCTGTGCTACTCTCCGGTTCGAGAGGAGGTACAGTTACCTCATCAAGTTCTACTTTCCTCCGACTTACTTCTTTCGCGAGAAACTCTTTCTCTAGAAAGGATCCGTTCTTTGCAACAAAGACTTTGCCTTCGGATCTAAGGTAGAAGGTATACCCAATAGTTTCCTTAGGGTATCCTACGAAGACGCATTTCTCCACTTTGGGTTCGAGCTTTTCTGGTTGAAGTTTCTTCACATAAGCATCACAGCCCCAAACTTTCAGAAATGACAGCTTAGGTTTCTCGGCAAACCATAATTCATACGGTGTCGTCTCAACGGATTTAGACGGGGCCCTATTTAAAGTGAATGCTGCGGTTTCCAATGCATATCCCCAAAATGATAGTGGTAAGTCGGTAAGAGACATCATAGATCGCACCATATCTAGTAAAGTGCGATTACAATGTTCAGACACTCCGTTACGCTATGGTGTGCCAGGCGGCGTAAGTTGTGAAACAATTCCACATTTCCTCAGGTGTATGCCAAACTCGTGACTTCAATATTCTCCTCCACGATCAGATCTTAGACACTTTATTTTGTTGTCACGTTGATTCTCAACCTCACTCTGAAATTCTTTGAACTTTTCAAATGTTTCAGACTTGTTCTTCATCAAGTAAACATATCCAGATCTACTTAAACCATCGGTGAGAGTGAGAATATAACGATAGCCACCGTGAGCTTCAACGTTCATTGGACCGCATACTTCGGTATGTATTATTTCCAATAAGTTGGTTGCTCGCTCCATTATTTCAGAGAACGGAGTCTTGGTCATCTTGCCCATGAGGCATGGTTCGCATGTGTCAAATGATTCAAAATCAAGAGACTCCAAAAGTCCATCAGTATGGAGTTTCTTCATGCGCTTGACACCGATATGACCAAGGCGGTAGTGCCACAAGTACGTGGGACTATCATTATCAACCTTAATCTTTTGGTACTCACACTATGAATATGTGTAACATCACGATCGAGATTCATCAAGAATAAACCATTGACCAGCGGGGCATGACCATAGAACATATCACTCATATAAATAGAACAACCATTATTCTCTGATTTAAATGAGTAGCCATCTCGCATTAAGCAAGATCCTGATACAATGTTCATGCTCAAAGCTGGTACTAAATAAAATTATTATAGTTTAAAACTAATCCCGAAGGTAGATGTATAGGTAGCGTGCCGACGGCGATCACATCGACCTTGGAACCATTTCCGACGCGCATCGTCGCCTCGTCCTTAGCCAGCCTTCGTTTATTCCGCAGTTCCTGCTTTGAGTTGCAAATGTGAGCAACTGCATCGGTATCAAATACCCAGGAGCTACTACGAGCGCTGGTAAGGTACACATCACTAACATGTATATCATATATACCTTTGACTTTGCCAGCCTTCTTATCCGCTAAGTATTTGGGGCAGTTCCGCTTTCAGTGACCGGTTCCCTTGCAATAGTAGCACTCAGTCTCACGCTTGGGTCCATTCGTTTTCTTCTTCCCGGCAACTGGCTTACCGGTTGTGGCAACAGTTTTGCCGTATTTCTTGAAGTTCTTCTTACCCTTGCCTTTCTTGAAACTAGTGGTCTTATTGACCATCAACACATGATGTTCTTTCTTGATTTCTACCTCTGCAGATTTCAGCATCAAGTACAACTTGGGAATGGTCTTCTCCATCCCTTGCATGTTGTAGTTCATCACAAAGCTTTTATAGCTAGATGAAGCGACTGGAGGATTTTGTCAATGACAACATCATCCGGAAGTTTGACTCCAAGCTGAGTCAGACGACCGTGCAACCCAGACATTTTGAGTATATGCTCACTGACAGAAATGTTCTCCTCCATCTTACAGCTAAAGAACTTGTCAGAGACTTCGTATCTCTTAACCTGGGCATGACGCTGAAAAACTAGTTTCAGCTCCTGGAACATCTCATATGCTCCGTGTTGCTCAAAACGCCTTTGGAGCCCGGTTCTAAACTATATAGCATGTCGCACTGAACCACAGAGTAGTCATCACTCCGCGACTGCCAGACGTTCTGAACGTCCTGGGCTGCCGTAGCTGCGGGAGGATCACCTAGCGCCGCATCAAGGACATAAGCCTTCTTGGCCGCAATAAGGATGAGCTTTAAGCTACGGACCCAATCCGCATAGTTGCTGCCATCATCTTTCAGCTTTGTTTTCTCTAGGAACGCGTCGAAATTCAGGTTGACAGGTGCATTGGCCATTGGATCTACAATATTTGTAAAGACAACTTATAGACTAAGTTCATGATAATCAAGTTCATCTAATCAAATTATGTAATGAACTCCCACTTAAATTGACATCCCTCTAGTCATCTAATTGTTACATGATCCATGTTGACTAGCCCATGTCCGATCATCACGTGAGACAGACTACTCATCAATGGTGAGCATCTCCATGCTGATCGTATCAACCATACGACTCATGTTCGACCTTTCGGTCTCCCGTATTCGAGGCCATGTCTGTACATGCTAGGATCGTCGAGTCAACCTAAGTGTTTTGCGTGTGTAAACTGGCTTACACCCGTTGTATGCGAACGTTAGAATCTATCACACCCGATCATCACGTGGTGCTTCGAGACAATGATCCTTCGCAACGGTGCACACTTAGGGAAATACTTTCTCAAAATTTTATGAGGGATCATCTTATTAAGCTACCGTCGTTCTAAGCAATGAGATAAAAACATGATAAACATCACATGCAATCATATAGTGACATGATATGGCCATTATCATCTTTGCTCCTTTGATCTCCATCTTCGGGGCATCGCATGATCATCATTGTCACCGACGTGACACCATGTTCTCCATCATCGTGTCTCCATGAAGTTGTCACACCAACTATTACTTCTACTACTATAGCTAATCGTTAGCAATGAAGTAAAGTAATAAACACATGGCGTTGCATCTCATACAATAAATTAAGACAACTCCTATGGCTCCTGCCGGTTGTCATACTCATCGACATGCAAGTCATGAATCCTATTACAAGAACATGATCAATCTCATACATCACACATGTAACATCACATCCTTTGGCCATATCACATCACATAGCAAACCCTGCAAAAACAAGTTAGGCGTCCTCTATTTGATGTTACAAGTTTTACGTGGCTGATTTGGGTTTCTATCAAGAACGCCTTCTTACCTACATGACAGCCACAACGTTGATATTCCAAAGCTATTTACCCTTCATAGGACCCTTTTCATCGAATCCAATCCGACTAGAGTGGGAGAGACAAACACCCGCTAGCCACCTTATGCACCATGTGCATGTCAGGCGGTGGAACCAGTCTCACGTAAGCGTACGTGTAAAGTCGGTCCGGGCCGCTTCATCCCACAATACCGCCGAAAAAAGATAAGACTAGTAACAACAAGCAATTGACAAAATCAGCGCACACAACTTTCGTGTTCTACTCGTGCATAGAATCTACGCATAAAAAACCTTGGCTCTGATACCACTGTTGGGGAACGTAGTAAATTCAAATTTTTGCTACGCCATACAAGGATCTATCTATGGAGAGACCAGCAACGAGAAAGAGGGAAGAGCATCTTCATACCTTTGAAGATCACTAACCGGAAGCGTTACTAGAACGCAGTTGATGGAGTCGTACTTGCAGCGATTCAGATCGCGGTGTGATTCCGATCTACGTGTCGAATCACGGCACCTCCGCGTTCAACACACGTGCAGCCCGGTGACGTCTCCAACACCTTGAACCAGCAAGGAGGAAGGAGAGGTTGAGGGAGAGCTCCGACAGCACGACGTCGTGGTGACGATGGAGCTACGTGGGGCTCCGACAAGGCCTCGCCAAGCACTGCGGCGGACGAGGAAGAAGAGAGGTAGGGCTGCGCCGAGAGAGAAAGAGAGAGAGAGAGAGAGAGAGAGAGAGAGAGAGTTCGTCATCTCAAAATAGCCCCAACTCATGGGTATATATAGGAGGAGAGGGAGGAGGGTGCGCCACCTCTAGGGTTCCCAACCTAGGGGTGGTGGCAGCCCCATCTGGCGCCAGGAGGTGGTGGCAAGGGCAGGGACAGGAAGGGTGGCGCGCCAGGTGGGCCTGGGCCCCCTCCTATGCTAGGGTGGCCTCCCTTTCCCTCCTTTGCCACGCCTTGGGCTGGGTGGGAGGCGCGCCAGCCCACCAAGGGACTGGTTCCCTCCCACACTTGGCCCATGTAGCCTCCCGGGGCTAGTGGTCCCTCCCGGTGGACCCCGGAACCCTTCCGGTGATCCCGGTACGTTACCGATGACGCCCGAAACATGTCCGGTGTCCAAAATCTTACTTCCTATATATAAATATTTACCTCCGGACCATTCCGGAGCTCCTCGTGATGTACGGGATCTCATCCGGGACTCCGAACAACCTTCGGTAACCATGTACATTATTTCCCTATAACCCTAGCGTCATTGAACCTTAAGTGTGTAGACCCTACGGGTTCGGGAGACGTGCAAACATGACCGAGACATCTCTCCGGCAAATAACCAACATCGGGGTCTGGATATCCATGTTGGTTCCCACACGTTCCACGATGATCTCATCGGATGAACCACGATGTCAAGGATTCAATCAATCCCGTATGCAATTCCCTTTGTCTATCGGTATGATACTTGCCCGAGATTGGATCGTCGGTATCCCTATACCTTGCTCAATCTCGTTACTGGCAAGTCTCTTTACTCGTTCCATAGCACATCATCTCGTGACTAACTCCTTAGTCACATTGAGCTCATTATGATGATGTTCTACCGAGTGGGCCCAGAGATACCTCTCCGTCACATGGAGTGACAAATCTCGGTCTCGATTCGTACCAACTCAACAGACACTTTCGGAGATACCCGTAGTGCATCTTTATAGTCACCCAGTTACGTTGTGACGTTTGATACACCCAAAGAACTTCTATGGTGTCTGGGAGTTGTACAATCTCACGGTCCAAGGAAATGATACTTGACATTAGAAAAGCTTTAGCAGACGAACAACACGATCTAGTGCTATGCTTAGGATTGGGTCTTGTCCATCACATCATTCTCCTAATGATGTGATCCCGTTCTCAATGACATCCGATGTCCATGATCTGGAAACCATGATCATCTGTTGATCAACGAGCTAGCCATCTAGAGGCTTACTAGGGACATATTGTGATCTATATAGTCACACATGTATTACTGTGTCCGGTTAATACAATTTTAGCATGAACAATAGACAATTATCATGAACAAGGAAATATAATAATAACTACTTTATTATTGCCTCTAGGGCATATTTCCAACAGTTGTTAACTCTGTATCAACCTCTCCTTATCCTTTTTATTTCATTTTGTGCCAAGTTTTAGCCTCCGATTGCTGGAAAGTTCAAAAGTTGTGACATGTTGTCGAGAAACAGATTATGTCTGCTTGACGGAAAAATTTGCCAAAAATCACCAGATCATATTTTGGATCTGAATTTCCTTTACAGTATGCTCTATATAATTTACTTTCTGGCGTATGTTCTGTGTTTTTTTTATTTGAATTACAAAAGTGCTCCGAAAAAATTATTTACTACCTGATGGTCTGTTTTTCCCATATTCTGCCCTGTTTTGCGTTTTCATCGTTTTGCAAATCTTAAGCTTGCATTTTCTTTGCAAAAACCTTTTGTAAATCTTGAGAAACAGTATCTCTTCCTGAAAATCTTTATTTCCAGTAGAGAATAAATTATTTTATTATGGGTAGTAACCACTCTAATCAGCTTATGATGAGTTTCGTATGAAGGGAGTTTTCAAGTATGTGATGGAAGATGATGAAAGAAGATCCAGGAGTGTCAAATGCTTAAGCTTGGGGATGCCCCCATGCACCCCAAGAAATATTCAAGGAGACTCAAGCGTCTAAGCTTGGGGATGCCCCCGTGCATCCCCTTCTCCATCAACAATCATCAGTTCGTCCTTCTCCGTGCTATATTTTTATCACTTCATATGTTATGTGCTATGCTTGGAGCGTCCCAGTCTTTACTTCTCAGTTTGTTTAGTTTTCTTTGCTGTAATAAATGGCAACATATTAGTTTGGAGAGAGACATGCTCCGTTTTAATTGCTTAGAACACTCTAGTTTTCACTCTTATTGTTCTGTGAGTGTTCACTTTTTGCTAGTACTGCGTTTAGCTCTTGTTTTCCACTCATATTTTGTTTAGAGCTTGTTAGTTTGCTTCAGTTATATATTATTATCTCTCTGGTCTTTAATTAATATTATCTATGAGAGTTGTTTCAAGAAAGTTGAGTGGTGTTGGAGAAGAGTAAAATATTTCATGCTTATAGTGGTGCATTAGGAAGCTTGTTTAGACTATGGCTTAGAATTTAGCATGTCATGTTAGATATTATCTTAATTATATGCTTAGTAGTTATTGATGTAGCATGACTTGTCTCAAATAGCTGAGAGTGCTTAATGTGCCACTGAAATAATCATTTGTCGTTTTTATCATATCGAAGCATAATAGTGTGGTATTCTCCTTTACTACTTCATTTGGGTTGACTTGGCGCATGCTCACACCATGTTATGACTACAAACCAGTCACTTATAGCCTCTATGATCATTTAGGTTTTGACTTGTAATACCATTTATGCTTTGATTAATAATGTTTTTGTCGCTATGCATGATTATGGCCATTATTGCTCTCTTAGTTTGTCGCTCTCAGTCTTTTGCTAGCCTCCACCTGTACTGAGTATGAGCTCTACTCGTGCATCCAACTCCCAAAAACCAAAGTTTGCCAAACCTACCTACATGTGATATTTAACCGCCACTCCAAGTAAATTTCTCATGTGCTACCTTTAAAACTTTCAAAATTAATCCTGTTTTGTGCCTCGGTTTTAGCTCATGAGGAAGTAGTAGATAATTCATGATCTTCTCATACTGGACAAGCTTTATCTTGGGTTTGCATGTCTAATCTGCGAACCCCTAATACGAGGAGGGACGGGCATGAGTTTGCCCAGCTAGTAAAAGATAATAGCAACAAACAGAACCTTCTTCACACTTTGTTCATGAGAAATCAGAATAGTGATAAACAAAGGAGACTAAGGGGATGTGATCGTCCCCACTTTGGGCTATCTGGTAGCATTCACTAATGAATTATGCACCTCCCAAAAGCTTGGTTTACAATCTTATTGATTTCAAAAATCTCTAAAAGCTCTAGCACATGAGAAATCCCTGCTTCCCTCTGCCAAGGGCCTTTCTTTTACTTTTATTTTGAGTCTTCATGTTCTAACTTTATGCACCAATTAAGAGAGCATAGTTGTCATTCTGAGTATAATGTGCATAGTCCCAAAATTTATTATTGATTGATTCATGATGTGTTATTACTTGCTCTCAAATTATTTGTTCTAGTCATCCACTTGAACTTTGAAGGTGTCTTGGCATTTATGCTTTGCCCTACTCTTAAGGACAAGCGAAATACCACTTTTGCTATGTTTTCTTTATGCTCGAAACAAACGTCTAAATTTCGAGTGCATTATTATTCATGATCTTTTGTTTGTGTTACCTTTCATGTTGCAACATGGTTGCTAAGTTTCATTGTTAGAATTATATATATCATGCCTATGTTTAGAGTGCTATGATCTCATCTTACAGATGCTTTTACAAATATGATGATCAAGATTATGTTGGTATCATGTCACCTCAATTTTTTTTTATCGTTTCACCTACTCGAGGACGAGTAGGAACTAAGCTTGGGGATGTTGATACCTCCAAAACGTATCTATAATTTTTGATGGTTTCATGCTACTTTTATGCTTTTGATAATTGTTTTTATATTAAGTTTATGATTTATTTGGACCAACCTATTAATAGTTGCAAAAGTGCACAATGTTCTTGTTTTACATTTTTAAGTGTAGGAACTATCAAAAATAGAAGAGGAAACCTTGTTGGAGTTGAATTGGGACTTTCCTGAAATCTGTCTGGAAACTCTTTTTAAATATTGCCATGTTACAAGTTGAAGACGGCCTCAAACGGAAATCTCACAGAATATAAAAGTGTGGGGAATTTTATGCTGATAATTCCAGACATAACATTCAGCCCATTTGGAGTTCGGACGCTCCAGGAAAGCCCGTTTTACCGTAGGACAAATATCTGATTGCGGGATTACGTGAATCGTGACGTGATTGAATCCAACTCTTACCATATTTGATGGATTCGACCAAGCCACAAGTTTGGGACCGGCTGAGAGGGGACCCAAGGAAGGTTCTAGAGGTTCCCCAGAGCCCTTGGATCAAAGGAGCATCCATCGGAGGGCCAAGGATGATCGTCCTAGCTCATATAAGGAGAGGAAAACCCTCATTTCGTGGCAGCCACCAAAAGACACAAATTTTGCCTCCCCCATGGCCTCATCTCCATGGGGAAGGGCTCATCTACACCAAAAAGAAGCCATGGAGGAAGGGGATAAGGGGCGGCGCTCCCCATGATGGCCCGCTGGCGCAGGAGGAGCCCCCTGGGCCACTGACGGCCGCCGGCGCTGCCGTGCACCTAACGTGCTGCCCCTTCTCCATCCTCGCCGCCAGGGTGCCGCCTTCACCAACACCTCCGTCATCATCTCCTTCATAGCCTCAACGGTCCACTCTCCCGCAAATCTCTGTAATCCCCTATGTAAACATGGTGTTTGATGCCATAAATTATTTGCAAATGATCTATTACATCTATGTCATGTTTGTGTAGTTCCCTTTTGTCATATGATTGATTGTTGGATCTCCATGGATGGTTTGAGCTATATATTGTATTTGTTACGGTCCTATGGTGCCCATCATATGTTTATGCGCACATCGACCACATCATAGGGTTTGTAGTATGTGGAGAAATCTTGAGGGTGGGTTGCTTGAGTGACAGAAACATGAGCCCGAATCTAGTGATCAAAGCATAAGGGATAAAGAGGACCTTTTGATCTTAATGCTATGGTTGGGTATTTTTACCTTAATGTATATTCTAGTATTTACGAATGTTTGCTAGAGTTTCAATCATAAGTACATGCAATCATTGGATAGTGAGAGCTTGTTAGCTTTGCCTGTCCCACATAAAAGAGGAATATCAACCTTGAATTTGACTATTTGATCATGGACAATTCCACCACAATTACCACCACTTTTCCGCACTCATGGTACTGTTAGTTTATGGTTACTTAGTATGTTTTAACGCTTCAGCACTAACATTTACTTTCTCGTATTTATTATCTTGCAAAGCTTTCTCTCATACCCGTATTGTCACTCTAGTTTTATCTCCTAGATATTGCAAAACGTTTAGTGTGCGTAGAGTTGTGTCAATGGTGGATAGAACTTGAGAGAATATTTATCCCACCTTTAGCACCTCATTGGGTTCGACACTCTTACCTATCAAAAAGGCTTCACACGATCCCCTATACTTGTGGGATATCAGGGAGCAATCAACTAGTATTCATCAAGCCAACACAATCAAGAAAGGTGGTCCATCTTGAGGAAGTCAATATCATCATATTCTTGCTCAAGTGGACTATGTGCAAGGTATAGGTTTGGCCTTGATAGGTTTTTCTATTTTAGGATAGATTGCCGTATTGTCAAGGGGGGCTCTCAAGTGAGTAGCTTGATCGTATCGTTCATTGAGAGCTCAAACAATTTGCATCCTTGCATCATCTTTATTGGTTCTTGTTTTTGTGGTTCTCTTTGTGAGGTTTAGAGCTTATGGTCATCTTTATGACAAGCTCGAGTTCATCAAAAATGGAGTTTTTGTTCATCTTCTATGATGTTTTTGATGTTGGAAGTTTTAGCCGCTTCTTCATTCATAGAGGTTTCACACCTCTATAACATTGGCGCTCTTGGATATCTCTTGTCGTCCTGAATCCAACAGGCTTGAGTTTGCTCAATTCGGAGCTCGTATTGTAAAGTTATGGCAGTCCAAGGCAGGTTTTCTCTCTCAAGCGGAAGTACCGCTCGGGCAGAGCGGTAGTGCCGCTCTGGCGGTACTGCCGCCCTCCCCTGCCGCCCTCTCTTCTGCTTATATTTTTCTTCTGGCATCTTCGGGGTCTTTTTCCATTTTGAGCGGTAGTACCGCTTGGGGGAGTGGTAGTACCGCTCCAGCGGTAGTACAGCTGTGGTGAACGGTAGTATCGCTCCGGCGGCACTACTGCCCTGAGATCTTTGCCATTTGCACGTTTTTCCTTCAAAACTTCCATTCCAGTGGAAGTACCACTCGCCCGAGCGGTACTACCGCTTGTGCATGGGCTGAGATTTCGAGGGACCTATCTAAGGGGGTCTTCTTCCCCAATGGTCCCTATTTGCTGAGCTCGTGTTCTTCGCCCATTGTTGACCTTCTTAGAGCTTGCTAACTCTCAATACCTTCAATGATTCTTGCTAGTTTTTTTAGGGAAAAGACACAGGAGATCTAGATCCACATCTCCACCATTCACTTTCTCCTCTATGTGAGGGGAACCCCTAGGATCTCGATCTTGAAGTTATTTGCGAGCTCCTTGTTCTTCCTCTCATACTCCTCCATAGCTTTTGTTGTTGTGGAGGGATTTGAGTGTTAGGGGCTTGACCACTTCGTGTGTTCTTTCCATAGCACTAGTTGCATCAGTTTGAGTTCTCCACGGTGATACGTGGAAGTGATTTTTGAGAAACTTGTTACCCTTGGGTACTTGGTACCATAGAAATTATTCTTCGTGGATTCTTTGGCGTCCTAGAAGCTTGGTGGTGCCTCGGAGCTCAATCATTGTGGCATAAAGCTCTGTGCAAGCTTCGAGGTCTCCAATTAAGTTGTGGAGATTGCCGCGGGCATTTGAGGTCATCACGGAGCCATGGTACATTGTGGTGAAGCTTCGTGGTCTTGTTGGGAGCCTGCAATTAAGTTGTGGAGATTGCCCCAACCTTGTTTGTACGGGTTCGGTGACCGCCCTCAAGGGTCCCTTAGTGGAATCATGGCATCTTACATTGTGTGGGGGCGTGAGGAGATTACCATGGCCTTAGTGGCTTCTTGGGAAGCATTGTGCCTCCACACCGCTCCAAACAGATATTAGTATCCGCAAGGGTGTGAACTTCGGGATACATCATCGTCTCCGCGTACCTCGGTTATCTCTTACCCGAGCCCTTTACTTATGCACTTTACTTTGTGATAGCCATATTGTTTCTTGTTATATATCTTTCTATCACTTAGTTGTTTATCTTGCTTACCATAACTTGTTTGTGCACATAGGTGAGACTAGTTGTTTTAGGTTTTGTGCTTGACAAATTAAATGTTAGTTTTATTCCGTATTTGTTCAAGC
The DNA here is from genome assembly GCF_904849725.1 of Hordeum vulgare subsp. vulgare. Taxonomy (NCBI): domain Eukaryota; kingdom Viridiplantae; phylum Streptophyta; class Magnoliopsida; order Poales; family Poaceae; genus Hordeum; species Hordeum vulgare. The sequence goes on along the minus strand of NC_058520.1, from coordinate 183,848,749 downwards.
CTAAATCGTAATTATTTAAAAGCACCTATTCGCCCCCCTCTAGGCATCATCCACGTCCTTTCATATGTGAAATATCTCTTCCTTCATGAATTGTTCGGTTGAAGCCTAAGCCGTAATTATTTTAAAGCGCCTATTCACCCCCCCCTCTAGGTGTCATCCACGTCCTTTCATATGTGAAATATATCTTCCTTCATGAATTATTTAATTGACCAATGATATGTTTGCGAATCTCCAATAAATTTATTGCTTATACTCTTATTATGTGAAGTCACTACTCCCCATGGGACAAGCATACGAAGCATATATAATTTCACATTTTATGACATTCAGTTTATTCAACATTTTCCCTCAGGATATAAGTGAAGCAAAAGAGTGATCATAAAACTATTCTTAAAGATATATAAGTGATGTTCATAGAGCATGTTTTAATGAATATAGAGAGATCAATATCCAGACTAAAAATATATAAGTGAAGCACACAAAGCATTCTATAAAGCCATACACAAAAGATATAAGTGAAGCACATGAAGCATACTATTAATCAACCAAGTATTATCTCATACCAGCCTGGTGCATAAAATAAAAGGGAATAGTAAACACAAAATATGCTCCAAGAATAGCACATGTGAGCGAATGAGAACTTAGGATCAACATCGACTAACCGAGAATTGTTGACGAAGAGAGGTGGGATGAGTAGCATCCCCAAGCTTAGATGCTTGAAAATTCTTGTAATAATTACTTGGGGTGTCTTGGTCATCCCCAAGATTGAGTTTTTTTATTCCGTTCAATCCTCTCATATTCTGATTTCACCTAAGTCTTGAAAACTTCATCCACACAAAACTTGAAAAGAACTCGTGAGATAGGTAAGTGCACATAAGAATAAATCTACACTTCATGTACTGCCCATACAAGTTTCATGGTAATTTTACAACATTACGTACTGTATAATATCATTTACACAATTTATATCTATCAATATAAGACATGAAAACTCTAGGATAAGTAGATAACAAAACTATGACAGCAATCTGTCCAAACAGAACAGTCTGTAGTAATCAATTTAAACAGTGTACTTATGTATATCAAAAAATTCTTAAAGTTTAGGAAAAGATAAATAATTTGTATGGTAGTACTGTATCAAAGTTTCAGAAACTTTCCACGTTCTAGTAAAATCTCATAATTCAAATACTATAGAAAAAAATTCTGTTTTTATACAACACACCTCACACATGCAATTTAAGAATTCTAAAGGCAATTCTTAGAACTTTTTATTGAAAAACAAGATTATAAATAAAATAATGCTCCAAGAAAAAAAATATTATGTGACGAAAACAAATATAGCTCCAACTAAGATATATGGATAGTGTTGAAGACGAAAGAGGGGATGCCTTCTCGGGCATCCCCAAGCTTGGACACTTGAGTCTTCCTTGGATATTACCTTGGGCGTGCCTTGGTCATCCCCGAGCTTAGTGTCAGGATGCTCCTTATTCTCCTCATATCGGTATCTCACCCAAAACTTGAAAACATCAATCACACAAAACTTAACAAAAACCTCATGAGATCCGTTAGTGTAATAGACAAATCATAAAATTTAGGTACTGTTATAAATTGTTTAATATTTAATTATTGCATAAGGTACTTTATTCTAACTTCTACATGGCTTATATCCCCCAATACAATTCATAGCATCATCAAAACAAGCGAACTATGCAAGCAAAAACAGAATCTGTCTAAATAGAACAGTCTGTAATGACCAATACAAATACCAAACTTCTATAACTCAAAAACTTCTTAAAAATTAAGAGGTATTGGGGAATTTGTATATTAATGATTTGTAAAAAAATCAGATAAAATAGGCCTTCCAGTAAAATCATAGAAATTCTGTAGTGGACGTCAAAGTTTTTGTTTTTGCACCGTATCAATTCTACTTATCATCCAAATCATCCCAAAGGTTGTACTTGGCACATTATTGAAATAAGAGACACAAAACATGATTACCACAATATATTAATAATGTGAATAAAAAACATAAAGGATAAGTGTTCGTTTGTCTCCCAACTAGCGCTTTTCTTTAAAGCCTTTTAGCTAGGCATGATAATTTCAATGATGCTCACATAACGATAGTTGATAAAACATGCAAAAGAGCATCATGAGTATTATGGCAAGCACATTATTTTTATGGTACAGTGATATGTAAAAGGGGATAATTATTTTTATGAGAAACTTCCATGAAAAATTCTACATTTTTTCCATGAGCATGAACACAAGTGTTCAAGATCGACCCTCACTTGTTCAATGCATAACTTCCCAATCGCTTCTCATTTAAGAGGCAAGTAAATTTTTTGTGTTTCCAATTTTTCATTTTTTTCTGTTTCACCCACAACTAAAGAAAGAAAACAAGAAAACAGAAACAAAATAAAAACAAAATCTGCTTAGTGATAAAAGCAAACAAGCATACACGAAAATATTAACCCCACACTATTGCTCCCCAACAACGGCACCAAAAAAGAGCTTGATAATCCCCAAGTGCAAGGGATCATCATGGCACTTTCCAAAGATGGAAGTGGTAATTATGGAGTGTCGAACTCTTAAGGAGCTGAAGGTAAGTTCAATATTCTCTCAAATCCTATCTGCCACCGATACGACTCTACATACACCGAACGTTTGCTTCTATCTAGTAATGAAAAAAAACAGCATTGTGGGTATAAAGAGGATAGCTTTGCATGATTTTGAAGAAATAAAATAAGAAAATAGTTTCTGCACTAAATAGAGTTAGAATATATTACAATATATTACAAATGGTGAGTATGGTGTGCGCAATCATCCTAGGCAATTGATAACAAGATAGGTAATCATTCTTGCAATTCTATATGCGGGACATGCATGAGTTAACATACTTTCTATACTTGGATCGTATGAACTTATGACTGGATCTCTAGCAAGCATCCACAACTACTATAAATCATTAAGGTAAACCCAACCATAGCATTAAACATCAAGTCCCCTTTAGTCTTATACATAAACAACCCCCTTACTCAGGTGTAAGCTTCTGTCACTCTATCCACCCGTTATAAGCGAATCATGAACATATTGCAACACCCTCCAATGTGAACCCTTCATGTGTACGCCTCACTGAAGGAACCTTAGGACAACACCAAAGTAAAACATACACTCAAACCAATCAAAATCATGAATCAACCCAAAGGACAACATAAATCTACTCAAACATCATAAGATGGCAATGATGACCCACAAGTCTAGGGGATCTATCGTAGTCCTTTTGATAAGTAAGAGTGTCGAACGCAACGAGGAGCAGAAGGATCTGACAAGTTGTTTTCAGCAAGGTAATGTCTGCAAGCACTGAAATTATCGGTAACAAGTAGTTGTGTGACAAGATGATTCGTAGCAAGTAGCAAGTAACAAAAGTAACAACGATGCAACAAAGTGGCCCAATCCCTTTTGTAGCAAGGGACAAGCCTGGACAAACTCTTATAGGAGGTAAAGCGCTCCCGAGGACACATGGGAAATTCTGTCAAGCTAGTTTTCATCATGTTCATATGATTCGCGTTCGTTACTTTGATAGTTTGATATGTGGGTGGACCGGCGCTTGGGTACTGCCCTTACTTGGACAATCATCCCACTTATGATTAACCCCTATCGCAAGCATCCACAACTACGAGAGAAGAATTAAGACAAAGTCTAACCATAGCATTAAACTAGTGGATCCAAATCAGCCCCTTACGAAGCAATGCATAAACTAGGGTTTAAGCTTCAGTCACTCTAGCAACCCATCATCTACTTACTACTTCCCAATGTCTTCCTCTAGGCCCAAATAATGGTTAAGTGTTATGTAGTCGACGTTCACATAACACCACTAGAGGAAAAACAACATACAACACATCAAAATATCGAACGAATACCAAATTCACATGACTACTTATAGCATGACTTATCCCATGTCCTCAGGAAAAAAGTAACTACTCACTAAGCATAATCATAATCATGACCAGAGAGGTAATGAGTAGCATCAAAGATCTGAACATATAATCTTCCACCAAGTAATCCAACTAGCATCAACTACAAAGAGTAATTAACACTACTAGCAACCTTACAAGTACCAATCGGAGTCACGAGACGGAGATTGGTTACAAGAGATGAACTAGGGTTTGGAGATGAGATGGTGCTGATGAAGATGTTGATGGTGATGAGTCCCCTCCGACGAGAGGAGTGTTGGTGATGACGATGGCAACGATTTCCCCCTCCGGGAGGGAAGTTTCCCCGACAAGATCGTCGTGCCGGAGCTCTAGATTGGTTCTGCTCAAGTTCCGCCTTGTGGCGGCGGCGAATCCTCCGACAAGCCTCCTCTTGATTTTTCTGGAACGAAACCCTTCTTGTAGCAAAAGAGGGGGGCAGAGGGCTAGATGGGAGCCCACAAGCCCCCTAGGCGCGGCCAGGGGAGGTCGCGCCTAGCAGGCTTGTGGCCTCCTGCTGGCGCCCCTCTGGTACTTCTTCGGCCCAATATTATTTATAAAATCCAAAATAAATCCTCGTTGATTTTCACGGCTTTTGGAGTTGCGCAGAATAGGTATCTCAAATTTGCTCCTTCTTCAGGCCAGAATTCCAGCTGCCGACATTCTCCCTCTTCATGTAAACCTTGCAAAATAAGATAGAAATGGCATAAGTATTGTACCGTGAAGTGTAATAACAACCCAAAAAGCGATAAATATCAACATGAAAGCATGATGCAAAATGGACGTATCAACTCCCCCAAGCTTAGACCTCGCTTGTCCTCAGGCGAAAGCGAGATCAATAAATATGCCCAGATGTTTAGAGAGAGAGGTTTCGACAAAACAAGATACGAACATGCAGGCATCATGATCATGGTTAGAACATCAATACCAACATATAATCTCTCATGTTCAAGTGATAATTCCTTCACAGAGTAAAGTATGGATCAAGAACCTTACCGAGAATTAACAACCGATAGCCTTTAGTCATTGAAGCAATTGCAATTTATCATAACATCGGAAAGAGTCAAATAAGAGCTTGTAAAGCAAATCCACATACTCAATCATCTTTTTGTCTTCTACAATTGCTACAACTCACGTGGTACTCATGAGATCAAAGTTTCAGTTGGACACAGAGAAAGATAGGGGCTTATAGTTTTGCCTCCCAACTACTTACCTCAAGGGTACTGTCAATGGTAATAGTTCATGAATACTTACTTCCAAGTTGACATATGAATATAGATCTTTCCCTAGAATACGACGTTAGCCAAGATAACGGCGAAATAAGGAATTGGTGTAGATCACCATGACTCTTTCAAGGGCAAAAAGTAAAGATACAAGATAGGCCCTTCGCAGAGGGAAGCAGAGGTTGTCATGCACTTTTGAGGTTTGGATGTGTGTCCTCTTAGTTTGGAGGAACGTCACTTTATATTGCCTCCTATGATAAAGAACTTTATTATGCAGTATGTCGCTTTTATGTCTTCCTCATCACAGGTTCATACAAAGCTTATTTTCCACACACTAATAGATCATACATATTTATGGAGCAATTTTTATTGCTTGCACCGATGACAACTTACTTGAGGGATCTTATTCAATCCGTAGGTAGGTATGGTGGACTCTCATGGCAAAACTGGGTTGAAGGTTTATGGATGCACAAGTAGTATCTCTACTTAGTGCGGAAGTTTTGGCTAATATGAGGTGGAAGCAATCGTCACATGCTAAGGGATCTCTAGTCATATAACATTGTTCGGAACCAAGGAAACACAATTCATTATGTTGTCTTCCTTGTCCAACATCTACTTCTAAGCATGTAATAGTTTAGTGAGTGTTCACAATCATAGATGGTGTCAAAGATGATATATTTATATGTGAACCTCTCCTTCTCTATCACTTACTATTAATTGCAACAATGACCAAGGTCTACGTTTGTCTACCCTCTACAAGTTTCAATCATCATTCTTTTTATATGTGAAGCCATCACTTCCCATAAGATCATTACATGATCTTTCATGCTTTTGTTCTTTTCTCACTCTTTTGATCATGGCATGAGGCAAGGCCCTTAACTAAGACACTCTTTATTATATGGCTCACGAGCTCGAATACATCGGGGGTGACACAAAGCAAAACTCAAGCCTAAAACACTAAGAACTTTTACTCTACTAGAGAAAGATAAAACCAAAAAGGAACAAACTAAAACAAAGGTAAAGGCAAAAGATGTGATGGTGATATGATACCGGGGCAACTCCCCCAAGCTTGGCACCAGCCAAGGGGATTGCCCATACCCATGCTTAGTTGTCTTCCTTTGGAGGTCATGGTGGTGGAGTTGTTTTGTCCTTTGATTCCAAGAGGGCCATCAATCTTTGATTTATTCCTTGGAGCTATGTGATATGTTTCTCCAGCAAAACAACTTCACGACTGAGATAAGTATTGCGAACACGAGTTGTTTCACAAAACCTCAAGAGTTCAATCCAGGATGGAGACAGTAGGTGGAGGTAGGGTTGAAGGAAATCCACTTCTTCAACTTATTCCTTGTTGAACACAGATTGCACTTCGTCCCACGCCTGATTCTTCGCCTTAGTTTTGCCCTTGGCTTCCGTGACCTCCACTCTTTTCAGATCAGCATCTACTTATTCATAGACTCGAGGGAAATTGTTCTCCCCGACAGATTCCTGAGACGACATACTTGCTCTAAATTTGCGACAGAAAACAGGCTCGAAACGAAAACATAGGAAATTTGTGTGATACGAGGGTCAGACCTTTCGGGAGAATATATTATGATTTTTTTCCGACCAGAAGGAGTACTCCGCAAGAAAACGGAGTCCGGGAGGCACACGAGGTGGTTACAAGCCCCCGAGGTGCTTTCCGGACTACTTTAAATTTTTCTATTTTTTCAAAAATTCTAAAACAGAGAAAAATTTATACTGGAAAAGTTTTGGAGTCTGTTTACTTACACGTATCACATACCTCTTCGTTTTTGGAGTCTGAAATAGGCTGATTAATATCCCTTATGTACTCCTACGGAGTTATGGTATTGATAATATTGCTTTCAACATTTATGGGAGTACTAGAGATATAATGCTTGATTCTTTGCCCATTTACCACTCTCAGAAAATTACCTTCCATGTTGTTGATCTTGATGGCACCATAACGATATACTTCCTCAACAATGTAAGGACCTTCCCATTTAGAGAGAAGCTTGCCAGCAAAAAAATCTTAAACAAGAATTATATAGCAAGACATAATCACCTACATTGAACTCACGTTTGTGTATCCTTTCATCATGCCACATCTTAACCTTCTATTTGAACAACTTGGCATTCTCATATGCCTGAGTTCTCCATTCGTCAAGAGAGCTAATGTCAAATAACCTCTTCTCACCAGCAAGTTTGAAATCAAAGTTGAGCTCTTTGATTGCCCAATAAGCCTTATGCTCTAGCTCAAGAGGTAAATGACATGCTTTGCCGTATACCATTTTGTACGGAGACATTCCCATGGGATTCTTATAGGCAGTTCCATAAGCCCACAATGCATCATCGAGCTTCTTAGACCAATTCTTTCTAGACCTATTGACAGTCTTTTGCAGAATTAGTTTAATCTCTCTATTGCTCAGCTCTACTTGACCACTCGACTGAGGGTGATAGGGAGAAGCAATTCTATGATTGACATCATACTTAGCAAGCGTTTTACGAAAAGCACCATGAATGAAATGTGAACCACCGTCGGTCATTAGATATCTAGGCACTCCAAATCTAGGGAAAATAACTTCTTTAAGCATCCTGATAGAGGTGTCGTGATCAGCACTACTAGTCGAGATAGGTTCTACGCACTTAGTAACATAATCAACAGCAACTAGGATATGAGTATACCCGTTGGATTTTGGAAAAGGTCCCATATAACCAAAGCCCCAAACATCAAATGGTTCAATGACAAGTGAAATAGTTCATAGGCATTTCCTGACGTTTACCGATATTACCTATCCTTTGACATTCGTCACAAGAAAAACAAACTTACGGGCATCCTTGAAGAGAGTGGGCCAATAGAAACGTGATTGCAATACCTTGTGTGCAGTTCTATCTCCCGCATGGTGTCATCTGTAAGCCTCGGAGTGACACTTCTGTAGGATCTATCCATGTTCATGTTCAGGTACACAACATCTAATAACACCATCTACTCCTTCCTTATAAAGGTGAGGATCATCCCAGAAGTAATGTCTCAAATCAAAGAAGAATTTGTTCTTTTGCTGGTATGTGAAATTAGGTGGTATATATTTGGCAACGATATAATTTGCATAATCAGCATACCACGGTGCACTACGTGCAGTATTGATGACATTCAGTTGCTCATCACGAAAGCTATCATCAATAGGTTGTGGGTCATCAAGAACATTCTCCAACATAGACAAGTTATCTGCTACGGGGTTCTCAGCACCCTTCCTGTCGACAACATGCAAATCAAATTCTTTTAGCAAGAGAACCCATCTAATAAGTCTAGGTTTAGCGTCTTTCTTCTCCATGAGGTACTTAATAGCAGCGTGATCAGTGTGAATAGTGACTTTGGAATCAACTATGTAAGACCTGAACTTTTCACATGCAAACACGACTACTAAAAATTCCTTTTCCATAGTAGCATAGTTTCTTTGGGCACTGTCTAGAGTTTTACTAGCATAGTGAATAACGTTCAACTTCTTATCAACTCTTTGCCCTAGGACAACACCAACAGCATAATCACTAGCATCACACATGATTTCAAAAGGTAGGTTCCAATCAGCTGGTTGAACAATAGGCACAGTTACCAAGGCCTTCATAAGTATTTCGAAGGCTTCCTGACAATCATCGTCAAAAACGAAAGGAATATCCTTTTGCAAGAGATTGGTAAGAGGCCTAGAAATCTTAGAGAAGTCTTTAATAAACCTTCTATAGAAACCAGCATGACCAAGGAAACTTCTTATACCTTTGATATCTGTGGGGCATGGCATTTTCTCGATTGCATCAACCTTAGCCTTGTCGACTTCAATACCTCTTTCAGAAATTTGATGTCCTAAGATGATGCCTTCATTAACCATAAAGTGGCACTTCTCCCAATTCAAGACAAGATTGGTATCTTTACATCTCTGCAAGACTCGATCAAGGTTGCTGAGGCAATCATCAAAAGAAGACCCGTAAACGGAGAAGTCATCCATGAAAACCTCAACAATCTTTTCACAAAAGTCAGAGAATATAGCCATCATACATCTTTGAAAGGTAGCAGGTGCATTACATAAGCCAAAAGGCATACGTCTTTAAGCAAAGGTACCGAAAGGGCAGGTGAAAGTGGTTTTCTCCTGATGAGATTGTGCAACAGGTATTTAGGAGAAACCAGAATAACCATCTAGAAAGCAGAAGTGTGTGTGTTTAGACAGTCTTTCTAGCATTTGGTCGATAAAAGGCAAAGGGTAATGATCTTTCCTAGTGGCTTTATTCAACTTCCTAAAATTGATCACCATCCTATAGCCAGTAATAATACTCTGAGGGATCAATTCATCCTTATCATCAGGGACAACGGTAATACCTCCCTTCTTAGGGACGCAATGCACCGGACTCACCCAATCACTATGAGCAATAGGATAGATAATGCGTGCTTCTAGGAGCTTTAGTATTTCTTTTCTCACTACCTCTTCCATCTTAGGATTTAATCTCCGTTGATGACCAGCAAATGGTTTGGAATTAGGATCAATTTTAATCTTGTGTTGGCATAGAGTGGGACTAATGCCCTTAAGATCATCAAGAGTATTTCTAATAGCAGAACGGTGCTTCCTCAGAGTTTTTAGTAACTTCTTTTCTTCATGCTCTAAGAGGCTAGCACTAATAATAACGGGATATATCTCTTTTTCATCAAGATAAGCATACTTATGAGTATCTGGCAACTGTTTAAGCTCGAACACATGATCACCCTTTGGTGGGGGTGGATCTCCAAGCAGTTCAATAGGCAGATTATTCTTAAGGATAGGATATTGTTCCAAGACAACTCTATCTATCTCATGCCTTTCATCCATATGCATATCGTTTTCATGCTCAAGTAAGTATTGCTCTAAAGGATCGGTAGGAGGCACAAAAATAGAAGCTAGGGCAATAATTTCATCCTTACTAGGCAACTCCTTTTCATGAGGTTGTCTACCAAACTGGGATAAATTGAACTCAGGTGGCACCCCCTCAAAACCAAAAGTGACAGTTTGCTTCTCACAGTCAATATGAGCATTGACGGTTGATATGTCTCCGTCGTATCTCTAATTTTTGATTGTTTCATGCCAATATTCTACAACATTCATATACTTTTGCAACTTTTTATACTATTTTTGGGACTAACATATTGATCGAGTGCCCAGTGCCAGTTCATGTTTGTTGCATGTTTTTTGTTTCGCAGAATATCTATACCAAAAAAATTCCAAACGTAATGAAAACTTATGAGGATTTTTTTTGGAATATTTATGATTTTTAGGAAGAATAATCAACGCGAGGCGATGCACGAAGTACCCACAAGCCCTGTAGCCGCGCCCAGGGGGTGGGCCCGCGGCTGGCAGGCTTGTGGCCACTCCTTAAGGCGCTTGGAGCCCTTCTTTCACCGCAAGAAATATAATATTTGGAAGAAAATCATGTTAAAATTTCATCCCAATCGGAGTTATAGATCTTCGGGAATTTAAGAAACGGGGAAACGCAGAATCTGGGAGCGCGGAAACAAAAGGACACAGAGAGAGATCCAATCTCGGAGGGGCTCTCGCCCCTCCGCCGCCATGGAGACCATGGACCTGAGGGGAAACCCTTCTCCCATCTAGGGAGGAGGTCAGGGAAGAAGACGAAGGAGGGGGGCTCTCTCCCCCTCTCTCCCGGCGGCGCCGGAACGCCGCCCCGGACATCATCGTGTGACGGCGATCTACACCAACACCTCCGTCATCTTCACCAACATCTCCATCGTCTTCCCCCATCTATATTCAGCGGTTCACTCTCCCGCAACCCGCTGTACCCTCTACTTGAACAAGGTGCTTTATGCTACATATTATTATCCAATGATGTGTTGCTATCCTATGATGTCTGAGTAGATTATCGTTGTCCTATCGGTGATTGATGAATTGCTATGATTGGTTTAATTTGCTTGTGGTTATGTTGATGTCCTTTGGTGCCCATCATATGATCGCGCGCGTGGATCACACCATAGGGTTAGTTGTATGTTGATAGGACTATGTATTGGCAGGCTAGAGTGACAGAAGCTTCAAACCTAGCATATATATTATTGCTATGGTTGGGTTTTACCTTAATGAACGTTAGTAGTTGCGGACGCTTGCTAATAGTTCCAATCATAAGTGCATAGAATTCCAAGTAAGGATGACATGCTAGCAGAGGCCTCTCCCACATGATACTTTCTATCGATCTAGTAACATAGTCAATTGCTTAGGGACAATTCCGCAACTCCTTCCACCACTTTTCCACACTCGTTAGACACTCGTAGTTGTTTCTTTACCTAACCAGTCCCTAGTTTTATTTATGTGTTCTTTACTTTCTTGCAAGCCTATCCTTTCACTCCTACAAAGTACTTCTAGTTTCATACTTGTTCTAGGTAAAGCGAACATAAAGTGTGCGTAGAGTTGTATCGGCGGTCGATAGAACTTGAGGGAATATTTGTCCTACCTTTAGCTCCTCGTTGGGTTCGACACTCTTACTTATCGAGAAAGGCTACTATTGATCCCCTATACTTGTGGGTTATCAAGACCTTTTTCTGGCGCCGTTGCCGGGGAGCAATAGCGTGGGGTGAATATCCTCGTGTGTGCTTGTTTGCTTTATCACTAAGTAGATTTATTTGTTGTTCTAAGTTGTTCTCTATCTTTAGTTATGGATATGGAACACGAAATACCAAAAAAATTAGGAGTACTTGCTACTCATGGAGATGGGGAACCTCCTAAAACCCTTGAGGCTCGTTATGTGGAAAATATTATGCACTTCTTTAATAATCCTGAGAAAGCCCCATTCAATTATATAATGGGATACGCATTGGATCAACGTGAATACTTTAGGGATTATCGCTTGACTCAAAAAGGGAAACTTTTATGGGATCAAATCCATTTGTTGAAATGGTATGCGTGGGAACTATGCAAGAGATATGGTGTTACTTGTTGCTCTAGGATGAAGGCTCCACACCTTCCATTTTCTTGTGAATTTAATGATCATAGAACCTTGGCTTCTTATGCTAATAGTATATATGATTACTATGATGTGGAGCAAATAGAAGAGTTTGTTGCTTTTATGGGTGCTTATGAAATTGAGGTTGTGTTTAAAGGGTGTGATGATAATGATGATGCTCCTTGCCGATCTGAAAATTTGGCTATGCTTCGTTATTGTTATACTAATTATGAATATAATGGCCATATTGAACGATTTAAGGAGAAATTCTATGCTGCCCAAGAAGAGACTATTATTTTGCAGGAAACTATGGAAGAAGAAAATGCTGAAATTGTGAGCTCATTAGATGAAAAAGATGAAGAGGAGAGCGAAGAACAAAAGGAGGAAGAGCGGACAAGCTACCCGTGTCCAACTTCTAATGAGAGTAACTCTTCTACTCATACATTATTTAATTTCCCTTTGTTCTTACCGAAGGATGAATGCTACGATCCCTTGGATTCGTTTGAAATATCCCTTTTTGATGACTTGATGCATGCTATGCTTGTGGCCATGTTGCCAATATGAATGATGCTTATGAAGATGAGCTAGCTATAGTCCCTTATGTTAAACATGATTATTTTGATGAATATAATATGCATGTGCTTGCTGCTCCTACTTGCAGTTATTATGAGAGAGGAACTACATCTCCACCTCTCTATGTTTCCAATACGATAAAATTGCAAGAAACTGCTTATGCTATGTATTGGCCTTTACTTGGTGTGCATGAATTGTTATTTTATGACATGCCAATGCATAGGAAGAGAGTTAGACTTCGTCATTGCTTGATATATGTTACATTGTGCTCACTACTAAATTTCAAATCATTGCTAATTAAAATTGGCTTTGATATTCCTTGGGATCCGGGTGGATCCATTACTTGAGCACTTTATGCCTAGCTTAATGGCTTTAAAGAAAGCGCTGCCTGGGAGACAACCCGGAAGTTTTAGAGAGTCATTTATTTCTGTTGAGTGCTTTTATTTAGTTTAAAAACAAAAAAAATAGAGGGGAACTCAAAACTTTTTCAAAAAGAGAAGCGATTGAAAGGTGATGCATTGCGGAAGTGAGGGTCGACCTTGAACACTTGTGTTCATGCTCATGGAAACAATGTAGAATTTTTCATGAAAGTTTCTCACAAAAATAATTATCCCCTTTTACAATTATTTTGTGTTTTTTTTTAAATAATGTGCCAAGTAAAGCCTTTACGATTAGTTTGGGTGATAGTTGTTTGATCACGCTGAGAAAAGACAGAAACTTTCTGCTCACGAAATTAATTTTCATTTTTATTCTGGAAGATATTTTGTGTTGATTCTTTTTGATGCTGATTGGTATGCAAATTTTCCTGATGTTATTAATGTTTCAGATTTTTTGAGATATCAGAAGTATACAGAATATATAGATTGCTACAGACTGTTCTGTTTTGACAGATTCGGTTTTCTATGCATTGTTCTCTTATTTTGATGAATCTATGGGTAGTATCGGGGGGTATGAACCATGGTGAAGTTGGATTACAGTAGATATATTGCTAATATGAATTTAGAATGAGTTCACAACAGTACTTGAAGTGGTGATTTATTTTATTATACTAACGGATCTCATGAAGTTTTGTTGAGTTTTGTGTGATTCAAGTTTTCAAGTTTTGGGTGAGAGCACGATGGGTGAGGGAATAAGGAGAGGCAAGAGCCTAAGCTTGGGGATGCCCGAGGAACCCCAAGGTAATATTCAAGGAAGACTCAAGCGTATAAGCTTGGGGATGCCCCGGAAGGCATCCCCTCTTTCGTCTACAATCTATCGGTAATTTTACTCGGAGCTATATTTTAATGCATCACATGATATGTGCAAATGCTTGGAGCATCTTTTGTGTTTATTTTTCCTTTTTATTTTATGCACCATGCTGGTATGAGATAGTCCTTGGTTGGCTTTATAGAATGCTTCTTGTGCTTCACTTATATCTTTTGAAGTTTGGATTGCCTGTTTCCCTACACATAGAAAACCGCCATTTGTAGAATGCTCTTTTGCTTCACTTATATTTGTTAGAGCAGGGCATATCTTTTGTAGAAAGAATTAAACTCTCATGCTTCACTTATACCTATTTAGAGAGTTAACAGGAGTTGGTCATTCACATGGTTAGTCATAAAATCCTACATAAAACTTGTAGATCACTGAATTTGATATGTCTGATTCCTTGCAACAGTTTTGCGACATGAATATGTGATATTAGAGTCATGCTAGTGAGTAATTGTGTTTTTTTAGAAATACTTGTGTTAAGGTTTGTGATTCCCGTATCATGCACGTACGGTGAACCGTTATGTGATGAAGTCGGAGCATGATTTATTTATTGATTGTCATCCTTTGTGTGGAGGTCGGGATCGCGCGATGGTTAACTCCTAACAACCTTTCCCCTAGGAGCATGCGTGTAATACCTTGTTTCGATGACTAAATAGACTTTTGCAATAAGTATGTGAGTTCTTTATGACTAATGTTGAGTCCGTGGATTATACTCGCTCTCACCCTTCCACCATTGCTAGCCTCTCTAATACCGCGCAACTTTCGCCGGTGCATTACACCCACCATATAGCCTCCCTCAAAACAGCCACCATACCTACCTATTATGGCATTTTCATAGCCATTCCGAGATATATTGCCATGCAACAACCACCATTCCGTCTCATGACATGTGCCACCACTTCCATATTGCCATTGCATGATCGTAAGATAGCTAGCATGATGTTTCCATGGCTTGTCCGTTTTTTGATGTCATTGCTATGCTAGATCATTGTCACGGTACACTACCGAAGGCATTTCATATAGAGTCATCATTGCTCTAAGTATTGAGTTGTGAGTGTGATGATCATTATTAATAGAGCACTGTGCCATGTGAGGAAATAAAAGAGGCTAGCGAAGCCCATTTACAAAAAATAGGCCAAAGATGCCCACCAAAAAAAAGAGGCCAAAGAGCCCACAAAAAAAAGAGAGAAAAGAGAGAAGGGACAATTGCTACTATCCTCTTTCCACACTTGTGCTTAAAATAGCACTATGATCTTCATGACATAGAGTCTCCTATGTTGTCACTTCCATATACTAGTGGGAAATTTTCATTATATAACTTGGCTTGTATATTCCAATGATGGGCTTCCTCAAAATTGCCCTAGGTCTTCGTGAGCAAGCAAGTTGGGTGCACACCCACTAGTTTCTTTTGTGAGCTTTCATACACTTATAAGCTCTAGTGCATCCGTTGAGTGGCAATCCCTACTCACTCACATTGATATCTATTGATGGCCATCTCCATAGCCCGTTGATACGCCTGGTTGATGTGAGACTATCTCCTCCTTTTTTGTCTTCTCCACGACCACCATATTCTATTCCACCTATAGTGCTATCTCCATGGCTCACGCTCATGTATTGCGTGAAAGTTGAAAAGGTTTGAGAACACTAAAGTATGAAACAATCGCTTGGCTAAAACCGGGGTTGTGCATGATTTAAATACGTTATGTGGGGAAGGTGGAGCATAGTCAGACTATATGATTTTGTAGGGATAACTTTCTTTGGCCATGATATTTTGAGAAGACATGATTGCTTTGTTAGTATGCTTGAAATATTATTGTCTTTATGTCAAATCATAGACTATTGCTTCGAATCACTCGTGTTTTAGTATTCATGCCATTCTTAGATTATATGATCAAGATTACGCTAGGTAGTATTCCACATCAAAAATTATCTTTTTTATCATTTACCTACTCGAGGATGAGCAGGAATTAAGCTTGGGGATGCTGATACGTCTCCGTCGTATCTATAATTTTTTATTGTTTCATGCCAATATTCTACAACTTTCATATACTTTTGGCAACTTTTTATACTATTTTTGGGACTGACATATTGATCCAGTGCCCAGTGCCAGTTCCTGTTTGTTGCATGTTTTTTGTTTCGCAGAATATCCATACCAAACGAAGTCCAAATGTAATAAAAACTTACGGGGATTTTTTTTGGAATATTTGTGATTTTTGAGAAGAAGAATCAACGCGAGGCGATGCACGGAGTGCCCACAAGACCTGTAGCCACGGCCACGGGGTGGGCCTGCGGCTGGTAGGCTTGTGGCCACTCCTTAAGGAGGTTGGACTCCTTTTTTCGCCGCAAGAAAGATAATATCCATAATAAAATCGTGTTAAAATTTCAGCCCAATCGGAGTTACGGATATCCGGGAATTTAAGAAACGGCGAAACGCAGAGTCTGGGACCGCAGAAACAGAAGGACACAGAGAGAGAGATCCAATCTCGGAGGGGCTCTCGCCCCTCCGCCGCCATGGAGACCATGGACCAGAGGGGAAACCCTTCTCCCATCTAGGGAGGAGGTCAAGGAAGAAGAAGAAGGAGGGGGGCTCTCTCCCCCTCTCTCCCGGCGGCGCCGGAACGCCGCCGAGGACATCATCGTGTGACGGCGATGTACACCAACACCTCCGTCATCTTCACCAACATCTCCATCATCTTCCCCCATCTATATTCAGCGGTTCACTCTCTCGCAACCCGATGTACCCTCTACTTGAACATGGTGCTTTATGCTACATATTATTATCCAATGATGTGTTGCTATCCTATGATGTCTGAGTAGATTATCGTTGTCCTATCGGTGATTGATGAATTCCTATGATTGGTTTAATTTGCTTGTGGTTATGTTGCTGTCCTTTGGTGCCCATGATATGAAAACGCGCGCGTGGATCACACCATAGGGTTAGTTGTATGTTGATAGGACTATGTATTGGCAGGCTAGAGTGACAGAAGCTTCAAACCTAGCATAGAAATTGATGCATATGGGATTGAAGGAGGACCAATATATCTTATTGATATGGTTGGGTTTTACCTTAATGAACGTTAGTAGTTGCAAACGCTTGCTAATAGTTCCAATCATAAGTGCATAAAATTCCAAGTAAGGGATGACATGCTAGCAGAGGCCTCTCCCACATGATACTTGCTATCGATCTAGTAACGTAGTCAATTGCTTAGGGACAATTCCGCAACTCCTACCACCACTTTTCCACACTCGTTAGACACTCGTAGTTGTTTCTTTATCTAACCATCCCCAAGTTTTATTTACGTGTTCTTTACTTTCTTGCAAGCCTATCCTTTCACTCCTACAAAGTACTTCTAGTTTCATACTTGTTCTAGGTAAAGCGAACGTAAAGTGTGCGTAGAGTTGTATCGGTGGTCGATAGAACTTGAGGGAATATGTGTCCTACCTTTAGCTCCTCATTGGGTTCGACACTCTTACTTATCAAGAAAGGCTACAATTGATCCCCTATACTTGTGGGTTATCAACGGTATTGAGGAAGGGTCTGCCAAATATGATGGGACAAAAGCTATCTTGTGTGGTAGCAAGAACGAGGAAATCAGCAGGATACTTCGTTTTACCACACAAGACTTCAACATCCCTAACAATTCCCACAGGGCAGATAGTACCTCTATTGGCAAGCTGGATAGTGACATCAATGGGTTCTATCTCGACAGGTGCAATCTTGTCTTTAATTTCATCATATAAGGATTGAGGTATTGCACTAACACTAGCACCCACGTCACATAAGCCATGATAACAATGATCTCCTATCTTTACAGAAACAACAGGCGTGCCAACAACAGGCCTATGTTTGTCTCTAGCATGTGGTTTAGCAATTCTAGCATGATCTTCACAGAAATGAATATCATGGTCATCAACATTGTCGAACAGGAGATCTTTGATAATAGCAATGCTAGGTTCAACTCTAATTTGCTCAGGGGGTGTAGGTGTTCTAATGTGGCCCCTACGTATCACAGTTGAAGCTTTATAATGATCCTTTATCCTAACAGGGAAAGGTGGTTTCTCGATGTAAGCACTCGGAACAATAGGATCATTATAGGCAATAACTTTCTCCTCAACTGGATTGGGTTTAACTACATTGACTTCTAAGGGAGGATGATATTTAAACCACTTATCTTTAGGGAGATCAATATGAGCAGCAAATGATTCACACAATGAAGCTACTATCTCATAGTCAAGTCCATACTTAGCGCTAAAATCACAAAAAGTATTTGTTTCGACAAAGGATTTAACGCAATCAAACTTGAAATTCATACCTGACTCCTTACCTTCATCAAGCTTCCAATCTTCAGAGTTGCGTTTAATTCTTTCCAATAAATTCCATTTGAAGTCAATATCTCTCTTCATAAAAGAACCGGTACAAGAAGTGTCAAGCATGGTGCGATCATCATGAGAAAGCCGAGCATAGAAGTTCTGAATGATAATTTCTCTCGAGAGCTCATGCTTGGGGGATGAATATAACATTGATTTAAGACTCCCCCAAGCTTGAGCGATGCTTTCTGTGTCACGAGGCCAACAATTATAAATATAATTCCGATCACGATGTACTAGATGCATAGGATAAAACTTTTGATGAAATTCCAATTTCAATCGATTATAGTTCCATGATCCAGTATCATCACATAGCCTATACCATGTCAACGCCTTATCCCTCAAAGATAAGGGAAATACCTTCTCCTTGACCTCATCCTCGGGCAAACCTGTAAGCTTAAATAAACCATAAACTTCATCTACATAGATTAGATGCAAGTCTGGATGTGATGTTCCATCTCCTGTAAAAAGATTAGCCAGCAGTTTCTCAAGCATACCCGAAGGAAATTCATAGCAATTATTTTCAGTAGGTGCAGCAGGTTGAGGAAAAACTCTTTGTGCTTCCGTTCGAGGTGAAGATACCCCGAACAAGCCCCTCAAAGGATTAGTTTCCATAGCAACAAGTGACAATAAATTTCAGCACACTATATAAATGTTTCCTTACCAAATTCCACTTACCAAAGGCGCTTCACTCCCCGGCAATGGAGCTAGAAAAGAGTCTTGATGACCCACAAGTATAGGGGATCTATAGTCCTTTCGATAAGTAAGAGTGTCGAACCCAACGAGGAGCAGAAGGATCTGACAAGTGGTTTTTAGCAAGGTAATGTCTGCAAGCACTAAAATTATCGGTAACAAGTAGTTGTGTGACAAGATGATTCGTAGCAGGTAGCAAGTAACAAAAGTAACAATAGAGCAGCAAAGAGGCTCAATCCCCTTTGTAGCAAGGGACAAGGCTGGACAAACTCTTATAGGAGGTAAAGCGCTCCCGAGGACACATGTGAATTTCTTTCAAGCTAGTTTTCATCATGTTCATATGATTCGCGTTCGCTACTTTGATAGTTTGATATGTGGGTGGACCAACGCTTGGGTACTGCCCTTACTTGGACAAGCATCCCACTTATGATTAACCCCTCTCGCAAGCATCCGCAACTACGAAAGAAGAATTAAGACAAAGTCTAACCATAGCATTAAACTAGTGGATCCAAATCAGCCCCTTACGAAGCAACGCATAAACTAGGGTTTAAGCTTCTATCACTCTAGCAACCCATCATCTACTTACTACTTCCCAATGCCTTCCTCTAGGCCCAAATAATGGTGAAGTGTGATGTAGTCGACATTCACATAACACCACTAGAGGAAAAACAACATGCAACACATCAAAATATCGAACGAATACCAAATTCACATGACTACTTATAGCATGACTTATCCCATGTCCTCAGGAACAAAAGTAACTACTCACTAAGCATAATCATAATGATGACCAGAGAGGTAATGAGTAGCATCAAAGATCTGAACATATAATATTCCACAAAGTAATCCAACTAGCATCAACTACATAGAGTAATTAACACTACTAGCCACCTTACAAGTACCAATCGGAGTCACGAGACGGAGATTGGTTACAAGAGATGAACTAGGGTTTGGAGATGACATGGTGCTGATGAAGATGTTGATGGTGATGAGTCCCCTCCGATGAGAGGAGTGTTGGTGATGACGATGGCAAAGATTTCCCCCTCCGGGAGGGAAGTTTCCCCGGCAGGATCGTCCTGCCGGAGCTCTAGATTGGTTCTGCTCAAGTTCCGCCTCGTGGCGGCGGCGAATCCTCCGAAAAGCCTCCTCTTGATTTTTTTTCTGGAACGAAACCCTTATTGTAGCAAAAGAGGGGGGCCAGAGGGCCAGCTGGGAGCCCACAAGCCCCCTAGGCGCGGCCAGGGGGAGGTCGCGCCTAGCAGGCTTGTGGCCTCCTGCTGGCGCCCCTCTGGTACTTCTTCGGCCCAGTATTTTTTATAAAATCCAAAATAAATCCTCGTTGATTTTCACGGCTTTTGGAGTTGCGTAGAATAGGTATCTCAAACTTGCTCCTTCTTCAGGCCAGAATTCCAGCTGCCGGCATTCTCCCTCTTCATGTAAACCTTGCAAGATAAGAGAGAAAAGGCATAAGTATTGTACCATGAAGCGTAATAACAGTCCAAAAAGCGATAAATATCAACATGAAAGCATGATGCAAAATGGACGTGTCAGGCAACACATCATTGATTAATAATATGTGGCATGAAACACCATGTTCAAGTAGGGGGTTATAGCGGGGTGCCACAGAGTGGACTATCGTAGATAGATGAGGGAAGGCGATAGAGACGGTGATGTTGATGAAGACGATCACCATGGTGATGCTTCTTCCCGCGGCACTCTGGCACCACTGGAAGAGAGGGGGAGAGAGTCTCCCCCTTAGGCTTCCTCCTCCATGGCATCTCCCCATCTAGGGGCGGGTTCTCCCTCTGGTCCTTGGATGACATGGATCCCAGAGGGGCAAGATCCCCTTCGATATTGGATCTCTCTCTGTTTCTCTCATGTTTTCACTCTTGTTTTCTCACCCTTCACTGTTTCTTAAATATCCAGAGATTTGTAACTCCGATCGGGCTGAAATTTTGATGGGATTTGTATCGAGAAAATATCTTTCTTGCGGAGACAGAAGGGCCTCAACCGACTTAAGGGCTGGCCACAAGCCATTAGGGACCCCCCAGGCCATGCCATGTTGGCTTGTGGGGCCCTCACGCATCATATTGCAGTTTTTCTGACTCCCAAAATTCACTTGTATTCCAAAAATAACTCCGTAATTTTTACCGTGCTTGGAGTCCATTTGCTATGGATTTTTCATGCAACAAAAAACACAAAAAAGGAACTGACACTATGCACTGGAAAAGTAAGTTAGTCCCAAAAAATAATATAAAATGTTGCCAAAAGTATATGAAAGTTGTAGAATATTGACATGAATACTTCATAAATTATCGATACGTTGAAGACATATTGGTTCACACAGGCTTTCTATCTGTGAAGCGTATCAAATCATGAGGTATATCACAAACGTTGATATTTACAAACTATGTGCGGTGTAATGACCCGCAAAGCATATTTTCCCCTATTTTAATCACTAAAAGTTAAAATTGGATAGAATTTGAATTTGAAAGTAGGGAATAACTCTTTCCATATCATTGGTGTAGCGACATCCTATACAAACAGGTTTTGACCCCTTTCCGTGACGTAGTTTTAAACCATCATCTTGCCTATGTGGGTGATAAGGGGGGTCCATCCCGCACAATACATAAATCGTCCACGATGGTGACCGATGGTGCAGACGCTCTGCCAAATATAATCATGTGTGATGCAGCAACATATCGCACAAACTATACTTTGGGCACATGTGTCGGATTTGAGGACCAATCGCACACGTCTATCACGGCTGAAACATGTCTAATTGTTTTTGGAAAACAAATTATGATTGACCTTTAACTCTTTGTTAAATGTTAACTAAGCCACATGAGCCATCATAGAAACTGTGTGATGTGTGCATCATCGTATCATTTTTTGGGACTAACCTATTAACTCAGTGCCTAGTGTCATTTTCTATTTTTTTGCTTATTTTTATTTTTTTGAGAAAATCAATACCAAGCGGAGTTCTAACACGACGAAACTTTTTGATGATTTTTTCTAGCCAATTTTGGACCCATGAAGCTTTGGAAGGAGGCCAGATGCCGCACAAGGAGGTGAAAAGCCTGGAGGGCGCGCCTTGGGGGGTAGGGAGCACCCACCAGGCTTGTGGAACCCTTGCACGATCCACTGACCCAATTCCACTTCTATAAATCTCAAAATATTCCGAAAACACCCAAGAGGGACCAAAAATGCTTTTTCCGCCGCTGAAATACTCTGGTCTACTGTGATCCCATATGGATACTGATCTTCTCAAATGTATCTACTTTTCTAAACACTTTAGCTCTTGTTGTGGACTCTAATTTGCATGATGTGGATGAAACTAACCCAGGACTAACGTTGTTTTCAGCACAACTACCTTAAAGTTATTTTTGTGCAGAAATAAAAGTTCTCGGAATCATACAAAACTTTTTGTGGATTTTTTCTGGAATATATGAAGAATTATGGAGCGAAGACCTGCCGAAGGGGGGTTGCATGTGGGCCACGAGCCAACATGGCACACCCACCCCCTCGACGCGCCCTATTAGCTTGTGGGGCCCACGTGGCTTCTTTGACCCTAATTTTAGTCCTATAGATCACAATATGAGAGAAAAATATTAGAAATAAGTTTTCATCGCACTTTACAAGACACACGCATAGCCACCGCATGTTCTTCCTCTAGAGCGCTCATGTGGAGTTCGTTTGGGGCTCCGGAGAGGGGTATTCATCGCCGCGTCATCACCAACCCTTCTCCATTAGCAATTCCATGATGCTCACCACTGGGAGTGACAAATTCCTTTGTAGTCTTGCTACACGGTGATGGGATTGGATGAGATTGATCATGTGTTAGAGCATATATCTCCATATGTGGTTTTGGTAATTGATGACAATTCCTATGGACTAATGGTTGCCTTAAGTTACATTTATAGGATTTGTCCATAGGCATTTCTTGAAGTCCATCTGTTGGGTTCAAGGAGTTTATATGATGACCAAGATGGTATTCAAGGTATTATCCAAAGAATGGTCATAGAGAAACATGGTTGATCAAGATCTCAGACAAAGAGTAAATCAAGATGATCAACACACAAAGCGTACAAGATGTACCGAGAGGGATCAAGTGATCCCATGGTATGGTAAGCCTTGTCCATTACGTGTTTGTGTACTAACCCATGGTCTTCGTGAGAGTTCTATGTGTGGGTTAGGTGTGTTTCCATGGGCTTGCGTCAAAGGGAAGGTCTCATACAACCCATGAAGTATGACGTCAAGTTATGATCGTCATCAAGATTGCGATGTGCAAGTTCAAGTGGATCAGCACGAAGATATCATGCTTGAAGCTTGCCGTCCATTGTGGTGGCAATGGACTTGTGAAGATATGCTAAAGAGTGGCTCACCCATAGTGAGTATGGGGGAGCAATCAACTAGTCTTCATCAAGCCAACGCAATCAAGAAAGGTGGTCCATCTTGAGGAAGCCAAGATCATCATCATCTAGCTCAAGAGGACGAGGTGCAAGGTATAGGTTTGCCCTTGATAGGTTTTCTGTTTAGGATAGATTGTTGTACTATCAAGGGGGCTCTCAAGTGAGTAGCTTGATCGTATCGTTCATTGAGAGCTCAAACCATTTGCATCCTTGCATCATACTTCTTGGTTCTTGGTTGGTGTTTCTCTTTGTGAGTTTTAGAGCTTATGGTCATCTTCGTGACAAGCTCGAGTTCATCGAAAACGGAGTCCATATGCATCTACTATGATGTTTTCGATGTTGGAGTTTTTGCCGGTTCTTCATTCATAGATGACTCACATCTCTATATCATTGGCATTTTCATATCTGTTTGGATAGCTCTTGTTGTCCTGAATCCAACAAGCTTGGGTTTGCTCGATTCGGAGCTCGTATGCGAAAGTTATGGCTGTTTCAGTGGCGAGCGGTAGTACCGCTGGACCTAGCGGTAGTACCGCTGTCCCAGAGGTAGTACCGCCCCTGGCGAGCGGTAGTACTGCTCCAAGTTTTTAGTACCGTCATCTTTGCGGTTGTACTGCGTCGGACATTTTTGCGAAGACTTTCTTGGCGGTGGTTGGCCCGGTAGTATCTTTGCGCTACCATGGGCTCAGCGGTAGTACCGCTGTAGCCAGCGGTAGTACCGCTGGAGGGTCAGCGGTAGTACCGCTGCAGCCAGCGGTAGTACCGTCGGAGGGTCAGCGGTAGTACTGCTGGAGCCAGCGGTAGTACCGCTGGGCTCGGGCTGTAAGTGGGGGTAACGGTCTGATTCCTTCCCCCACTATATAAAGGGAGTCTTCTTCCCCCTTGGTCTCATCTATCCGTTGAGCTCTTGTTCTACCTCCATTGTTGACATTCTTAGAGCTTGCTTACTCTCAATCCCTCCAATGATTCTTGCTTGTTCTTGAGGGAAAAGAGAGAGGAGATCTAGATCCACATCTCCACCTATCACTTTCTCCTCTATGTGAGGGGAACCCCTTGGATCTAGATCTTGGAGTTCTTTGTGAGCTCCTTGTTCTTCCTCTCATATTTCTCCATAGCTTTTGTTGTTGTGGAGGGACTTGACCACTTCGTGTGTTCTTGCCATTGCATTGGTTGCATCGGTTTGAGTTCTCCACGGTGATACGTGGAAGTGAAGTTTGAGAAGCTTATTACCTTTAGTACTTAGTACCCTAGATATTGTTCTTCGTGGATGCTTTGGTGTCCTAGAAGCTTGGTGGTGTCTCGGAGCTCAATCATTGTGGTGTGAAGCTCCGGGCAAGCGTCGGGGTCTCCAATTAGGTTGTGGAGATTGCCCCGAGCAATTTGTACGGGTACCGGTAACCGCCGCCAAGGGTTGCCACGTGTACGGGTTCGGTGACCGCCCCTAAGGTTTGCCATTTGTACGGGTTCGGTGACCGCCCTCAAGGGTCCCTTAGTGGAATCACGGTATCTTGCATTGTGCGAGGGCGTGAGGAGATTACGGTGGCCTTAGTGGCATCTTGGGGAGCATTGTGCCTCCACACCGCTCCAACGGAGATTAGCATCCGCAAGGGTGTGAACTTCGGGATACATCATCGTCTCCGCGTACCTCGGTTATATCTTACTCGAACCCTTTACTTATGCACTTTACTTTGTGATATCCATATTGTCTCTTGTCATATATCTTGCTATCACTTAGTTGTTTATCTTGCTTAGCATAAGTTGTTGGTGCACATAGGTGAGCCTAGTTGTTTGAGGTTTTGTGCTTGACATATTAAATGTTAGTTTTATTCCGCATTTGTTCAAGCCTAAACCTTAATTATTTTAAAGCGCCTATTCACCCCCCCCTCTAGGCGACATCCACGTCCTTTCATTATGTAATCTAGTTATTTTGATAGGGCTTGATCCCTAGTATCCACTATACTCTGGCATTGATGTTGCTATGACTTTGATATGCTTAATGGTTGTCACTAGGACTTGAGTGCCATGATTTTAGATTTTTAACCTATTATTTTTATGTAAATATGAAAGTTTTTAGATACTATCTTGTAAGTTGTATGCACCTATTACATGTTATGATCCACATACCCCAAGGTGACAATAATTGCGATTCTTTTCGGTGATTACCGTAGTTTAAGGAGTTCGTGTATTCACCATGTGTTAATGATTTGTCCTTGTTCTCTATTAAAAGGAGGCCTTAATATCCCTTAGTTTCCATATAAGCCAGGGAGCATAGTTCGTAGTATGACATTAAGCTCATTACGATTAGGGTTTAGACCACAACATCAATCTCGCAGTAGATCAACTCTGTACTCTATACTATTCCATCAATAACAATAAGAGTAGGACGTAGGGTTTTACCTCCATCAATAGGGCCCGGACCTGGGTAAAACACCATCTCCATTGTCTCTTGTTACCCATCAACCTTAGATCCATAGTTAAGACCCCCTACTTGAGATCAGCCAGTTTGACAACAACACCAGCTGCGCAGCGAACTGCTCTCATGCGTCCCGCAGAGCTTGCAAAATGCTCTGCTCGCACGTGTCCCGTCTAATCAAACTTGCACCCCCTTCCCCCCATAGACACACCTCCTAGCCAATAAAATAAGAGGTACGCGTGCGAGCATGTGCCTTTTAGTCCAAATTTGAAATATGCACACTAAATGCATAGAAAACTCGGTTAGTGTATAAAAAACGTCCAAACGAGCCGTGGATAATTCCAAATTTTAACACAGCACTCCTAAAAATCCATGTTGCCTCTGACAAAATCAAGGTGAGACGAGGCAATGAATGTCCTTTCATCCACAAAGGTGACACATTCCCTCTCGGAACCAAGAGGGTTCTAGAGAAAAGCTTAGGTTCGTAAGAAGCTTATGCCAAAACTTTTCCCAAATTGGTCAAATTTTTTACCACGACATGTCGATGCCATTTCATGACACCATGCCAAGTTTCATCAATTTCCGGCGAGTTTGGGATTTGTCGGAATTTTAAAACCAAGCTTATCAATGTTTGCAGCCAATCCATGATGCCAAGGCGTTTGAAATTCAATCACATTTCTTGCATGGGAACTAAACAAGCACCGAGTAACATATGTATGATTTTCAACCCATTTTGGTGCACTCGAGCATGTGCGTGCAGTTAAAATTTGAAATATGCACACTAAATTCCTAAAAACTCGGTTAATGTATAAAAATGTCAAAACGAACCCAGGATAATTCCTAATTTTAACACGACACTCATAATAATCCATGTTGCCTGTGAAAAAAATCAAGGCAAGAAGAGGCAACGAATGTCATTTTGTCCACAAAGGTGACACGTTCCCTATCGGAACAACGAGATTTCTAGTGAGAAGCCCTAGTTTGTAAGAAGCTTATGCCAAAGTTTTTCCCAAATTGGAATTTATTTACCACAATATGTTGGTGCCATTTCATGACACCATGCCAAATTTCAGGAATTACAAATGACTTTTGGATTTATAGGAGTTTAAAAATGAAGCTTCTCAATGTTTCCAGCCGATCCACGATGCCAAGGCGTTTGAAATTCATTCCTATTTCTTGGATGGGAACTAAACATGCACCCAGTGACACATATATAATTTTTTAACCCATTTTGATGCATTAGAACATGTGCATGCAGTTCAAATTTGAAATATGCAAACTAAATGCCTAGAAAACTCGGCTAATGCATAAAAATACCCGAATGAACCCAGGATAATTCCAAATTTTAACACGACACTCCTAATAATCCATGCCGCCTCTTGAAAAAATCAAGGCGAGAAGAGGCAACAAATGTCTTTTCGTCCACAAAGGTGACATCTTCCCTATCGGAACCGCAAGGCTTGTAGTGAGAAGCTCTGGTTTGTAACAAGCTATGCCAAAACTTTTCCCAAATTGAACAATTTGTTTTACCATAGAATGTTGGTACCATTTCATGACACCATGCCAACTTTCATGAATTTTAGACGAGTTTGGACGTATAGGAGTTAAAAACCAAGCTTCTCAATGTTTGTGGCTGATCCACGATGCTAAGGTGTTGGCAATTCATTCTCATTTCTTGCATGGGGACTAAACATGCACCCGAGGACACATATATGATTTTTTCAACCCATTTTGGTGCATTGGAGCATGTGCGTCGAGTTCAAATTTTAAATATGCACACTAAATGCCTATAAAACCCGATTCATGTATAAAAATGTCCAAACAAACCCTCTATATATCCAAATTTTAACACGACATTCAAAATCAATGTTGCCTCTAGAAAAAATTAAGACGAAAAGAGGCAACGAATGTTGTTTCGTCCACAAAGGTGATACGTTCCCTATAGGAACCATGAGGCTTCTAGTGAGAAGCTCTGGTTTGTAAGAAGTTTATGTGAAAAAATTTCCCAAACTGGACAACTTTTTTACCACAACATGTTGGTGCTATTTCATGAATTTATAGATTTCATACAAGTTTTGGATTTATAGGAATTTAAAAACCAACCTTCTTAATGTTTGTGGTCGATCCACGACGCCAAGGCGTTTGAAATTCATTCCCATTTCTTGCATGGGAATTACATATTCATCCAGAGACACATATATTATTTTTCAAACCATTTTGGTGCGCTGGAGCATGTGCATGCAATTCAAATTTTAAATATGCACACTAAATGCCTATTAAACTCGATTGATGTAGAAAAATGTCTAAACAAACCCTTGTCAATTCCAGATTTTAACACGCGACTCTGGTGACGAGTTGATGGATATACTTCTCGCCCTCGTTGGTTATCCCAAGTGGAAGGTGGATATGTAGTGAGCAGCAAATTTCCCTTACACGGAGACTGTAAGGTTTATCGAACCAGGAGGACTCCTAGGCTCAACAAGTAGGTATCTTCCACCCTGGCGCTAGTAGTTTGCTCCCAACGAATAACTTTGCTCCCAACGAGTACAGAGAGGTTGTCAATCTCTCCGGCCTTGTAGTTTGCAAAGGATCAAAACACAAGCGGGAAAGTAGTAGTGATTGCAATGGAAAAGTAAATGGAAGCGGTAAATGATGGAGGTGTAAACAATGATGGTGATATGGACCAGAGTCACATGATGTTCACTAGTGATGTCTCTCTCCCAAAAGACGATAAACAATTATGCTTGCGTAAACAAATCACAGTTGGGCAATTGACAAAATTATGATCGCACCGCAATGCTAATTATGCTACTTGATAGTTAGAGATTCAATAGTAATGGGCAGTACGCCAAGACAAGTAGACAGTTTATTCATCAGGATCTACTTAATAATCATCCACCTTGAGATATCTATCCAGAACATCTCGCCGGTATTAAGTTGCGAGCCCCACCAAAAGTGTAAACTCAAAGCAACGGCAACTTCATTAATGAACTATGCGTAAGGTAAACAATCCTTGCAACCGTGGTCACAAGCACCGTTGTTTTCTCCCTGGTGGCAACAAACACATCCCCTAGTCTCATGTTTCTGTCACCCAAGCTAGACATCGAGGGGCATGAACCCACAATCATGCATAACGCTCCCTCTTGGAGTTACAATCTACTACTTGGCCAAAGCAATAAATAGCAATGGTGAACATGCATGAATCACTAAGGAACATAATATAAAAGTATAATCAAATATGTAACTCATAACAATCTGAACATAATCTCATAATCCATCAGATCCCAACAAACCGAGCATAACAATAGCAATAGCAAGAGAATTACATAGATGCCTTGATCATGTAGGGTAGCTCACAAGGACTAACCATTGAAGCACAAGATTGGAGAGAAGACATCACATAGCTACTGGTCATGTACTCATGGTCCAAGGAGGACTACTCATGGCACGTCCGGGAAGGGTCCATGGCGGTGGAGAAGCTCCCGGAGGTCAATCCTCCCTCCGACAGGGTGCCGGGAAGAGGTCTCCTCACGCTCCCGATCTCGGAAGCGTCGCGGCTGCGGAACGATGGAGAAATTCGCGATTCCAGACAGTTTGCGAGGGTTTCCTCTCGGGACTCTAAATATAGGCCAAAGGAGGGCACCGGAGGAGGTGGGACCCACCCAGGCGACCTCCTGGCGCGTCCAGGCTGCAACAGCAGGCCGCCTGGGAGGCCCCTCGCCCATCTTCGGTGATCCGGAAGCTTCTGTTTCGCTGATTTTTTATATATATTTTCTGGAATTTTTCGGGCTTCAGAAAATTGGGTAAAAGCCCATGCAAAATAGACATCAGCAGACAGAAACTGGCACTGGGTGCACTGAGTTAGTAGGTTAGTCCAAATATGTGTAAAATGATATAAAAGTGTAGCAAAACATATAACAATGTAACCCAAAAGATCATGGAACAAGCAGAAATTATAGATATGTTTGGGGCGTATCAACATCCCCAAGCTTAATTTCTGCTCGTCCTCGAGTAGATAAATGATAACACAATATTTTTGTGGTAACATGCTAACACACATATAAGAACTTCAAAATAAAGCAAGTGAGATATGTAATTCAAGTCAAGACAATAACAAGCAAGAGTCTATATCTAGTATTGAATTTAGCAAAGTAAGAACATAATGGTGCAAGAGCTCTCGCTGTCTGTGACTGGAATGTCTCCAAATGGTGTTTGCGTGCAAGAAGTGGGAGATGGGTTGAGATCATAAAATATATTTTTAATTGAGAACTCAATCTACTAAAATTTCACACTTGGTCTCCTTCGGAATCTTATTTTGACTCATCCCCAGACCACTAGTCGGGCACAAGTCAAAATGATCCTCTCCCTTTCGACTTTGAGCACTCATGCAATGGATGAGCGTAAGCAAGATATGTTGGCACTTAGGATGTAAAATAGAATAATTATGGGGAAGGAAGACAAAAAGGTGTGAAAGCCTCACATCAATGAGGACAACCATAGGCGAGAGAAAGCCAAATGATAGATATGATGTGAGGAGTAGGGATTGCCATGTAACGGATGCACATAAGAGCTAAGGTAAGCTCTATAATGGAACTAGTGGGGGTGCATCCAACTTGTTTGCTCATCAAGACCTAGAGCTCATTTGATGAGGCTCATCATTGGAATATGCAAACCATGTTCTATAGTGTAGGGGTCCCCACATAATTATGCATGAATTATAATCTCTATGTAGTACCAATATAGCAATGGAGTACGAGTGTGGATCTTTCAAAAGGAATAGTAGTATTGCCCCCTTCTCTCTTTTTATTTCTTTTTTTCCTTTTTCTCCTTTTATTTTTATTTTTTGTGTCCTCTTTGGCTCTTTCTTTTTATCTCTCATTTGTCCTCTTTCGGATCTTTTGTTTTGTCCACTTTGGGATCTTTTCCTCACTTAAGGGCAACACTCTATGTTTTACATGAATAAAAAGAAAAATCATCACACTTTATAAGAAGTACTCAACATAAAGACAAGTGAAAACTATCATGATGTATGCAAATGTATGCATCCACGAGTGTAGCAGGATATGCAATGATACTAGCGCGTCATGTAGCAGTAATAAGGGCAAGGCCCAACTAGCATGCGGCTCTACGATCAAGCAAAAGCATGTATGACATGAAGATCAAGTCATGAGATGGTGGATGTTGCATGGCAATATATCTCGGAAAGGCTATGGAAATACCTTAGTAGGTAGGTATGGTGGCTGTTTTGAGGAAAGATATAATGAGGCTTATGATGACAGAGCGTATCATGTCATGGATTTGGATGCACCGGCGGAGTTTGCACAAACTCCCAATGTGAGAAAGGGCAATGCATGGTACCGAAGAGGCTAGCAAAATATGGATGGTGGAAGTGCCAACAATTGAATACTCTCATTAGTCCGAAGAACTCATACACTTATTATCGGTAACTCTCTATCTAGTTAGGAAATTCACAGAGACAAGTACCCCGAGGAGGAGTGTTTGGGGGTTTGGTTATCCTTGCGCATCCTCGACTCATGGTAACGTGAGGGTACTCTATATATTCCAACCCCTCCAGAGGTTAGCGATCAAATTAGTAGTTAGAATTCTCAACTAATTTTTAGTTTTTGAAAAACACATGGATTTCCCAAAATACGACACATATCACTAATAGGCTCAAGCTCTTGGCACCAATAGTCCAAACATTACTCAAATCAATACCTCAAAACTATTGCAAGTTACTACTATACTTAAATAGTAACCTCAATTACCTACTCATGCAAGACACACAACTCGGTGCAACGAGCCAACTCTCTAAACAAGATAAGCATGATAACTCAATAGAGTTTCAAAAGCAACCTAAATAAAAGCTCTTAAAAAGATAAGCATGAAAACTAAGAGCTAAGCACAACAGTAGCTACGAAAAGATGAAGAACACACAAAAAGGATGAGCATGAAAACCTATGTTGTGTTCTAGAGTGGAATGGAGTGTGTCTCTCTCCCAAACAAGGTAGGCTAGGTTCCGACTTGTTATGAACAACAAGCAAAACTAAAACAAACTAAAAAGTAAAGAGCGATACGCTCCCAGCATAGCACATATCATATGAAGTGATAAAAATATAGCATGGAGATGGACGAACGGATGATTGTTGATAGAGAAGGGGATGCACGGGGGCATCCCCAAGCTTAGACGCTTGAGCCTCCTTTGAATATTTCTTGGGGTGCATGGGGTCATCCCCAAACTTGAGCGCTTGACACTCATGTATCTTCTTTCATCATCTCCCATCACATACTTGAAAACTCCCTTCATAGGAAACTCATCATAAGCTGATTAGAGTGGTTAGTTCCCTTAATAAAATAATTCATTACCTGCTGGAAATAAAGATTTTCATGAAACGCTACTACTTATTATGAATTCCAAAAGGTTTTGCAAATAAAAAGCAAGCTTAGGATTTGCAAAACAATGAAAACGCAAAACATGGCAGAATCTGTGAAAAACAGAACAACGGGTAGTAAATAATTTATTCGGGGCACTTGTGCAACTCAAATAAAAAAAATCTGAACAGACGCCAGAATGGAAATTATATATAGCATGTTTTCAAAGCAATTCAGATCAAAAAGATTATCTGGTGATTTTTGGCGAATTTTTCCGTCAAGCAGACAGAATCTGTTTCTTGACAGCATGTCACAATTTTTGAACTTTCTTGCAGTCAGAGGCTATAACTTGGCACAAAGCTTAAAAATAAAGATATGATGATGTTTCTACAGTAGTAACACACATCAAGATCACTAAAACAGAAAGTAAAAAACAAATTGGGTTGCCTCTCAACAAGCGCTTTCTTTTATGCCTTTGAGCTAGGCATAATGCAAGAAGATCAAGTTGTATCAATTGAACCATCATCAAGATCATCAAAGAGCTCTTCAATAATACAACTAGTCTTAAGAGGACTCTCAAAGAGAGGCTTAGTGGCAACACTTCTTGGAGCAAAAGAAAAGGTAGTAAGACCAATTGGAATTTCATTTCTAATTCTATTTATGAGAGGTATCTCTTCCAAGGTCTTCACAGTTTCAACACCCTTAGCAATAGGTATACTTGTTTTGGGTTGAGGAACCTTGGGTACGTTAACGAACCTAGGTCCCTTCCTTGCGGGGGTTTCAACCTTTTTAGTCTTGATGGAGGATAGAGTAGTTCCTAAAGTTTCAAAAATATCCTTGATCTTATCAATCCTAGAAGGATCCACATCATGGGGTTTAAGGGTCTCCAAAATTTTGTAAATTTTGTTCATGGAGCTATCAAGTCTATTTAAGTTCCCTTGAATCCTACGATCTACTTCATTAATTTTAATCATGCTTGGCATCTCTAGCTCTATTTTCTCAAGTTTACTCATAACATGAGATAAAGTGATATCATCATTTATGTCAACAATAGGTGGGATTCCGACAAGATTTTCCATAACGTTAAGAGCTTCCCCAACGGGAGCTTCCAAGAAATTCCCTCCTATTGCTGTTTCTAGAACAAACCTATGCCAAGAAGAAATACCAACATAAAAATTTCTAAGAAAAATAGTGGTGGATTGCTTCTTGGTGGCTCTATCTTGAGAATTTTTATTTTTATACCAAGCATCTTTCAAACTTTCTCCAACCCTTTGTTTGAAGGTGAGAATCTCTCCTTCGGTTGCAATACTAGAGGCAAAGAATTTAGGCATACTGACTAAACAAAGCAAAGTAACTAACTTTTTTGTGGTTTTTGGTATAAGACTCTAAAGCAAAAACTGAAAAGCAAACTAACAA
Organism: Hordeum vulgare subsp. vulgare; assembly: GCF_904849725.1. Classification (NCBI taxonomy): domain Eukaryota; kingdom Viridiplantae; phylum Streptophyta; class Magnoliopsida; order Poales; family Poaceae; genus Hordeum; species Hordeum vulgare. Next base: position 183,815,097 of record NC_058520.1, on the reverse strand, counting down.
GACTAAAAAGCAAAAATAAAAGATAACGTGCAACTCCCCTATCTTGAAGACTGGAGTTCCAGGTAGCGGCGCTAGAAATTTGCTTGATGATGAGTTGATGGATATACTTCTCGCCCCTTGTTGGTTAACCCAAGTGGAAGGTGGAGATGTAGTCAGCAGCAGATTTCCCTTACACGGACACTGTAAGGTTTATCGAACCAGGAGGACTCCTAGGCTCAACAAGTAGGTGTCTTCCACCCTGGCGCTAGCAGAAGACGTGGACCTGCACACACAACAAATTAATTTTCTCCCAACGAGTACAGAGAGGTTGTCAATCTCTCCGGCCTTGTAGTTTGCAAAGGATCAAAACACAAGCGGGAAAGTAGTAGTGATTGCAACGGGGAAGTAGATGAAAGCGGTAAATGATGGAGGTGTAAACAATGATGGTGATATGGACCGGAGTCACATGATGTTCACTAGTGATGTCTCTCTCCCAAAAGACGATAAACAACTATGCTTGGGCAAACAAATCACAGTTGGGCAATTGACAGAATTATGATCGCGCCGTAATGCTAATTATGCTACTTGATAGTTAGAGGTTCAATAGTAATGGGCAGTACGCCAAGACAAGTAGACCGTTTATTCATCAGCATCTACTTACTAATCATCCACCTTGAGATATCTATCCAGAACATCTTGCCGGTATTAAGTTGTCAGCCCCACCCAAAGTGTAAACTCAAAGCAACGGACAACTGCATTAACAAACTATGCGTAAGGTAAACGATCCTTGCAACCGTGGTCACAAGCACCGTTGTTTTCTCCCTGGTGGCAACAAGCACATCCCCTAGTCTCATGTTTGTCACCCAAGCTAGACATCAAGGGGCATGAACCCACAATCATGCATAACGCTCCCTCTTGGAGTTACAATCTACTACTTGGCCAAAGCAATAAGTAGTAACGGTGAACAGGAATGAATTGGTCGATGAAAAATTGTTTCGGCGAGGGTTCCTTGTAAACGAGAGGGTGTGGCGTTCCATGGCGACTCCCATCTCCCACCTCCCACCTCGGCGACCTCATGGCGATCTGGACTTCTAGCCGGCGTTTGATCCTCGTTCTCCGCTCATCATCTCAGGTGAACCCCCAACGTTCTCTTACGTGGTCGTGCATGGCTTGCATGGCTCGTTCCACGTTGGATGTGGATTTTCTCCTGGTTTGGCCTTCGCGGATGAGATTTATCACAACTCTGGTTTTCCGTTGCATCCAATGAAGCATCGACGCCCTTTCACAATGGTGGCCTCCTTTGGATGCCATGCTTTCAGCCTTTCTGAGGAATGTGTCGCCGCCACACTTGAATCGGCCATTGGTGGTTCGGCCATTGAACTGCGGGTTTCCCAAGTCACTGACTCGGTTTTCTCTTTCAAGGTTTCTTGCCAGCAAGTTGGTTTTCATATTCTGGATTTTCGCTCTTACAAATGTTCAAGCTTTAAGTGCTATTTTCATCTATGGGGTTATGGTGGCCCTAATTGGCGTCGAGAATTTACGTTATGGAAGAAGCAATGTGATGCAGAATGGATCATTGTTAGCCCGGCCAAACGAAGAGCAGCACTAGGTCTGATGGCAATGCATTCCAGACCTCTTAAGTCATCTCTTAAGTCGGGATCTTCTGCTCTCAAGAAATTAACCTTTGCAACCCTACAGCAATATGATGTTTGCAAAGGCTACAGATGCCCTGTTTCTCAAGATGAGCTTATTACACTTTCGAAGGCTGGTTATTCGATCCCTTCGCAAGAACGTGTTATTATTAGTGCTCCGTCGCTGGCGGAGCTCCGGTGGACGTCCACCTCGCCACACATCACCTTTGGCTCGGTTCATCAGCACGTACCTAATATCGGATCATCCGGTAACCTAATGGAAAAATGTGATATCAGTGGGATCTCCTCCTCATGTAATTTCGAATCTGATTTGTTGGATTGCCCCGACAGTGAGTCTCTCTCTGAACCCATTAATGGGTCCTTGGCGACGACATCTACAGTCGGGCCAGATGCTTGTTCACAGCCAGATATTCCTTCTTCGCAGGAGGCCCATCAGCTCTTCGACGAGTTGATTAATGGAATGGTTCAAGAGATTTATTCTTGCACGATTTGCTTGTCTCAAGGGCATCTAGCTTCCAACTGCACCGCCATGCTGATTTGTTGTGCGTGTGGCAACGTGGGCCATGCCAAATCTGACTGCACTTCCATTATGCGCGATAATTGTCTTGCTTGGAAAGGCAAGAGTCCCACCACCTCCCCTGTAGCAAATATCTTGGGAACCTCTGCTATTCTTGGGGAAACCGCAAAGCCTGCCGAGCAGTTCCTCCCCCCTGTTTCGTCACACCCATCGTCTCCCTGAACTCTCTCTAAGACGCCGCCATTGACGTCGCCTCCTCCTGTCTCGTCGACTACAATGGCCAACTTCGAGATTGATCCCGTGCGCTTCGTCCCACAGGGTCATCACATCATCGACGGAGGCCCTGATCGCCTCCCGCGGACCTTCATCGCGCCGGCCATCCCCATTACTCGCAGGCATGAATAGTACATCATCGCCGAAGTGATGCCAGCCCCTCTTGCCGAGTTGATCGCCCAGGTACGACAAGAGGTTGTCGCCCTACTACTCAACAGGGGTTTTCATGTTCGCTCAGCACAACCATGGATTGAGGGGATTGGTCTCTTTAAACTTCGAGATACTGCGGAGAGTTTTTCTACTGTTCAGATGGTCCCCCAAGCACTAGGGAACGACACCTTTGTTCGTTTCATGCGACATAGCGATGATGCAGGCTTTCGAGGGCAAGCAGGCTTTCGTCAGGGCTGCCTGATGCTTCTTGGGGTCCTTTTGGACTTCCGCAATACTAACGATCTCCGGGCTGCTGTCAACACTTTTGGTGAGTTCCACCATTGAGCCAGCGATGACCCATATTTGGTTCGATCTATTGTCTTCACATCCTTTCATGAGGATATGCTAGTGCCGCGGAGCGTCAACTTTTCTGAATATGCTGCCTGGGGAGGTGCTAAGGTCTCATGGTCTGTGCCAGTGTACATCCTGGGAGCAACTTTTGCTGAGCAGATGCCCAACGATGAAGACCCCATGCCTATCAATGGCAACCCGCATCCGCTTCCTGGTCAACTGGTCAATGATGGCCTGTTATTTGCACTACCACCATACCCTGCTCTAGGATGGAACGCGGTGCCACCACCTCCCCCAGAGCCAGAGCCGCAAGCCCTGAGGCAGGAGGATGGGGTTGGGAACCCAAAGCCCCGGAAGCACAACCTGATGCACGTGCACAAGATCAAGAATCGATGGTCATTGATCAACCAACCTCCTCTGACTCTGTTCATGAGCTGGTGGTTCTAGACCCTCGGCATGCTGCTGCTGAGGCCGATGTTGTGGACATGCCTGTTCTCAACCCTGCTACTGACGAGGCGGCTGCTCCTGATCCTGCCCCTCCTAATGGTGGTGATGCAGCGGCAGTCGACAATGCCGGAGACGATGAGCCTGTGGAAGCAGATCATGCTGAGGAGGCTCCTGTGTTTAACCCCCTCGCGATCGTCCCATACCAAATTACCAATGGCCTATGATTCAGCAAACTAACATGGTTGTTGGTGCGTCAAGAGTTTTTTATGGTCCACCACTGCCACCTGTGATTTCCTGGGCCAGGTCTTTTGAATCTATTATGGGCGCGACATGTACTATGCATGTTCCTCGCCATATTCAGATGCCGTCAGTGTTGCCGATCATGATCCCCAAGCGATCATGGTCATCTGCTTTTGATGAGGAGGCTGCAGGACCAAGCTTGGCGCCTATAGAGAACACCCTTGCTCCTTCCCCTGAGGTAACACATGCCATCTCTCTTGCCACAGCAGAGGATTTCTGTTTTAGTTCACCTGCTGTCAAGAAGAAAGGGCCTCATAAGCAGGCCCCTCCCATCGTTGACTCCTCTGTTCTCCGCTGCACGAGGGGTTCTATCAAGCGGGATGGCTTCAAACCTGTGCTGCAGGAACTCCCAATGCATGTTCCCAAGAAGATGAAGCCCAAGGCCAAGCCTATGCAGGACCCGGTGGGCGAACAATCGGCTCAAGAGGAGGTACCACCACCAACGCCAATCCCTATACTTCAAGCAACTGGTCAGAAGCTTGGGATTGCTGCTGAGAAGCTCTCTGTAGATCATCTTATGGAAGATCCTGCTGCATCCAAGACCCCATCCGCTGATGTTTAAATCAATGTTGTTATTGCTCTGTTTTGCTGGTTGTTCAGTTCGTCAGACTACTGCTTGTTGTTTGTTACAGTGTTCTGAACCTTGGTCATGTGGGTTATTATGTAACTCCACTTTTGCTATATCTCATCGTTGTCATGGATAGTAGATCTACGCGAAGTTGGCGTATTCTCTGCTGGAATGTACGTGGGCTCAATTCTGATCATAGACAGTGAGTTGTTCGTAACAAAATCGATGAGAGCTTGGCCTCCGTAGTATGCTTACAGGAAACCAAAATGCAGTCCATTGACTTTCAATCAGCAAGAAGTTTTTGTCCTAAAAGATTCGACCAATTTGCATACTCACCCTCTCGTGGTGCCTCTGGTGGGCTTATCACTCTGTGGAACTCCTCTGTTCTTACTGATACCTTAGTTGAGTGCCAGCCTTTTGGCCTAATTTTCTCTTTTACCTCAAATCATACTGCAGAATCTTGGACCCTGGTAAATGTGTATGGCCCTTGTCAGGGTGAGGCTAGAGATCTTTTTGCCAGCTGGTTATATAATCTCAACATCCCTGTTGATGCTAATTAGTTGTTGCTTGGGGATTTTAATTTTATTAGATCACCATCTAATAGAAACCTTCATAGGGCTGATGTGAATGATATGTTCATCTTCAATGAGATCATTGGTCACCTTGGACTACTTGAATTACCTATTAAGGGCAGATCTTTTACCTGGTCCAATATGCAAGCTTCACCTGTGCTAGAACAATTGGATTGTTTTTTACATCTGCTACTTGGATCTCATCATATCCTGTGACACAAGTCCTCCCTTTGGCAAAAACTGCATCTGACCATGTCCCATGTGTAGTTATAGTTAACACTTCCATCCCAAAATGCAATCTCTTTCGATTTGAAAACTATTGGGTTGAGACGGATGGTTTCATGGAATGTGTCAAGGACTCTTGGAAAATTCCATCCAGGAAAGGACATATCACTGCCATCATCATGGACAAGTTGAAACACTTACGTCATGCCCTAAAGAAATGGCAAGCCAGTCTCTCCCAGCTCAAGCTTCTTATTGCTAGATGCAACTAGGTTGTGCTTTGCCTTGATGATCTCGAAGAGCTAAGACCCCTATACAAACCTGAAGCTAATTTCAGGGTGATTGTAAAGTTGCATCTGGATCATCTATTGCACCTACAGTTCCTTTACTAGAAAAAAGAGCTACAATCCGTTTCATCAAAGTTGGAGAAGAGAACACTAAGTTTTTCCATGCCATGGCAACTGAAAGATATAGAAAAAATTCTATTCCCTCTCTTAAGCTGAATGATGGTTCTATCATCGCTGATCATGAGCAAATTGCTAGATGTTTCTGGACTTCCTTCAAGGATAGGATGGGCTCCTCTCAAGGTATTAATATGGCTTTTGACCTGCAGTCCCTAATTCACAAGGTGGATGGGCTTGATGTGCTAACAGAGCCTTTTACCAAGACAGAAATGGATCAGACCGTGCAAGGAATGCCCACTGACAAGGCCCCTGGTCCAGATGGTTTCAATGGCCTATTTTTCAAGAAATGCCGGTCTATTATCTGCTCTAATATTTATCAACTTGCAGCTGATTTCCATGCTGGCAATGCCAAGCTTGAAAACATGAATTCATCCTATATTACTTTGATACCCAAGAAGAGTTCACCTGAGCAAGTTGGTGACTTTCGACCTATCTCTCTCACAGGGATGGGACTTAAGTTTTATCTAAAATGGTGGCCAACAGACTGCAACTGCAAGTTATGAAATGCATACACAAAAACCAGTATGGCTTTATCAAATCTAGAACCATCAAAGATTATGTGGGCTGGACACTAGAGTATTTGCACCAATGTCACCAGTCCAAGCAACCCATTGTCATTCTCAAACTGGATTTTAAAAAGGCTTTTGACTCTGTGGAACATGAGTTCATTTTTCAGATTCTTAGATACAAGAGTTTTAATGATAGATGGCTCCTCTGGGTGCAACAGTTGCTCACTTCTGGCTCTTCCTCAGTACTTCTAAATGGAGTTCCTGGAAGGAAGTTCATGTGTAAGAAAGGGGTCAACAGGGGGACCCCATGTCCCCTCTTCTCTTTGCAATTGCTGCAGAATTCCTTCAAACTTTGGTCAATAAACTTTTGGAGGATGGCCTCATTCAATTACCAATTCCCTGCCATGACAGAGACTTCCCCATAGTACAGTATGTTGATGATACTCTCATCATTCTACCTGCAGAAGAATCTCAGTTGCTTGAATTCAAAAAAATGCTACTTCTGTTCTCCCAATCCACTGGTCTTCACATGAATTATCATAAGTCTGCTCTGCTCCCCATCAACATTGATCAAGGGCAACTCAAAATGTTAGCTGATGCTATTGGTTGCAAGGTTGGTTCCTTGCCATTCACCTATCTTGGATTACCTGTAGGAACAACCAAACCAAGGATAATTGATCTCATGCCCTTAGTGGATAATATGGAAAGAAGGCTCAGTGTTAGTCCCTCCTTCCTGGCTCAGGGGGGGCGTTTACAATATTTGAACTCAGCTCTGTCTTCGGTCCCTATCTTCTTTCTCTATAGCTTAGATATTCCTCCAGGGATCCTCAAATAGCTAGAGAGGATCCAGCGACAATGCTTATGGAGAAAGAATGGTCAAGATCATGCCCCCTCTCTTGCTGCCTGGGATCTTGTGTGCCGACCTAAGATGAAAGGTGGGCTGGGGATCATGAATCTTGTTGTCCAGAATGAGGCCCTGATGCTCAAACATGTAGACAAATTCCTGAACAAAGCTGATATACCCTGGGTCAAGCTAATTTGGAACACATATTACCACAACACAGTTCCCCAAGGTACTTCACTTTGTGGTTCTTTTTGGTGGAAGGACATCTGCAAGCGTCTGGATAATTTCAGTGTTGTTACATATGTTCAACCCAACAGAGGTGATACATTCTTGTTCTGGTCTGATTCCTGGTTGATTGGAGGTTCTATCAGGCTTCTAGCTTCTAGGTTCCAGAGACTGTTCTCTTTTGTTATTGATTCTTTTTGCACTACTCGGGAAGTTTTCCATGCATTCCAAGAGAACAGTATGCTTTCCATGTTCCACTTGCCTCTCTCTGAACAAGCCTATCAAGAATTAGATACTGTCAACTCTCTGCTCCAGGACCTTGCTATAAACCATAATGCGGATGATATCTGGCTATGGAGTAAAGATTCTAAGGCTTACACTGCCAAGAAGTATTATATTCATATCCACCAGCCCATCATGCCAAATCCCTTGCTCAGCTGGATCTGGAAGAGCTGCTGTACTATGAAAATCAAGATGTTTTCCTGGTTGTTGATCATGGACAGACTCAACAATCAAGATATGCTGGAGTTCAAATCTATGTGTTCTATGCCATGCCAGGACCAAAGAAGATAGATATCATCTGTTTTTCAACTGTCTTTTCAGTACCAGGGTCTGGAATTACCTTCAGATATCATGGCAGGGACACTCCATGTGGACTACTTCTTTAGCTGCAAGAAGAGACTTTCATCATCCCTTCTTCCCTGAAGTTGTCTTCATTGCTTGTTGGAACATCTGGACTGTGATAGATGCCAAAGTTTTCCATCATCAGCAACCCAAGTTCAGAAAAATGGAGGTCTAGCTTTGTTCATGATATTTCCCTCCTAGCTCACAGGATTAAACCTAGTTTTAGGGATGATCTCCTTAGATGGATTGCATTTTTACCTCCTTGAGGTTTGTATCTCATACACCCCCCTTCTGTTCTTTTGTATATTCTTTTCCTCCCTTGTACATACAACCTCTTTTTATGGGAATAACATAAAAGACTGTGGGGTGATTCCCTACAGTAGTCGGTCAAAAAAATAGTCATGAATCACTAAGGAACATAATATAAAAGTATAATCAAATATATAACTCATAACAATCTGAACATAATCTCATAATCCATCGGATCCCAACAAACCGAGCATAGCAATAGCAAGAGAATTACATAGATGACTTGACCATGTAGGGCAGCTCACAAGGACTAACCATTGAAGCACAAGATTGGAGAGAAGACATCACATAGCTACTAGTCATGGACTCATGGTCCAAGGAGGACTGCTCACGACACGTCCGGGAAGCGTACATGACGGTCGAGAAGCTCCTGGAGGTCAATCCTCCCTCGGGCAGGGTGCTAGGAAGAGGTCTCCCGATGCTCCCGATATTGGAAGCGCTGCGACGGCAGAACGATGGAGAAATTCGCGATTCTAGAAAGTCTGCGAGGGTTTCCTCTCGGGACTCTAAATATAGGCCAAAGGAGGGCATCGGAGGAGGTGGGACCCACCCAGGCGACCTCCTGGAGCGACCTAGGGCCTAGCCGAGCCAACAGGCCGCCTGGAAGGCCCGTGGCCCCCCTCTGGCCCATCTTCGGTGATACGGAAGCTTTTGTTTCGCTGATTTTTATATATTTTTCTGGAATCTTTCGGGCTTCGGAAAATTGGGTAAAAGCCCCTTCAAAATAGACATCAGCAGACAGAAACTGGCACTGGGTGCACTGAGTTAGTAGGTTAGTCCAAATATGTGTAAAATGATATAAAACTGTAGCAAAACATATAACAATGTCACCCGAAAGATCATGGAACAAGCAGAAATTATAGATACGTTTGGGACGTATCAGACTCCTATAGTAGCATGTTCGCCGAAGAAAAATGTTCTAGTAATTCAAACACCATCCTTTTAGATGTTGAAACCCCATTTTGTATTTCAATTCACAATGAAAAATCAAGTACACCTCAAACAGTTCATTAGAAAGAATCGCATGCAATGCAGTACAAAATATCTTGGGGTCTCGCTTACTCCAAAAGCTTGGTCGGCTACAGTCCACCGCCCGCGCGTCAACGATAGTTGCGCACTTGTTTTTAACCGCAACGAGCGGGAGTTTTTTGACAACCGCAGAAATATATACCTCGGCCCTACCAAAATTGACATCTCCCTTGTTTCCTCCTTGTTTTCCCAAGTTCAAACGTGCACTGCTTGCTTGCAGCGCCGCCTCCTCGCCGGCGACACTCCTTCCAATTGCACGGCCTCGTCGGTCTTGCCACATAATCTGCATCCCACCCACATCCTTCTCCTCCTTCTCCTTCTTCAACCTACATGCACCAACAACCTACATGACACCTTCCACCAAAATCACCGCCCCATCCTCCAAATAAGCGCCGCCCTAAGCCATGATGCACGTGTTGGGGAACGTCGCATGGGAGACAAAAAAATTCCTACGCTCACCAAGATTAACCTATGGAGATCGACAACTACAAGAGGGGGAGTGAATCTACATACCCTTGTATATTTCCAAGTGGAAGCATTGAGAAACGCAGTTGATGTAGTCGAACGTCTTTGTGATCCAATCACGAACGTCCGATCAAGTGCCAAACGGGCGGCACCTCTGCGTTCAGCACACGTATAGCTCGATGACACCTTCACCTCCTCAATCCAACGAGCGTGTGTGAAGTGGTGGCTAAGTTCTCCGGCACCACGACGACATGGTGGCGGCGGTGGTGGAGCGATCTCTGCACGGCTTCACGAAGCACTACCGCAATCGTCACGATGCAGAAATAATACGAGAGAGAGAGAGAGAGGAGGGAAACATCACAGCTGTTTCTGGTGTGGTTGCCCTCCCTCTCCTCTAGTGTATATAGGGGGAGGGTAGAAGGAGGCCGGTGCCCTAGGGTTTCCCCAGGGTGGTGTGACGGCCACCAATAGGTGGCTTGGAAACCAAAGAAGGAGGGGCTATGATCACCTCTGGTCCAACCCTCCTCCTTGGATGCATGGGCCTTAGGTGGGAGGGGCGTCCAGCCCACCAAGGGTTGGTGTGACACCTCTCAGAGCTCATGGGGCCCTCCGGGGCAGGTGGACCCGTGGAACTCTTCCAGAACATCCGTCACAAAATCGGTAATCTTCTGGAACTCTTCCGGAACTCGAATACCAACTTCTTGTATATCAATCTTTACCTCCAGACCATTGCTAAGCTCCTCGTCATGTCCGAGATCTCATCCGGGACTCCGAACAACCTTCGGTCACCAACACAATAACTCAACTATACTAAATCATCACCGAACATTAAATGTCTAGACCCTGCAGGTTCGAGAACTATGCAGACATGACTGAGACACCTTTATGGTCAATAACCAATAGCGGGACCTAGATGCCCATATTGGTTCCTACATATTGTACGAAGATATATATCGGTTGAACCACGGTGTTAAGGATTCAGTTAATCCCGTATGCAATTCCCATTGTCCATCGGTATGTTACTTGCCCGAGATTCGATCGTCTGTATCTCCATACATAGTTCAATCTCGCTACCGGCAAGTCTCTTTACTCATTCTGTAATTTAATATATTGTGACTAACTCCTTATTCACATTGCTTACAAGCTTATTGTTATGGTCTATTACCGAGTGAGCCCTGAGATACCTCTCCGTCATACGGAGTGACAAATCCCAGTCTTGATCCATGCCAACTCAACAGACACCCTCGGAGATACCTATAGAGCATCTTTGTAATCGCCCACTTACTTTGTGATGTTTTATACACACAAGGAATTCCTCTGGTGTTAGTGAGTTGCATGATCTCATGGTCATGGGAACAAGTATATTGACATGCAGAAAGCAATAGTAGTAAACTGGATACGATCAAACACTATGCTTAAGGTTTGGGTCTTTTCCATCACATCATTCTCCTAATGATGTGATCCCATTATCAAATGACAACTCATGCATATGGCCAGGAAACCTTGGTCATCTTTGATCAACGGGCTAGTCCAATAGAGACTCACTAGGGACACATGTATTTGAGTTTCTGGTCAATACAATTGTAGCATGTATAATAAAAAATTATCATGAAAAGGAAATATAATAATAACCACTTTATTATTGCCTCTAGGTCATATTTCCAACAACACGTAGTATAGCGAGAAGCTCAAGGAGCATCTCGCCGTGGAGAGGTAAATCACGGGCCCATGCGAGGATGAGGTCGCGAGCGCTCCCATGTGTGTCGACCGCCATATCTTGGAGAACACCTCGTTGTAGAGGCCATCATCGATGCCTCATGCATGGACGCCACCATGACGTTGGCTGGTTAAAACGACACGTTGTGGTGTTTTCTCGAGATCATTTTTAGTGCCTTGTTATGATGCTAATATGCAATCTAATCTTGTAGTATATATGATATATCTAATGTGTAGTTAAACGATTGGTTCATTCATGTGATGTTCACTTAACTCTTTGGTTCAATTCTAAAATGTGATGTTCAATTCTTGTGGGTTTAATTTTGTATTGTTATGTAGTGAGAAATAAATCGAATTTGGCTATATTAAATACATGAGAAACATATGCATGTGCTAAATTTCCTAGTTTTTAAGCATGCTTGGTTTAGATAAATGTCTTTTCCATGTGGCTCGAATTAGTCTGCTAGAAGTGCAATGTGTTTATTTTTCATCATTATATCTTACTTAAAGCACACCAACTCTCACTTAAGCTCATCAATAACTACTGTATATGTGTTACACAGAAACAATGGGAGACAGTGAGGTTTCCACATGCATGGTCCTTTGGCTAACAACACATTATTGTGCAATTACAACAACCATTCCAATATATAGGTTTTTAACTGTTTGGTCTTGCACATGTAGGTCTTGCAGTAAGAGGTTTAGACCCACCATTTGATCCATTTTGCATATGGGGAATGAGATATCCATGAATATCACTCAAGTCAAGAAACTCATAAAAATTGTTAGGATAAAGAAAATAGCAATGAATAACAACAATATCTATGTTTGTACAATGAACAAGACGACAATCAACTATAGGATGGTACTAACTCTTTACCTAGTTTTTTCCTATGCACCATTTCAAAGTTTAGAACAGATATTTATGCATATATTTGTTTAAAGTCCTTTATAAAGCAGTTCACCAATGATTACCTCTCAAACCACCTATGTGGTCAAGACATCAAGAAGGTATTCATTCAACACCCACGATACAATATTGAAGTCTTCCTTAGGAGGATGAAGGTTGGACGGGCAATCGTCAACAACCACTTGCCTAAAGTTGCAAGGACATTCAACATCACTCAAGGCTCAATATTCCCCTTTAGATTCAGTAGTTTTCCAGATGAGATTAATCTGTCTATTTACCAAATATGATGCTACTTTTCAAAGGTTTTAGATGTTGCATGTTAAACTTGGTGTTGTCGAGTAATGTCGTAGCTAGCTACTTCCTCCATTCCTAAATAAAATTATTTTTAGAGATTCCACTATAGACTACATACGAATGTATATAGACATACTTTAGAGTGTGTATTCACTCATTTTGCTTCGAATGTAGCCTGTAGTGGAACCACTAAAAAGACTTATATTTAGGAACAAAGGGAGTATATGCCTATATGATGTAACTAAGTGCTAGAGCTATCTGATGTTGTACTCTGATGTAATTCAGTTATGAAATCTTGGTTGCTGGAATACAAATATGAAATATATGGCATGTTCGATTTGAAATGGCAAGTTGATTACTAAATGGTTTGTCAGTAATAGGCCAATTAGCTTGCTAATTGGGGTTTTCTAATGCATACAGTTTCTCAGACACCATCGTGGGTGATGACCTCAAACGACTGACACAATTTCTAGAAAGTAGGCGTGTTGGATCAATGAACAATCACACACAACTTCCGGGCGACAAACATTTGTGTTAGGCGATCTTGCAGAAACGTTCCACATAAAAACCGTGTGTGATGGACAATCGATGCTATAGAGTTTCTTCTAGGCACCATGTGAGATGCTAAGAACATCTCACACAGTTTGTACCACTTAGTTGTTTGAGATGGCTCACCCAATCGCACACACGCTCTTTTTGCTCAATGTGTGTGACCAGAGGACCTATCGCCGAAAGTTTCTGGGTCGTGTGAGATGAACCCCCCTATATAAACACGGGCAAGGCGATGGCATAAATCTCCATCGCCGAAAGTTGGTACAAACCGTTTGTATAGGGCACATCTGCAGCAGTGCTTGTCAAACTTTGATGAACCTGTAACTTGTTGTTATAATCACCTAGTTACATATGATGTTTGAGCACCCCCAAAGCTCGTTGTATGTTAAGAAGTGACTACAATACTCTCATGGTCAAAGGAATATACAACACATGTTAACACTCCATGTTATAACAATTGATTTCAGATGATATTATCTCAAAGTATAAAAAACAAGTTTTTGGGTCGATTCAATACGACCGTTCTTCTAACATCATAACCTCAATGTTATTTTAGGATTATCATTATGCTTAACTATATCCTAAGATCCGGAAAACATGGTCACCAACAACTCTTGAGCAAGTCTTAGAGGCAAGACTAGGAATCTCTATTTAACCGTTTATCATTCCACACGTGCATATGAGTTTTCCACTGAATCGCATGTTCCAGAATCATAGAAGTTATAGAATAGAGTATAAACTCTTCATTATAAATATGGAAACATGCTAATACAATACTATTTCCTCTAGGGCTTATTTACAACAATACAATCGCTGAAACGACCGGCAGCGTCCGTATGGAACGTTGTTGTTCAAACTTGAATTCTTCTTCTTCTGGTCAAGGATGTCTTATGACCACTCAAATGGGTGCGGGAACCCGTATGGAACACCAGCAAATGCTCTAGACTCCTTGGTTGTTTCTACATATGTATTAGATGACTGCCCATGTGAGCGCAAGTGCCCATACAGTATGATGTCGTTTAACCTGTTTCCTCTCACTGTTTTCTACTGGAACCGTCGGGAGGTCATGCGACCGGCCAAACGATCATCCTGGTCGTATGAAAGGCCTTCCTTTGATCTCCCGTTCCAACACAATACATAGGTGTATTTTCAAGCGTTCAAATGTCAATACAACATAAAATTGAATTTGCGCGAAGCAAAGCATTCATTAGAACGACCCTTCGAGATTCAACTTTTGTATCTAGAACTTCAATCACTCTTTATCAGAACAAATATAATAACTTACTTATCTAATTTTCGTGGGTTTCCTCCCACAAAGCACTTGTTTTCGACCGTTTAGCTCGACCGTAGTGGTAATCAAGGTGGTGCAAGGACAGTGAGATCGTAGCTTCTAGCATTCAAAATGATGCCATCTCCTGTGTAGGTCTTCATTTTCTTTTTCCTTGGGAAATGTCTCACAAAAGGACATTTAGCTGGTAAATCAAATCTAACATATCCCTCAAACACATTTATCACAACTTTGATAGTCCTTAGAAAAGGTATACCAAGAATTATAGGAGCAATAGGATCTTCAGGCATATCAACTATCACAAGATAAATCATGGTAGGGCAATCATTTATTTGAATTATAACTCCATGCTTAATGCCTACTGCCCAACTGAAAGTAGAATTAGCCATATTCAAGATAATCTCGGTAGTAGCATAAGGACCTAGATTGACCTAGATTGAGACTTCATAAACAGATTTAGGGATAGTGGAAAGACTAGCCCCAAAATCACATAAAGCATTGAATTCATTTAAACTAATCTCAATCTCTATAGTAGGATCAAAAGCATCTTCTTGCTTAGCAGGTAACTTGTTGTAAAGCTTCTTTCTTTCATCATCTAACTCACGTACCTTGGGTGCGACTTGGTCAACGAAAACATTATATGTGTCGTTATTAGATACCTCAGGTAGTGGGTAATTTATTGATATAATCTCTACAAATATGCAACAGTATAGTTATACTCTGGCACATGGCTTGCATCCAATCCTTCGGTGTTCTCTTCGTTGCTTCTCATCATCTTGACATCTTCAACTGTATTAGGTTCACATTTACTTGCAAACTCTTCTTTACCTTTCATTACGAAGATAAATTCATCAAGCTTGGTTGTCAACTGAGGTCCTTGTAAATACTTCCATGTAAATGCACAGAAGAATGGCGACAATCTCTGCAAATGTGGTTGTGCCCTCATTCAACTAAGATTCAATCTCAAATATTTCGATATGTGGTTACCCAATTGTCGGTGTCAAAACCGGCAGACCTTGGGTAGGGGGTCCCGAACTATGGACCTTGGATCGATGTGTTGTAGGAAGAAGGGGGAGACAACGGTTTACCCAGGTTCGGGCCCTCCTATGGAGGTAATACCCTACGTCCTGCGTAATTGTATTGGTGAAGATGATTACACAGTAGATCTACCTCGAGATCGTATATGCTAAACTCTAGATGATTCAGCCTCTCCCACATGGATAGGGGTCCCTGGTTTATATAGACACCAGGGTCCCTAGGGTTTACAAGTTACCGACTATAATCGGGAATAGACGAGCCGACCTATTCTTTCTAAGCTTGAAGTACACGCCAATCTTCGGGATATTCCTCCCAGAGTAGAGGTCATTATTAGGCCCGATCTTCTTCAATGTGGCCCAGTGGTCCCACCCAGTATTGTCTAACGAGCCGCCCGAGGACCCCAGAATCTCAGACTCCCTCGGTAGCCCCGAACTAGCCTTCAACGCCGGTGTGTTCAGTCTTCGGCTGAACCAATCGATAGTAATTGGCTTGCAAGGTGAGTTCCACTCATGCTCGACTGACTTTGATTTGATTGCTTCAGTAACCTGCATATCTTTTAAAACTGGCATCTTTTTAAAGAAGGCATTTAAACACCCATGTGTGAATAGTCCCTCAATTGGCAGGCTTTCCTGACGAAAGGTCGTCTTGAACCGCGGCTTGTGGCCATGTTTCAAGGGGCACATTCTCTCGAGGAGATCGTGCTTCCGCGTTTACTGGGATACGAATAACTGCACCGACTTACGCACACACACAATGGCTCGATAATTTTTCAAGGGAGGGTGGCGGAGCAGCCGGCACAATAAAAGGGACCCTTGGTATTACAGTCCCTTATATAAGGGAACAAAGATCCAAAGGTCTCTACACCTGCATCCTCAGCTTCTCTCTTGCGTCCTCCAAGCTCGAGCTCCCAAATCTAATCCCTTTTCCACTCTCTTTTCTCGTTGCCATCTTCGAGCCCGCACCATGGCCGACTCTCATGGCAAGTGGGAGGTATCGACCATCTCCGACGCTGACATCCAGGAGCTGAAGTGCTCCGGATACCTTTCCTGTGACATTGCCATCGAACGGTGGAGGGAGGCCAGGTGATCCCGACTCCAAGGTCGGGTGAGCGGGTAGTGTGCATTCCCCATTTCCTCTGGGGCCTAGGCTTTCCCCTTCATCCTTTTGTCAAGGGCCTCGTGTTCTACTACGGGTTGGATTTCCATGATCTCCGTCCCAACTCCATTATGCACATTACCTCCTTCATCATCATATGCGAAGCATTCTTGCGGGTTCATCCAAATTTCGGGATTTGGCTCAAGACATTCAACGTCAAGCCAAAATCAGTGAGCACCAGCACGCTGATTGCGGCGGGGCGGTGATAAGCAAGCTTTGCAAGGTGGTAAGGCGAGAGGGCACCTTGATAGACACTATCAAGGGTTGGCACAAGGAGTGGTTCTATATCACCGTACCATGGGAGGTGAACTGGGCAGCGCCTGTCGATTTCAAGTCCGACCCTCCAGAGAGGCTAACCTCCTAGGTCAAGAAAAGCATAGACTGGGTGTTTGCCAGGGATGTGAAGATGATGCAAAAATGCCTCAAATAGATGGTGGATGCAAACATCCAACTAACCGATGTTATCCAAGTCGCTCTGCATTGGTGCATCCTACCATGTCAGCATCGGGCGAATCCGATGTGGGTTTACAAGCCCGATGAACCCAAGGCCATAAAGGAGTTCTTTCGTACGACCCACGAGGACATATGGTGGGCTTTGTTCAAGCCCAACAAGTGTGGCCAGCTGAGGACAAAGACAGAGGTCTGGACAACAAAACGCCTCCAGTCAAGGTATGTTTGAATATTATTTATGTCCCAAACTTACGATTTCCTTTTTAGAGATCTCACCTCTCCCCAAATGATTTCGACAGGAGTGGTTGGCCATAGCCAAGAACATCGATGAACCAGCCCCTCTACCTAAAGATCCAAGGTCAGACTTGTTGACCGCAATGTTGGTTCCGAAGCTGTATAAGGCACCGGAGCCGAAGAAGAAGGAGACTCGCAAAGGTCTCCGTTCTAGGGGTCCCCCGGACACTAAGTCCGACGACGCATGTTTCTTATCTACCCGAGAGATAGAGGATGCGGAAGAGGAGGACGATATAGACTCCTCCCAGTCCAAGAAGAGAGCATCGCACGAGGCGGAGAAAGAAGCCCTACCTCCTAGGGGCTCGAAGAGGCCTTGTAAAGGCAATGCCACTTCTCTTGGCAACTATCCGGATTCCGACGCCGAGATCGGGGAGTTCGAGATGGTTCCCCATCCAACCTCCAAGGTTAAACCCCTGGCCCGAAGGTACGAACTCTGATGACTTTATTGAGTGAACTTATACCGAATCCTATATTAATTGGTCGGCATGTATTTTTTACTTATCACAGCCCCGTCCGAGATCTGCCAATCGATATGGTCTTGGAGGGAGATTTGTGCGAGCCGAGCTAGCGGAGAGTGGGAACACGTCCCACACCTCCCTTACCCAAGCCTCCGAGGAGGCCATGGAGGTGGCCATGGAGGTGGCCGAGGTGCATACCTCAGAAGTCGAGGACCGCGAGGTCCCGATCACCGAAGATGCACCCGCGATCGTGAACCAGGAGGCTCTAATTGGGGCCAACTCCCTGGTCAATACTACCCGGGAGATCGGCCCTTCATAAGGTGGAAAGGAGGGTCATAATTCGACCGAGCTCCCTCCAACATCCACGGAGCCACCCTTGGTGCTGCCCGTGCCAGAACAGGCCACGGTTGAGGGGTCAGCAGTGATGGAGGAGATCCTAGCTGATTCCTCCGTTGGTGATGAACACGGCACCTTAATGGGTGTGGTTTTGCGGAGCATTCAGTCTGTTAACAGCGGACTGAATGAAGCCTTTACAGGCTTATTGATGGGCATTTAAGGTAAACCACCTATTTGCTAATATTGTTTTATATAACTGAAATATATTTTTACTAGTATGACAGCCCCCGAGCCAGGGGAGTTCGAAAAGCTAACCCGTGGCTCAGAGAAATGCATAAAGGATTGTCCGAAAACGATGCTTGGAATACTTATTTTAAGAAACTTGACCAAGCAAGGTAGGCTTAATAGGTTGAAACTATGCTAACGGATTGCCCACCTTGCAGGCCTCATCGTCGGCTCCCAATGCTAACGCATTAAAAATAGCCGAGCTCAATCGGAAACTGCGAGTGTCCGATGAAGAGCTTGACCGCCTCAACGATCGGTTTAACGAGAAGGAGGGTGAGTCTATATAAGAGTACCCCATTTTAATTATATCTGGCAGAATTCCTAGGTGGAATCGACAGAATACATGTCTAGAGCGGGTTGAACAGACTACTTGTCACGATAAAAATTCTAGCCTTACCAACTTTGATAGAGGGTAGAATTTCAGCAATACTAACGAGTCTAGTACATCCTACACATGCTAGTCAACATATATGGCAACGGAAAAGTAAAGACTTTGCACATGTAAATGAGTAGAGGTTAGGAAGATCAAACACAAAGAAATTGACATGAGAATTTTTGGCATGGTTCCGATAGGTAGCGCTATCGTACGTCCATGTTAGTGGAGACTTCAACCCACGAAGGGTAACGGCTGCGAGAGTCCACGGAGGGCTCCACCCATGGAGGGTACACGAAGAAGCGGCCTTGTCTATTCCACCACGGCTTCCATCCATGGAGTACAAGCCTTACTCATGGTAGATCTTCACGAAGTAGGCGATCTCCTTGCCCTTACAAACATCTTGGTTCAACTCCACAACAGGAAGTAGGAGGCTCCCAAGCGACACCTAACCAATCTAGGAGGCACCACCCTCCAAAAGGTAATAGATGTGGTAGATCAATGAACTCCTTGCTCTTGTGCTTATAAAGATAGTCTCCTCAACACAAAATCACTCTCTCACAGAATATGAATGGGTAGGAGAGATTGATTTGGTGGAAAGCAGTTTGGGGAGGCTAGAGATCAAGATTCAAATGAATTGAGTGAAATATCTTGGTTGCAATACATGAGTAGGTGGTTCTCTCTCAGAAAATGGATCTAGATACGAGGTGTATATTCTGAGTGCCTCTCCCACGAATGAGAGGTGGGTGAAGGGGTATATACACGCAACAACCAAAATCCAACTGTTACAAACAAAGTGGCAAACTCGGTGACACCGAAGTTAAAAACTCGGTGGTACCGATTAGCACAAAGGTGTGAACTTATGAATCTTGGTGAGAACGATATATGAAACTTGGTGGCACCGAAAAGGTGGCTAATGGTCAGATGGACAAACTCGATGGCACCGCTACTCAAACTCGGAAATTCCGATTTTGGGTATCGAGGCACCTGAAAGTTGGTCACCCAAACTCGGTAGCACCGATATGGATTCAATTGCACCGATTTGGTGGCAGTGGCTAGGGTCTCTATCCGAGGTCAAACTCGATGGGTCCGAAATATGGAAGTTGGTGACACTGAATTTGTGTATGTGGAATTTGACAGAATGGTTTTGTGGGAAAAATGAATGACTATTTTGGTGGCTAACTTAGAGCTCTTTGAGCAATCAGTTCATTTTACTACCTCACACCCTTTTAATAGTATTGGCTTTCCTATGGACTCAAATGTGATTTATCACAAATGGAAAATTAAGAGTCTTCTAGCTTGATGCTTGAGCTAATATTATTCCATTCTTGCATCAAGGGGCATCTCCACATAAACCTTTAGCTACAACATCTCTATGGACCGTTATGAAATATCTAGGTAAAAGTGTTAGTCCAAGAGACAGCGTATGTTGTCATGAACTATTAAAATCACCAAGGGAGCATACGTGCTTTCAACTCCCCCTTTTTGGTAATTGATGACAACATACAATCAAAGCTTCAAATAAAGATAGGCATTAACATATGACAGCTTTGAAAGGTATATGTCTAGTACTAGCTCCCCCTAAATGTGTGCAATTCCTTTAAGGGATAGTTGCTTTGGAATGCATGGGCACACACATGGTAGAAGGACAATAAAATTCATATAGATCTTGGCTATATGCATCAAACATGTATGAATGAAGGGCTTCCATGTTCAAGACTCCCTCTTGCAAACAATATGTGCAAGAAACAAGAGATCATCATGAACAGGGATATGATGCATATACTTACCTTGAGGATCTTGAGCATCTTAGCAGTAGGAGTACAAATGGGAAAACAAATGTTAGAGAACACAAGAGTACTCCATTGTGAAGATGTAAAGAGCTTCAAAAATAGCAAGATATTGAAGACATATTTCAAATAGGATTTGATGATGGGTATGTCTCCAAAAGGAAATAAGAACTTTCTTCCCTCAGAATGAATATGTAGGATCACCTCTCCCCCTGAATCATAGCATGTAGATATTGGGAGTAGATAGGGAAAGACAAGTTCAGTAAAGAGATAGTAAAGATATCTGAAACAATTTTATCTCCCCCCCCCCCTTAATATGTGAGTTTTGATACATCTCCCATAGGTAGATCTCCCCTTAGAGATATTTCTCCCTCTTTAAGTAAGCTTATTGGTAATATTTCTCGCCTATAAATACGTTCATTGGAAGCATTATATTTCTTCCCCTTTGTCATTAATTGCCAAAAAATTCATAGGGTAAGGGCTCATTGAGAGAAAGGGATCCTTGATACTTCTCTCTTTGATAAGGGTTCCTTTAATTTGACTTTTCTCCCCCCTAATAGTAGGTAAGGGTTCATTGAAGGTTCTCCCCCTTATGTATAAGTAAGAGTTCCTTGAACTATATCCTCCTACAATAGGAATCCTGGATAAATCTCCCTCTTATAAGGTATGGGATCAATGAGGATTTCTCCCCCTAGAGAAGTTGTCTCCCCCGGAAAACAATGCTAAGTCTGATTTTGTTTCAAGAAAGATTCAGTAACACATATAGAGCAATGAAAGATGGGATCATCGATAATCTTTCGCCTCCTAAGGCACATGCCAGAAAATAGAAGAAAAAACAAAGGTAATGAAAATGTCGGAGTCACCGATGCAAATTGGTTCGGTAGAACCGAGAATGAGATTCAGGCCTCTGGGAGAAATCGGTTGGGCCGAGTTTCCCAAATCGATGAAACTGAGTTGCAAAGAAAATCAACTCCTTAACATAAATGAACAAAAAGTTTTCACAAACTTTTGAAAGAGGATAAAATAAGATACCAATGCTAATGGATACCTGACGTCAGCTGTGCTTCCCCGGCAATGGCGCCAGAAAAGTGTTGATCCTGCAATCTCTAGTGTTAGCTTGACGAATGCTTATGACAACGAACCTTCTCCTGCAACGGCACCAGAAGAATGCTGCTAGCACTCCCCGGCAATGAAACTGGAAGAATGTTGTTGATGGCCCACCAGCGCGTGGGTTCGCAGCAGATTTCGAGGGTAGAGTATTTGACCCAGTTTGTTGATAAGCCCGTCCGGAGGTGAGAGAATACTCTCGAGTATTAGCAGCTGAATTTGTCGGATTCAACCACACCTGAAAGATTAGTATCTGCAAGCACAGTAGTAACAGCAAAGTAATATGTTAGCAACGGTGTCAGAAACGATCTGTTGACGGCAGACTATTCCTAATGATTGTATCAATGGCGCCTCCGTTACCGCGTTGACGGAAGTTGTCAGTTCCCGTCAACGTCCGGTGAACCAACAGTGTAGCAGGTAGCAGCAGTGCAATGAGCAATAGCAGTGGCAAGGAACAGCAGTAGTGACAGCAGTAGCAAGTAGCAACGGTAGCAAGCGACAGTAGTAGCAATAGTAGCAGCAGAGCAAGACAAGTAACAGCAGTAGCAACAGTAGTAGCAGCAGCAGAGCAAAACAAGTAACAGCAGTAGCAGCAGCAGAGCAAGACAAGTAACAGCAGTAGCAATAGTAGTAGCAGCAGCAGAGCAAAACAAGTAACAGCAGTAGCAACAGTAGCAGCAGCAGCAGAGAAAGACAAGTAACAGCAGTAGTAGGACAAACTCGTAGGCAATGGGTCAGTGATTTATTTGGATGATATTCATCATGCAACAGCTATAACACGGAGATATATGTGGCTAGCTCCCGTTCATCAATGTGATGTAGGCATGCATTCCGTGTGTCATCATACGTGCTTAGGCAAAGAACTAGCATGACATCTATTGTCCATCCCTCCCGTGGCAGCGGGGTCCAAAAGGAAACTACGGGATATTAAGGTTCTCCTTTTAATAAAGAACCGGACCAACGCATTAGCACTTGGTGAACGCATGAACTCCTCAAACTATGGTCATCACCGGGAGTGGTTCCGCTTATTGTCACTCCGGGGTTGTCGGATCATAACACATAGTAGGTAACTACAACTTGCAAGATTGGATCTAAAACACACATATATTGGTGGCAACATAATAATTCCAGATCTAAAATCATGGCACTTGGGCCCTAGTGACAAGCATTAAGCATGGCAAAGTAGTAGCAACATCAATCTCAGAACATAGTGGATACTAGGGATCAATCCCCATCAAAACTAACTCGATTGCATGATAGATCTCATCCTACTCATCACCGCCCAGCGAGCCTACGAATAGATTACTCACGAACGACAAAGAGCGTCATGGAATTGGAGAGGGAAGAAGGTTGATGATGACGATGGCGATGATTTCCCCTCTCCGGAGCCCAAGCGGACTCCAAATCTGCCCTCCAGATGAAGAACATGTGGTGGCGGCGCCTCCGTATCGAAAACGCGATGAAAACTTCTCTTTTTATTTTTTCTCGGACGAAAGGCAACTTATAGAGCTGGAGTTGGGGGCGGCAGGTGCCTATGGGCCCCACAAGCCTGCCCACCGCCACCAGGGGGGTGGTGGCGGAGCAGGGGCTTGTGGCCCACTCGCCCACCCCCTGCGGTGAAACTTGGCGCAGATATTTTTGATATTTTCCAAAATTGCTCCCCGTAAATTTTCAGGACGTTTGGAGAACTTTGATTTCTGCACAAAAATAACACCAAGACAATTCTGCTGAAAACAACGTTAGTCCAGGTTAGTTCCATTCAAATCATGCAAATTATAGTCCAAAACAAGGGCAAAAGAGTTTGTAAAAGTGGATAGGATGGAGACGTATCAACTCCCCCAAGCTTAAAACCTTGCTTGTCCTCAAGCAACTCAGTTGACAAACTGAGAGAGAAAGAAAAACTTTGACCAACTCTGGTTGATCTTGTTGTTGCAACTATGTCTAACTCCTAACTAGAATTTCAGCAAGATCACAAGTTAACCACATAAGCAAATGACACAAAGGTCTCACGGTAAACTAATATCAATTGCATAATCAGCTAACGAGCAAATAATAATGATTTTCAAATACCAACACTTCAATCAAAACAAGCATGAAGCAATATGAATAGGTGGTATCTCGCTAGCTCTTTCTGAGACCGCAAAACATAAATGCAGAGCACTTTCGAAGATCAAGGGCTGACTAAACATTGTAATTCATAGCAACGAAGATCCAGTCATAGTCATACTCAATATCAATCAAAAGCAAAACATAAAAATGACAGAGGTGCTCTCTAATTGGTGCTTATATAAGAGGAGGATAACTCGACAGGAAAATAAATAGACAGGCCCTTCGTAGAGGGAAGCATTGATTTGCAGAGGTGCCAGAGCTCAAGCTTTGAAAACAGAGATAATAATTTTGAGTGGCATGCTTTCATTGTCAACGCAATGACCAAGAGTTCTCAATATCTTCCATGCTAATCATGCTATAGGCGGTTCCCAAACAGAAAAGTAAAGTTTTAACTCCCCCACCACCAATCAATCACACTCCACGGCTAGCCGAATCCTCGGGTACCGTCCATACTAACATCAATCCGGGGGGAGTCTTGTTTTACAGTTATGTTTTCGATTTAAGCATGGAACTGGGCATCCCAAATACCAGCCCCTTTCTCGTGAATGACTGTGAATAAACACATGTCGAGGATAACACTCCTAGCATGGAAGATACCAATGGCCCTCTGTCACCACATGAGCGGTTCAGGCATGCAAAACAGATTATTTCTTGAAGGTTTAGAGAGTGGCACATGCAAATTTACTTGGAACGGCAGGTAGATACCGCAAATAGGTAGGTATGGTGGACTCTCATGGAAAAACTTTTGGGTTCATGGAAGTGGATGCACAAGCAGCATTCCCGCTTAGTACAAGTGAAGGCTAGCAAAAGACTGGGAAGCGACCAACTAGAGAGCGACAACAGTCATCAAGATGCAATGAGTTTGACTAACATTGAATGCAAGCATGAACAGGATATAAATCACCATGAACACGAACATCACAGAGGCTATGTTGATTTTGTTTCAACTACATGCATGAACATGCGCCAAGTCAAGCCACTTGAAACATTCAAAGGAGAATACCATCCTATCATACTACATCATAGTCATTTCAAAATCTATGTTGGCATTCAAGACAAACCATTATAAGCTCTCAGCTAAATAAGCATGGCATCAGAAACTATGATCTCTAAGTTGTCATTGCAAACATGGTTCTCTCACAACAAAGCTAAATCTGGGTAGACAAGCTAGTCATATTTACAAAAACAAAATAGATAGAGTTCATACTAGCTTTTCAGTCTCAGTCACTTCATCATATATCCTCATTGTTGCCTTTCATTTGCACGATCGAACGATGAAAATGATAATAAGCACATTGGACTAAGCTGAATCTGCAGGCAAACACAAAGGAGAAGACAAAATAATATGGCTCTTTGAAAGCTAAACAGGTAAGCATGCAAGAACCACTAAGCATTGTAACCAATATCTTCTACCTTGACACAAAGAAAAAGAAAGCTATTTACACGGGAAAGCTCCCAACAAGCAAAAGAAGAAAGAAAAATCTTTTGGGGTTTAATCAAAAGGACACAAAACAAGAAAACAAGAAAACAAAAAGAAACTAGCATGGATAATACAGTGGCAAAGTGTAAACACCGGCTAACGAAGTGAAAGCATAAGCATGAATGTAAAGTCGGTGAGAACACGTACTCTCCCAAGCTTAGGATTTTGGCCTAGCTTGGTCTACTCCCATGGTGGGAAATCACCAGCTCCAGGATACTCCGGAGCAGACTGTGGATGCCACTGCTGTGTGAGCTCCTCTGGCTCCCACTGATAAACTCGCTTCTGGTACTCGACTGGCGGCTCAGGCACAGGCGCCTGTGGTTGGGCCAAGCCCTAATATGCGTACATGTCTGCGGGCATAATAGTGTACCTGCCTGCATGAAGATCAAACAAAGAAGGAGCAGGCAAAGTAATAGTCTCTCGAGTACCCTTACTAAACACCAGGTTATAAATCATCCGTCTACTAGCATCTCTATCCAGAAAATCATGGCGAACCATGTTGTCATAATCCAGATATCTCTCAGGGAGAAGCATCTCTCCTTCCTCTCCCAGTCTAATGGGTATCTCAAAGTGTCTGGCAAGACGGGTTGCATAGATACCTCCATAGACAACACCTTTAGAACGGTTCACGTTCAACCATTGAGCTACTCTAGTGCCCAAGCTATAAGTCTTATCGTTATAAAGGCCTTCGCGCAAAACCGCAAGGTCTGGAGAACTAAGTGATAAAAGTCTTCATAGAGTCCGTTGGCGCGCAAAAATTCATCACTTGGCCACTCGCACGCTCGAACTTGTGTGACTTGAGGGACTACGTACTTGGGGTGATTCTTTTCATCCTCCTTGGTGTTACGGCTTGAAGAGCCTCTCAAGAATCTCCTCGTCTTTTCCTTTTTCTAGCTCTGAAAAAATCTGAAATTTTTAGAGACTTCGAAAGAAAAGTGAATAAAGATTAACCCAACTTGTAGCAAGTACTCCTACTAGTGCCTAGAGACCGTATCACGCGCTAAAACTACTTGGGACCAGCTAAAATCAACTTTTCTAGCTCAAGAACGGGGTCACCAAGGTAGCAAGAATATGCGAAGGATAAAGCACTAGAGCAAAAACTAATTGGACCAATGGAGGAGTCACTTACCAAGGAGTAATTTCCCCAAAACGGTTCGGGGAATGGTGCTTTGAGAAAGGAGATCGAAAATCACACCCAAATGAGCAAGAACACGGGTTTGACCTGCGAAACAATTTTTTCTAGAGGTGGAAAAAGAGGCTAGGAGCTGGAATGAGTGTAGGGTGCCTGTGGGCCCCACAAGCTTGCACCCCACCACCAGGGGGGTAGGTGGCGGTGGGGGGCTTGTGGCCCACTAGTCAGGCCCACTGACCAGTTCTCAAGCCCAGAAATTTTCAAAAATTCCAGAAAAAATCATACTAAATTTTCAGGACCATCGGAGAACTTTTATTTTCGAGGTATTTTTCTCCGGGACGCTAAAACAGAAAACAGGGAAAAACTAAACTAATTCTATCATTTTTCTTCTAAGCAATAGAAAATGAAAACTCAAAAGAGAGGTATGTGACTCTTTGATTCATCCGTCTCATGGTCATCGAAAGAAATCCGTCAATGGGGTTGATCAAGTCCTTATGACAAAACTTTCTCGAATCGCAAGAGAGAACAGAGAATTTTTGAATAGCCGCTAAGTCACCTCAATGGGGATATGTATCTCCCCAACAAGCAAATCATACTTCATCTTGACACGAGGAATAGGGCATTCAAAGCTCCCAATGAGAATCGATGAAGTCTTTTCGATAGCATTGATGCAATGTACTGGACATTGTTTCTTCGGAAAGTGCACTGTGTGCTCATTACCGTTGACGTGGAAAGTCACATTGGCTTTGTTGCAATCTATAACAGCCCCTGCGGTGTTTAAAAAGGGTCTTCCGAGGATGATAGCCATGGCATCGTCCTCAGGAATATCCAAGATAACAAAGTCTGTTAAGATAGTGGTATTAGCAACCACAACAGGCACATCCTCGCAAATGCCGATAGGGAAAGCAATTGATTTGTCGGCCATTTGCAGAGAAATTTCAGTGGGTGTCAACTTATCCAATTCAAGTCTACGATAAAGATAGAGTGGCATAACACTAACACCGGCTCCAAGGTCACATAAGGCAGTTCTTATGTAGTTTCCTTTAATGGAGAAAGGTATAGTGGGCACTCCGGGATCACCAAGTTTCTTAGGAGTTCCACCTTTAGAAGTGTAGTTGGCAAGCATGGTGGAGATATCAAGATCTGGTATCTTCCGTTTATTAGTCACGATATCTTTCATGTACTTGGCATACGGAGACATCTTGAGCATATCAGTTAACCGCATCTTCAGAAATACGGGTCTTATCATCTCAATGAAGCGCTCAAAATCCTCATCTTCCTTTTTCTTGGATGGCTTAGGAGGAAAGGGCATAGGTCTCTGAACCCATGGCTCTCTTTATTTACCATGCTTCCTAGCAGTGAAGTCATTCTTGTCGTACTTCTTAGGTTGTGGATTATCAGGATTAACCGTAGGTTCAATCTCCACATCCTCGTCATTGCTAGGTTGAGCATTATTATGAACATCACTGTCCATATTGTCACCAGGTTCATGTTCATCACCAGATTGTGTTTTTGCATCAGACGTAGAAATATCATTAGGTTCTTCAGGTGTGATAGTGTTTGGTGAACTGGCATGTAGGTTTTTATCATCCTTCTTCTTCTCCTTAGGATGACTGGGTGTATCAGCATTGATTCCTTGAGAATCTGATCAATTCTCTTAGGATGACCTTCAGGATACAAAGGTTCCTGAGTCATTTTGCCTCCTCTAGTAATGACTCTGACAGAGTTGTCATTTAATTCAGTGAGCAGGTCATTATGAGCTTTAAGAGCATCTCCACCGTGCTATACTAGCGCCGCGCCGCAAAAAAGGCAGTTTTAGCGCGCGTGCAACGCGGCGGGCAGCTCCAGCGGGCTCACAAAAACGGCGCGCGCGACATTTTTAGTTCAGCGCGCTGGCCGAAACGCAATCGCGCGCCCCTTATTTGCTGCGCCAGCTCCCGCGCGCGCGACTCTCCCGCGCCCGCTCCTCCTCTCTCACGCGCTCGCTCCTCCTCTCTCGCGCGCTCGCTCCCCACTGCCACCCCCATCCGGTCACGCCGCCGCCGCTCGTGCCCCCTGCGACCGTTCAGGCGCTCCCCGGCCTATCCCCGCGCCGTCGTCGCCGCCCGCGCCCGCCGGCGACCACTCAGGCGCTTCCCCGGCCTGTCTCCGCTGCGGCCGCCGCCCGCACCCCCCGGCGACCGTTCAGGCGCTTGCCCGGCCTCCCCGCGCCGCCGCGCTTCCGCCCCACCCCCTCCTAATCCCGCCGGCCCTCGCACGCCTCCGACGTCCGAGGAACAGCGCCTGAGCACTCGCTGGCATGCCGCGCCCACAAGGTGTTCGACAAAACTCCTACAAGGTATGTATTGCTCCAAACTTATGAATTTGGTGCATGTTTTGAATTGTAGTTTTTATAGTATAGTATTGAACATTGTAGATGAGTTCGTCGTATGATTCTTCCGAAGAAGAATTTGATATGGAAGAGGAGGAGGATCTTGCAATGATCATAGCTATGCATATCAATAAAAAAACCGAAGCACGGTGGTTCGGTTATGGGTCGGGAGAAAATTTGGAGAGATAGGATTGATGCCCATAACAGATTGATGAAGAACTATTTCATGGAGAATCCCACATACCCGGAGTCGTATTTCGTCGCCGGTTTAGGATGAGCACAGACTTTTTCAAGCGCATTGCAGAGAAACTAGCGAGCCATGACCGGTTTTTCCAGCAAAGGAGGAATGCCGCCGGAGAGCTCGAGCATAGCACCTTTCTGAAGGTGACACCCGCTTTGCGTATGTTGGCATACGGTATCCCGACTGATCTACTTGATGATCACTTGGCTATGGGTGAGAGCCAAGCCATCATGTGTGTCAAGCGCTTTGAAGTGGGAATTGTGCAAGTGTTTGGCGAGGAGTATTTGAGATCTCCCACTGCTGAAGACGCCGCAAGGCTATTGGCGATGAACAAATCTCGCGGCTTTCCTGGCATGCTTGGATCAATAGATTGCATGCATTGGAGTTGGAAGAATTGTCCAAAGGCATGGCATGGGCAAATCCACGGCCAAAAAAGGGTTCCACTACAATCCTTGAAGCGGTGGCCGATCAGGAGACTTGGATTTGGCATGCATTCTTTCGAATGCCTAGATCTTTGAATGACATCAATGTTGTCAACCGGTCACCACTGATGAATAAGATTGCAAATGGTGAGTTGCCACCAGTGCAGTTTGTAGCAAATGGTCGTACGTACAACTATGGCTATTATCTTGCGGATGGCATCTATCCAAAGTGGCAAACCTTCGTGAAGCCGTTGAAAAAGCCAGAAGGTAAGAAAAATCTTGATTTCCACAATGCTCAGGCGGCTGCTAGAAAAGATGTGGAGAGAGCATTTGGGATTTTGCAAGCCCAATTTTCTATTGTGAGAGGACCGACTAGATTTTGGGATCAAAAAATGCTTTGGTACATCATGCACGCTTTTGTGATCATGCACAACATGATCATCGAGAATAAGCGTGGCCAAGATTTAGACTACTCACAGTATGAGCTCTTGGGACATCCCGTGCGACTGCGACGGAGGGCTGAAAGGGTAGCCCGTTTTGTTGCCTCCTATCATGCCATTCGGCGTCCCGCAACGCACAATGATCTTCAGAAGGATCTGATTGAAGAGTGGTGGGCATGGCATGGACGACAAAGAGCATGATTTGGTTGTGTTTATTGCATATTTGTATTGTATCGTTCATGAACTATTGGTTGTGTTTATTGCATTATTTGTTGTACTGAACGATAAACTATTTGTTTGAGTTGTAATGACTATTTATTGTTGATTTATTTTGTTTGTTTGATCATTTTTGCTCCTATTTCCTGAAATGTACATGTGGTTTGTGCGTGCTGCGCGCGCTGCATTGTTGGGCGCTGCTGGAGCGGCGCGCGCGCGCTGCATTATAGCACAGCCGTTGGAGCCAGCGACTATCCCCGCGCTAAACCAGCAGAAGCGCGCGCGACAAACACATTTTTTGGGCGCGGTGCGAAGCGCGGCTGTTGGAGATGCTCTTAGTACTTGTTCTACCTGAGTAGTAATCATAGAGGCATGTTTACTCAGAAGCTTCAGAGCATTGACATTTCTGTCTACGCAAGCACTTAAATGGCTAAGCATACGAGTACTTTGTTCCAAATGTCTGCTAACATAATCATTGAAACTCTATTGTTTGGCAACAAAGTTGTCAAATTCATCAAAGCATAGGCTAGCAGGTTTATCAAAAGGAATATCACTCTCGTCAAGCCTACGCAGAGAATTCACTTCTACTACCTGTACCGGGTTATCGAGACCATGGATCTCTTCGATAGGTGGTAGATTATTCACAACTTCATATCTAATGCCTTTCTCTTGCATAGATTTCTTGTCTTCTTGCATATCTTCGGGACAGAGGAATAGAATATCTCTTTTATTAGGAGTTGGCTTAGGAGGTGGTTCGGGAGTAGTCCAAGAATTATCGTTGATCAAGATGTTATTCAGTAGGGTCTCAGCTTGTTCTACAGTTCATTCCCTAAAAACACAACCGGCACAACTATCTAGGTGGTCTCTAGAGGCATCGGTAAGTCCGTTATAGAAGATATCAAGTATCTCGTAATTCTTAAGAGGGTGATCAGGCAAAGCATTCTGTAGTTGGACAAGCCTCCCCCAAGCTTGTGTAAGACTCTCTTCTTGGAGTTGAGCAAAGTTGTATATTTCCTGCAAGGCAGCTTGCTTCTTATGGGCAGGGAAATATTTCTCACAGAAGTAATAGACCATCTCCTGGGGACTACGCACACATCCAGGAGCAAGAGAGGTGAACCAGGCTTTAGCGTCATCCTTTAGAGAGAAAGGAAACAGCTTAAGGATATAGTAGTGGTGGATCTTCTCCTCATTAGTGAAAAGGTTGGCTATTTAGAATAGTTTGGCAAGATGGGCTATGACCGTCTCAGACTCATAATCGTGAAAAGGATCAGATTCGACTAGAGAGATTATCTCAGGGTCGAAAGAGAATTCATAATCCTTATCGGTGACAAAGATAGGCGAAGTGGCAAACTTCGGGTCATTTTTCATCCTAACTTCCCGAGATTTTTCCTTCCACTTGAGAAGTAATTTCCCAGCGTCATAGGCATCCTTACACGCAAGAAAATCCTCAGCTATCTTTCCCTCCATAACGTAACCCTCAGGTATATCATGCAATTCATATCTAGGAGAGCTAGATCTAACAGGAGCAAAAGCAGGTTCTATCTCAATAATATCGGCAGTTTCAGAAGCATCACGAGAATTGGCAGTAACTCTACCAATATGAGCATCAAGGAACACTCCTAGTGGAACATCAGGCAAAGGAGTATCTCTAGCAGTATCAAGCATAGCATCATCAGGCAAAATAGTATCTCTAGCATCATCAGGTAAAGCAGTATCAAGCATAGCATCTCTAGCAGTATCAGGCATAGTATCAAGCATAGTATCATCAGGCATAGTATCAAGCATAGTATCATAAGGCATAGTATCAAGCATAGCATCTCTAGCAGTAGTATCACAAGCATCATCAAGCACAGGCAACATATCAAGATTTCTAGCAGGAGGTGATGTCGCAAACTTACTCATAACTGAAGGTGAATCAAGTGCAGAGCTAGATGGCAATTCCTTACCTGCCCTCGTAGTTGAGGGCAAGACTTTGGTCTTCGGATCCTTCAAATTCTTCATAGTGATCAGCAGATATAAACCCCAAGTGACTCACAGAATATAGCAATACCTCCCTGGCAACGGCGCCAGAAAAATGCTGACGTTAGTTGTGCTTTCCCGGCAATGGCGCCAGAAAAGTGGTGATCCTGCAATCTCTAGTGTTAGCTAGACGAATGCTTATGACAGCGAACCTTCTCCTGCAACGGCACCAGAAGAATGCTGCTAGCACTCCCGGCAATGAAACTGGAAGAATGTTGTTGATGGCCCACCAGCGTGTGGGTTCGCAGCAGTTTTCGAGGGTAGAGTATTCGACCCAATTTGTTGATAAGCCCGTCAGGAGGTGAGAGAATACTCTCGAGTATTAGCAGCTGAATTTGTCGGATTCAACCACACCTGAAAGATTAGTATCTGCAAGCACAGTAGTAACAACAAAGTAATATGATAGCAACGGTGTCAGAAACGATATGTTGACAGCAGACTATTCCTAACGATTGTATCAATGGCACCTCCGTTTCCGCGTTGACGGAAGTTGTCAGTTCCAGTCAACGTCCGGTGAACCAACAGTGTAGCAGGTAGTAGCAGTGTAACGAGCAATAGCAGTGGCAAGGAACAGCAGTAGTGACAGCAGTAGCAAGTAGCAACAGTAGCAAGTGACAGTAGTAGCAACAGTAGCAGCAGAGCAAGACAAGTAACAACAGTAGCAACAGTAGTAGCAGCAGCACAGCAAAACAAGTAACAGCAGTAGCAACAGTAGCAGCAGCAGCAGAGCAAGACAAGTAACAGCAGTAGCAACAGTAGTAGCAGCAGCAAAGCAAAACAAGTAACAGCAATAGCAACAGTAGTAGCAGCAGTAGCAGAGCAAGACAAGTAACAACAGTATTAGGACAAACTCATAGGCAATGGGTCGGTGATTTGTTTGGATGATATTCATCATGCAACAGCTATGTCACATCACTGACCCCTTAAGCAAGTTAGTCTTGTGCTCATGTCTTCTTTGCATTGCATCTAAGAATTTGTCAACAAGAACAAGAAAGTGGCAAAGGAAAAACTCAAAACCCTAGCCACTACTTTAAATAAAGAAAATCTCAAACTAGTTAAAATCAATGAATCCAAAATGGCCTCAAGAAATGTTCAAACTTTCTGATAAATCATGAAAGTAAATGAGCATTGGAGAAAACTATTTTCTTGACACTTTAAGCATTTTAAATAAATGCAAAAGCTACTAGTTTCAAGTTTTAAAATTTGAAATCAGAAACTTTAAATTTTCAAAAATGTTGAAAACTTTGGAAATAGTTGGAAATATTCCAACAAATATTCTAGGGTGCTTAACATAGCTTTTACAATTTATTTGGGAGTTGAAATAATTAGAAAATCAGTGAAATAGCAAAACACAAACAAAAACAGAAAGAAAAAGGAAAATAGGTTACCTGTCGCTCACCTGGCCCGGCCCATCTAAGCCCCTGTCGTCTTCCTCCCCGCCAGTGTGCAGCAGGAGGTGGCCGCCGCGTTCTCCGGCGCGGCCACGCACCTGTGCGCCTGCCTGGCCGCAGCCTCGCGCTGGAAAGGCCGGGGATAAGCTCCCCGATGCCACCCCTATCCATTCCCAGCGCCAGTTCTCCCTCTCCTCTCGGATCTCTCCTCCCCCTTCTGCCGCCATTGGAGCCCGAGCAGAGCTCGAGATCGTCGTCGTTCTAGCCGACCTCCCTTCCTTCTGAGCCGCGTGCTAGCTCCGCCGCAACCCCCTGAAGCTTCCTAGCCACGAGCCCGACGCCCAGATGCAGTGAATCAACACGCAGCCGTCGTCTTCTTCCTCGGGTCACCGAAGATCGCCGCCGACGTTCTCCCTCTCCAGGCCGTCCCCGAGCAGACTAGCGCCACCACTGCACTCCCCGTGAGCATGCGGTCTTTTCCCTAAGATCTCCCCGTCAATCCCCTCCTCTAGCCCTAGTTTCATCGGAGCCCGACAAGGACCGCCGCTGCAGCTCGTCGCCGGCAGCCCTCCGGTGAAGTGCTGGTCCGTCTGAGGCTACCAACAGCCTCAGGACGTCGTGTAGGTGCATTAGGTGCCCAGCCCCGAGGGTTTTGACCCCGTATCCGATGGCTTCGACGATGGCCGAACTTGGTCGCCGCCAAGCTCGTCGCCGGCGTTGATCCCGGCCACCCCAGCCCCTGGGGCTTGTTCCATCGTGCGCGCCATCGAGTGGCCGTTCCTCCCATCGTCTCAGCCGTGCGTTTGGCCCTCTGTGCGCCATTTCCGAGCCCTCTCGACGTTCTGGTGCTCGCCGGAGGCTCCCCGCCGGCGAGGACGACCTCGCCGCCGGTGGACCTCGTCTGGCCTGAGCCACTGACTGGTGGGGTCAGCCTCTGGCAAGATTAGAAATAATAAAAATAAATCAGTAAAAATAATAAGACACTGACATGTGGGTCCAGTGGGTTTAATTAACTAAATAAGATTAATCCTAATCTAAAATTGACCTCAGAGACTGGCCAGTGGGTCCCACTGGTCAGGTTTGACCTGGCCCAGGCGCAGTTGACCTGCTGACGTTAGTAGTGATGCAATATTAGTATTTCTGTTTATAAAATAAATCCAGGAAATTGCTAAAACTTGTAAAAATCATAGAAATTAATCTGTAACTCCAATGAAAATAATTTATATATAAAAAAGCATCAGAAAAATTCAAGGAATCTGAATATGCTATTTTCATGCATGTTTGAAAAAGTTACAGAACCTAAGCATGTAGATTAATGAATAAGTCAATTCTTATAATTACTTTATAAATGGAATTTGGAAAATATTCAAATTTCATTATGAATGACATGATCACACACTGTCCTAATTACAAATCAGTACCTTAACTTGACATCTCATGCATGTTAACATCAAGTTGATCTGAGCATCAGGTCGAATCAATTAAATCGGTATCCGAGAATACCTCGTTTGAATTGATATCTGAATGTGATTCAAATCAATTTCAAACCTAATACATGTTGATTATAATAGTTAATCACCTTGCATGCCATGCTCATGCATCATCTTGCTTGCATATGATTGTTATTGATTGTTGCCATTCATTTCGGTAGGCTCCGCACCCCCGGATTCCACCGAATATCCGTCTGTCGGATATTGTCCCTCATCTGAGCAACAAGGCAAGCAACCCTTTTGATCATACCGATAATTCCCATGTTCTTGCTCCTGCACTTAGTTATTGCATTAGGATCAAATGCTTCGACTGCTTTTGCCACGTTAGTTGAACCCACTTCCTTTGCATGACCTAACCTTGTCACAGTAAATAGCCGAACCTTGCAACCTAGCATACCTGGTAGTTGCTTGAGTCATGATGTGCCTTATCCTGCTATGCATGCTATGCTTAGAGTTGTGTATGGTCTGTCATCTGGGAGATGAACAGAATTGTGGGAATGTGTTCGGTAAGCAAAGGTTGTGTGTTGAACCTGACTTGGTAAAGGTACCAGTGAAAGGCTGTGTAGGAGTACATGGCGGGTTGTTTCATTGGAACCATCCATAGGAACTGAGTTCCGTGTATGTAACCCAAGACTAGATACTACCACATGCTGGGCCCTGAAATATGACCCCGCTCGGCCTATTAATCGCGTAATACTCGGTCCAGGAGTTGCAAGTAGTTTCTGGTGTTTATAGTAATGCTGGAGGCCGTGCATGGTGCTGACCTGGGAGGTGGGCCGTGATGCGGTAGGCAGTGGCACGGTGTACCAAGTGGCACCCGGATGGTGGGCTTGGGAACCCTGCACACTTTGTTTGAGGCCGTGGCGGAAACCTCGGCCGGACTTCCGTACGGGTTACTCTCAGATAGGCGATAAACCTGGACTAGGTACTAGTGTGGTTAACGGTCGTGGCCGACTCCCTCGCTGGGCTTCCGCTTGAAGGTTGCCGAGGTGCATGACGTGCACCTGGCGATAAGTGGCGAGAGCGTGTGTGACGAAGTACACCCCTGCAGGGTTATGATCTATTCGAATAGCCGCGTCCGCGGATATGGACTACTTGGAGACATATGTTGTTCATAGATAACTTCAATGGCTACTCATAAAATTGTCAAGATAAGCGTGAGTGTCGTGGACGGCATTTCCGTATGGAGACAGAAT
Source organism: Hordeum vulgare subsp. vulgare (assembly GCF_904849725.1). Classification (NCBI taxonomy): domain Eukaryota; kingdom Viridiplantae; phylum Streptophyta; class Magnoliopsida; order Poales; family Poaceae; genus Hordeum; species Hordeum vulgare. Next base: position 183,779,044 of record NC_058520.1, on the reverse strand, counting down.
GATTCCACGATAGTGTACCGTTGTGGTGTTAGTGGACTCGTGTGCGAGAAATCAAGTTGTCAAAATTATTTAAAATGCAAGTTGTCTAGCCACGAGTCAGATGCTGGCTTTCCGCATGAAACCCCACAATACCCCTTTTGATACCTTGCATGAGTAGTTAGTTATCCTAAAGTCTTGCTGAGTACCTTCGTACTCATGTTTGCTTAATAAATGTTGCAGAGGTTGCTAATGACCCTAATGGAGGGTTCTTCGTAGACATCGACGACGACGAGTAGCTGGTGTCCCAGCTACGATCTGGCCCTACGTTGGGTCTGTAGTATAGTCAGGCCATGTGCCATCTAGTTGCCCTGTCTGTACTCAGACAGTTTAAACTCTTCCGCTGGCTTGTAACTGAATGACTGCTATTATGGGTCGTGAGACCCTTAATGTGTAATATTATGTGTGTGGCTCCTCCGAGCCTCTTAAATAAGGGTTGTATGTTTATGGTTATGTTGTGATGCCATCGATGTATCTATACATATCGGTATGCCATGCGTATGTGTGTCGTACTTGATATGTATGGGGTTCGATTACTTAGTCGTGAACTTTAGTAGCACTCCTTACAAGGAAATGCCCCTTTGTGATCCAATGAGCCTTGGTAGTACGCTACTGCTCTGGACACATTGGTTGACCGGCATGTGTCCTTCTTAGCTGTTGTGTCTGTCCCCTTTGGGGAAATGTCACGTGATGTAATGGAGTCCTTGTAGCTTGCTACGACTCGTCTACATTCGCTGATGACCGACACCTGCTTTGTTGGGTCATGTATGCCTGTCCTTGTGCGGTACTGCCACTTTGGGTTATGACTAAACATGTCGATCCGGGTTCTTTGACATTGGAATGCTAGCGACACTATTGCATACGTGAGTCAAAAGACGCAAACGGTCCCGGCTAAGGTAAGGCTGCAGCCGTGGAGTTAACCGTGCGTGAGACCACAAAGGGATGCGATGTGTTACAGGCTGGATTCCTATGGCTTAGGATCGGGGTCTCGACAAGCTATAACACGGAGAGATATGTGGCTCGCTCCCGTTCGTCAATGTGATGTAGGCATGCATTCCGTGTGTCGTCATACGTGCTTAGGGAAAAGAACTTGCATGACATCTATTGTCCATCCCTCCCATGGCAGCGGGGTCCAAAAGGAAACTACGGGATATTAAGGTTCTCCTTTTAATAAAGAACCGGACCAACGCATTAGCACTTGGTGAACACATGAACTCCTCAAACTATGGTCATCACCGGGAGTGGTTCCGGTTATTGTCACTCCGGGGTTGCCGGATCATAACACATAGTAGGTAACTACAACTTGCAAGATCGGATCTAAAACACACATATATTGGTGGCAACATAATAATTTCAGATCTGAAATCATGGCACTCGGGCCCTAGTGACAAGCATTAAGCATGGCAAGTAGTAGCAACATCAATCTCAGAACATAGTGGATACTAGGGATCAATCCCCATCAAAACTAACTCGATTACATGATAGATCTCATCCTACTCATCACCGCCCAGCGAGCCTACAAATAGATTACTCACGAACGACGAAGAGCTTCATGGAATTGGAGAGGGAAGAAGGTTGATGATGACGATGGCGACGATTTCCCCTCTCCGGAGCCCAAGACGGACTCCAGATCTGCCCTCCAGATGAAGAACAGGTGGTGGCGGCGCTTCGTATCGAAAACGCGACGAAAACTTCTCTTTTTATTTTTCTGGGATGAAAGGCAACTTATACAGCTGGAGTTGGGAGCGGCAGGTGCCTGTGGGCCCCACAAGCCTGCCCACCGCCACCAGGGGGTGGTGGCGGAGCACGGGCTTGTGGCCCACTGGCCCACCCCCTGAGGGGGAACTTGGCGTAGATATTTTTGATATTTTCCAAAACTGCTCCCCGTAAATTTTCAGGACGTTTGGAGAACTTTGATTTCTGCACAAGTATTACACCAAGGCAATTCTGCTGAAAAGAGCGCCAGTCCAGGTTAGTTCCATTCAAATCATGCAAATTATAGTCCAAAACAAGGGCAAAAGAGTTTGGAAAAGTAGATACGATGGAGACGTATCAATACCAATTGAGAATGAAAGGAATAGAAAACAAAATAATAATAATATTTTTTGAAAAATGTACATACATGTAGATGAGAGTTGAATGGTCCCAAGAGTGTATGCAATGACAAATGTGAACCATATAAGAAACTTCATCTAGATGTGGGGTGGTGACTAGGTCACCTATATTAGAGTACTTGACTTGACGAGTCAAGCAAGTTTGCTTGATCATAGGTCATACTCATCGTTAAGCGCAAAATGGGTTACCATTTTTCGATTAAGCATTTCAATGTCTTCATATCACTTGAGTTGCTTTACCTCAAGAGTTGATGTAAAGCTTTATCATGAATATGAGTACATACCTTCGAATTATGTTGATGACTTGGCATGTAGGTGAACTTGTTGTGGATGCTCAATGTTGATGAAGACCATCTTGAGTTGGGAGCTATCCACATCGTTTCGGTTCAATTTTCACCTACCATGGTTAGTCATGCAAGGAAGAACATAATATATCCAAATGACATGAGTGAATTACTTCATCAAGTGATTGTCAAGGATATGATTTGTTGTCTTCTTCCTTCATCCTCGAAGAAGGGGTTGTTGATACTTGGCCATATCAAGATTGCTTTTGATGTGAGTTGGTTGCAATCTTGTGAGGTGTATTTCTTCCAAGTACCTACAAAAGGGTTAGATGCATTACAAGGGAGCATAGTTTCCAAGATATAAAATAGTCATATCAATGGCATCAAGGAATAGTCAGTCAAGCTCATGCCCTTGCATCCATCCGAGTGAGTCTAGCTCAAGTTTCAAGCATCAATGATGTTCAACTCACTCCTCAAATGACAAAACACTTTCTCGTCAAGTGATTTGGTAAATATATCAGCTAGTTGTTTGTCAGTACGAGAATGCTTGAGATCTATATCTCCTTTAGCAACATGATCACGAATGAAATGATATCGCACTTGGATATGTTTTGTTCTAGAATGTTGCACATGATTATAGGCAATCTTAATAGCACTTTCATTTTCACATAACAATGGAACTTTTCTAACATGAATGCCATAATCCTTAAGAGTTCGAGTCATCCAAAGTAATTGTGCACAACATGATCCAACATGAATGTATTCAGCTTCGGCAGTTGATAAGGATACCGAGTTTTGTTTCTTGGATGACCAAGACACAAGAGATCTCCCAAGAAATTGACATGTACCCGAGGTGGATTTTATATGAACCTTATCTCCGGGATAGTCTGATTCTAAATAGCCAACAAGATTAAAAGAAGATCCCTTGGGATACCATATGCCAAAGTTTGGTGTATGTATGAGGTATCTCACTATCCTTTTCACAGCCAATAGATGACACTCTTTTGGTGCCGCTTGGTATCGGGCACACATGTAAACACTCAACATGATGTCAGGACGGGAGGCACATATATATATAACAATGAATCAACCATTGATTCATAAACCTTTTGATCAACGGGTTTTTCCTCCTTAGTGAGGTCAACATGTCCACTAGTAGGCATGGGGGTTCTCATACCATTGCATTCGTGCATGTTGAACTTCCTGATTAAGTCCTTGGTGTAATTGGTTTGAGAGATAAACATACCTTTTCTCGATTGTTTGATTTGCAATCCAAGGAAGAACTTCATTTCACACATCATGGACATCTCATACTTCTCTGACATCAACTTTCCAAACTTTTCACTAAAATGTGGGTTAGTAGAACCAAAGATAATATCATCCACATAGATTTGACAAACAAATAGTTCGCCATTAACTCTTTTAATGAATAAGGTTGCATCTATTTTACCAATCTCAAAACCCTTTTCAATGAGAAAATTTGTTAGGCATTTGTACCAAGCTCTAGGGACTTCTTTAAGACCATATAAAAGCTTTATGAAGTTTGTAAACATGATTAGGTTTCTTAGGGTTCACAAAACCAGGAGGTTGTTTAACATAAACTTCCTCCTCAATTTCTCCATTGATAAAGGCACTTTTGATATCCATTTGGTAGAGAGTTATATCATGGTGATTGGCATAAGCTAGAAGAATGTGAATGGCTTCAAGTCTAGCAACAGGAGCATAAGTCTCACCGTAGTCCATACCTTTGACTTTTGTGTATCCTTGGGTTGCGAGACGTGCCTTGTTGCGTACAACTTGTCCTTCTTCATCTTGCTTGTTCTGAAACACACATCTTGTATCAATGATATTCTGCTCGCCTTCAGGCTTTTCAACAAGTGTGCATACTTTGTTTCTCTCGAAGTTGTGTAGCTCTTCATGCATGGCATTCACTCAATCCGGGTCTTGAAGGTCTTCTTCAACCTTCAAAGGTTCAATGCTAGAGATGAAAGAATAATGCTCACAAAAGTTTTCTAAACGAGATTTAGAGCGAGTGATTCTCCCGGTTTTTATGTCACCTTAGATTTGATTCAATGGATGATCTCTATCCACTCTTGCTCTAACTCTTGACAGCTTCTTCTTGTTGGATGGTGGAGCTTCTTCTTCATCATCATCTTGAGCGTTGTTGTTCATGTCATCATATCCTTGAGGTGGTGGTGAGGAAGGTTGAGGTGGATCATCACAATGTACTTCTTCCTCTTATTCATCATGTTGTGTACCGCTTGTGGATGCTTCCATGTCATTTTGTGGTTTGCCTTGACGCGAAGTAGGAGCTTCCACTTGAGTTGATGAAGTGCTTTCCTTCACATCCATGGCATGAATCTTGCCAATGGACAAGTCTTTGATAGCTTCCGATGGTTCCTTATCTCCTACATCAATTGGCAATTGTTCGACTTGCGGACCGTTAGTCTCATCAAACTTCAGATCTACCATCTCTTCAACTTTTCTAGTGAAGTTGTTGTAGACACGGTAAGTGTGAGAGTTTGATCCGTAACCGAGTAGGAAACCTTCATAACATTTAGGTGCAAATTTAGATCGACGATGCTTATCAAGAATATAGCACTTAGAGTCGAATACCCAAAATTATCCAACTTGAGGTTTGTTACCAGCGAGTAGCTCGTATGCCGTTTTACCGAGAAGCTTGTGTAGGTAGAGTTGGTTTATGGCATGGCAAGCTATTTCCACGGCGTCTGCCCAAAAGTGTCTGGGATTCTGGTATTCGTCAAGCATCATTCTCTCCATCTCTATGAGAGTCCGGTTCTTCCTCTCAACAACTCCATTTCGTTGAGGTGTGTACGTCGCCGAGAACTCATGTGAGATACCTTCTTCATCAAGAAAAGTATACACATTCGTATTCTTGAACTCCGTTCCGTTGTCGCTTTGAACCTTCTTGGTCTTCATTTCAAACTGATTTTGAGCTTTTCGAGCAAAGTTCTTGAAGATCATTTGTACTTGTGACTTATCATTAAGAAAGAATACCCACGTAAATCTGAAAAAATCATCAACAATGACTAAACCATAAGAATTTCCACCGAGGCTCTTGTAATCATTGGTACCAAAGAGATCCATGTGAACCAGCTCAAGGGGTCTTCTTGTAGTCATGATGTTCTTCGCGGGATGACTTCCACCAACTTGCTTTCTTGCTTGAGAAGCACTACAAAGTATATATTTGTCAAAGATAACATCTTTAACACCAAGAATATGATCACCTTTGATAAGTTTATCAAGATCACGCATTCCTACATGTCCTAACCTTCTATGTTATAACCAACCTTTAGAAGATTTTGCAATAAGACATATACGGGGTTTCGATATTTTAGAGAAATCAACAATGTATAGATCACCTCTACGGAAACCAGTAAAGACAATTTTATGGTTGTCGCTGCGAAACACCCGGCATTCAACTTTCGTAAATAGCACATCGAAACCAAAGTGTGCTAGTCTAGATACAGAAAGAAGATTGTAGCCAAGAGATTCAACAAGCATGACATTCTGAATGGAACTATCATGAGATACGACCAACTTACCAAGACCAAGTACCTTACCCTTGGAGTTATCTCCAAAAGTCACATATCTTTGAGGTCCACGGTTTGGTGTGATCTCATGGAACATGTCTTTATCTCCGGTCATATGATCGGTGCATCGACTGTCGAGAACCCGCTCCTTACCACCGACCATGTAGTCTCTAAGGTTCTCCATAAGACTAAGGTTCCTCATGGTCTTCTCATACTCGATGTCAAAGTCCTCATCTTCATCGTAGTAGCCATGCTCCGCATAACCATCATCGGATGAAGTTCCCTCATAAGAGACAAGAGTTTCATCAAAATTTTGACTATGACAATGTTCATGTTTATGCATTCGAATGGCTTCAACAATGATATTTTTAATAGTAATGACATCTCCTTTGGCACACATGGGGTCACGAAGCTCAAATAGGCATTTATCAAAACTAGGATTGGTTGATCTCATTTTGTGAAAAGCAATGTATTTGTGGACAATGATATCAAGATTCTTCAAAGAATAATTTGGATATCTTTCCTCTAAGTCTTTCCAGAAGGTATAGGCACACTGAAGTTTTGCAACTGATTAACCACACTTCTTGGTAATCCTCTAATGATTAGATTGACAGAGTTAAGATTACCAAGCATATCAATTTCATCATCATGAGAAGGATGTATGGGGTCAATAGGAGGCGCATAGGGATATTCAACATACTTGTGCAAATGTAACTAATCAAATATGTCAAGCATTTCATCTTTCCATTGTCTAAAATACTCACCATTGAGAATGGGCACTCTACAACTAAAAATCCCTCAACTAGTCACATTCATCTTCCTTCAATGGTGGTTAAACCAAGGTTTTGGAGACCTTGTTGTGATACCAATTGAGAGATCGATGGAAGACGTGTCTAGAGGGGGTGAATAGACTACTTGTCACGATAAAAATTCTAGCCTTACCAACTTTGATAGAGGGCAGAATTTTAGCAATAATAACGAGTCTAGTGCACCCTACACATGATAGTCAACATATATGGGAGCGAAAAAGTAAAGACTTTGCACATGTAAAGGAGTAGAGGTTAGGAAGATCAAATGCGAAGAAGTTGACACGACAATTTTTGGCATGGTTCCGATAAGTGACGCTATCGTACGTCCATGTTAGTGGAGACTTCAACCCACGGAGGGTAACGACTACAAGAGTCCACAGAGGGCTCCATCCATGTAGGGTACACGAAGAAGCGGCCTTGTCTATTCCACCACGGCTTCCGTCCACGCAGGACTAGCTTTACTCACGGTAGATCTTCACGAAGTAGGTGATTTCCTTGCCCTTACAAACATCTTGGTTCAACCCCACAACACAAAGTAGGAGGCTCCCAAGCGACACCTAACCAATCTAGGAGGCGCCACCCTCCAAAAGGTAATGGATGTGGTAGATCAATGAACTCCTTGCTCTTGTGCTTATAAAGATAGTCGCCTCAACACAAAATTAATTTCTCATAGAATATGAATGGGTAGGAGAGGTTGATTTGGTGGAAAGCAGTTTGGGGAGGCTAGAGATCAATATTCAAATGAATTGAGTGGAATATATTGGTCTCAACACATGAGTAGGTGGTTCTCTCTCAGAAAATGGATCTGGATATGAGATGTATGTTCTGAGTGCTTCTCCCACGAATGAGAGGTGGGTGAAGGGGTATATATAGGCAGCAGCCAAAATCCAACCATTACACACAAAGTGGCAAACTCGGTGACACCAAAGTTGAAAACTCGGTTGCACCGATTAGCACAAAGGTGCGAACTTTTGAATCTCGGTGAGACCGATATATGAAACTTGGTGCCACCGAAAAGGTGGCTAACGGTCAGATGGCCAAACTCGGTGGCACCAATACTCAAACTCGGAAATTCCAATATTGTGTATCGAGGCACCCAAAAGTTGGTCACCCAAACTTGGTAGCATCGATATGGATTCGGTTGCACCGATTTAGTGGCACTGGCTAGGGTTTTTGTCTGAGGTCAAACTCGTTGGGTCCGAAATATGAAAGTTGGTGACACCGAATTTGTGTATGTGGAATTTGACAAAATGGTTTTGTGGGAAAAATGAGTGATTATTTTGGTGGCTAAGTTAGAGCACTTTGAGTAATCAGTTCATTTTACTACATCACCCCTTTTAATAGTATTGTCTTTCCTATGGACTCAAATGTAATTTCTCACAAAGTGAAAATGAAGAGTCTTCTAGATTGAAGCTTGAGACAATATTATTCCTTTCTTGCATCAAGGGGCATATCCACATAAACCTTTAGCCACAACATCTTCATGGACTATTCTGAAATATCTAGGTAAAAGTGTTAGTCCAAGAGATGATGTATGTTGCCATGAAGTATCAAAATCACCAAGGGAGCATATGTGCTTTCACCTAGCCCTTCGGTCTGACCTTTGTCGTTTTATCTTTGATCAGCAGCTCAAGATAAAGAGCTTGAAAAGCTGCGGGCCGAGGTGGAGAGGGCCAAACGAGAGGCCGTTTCCCACAAGGCGGCGGCCGAACATGCAACTACCGAGCTGGACACCCTTAGGGTCGTGAGCAAGTGATACGTCTCCATCGTATCTACTTTTCCAAACTCTTTTGCCCTTGTTTTGGACTCTAATTTGCATGATTTGAATGGAACTAACCTGGACTGACGCTGTTTTCAGCAGAATTGCCTTGGTGTTATTTTTGTGCAGAAATCAAAGTTCTCCAAACGTCCTGAAAATTTACGGGGAGCAGTTTTGGAAAATAAGAAAAATATACGCGCCAAGTTCCACCTCACGGGGTGGGCCACAAGCCGTGGCTCCGCCACCACCCCCCTGGTGGCGGTGGGCAGTCTTGTGGGGCCCACACGGCTCTGCCGCCCCCAATTCCACCTCTATAAGATCCCTTTCGTCCCAAAAAAAATAAAAAGAGACGTTTTCGTTGCATTTTCGATACGGAGGCGCCGCCACCACCTGTTCTTCATCTGGAGGGCAGATCTGGAGTCCATCTTGGGCTCCGCAGAGGGGAAATCGTCGCCATCGTCATCATAAACCTTCTTCCCTCTCCAATTCCATGAAGTTCTTCGTCGTTCGTGAGTAATCTATTCATAGGCTCGCTGGGCGGTGATGAGTAGGATGAGATCTATCATGTAATCGAGTTAGTTTAGATGGGGATTGATCCCTAGTATCCACTATGTTCTGAGATTGATGTTGCTACTACTTTGCCATGCTTAATGCTTGTCACTAGGGCCCGAGTGCCATGATTTCAGATCTGAAATTATTATGTTGCCACCAATACATGTGTGTTTTAGATCCGATCTTGCAAGTTGTAATTACCTACTATGTGTTATGATCCGGCAACCCCGGAGTGACAATAACCGGAACCACTCCCGATGATGACCATAGTTTGAGGAGTTCATGTGTTCACCAAGTGCTAATGCGTTGGTCCGGTTCTTTATTAAAAGGAGAACCTTAATATCCCGTAGTTTCCTTTTCGACCCCGTTGCCACGGGAGGAATGGACAATAGATGTCATGCAAGTTCTTTTCCCTAAGCACGTATGATGACACACGGAATGCATGCCTACATCACATTGAAGAACGGGAGCTAGCCACATATCTCTCTGTGTTATAGTTGTTGCATGATGAATATCATCCAAACAAATCACCGACCCATTGCCTACGAGTTTGTCCTACTGCTGTTACTTGTCTTGCTCTGCTGTTGCTGCTACTACTGTTGCTACTGTTGTTACTTGTTTTCCTCTGCTACTGTTGCTATTACTGTCGCTTGCTACTGTTGCTACTTGCTACTGCTGTCACTACTGTTGTTCCTTGCGGTTGCTATTGCTCGTTACACTGCTGCTACCTGCTACACTGTTGGTTCACCTACCGTTGACGGGAACTGACAACTTCCATCAACGCGGCAACGAAGGCGCCATTGATACAATCGTTAGGAATAGTCTGCCGTCAACAGATCGTTTCTGACACCGTTGTTATCATACTACTTTGCTACTGATACTTTGCTTGCAGATACTAATCTTTCAGGTGTGGTTGAATCTGACAAATTCAGCTGCTAATATTCGAGAGTATTCTCTCACCTCCTGCCTGGCGTACCAACAAATTTGGGTCGAATACTCTACCCTCGAAAACTGCTGCGAATCCACGCGTTGGTGGGCCATCAACAACATTCTTCTAGTTTCGTTGTCGGGGAGTGCTAGCAGCATTCTTCTGGTGCCATTGCAGGGGAAGGTTTTTTGTCATCAACATTCGTCTAGCCATCGCCAGAGATTGCAATCAGCATTTTTCTGGCGCCGTTGCGGGGGAGGTATTGCTATATTCTCTAAGTCACTTGGGATTTATATCTGCTCATCACTATGAAGAATCTGAAGGAACCGAAGACCAAAGTCTTGCCCTCAACTACGAGGGGAGGTAAGGAATTTCCATCTAGCTCTGCACTTGATTCACCTTCAGTAATGAGTAAGTTTGTGACATCACCTCCTGCTAGAAATCTTGATATGTCGCCTGTGCTTGATGATGCTTGTGATACTACTGCTAGAGATGCTATGCTTGATACTATGCCTGATACTGCTAGAGATGCTATGCTTGATACTATGCCTGATGATACTATGCTTGATACTATGCCTGATACTACTAGAGATGCTATGCTTGATATTATGCCTGATGATACTATGCTTGATACTATGCCTGATACTGCTAGAGATGCTATGCTTGATACTGCTTTGCTTGATGATGCTAGAGATGCTATTTTGCCTGATGATGCTATGCTTGATACTGCTAGAGATACTCCTTTGCCTGATGTTCCACTAGGAGTGATCCTTGATGCTCATATTGCTAGAGTTACTGCCAATGCTCGTGATGCTTCTGAAACTGTCGATACTATTGAGATAGAACCTGCTTTTGCTCTTGCTAGATCTAGCTCTCCTAGATATGTATTGCCTGATATACCTGAGGGTTATGTTATGGAGGGAGAGATAGTTGAAGATTTTCTTGCGTGTAAGGATGCCTATGACCCTGAGAAATTACTTCTCAAGTGGAAGGAAAAATCTCGGGAAGCTAGGATGAAAAATGACCCAAAGTTTGCCACTTCGCCTATCTTTGTCACCGATAAGGATTATGAATTCTCTGTCGACCCTGAGATAATCTCTCTAGTCGAATCTGATCCTTTTCACGGTTATGAGTCGGAGACGGTCATATCCCATCTTGCCAAACTATCCGAAATAGCCAACCTTTTCACTAATGAGAAGATCCACCACTACTATATCCTTAAGGTGTTTCCTTTCTCTCTAAAGGATGACGCTAAAGCCTGGTTCACCTCTCTTGCTCCTGGATGTGTGCGTAGTCCCCAGGAGATGGTCTATTACTTCTGTGAGAAATATTTCCCTGCCCATAAGAAGCAAGCTGCCTTGCAGGAAATATACAACTTTGCTCAACTCCAAGAAGAGAGTCTTCCACAAGCTTCGGGGAGGCTCGTCCAGCTACAGAATGCTTTGCTTGATCACCCTCTTAAGAAGAACGAGATACTTGATATCCTCTATAACGGACTTACCGATGCCTCTAGAGACCACCTAGACAATTGTGTCGGTTGTGTTTTTAGGGAACGAACTATAGAACAAGTTGAGACTCTACTGAATAACATCTTGATCAACGATAATGCTTCGACTATTCCCGAACCACCTCCTAAGCCAACTCCTAAGAAAATAGGTATTCTATTCCTCAGTCCCGAAGATATGCAAGAAGCCAAGAAATCTATGCAATAGAAAGGCATTAGATCTGAAGATGTCAAAAATCTACCACCTATCGAAGAGATCTATGGTCTCAATAACCCGATACAGGTAGTGGAAGTGAATTCTCTGTGTAGGTTTGATGAGAGTGATATTCCTTTTGATAAACCTGCTAGCCTATGCTTTGATGAATTTGACAACTTTGTTGCCAAACAACAGAGTTTCAATGATTATGTTAGCAGACATTTGGAACAAAGTACTCCTATGCTTAGCCATTTAAGTGCTTGTGTAGACATAAATGTCAATGATCTGAAGCTTCTGAGTAAACATGCCTCTATGATTACTACTCAGGTAGAACAAGTACTTAAAGCTCAGAATGACTTGCTCAATGAATTAAATGACAACTCTGTCAGAGTCATTACTAGAGGAGGCAAAATGACTCAGGAACCTTCGTATCCTGAAGGTCATCCTAAGAGAATTGATCAAGATTCTCAAGGAATCAATGCTGATACACCCAGTCATTCTAAGGAGAAGAAGAAGGATGATAGAAACCTGCACGCCAGTTCACCAAATACTGTCACACCTGAAGAACCTAATGACATTTCTACGTCTGATGCAGAAACACAATCAGGTGATGAACATGAACCTGGTGACAATATGGACAATGATGTTCATAATAATGCTCAACCTAGCCATGACGAGGATGTGGAGATTGAACCTACGGTTAAGCCTGATAATCCACAACCTAAGAGATACGACAAGAATGACTTCACTGCTAGGAAGCATGGTAAAGAAAGAGAGCCATGGGTTCAGAGACCTATGCCCTTCCCTCCTAAGCCATCCAAGAAAAAGGATGATGAGGATTTTGAGTGCTTCGTTGAGATGATAAGACCCGTCTTTCTGCAGATGCGGTTAACTGATATGCTTAAGATGTCTCCCTATGCCAAGTACATGAAAGATATCGTGACTAATAAACGGAAGATACCAGATCTTGAGATCTCCACCATGCTTGCCAACTACACTTTTAAAGGTGGAACTCCTAAGAAACTTGGTGATCCCGGAGTGCCCACTATACCTTGCTCAATTAAAGAAAACTACGTAAGAACTGCCTTATGTGACCTTGGTGCCGGTGTTAGTGTTATGACGCTTTCTCTTTATCGTAGACTTGAGTTGGATAAGTTGACACCCACTGGAATTTCTCTGCAAATGGCCGACAAATCAACTCCTTTCCCTATCGGCATTTGCGAGGATGTGCGTGTTGTGGTTGCTAACACCACTATCTTAACAGACTTTGTTATCTTGGATATTCCTGAGGACGATGCCATGGCTGTTATCCTTGGAAGACCCTTTTTAAACACGGCAGGGGCTGTTATAGATTGCAACAAAGGCAATGTCACTTTCCAGGTCAACGGTAATGAGCACACAGTGCACTTTCCGAAGAAACGATATCCAGTACATTGCATCACTGCTACCGAAAAGACTTCATCGATTCTTATTGGGAGCTTTGAATGCCCTATTCCTCGTGTCAAGATGAAGTATGATTTGCTTGTTGGGGATATACGTATCCCCATTGAGTTGACTTAGTGGCTATTCGAAAATTCTCCGTTCTCTCTTGCGATTCGAGAAGGTTTTGTCATAAGGACTTGATCAATCCCATTAACGGATTTCTTTCGATGACCATGAAACAGATGAATCAAGGAGTCACATACCTCTGTTTTAAGTTTTCCTTTTCTTTTGCTTAGAAGAAAAATGATAGAATTACTTTAGTTTTTCCTGTTTTCTGTTTTAGCGTCCCGGAGAAAAATACATCGAAAATAAAAGTTCTCCGATGGTCCTAAAAATTTAGTATGATTTTTTCTGGAATTTTTGAAAATTTCTGGGCCTGAGAGCTGGCCTGGGGGCCTGACCAGTGGGACACAAGCCCTGCCACCGCCACCTACCCCCCTGGTGGCGGGGTGCAAGCTTATGGGGCCCACAGGTACCCCCTCCACTCATTCCAGCTCCCAGCCTCTTCTTCCACCTCCAGAAAAAAAAATCGCAACTCAAACCCGTGTTCTTGCTCATTTGGCTGTGATTTTCGATCTCCTTGCTCAAAGCACCATTCTCCGAACCGTTTTGGGGAAATTACTCCTTGGTAAGTGACTCCTCCATTGGTCCAATTAGTTTTTGCTCTAGTGCTTTATCCTTCGCGTATTCTTGCTACCTTGGTGACCCTGTTCTTGAGCTATAAATGTTGATTTTAGCCGGTCCCAAGTAGTTTTAGCGCGTGATACGATCTCTAGGCACTAGTAGGAGTAACTGCCACAAGTTGGGTTAATCTTCATTCACTTTTCTTTCGAAGTCTCTAAAAACTTCAGAATTTTTTAGAGCTAGAAAAGGGAAAAGATGAGGAGGTTCTTGAGAGGCTCTTCAAGACGTAACCCCAAGGAGGATGAGAAGAATCACCCCAAGTACGTTGTCCCTCGAGTCACAGAAGTTCGTGCATGCGAGTGGCCAAGTGATGAAATTTTGCGCGCTACCAGACTTTATGAAGACTTTTATTACTTGGTGGAGAACGCAGGTCTTACTGCGTTCGTTGAAGATAAGTGCCCACAATACCTCCTCCTCACCAATATTTTCGTTCAAAGCTTCAACTTTTATCCGACGAAGAATCCTCCCATGGTTGAGTTCATGATTTACGATGTCCCCCAGTGCATGACGCTGCAGGACTTTTGCAATGTATGCAAATTACCTTATGTTAGGGATATTCGTGCCCCTCGTCCACGGAATTTGGAGAATTTCATTGGTTCTATTGCTGTTGGAGAGGAGAGAGGAGTGTCTCGCGCTAGAATTGCTAGCATACATTTTACTGTGCTTCGGTACTTCTCACTATTTGTGAGAAAATGTTTGATTGGCCGTGGGGAGGCTGGATCACTTAGTTCTCTAGACCTTGCGGTTTTGCACGAAGGCCTTTATAACGATAAGACTTATAGCCTGGGCGCTATAGTAGCTCAATGGTTGAACCTGAACCGTTCTAAAGGTGTTGTCTATGGAGGTATCTATGCTACCCGTCTTGCCAGACACTTTGAGATACCCATTAGACTGGGAGAGGAAGGAGAGATGCTTCTCCCTGAGAGATATCTGGATTATGACAGCATGGTTCGCCATGATTTTCTGGATAGAGATGCTAGTAGACGGATGATTTATAACCTGGTGTTTAGTCAGGGTACTCGAGAGACTATTACTTTGCCTGCTCCTTCTTTGTTTGATCTTCATGCAGGCAGGTACACTATTATGCCCGCGGACATCTACGCATATTGGGGCTTGGCCCAACCACAGGTGTCCGTGCCCGAGCCGCCATTCGAGTACCAAACGCCAGTTTATCAGTGGGAGCCAGAGGAGCTCACACAGCAGTGGCATCCACCGTCTGCTCCGGAGTATCCTGGAGCTAGTTATTTCCCACCTTGGGAGTAGACCAAGCTAGTCCAAAAGCCTAAGCTTGGGGGAGTACGTGTTCTCACCGACTTTACATTCATGCTTATGCTTTCACTTTGTTAGCCGGTGTTTACACTTTGCCATTGTATTATCCATGCTAGTTTATTTTCGTTTTCTTGTTTTCTTGTTTTGTGTCCTTTTGAGAAAATCCAAAGAGATTTTTCTTTCTTCTTTTGCTTGTTGGGAGTTTTCCCATGTAAATAGTTTTCTTTTTCTTTGTGTCAAGGTAGAAGATATTGGTTACAATGTTTAGTGGTTCTTACATGCTTACCTGTTTAGCTTTCAAAGAGCCATATTATTTTCTCTTCTCCTTTGTGTTTGCCTGTGGATTCAGCTTAGTCCAATGCGCTTATTATCGTTTTCATCGTTCGATTGTGCAAATGAAAGGCAACAATGATGATATATGATGAAGTGACTTAGACTGAAAAGCTGGTATGAACTCTATCTATTTTGTTTTTGTAAATATGACTAGCTTGTCGACCCAGATTTAGCTCTGTTGTGAGAGAACCATGTTTGCAATGACAACTTAGAGATCATAGTTTCTGATGCCACGCTTATTTAGCTGAGAGCTTATAATGGTTTGTCTTGAATGCCAACATAGATTTTGAGATGACTATGATGTAGTATGATAGGATGGTATTCTCCTTTGAATGTTTCAAGTGGCTTGACTTGGCGCATGTTCATGCATGTAGTTGAAACAAAATCAACATAGCCTCTTTGATGTTTGTGTTCATGGTGATTTATATCATGTTCATGCTTGCATTCAATGTTAGTCAAACTCATTGCATCTTGATGACTGCTGTCGCTCTCCAGTTGGTCGCTTCCAAGTCTTTTGCTAGCCTTCACTTGTACTAAGCGGAATACTGCTTGTGCATCCACTTCCATAAACCCAAAAGTTTTTCCATGAGAGTCCACCATACCTACCTATTTGCGGTATCTACCTGCCGTTCCAAGTAAATTTGCATGTGCCATTCTCTAAACCTTCAAGAAATAATTTGTTTTGCATGCCTGAACCGCTCATGTGGTGACAGAGGGCTATTGGTATCTTCCATGCTAGGGGTGTTATCCTCGACATGTGTTTATTCACTGTCATTCACGAGAAAGGGGCCGGTAATTGGAATGCCCAGTTCCACGCTTAAATCGAAAACATAACTGTAAAACAAGACTCCCCCCGGATTGATGTTAGTATGGACGGTACTCGAGGATTCGGCTAGCCGTGGAGTGTGATTGATTGGTGGTGGAGGAGTTAAAACTTTACTTTTCTATTTGGGAACCGCCTATAGCATGAGTAGCATGGAAGATATTGAGAACTCTTGGTCATTGCGTTGACAATGAAAGCATGCCACCCAAAATTATTATCTCTGTTTTCAAAGCTTGAGCTCCGGCACCTCTGCAAATCAATGCTTCCCTCTGCGAAGGGCCTGTCTATTTATTTTCCTGTCGAGTCATCCTCCTCTTATATAAGCACCAATTAGAGAGCACCTCTATCATTTTTATGCTTTGCTTTTGATTGATATTGAGTATGACTAAGACTGGATCTTCGTTGCTATGAATTACAATGTTTAGTCAGCCCTTGATCTTTGAAAGTGCTCTGCATTTATGTTTGGCGGTCTCAGAAAGAGCTAGCGAGATACCACCTATTCATATTGCTTCATGCTCATTTTAATTGAAGTGTTGGTATTTGAAACTCATTATTATTTGCTCGTTAGCTGATTATGCCACTGATATTAGTTTACCGTGAGACCTTTGTGTCATTTGCTTATGTGGTTAACTTGTGATCTTGCTGAAATTATGGTTACGAGTTAGACATATTTGCAACATCAAGATCAAACAGAGTTTGTCAAAGTTTTTCTTTCTCTCTCAGTTTGTCAACTAAGTTGCTTGAGGACAAGCAAGGTTTTAAGCTTGGGGGAGTTGATACGTCTCCGCCGTATCTACTTTTCCAAACTTTTTGCCCTTGTTTTGGACTCTAATTTGCATGATTTGAATGGAACGAACGTGGACTCACGCTGTATTTAGCAGAATTGCCTTGGTGTTATTTTTGTGCAGAAATCAAAGTTCTCCAAACGTCCTAAAAATTTACGGGGAGCAGTTTTGGAAAAAAAGAAAAATATCTGCGCCAAGTTCCACCTCAGGGGGTGGGCGAGTGGACCACAAGCCCTGGCTCCGCCACCACCCCATGGTGGCGGTGGGCAGGCTTGTGGGGCCCACACGGATCTGATGCCCCCAATTCCAGCTCTATAAGATCCCTTTCGTCCCAGAAAAAATTAAAAAGAGAAGTTTTCGTCGCGTTTTGGATATGGAGGCGCCGCCACCACATGTTCTTCATCTGGAGGGCAGATTTGGAGTCCGTCTTGGGCTCCGGAGAGGGGAAATCGTCGCCATCGTCATCATCAACCTTCTTGCCTCTCCAATTCCATGAAGCTCTTCGTCGTTCGTGAGTAATCTATTCGTAGGCTCGCTGGGCGGTGATGAGTAGGATGAGATCTATCATGTAATCGAGTTAGTTTTGATCGGGATTGATCCCTAGTATCCACTATGTTCTGAGATTTGATGTTGCTACTACTTTGCCATGCTTAATGCTTGTCACTAGGGCCCGAGTGCCATGATTTCAGATCTGAAATTATTATGTTGTCACCAATATATGTGTGTTTTAGATCCGATCTTGCAAGTTGTAGTTACCTACTATGTGTTATGATCCGGCAACCCCGGAATGACAATAACCGGAACCACTCCCGGTGATGACCATAGTTTGAGGAGTTCATGTGTTCACTAAGTGCTAATGCATTGGTCCGGTTCTTTATTAAAAGGAGAACCTTAATATCCCGTAGTTTCCTTTTGGAACCCGCTGCCACGGGAGGGATGGACAATAGATGTCATGCAAGTTCTTTTCCCTAAGCACGTATGACGACGCACGGAATGCATGCCTACATCACATTGACGAACGGGAGCTAGCCACATATCTCTCCGTGTTATAGTGTTGCATGATGAATATCATCCAAATAAATCACCGACCCATTGCCTACGAGTTTTTCCTACTGCTGTTACTTGTCTTGCTCTGTTGCTGCTGCTACTACTGTTGCTACTGTTGTTACTTGTTTTGCTCTGCTGCTGCTGCTACTGTTGCTATTATTGTCGCTTGCTACTGTTGCTACTTGCTACTGCTGTCACTACTGTTGTTCCTTGCCGTTGCTATTGCTCGTTACCCTGCTGCTACCTGCTACAATCTTGATTCGCTGATTGTTGACGGGAACTGACAATTTCCGTCAACGAGGCAACTTGGCGCCATTGATACAATCGTTAGGAATAGTCTGCCGTCAACAGATCGTTTCTGACACCGTTGTTATCATACTACTTTGCTACTGATACTTTGCTTACAGATACTAATCTTTCAGGTGTGGTTGAATCTGACAAATTCAGCTGCTAATACTCGAGAGTATTCTCTCACCTCCTGCCTGGCGTACCAACAAATTTGGGTCGAATACTCTACCCTTGAAAACTGCGGCGAACCCACGCGCTGGTGGGCCATCAACAACATTCTTCTAGTTTCATTGCCGGGGAGTGCTAGCAGCATTATTCTGGTGTCGTTGCAGGGGAAGGTTTGTTGTCATCAGCATTCGTCTATCCATCGCCAGAGATTGCAATTAGCAAGCAATATGAGGCCAGGGTGACGGAGGTCCAACAAGAGCTGGAGGAGGCGAGCTTGAAGTGTGAGGCCTTTGAGAAAAAAGCCAAAGATCAAGTGTCCGAGCAGACCAAGATATCTGCCGAGCTGCAACCAGAGCGGGTAGAGCCGTGGTTCTTTGAAGAAGAAGTGCGCCAGGTCAAACTTATGGCAACCTGTAGCCCATACTTACTGCAGTGTGCCTTTGGTGGGAACCGATTTGCCTTTCTTACACGGATATGGCGTTACGCATTCCGCAGGCGCCTTCACCAACCTCCCACAGAGTGCGACAGATGCAACCAAGTACTTTGCGATTCACGACGGGGATGCCGAGCAGCAATTATTTTGGGCTCACTTTGAGACCCCTAAGGCTAACCCTAGTCCGAGCTACCAAATGAAGCAACTCCTTGAACTATACATGATGGACGAGCTAGCTATGAAAGACCTATGTGTTCGGTTGTGGCCCACCGAGTCCTTGCCGAATAGCTACTTTGCCCTGGCGCGGAAGCTAAGCGAAGTCGCACCTCGGATTGAAGCCTTGCAGTGCTCAGTGATACGTCTCCAACGTATCTACTTTTCCAAACTCTTTTGCCCTTGTTTTGGACTACCATTTGCATGATTTCAATGGAATTAACCTGGACTGACGCTCTTTTCAGCAGAATTGCCTTGGTGTTATTTTTGTGCAGAAATCAAAGTTCTCCAAACGTCCTGAAAATTTCCGGGGAGCAGTTTTGGAAAATATCAAAAAAATATGCGCCAAGTTCCACCTCAGGGGGTGGGCCAGTGGGCCACAAGCCCCTGCTCCGCCACCACCCCCTAGTGGCGGTGGGCAGGCTTGTGGGGCCCACAGGCACCTGCCGCCACCAACTCCAGCTCTATAAGTTGCCTTTCGTCCCAGAAAAAATAAAAAGAGAAGTTTTCGTCGCGTTTTCGATACGGAGGCGCCGCCACCTCTTGTTCTTCATCTGGAGGGCAGATTTGGAGTCCGTCTTGGGCTCCGGAGAGGGGAAATTGTCGCCATCGTCATCATCAACCTTCTTGCCTCTCCAATTCCATGAAGCTCTTCGTCGTTCGTGAGTAATCTATTCGTAGGCTCGCTGGGCGGTGATGAGTAGGATGAGATCTATCATGTAATCGAGTTAGTTTTGATGGGGATTGATCCCTAGTATCCACTATGTTCTGAGATTTGATGTTGCTACTACTTTGTCATGCTTAATGCCTGTCACTAGGGCCCGAGTGCCATGATTTCAGATATGAAATTATTGTGTTGTCACCAATATATGTGTGTTTTAGATCCGATCTTGCAAGTTGTAGTTACCTACTATGTGTTATGATCCGGCAACCCCGGAGTGACAATAACCGGAACCTCTCCCGGTGATGACCATAGTTTGAGGAGTTCATGTGTTCACCAAGTGCTAATGCATTGGTCCGGTTCTTTATTAAAAGGAGAACCTTAATATCACATAGTTTCCTTTTGGACCCCGCTGCCACGCGAGGGATGGACAATAGATGTCATGCAAGTTCTTTTCCCTAAGCATGTATGACGACACACGGAATGCATGCCTACATCACATTGACGAATGGGAGCTAGCCACATATCTCTCCATGTTATAGTTGTTGCATGATGAATATCATCCAAACAAATCACCGACCCATTGCCTACGAGTTTGTCCTACTGTTGCTACTGTTGTTACTTGTCTTGCTCTGCTGCTACTACTGTTGCTACTGCTGTTACTTGTCTTGCTCTACTGCTACTGTTGCTACTACTGTCGCTTGCTACTGTTGCTACTTGCTACTGCTGTCACTACTGTTGTTCCTTGCCACTGCTATTGCTCATTACACTGCTACTACCTGCTACACTGTTGGTTCACCTACCGTTGACGGGAATTGACAACTTCCATCAACGCGGCAACGAAGGCGCCATTGATATAGTCGTTAGGAATAGTCTGCCATCAACAGATCGTTTCTGACACCGTTGTTATCATACTACTTTGTTGTTACTATTGTTCTTGCAAATACTAATCTTCCAGGTGTGGTCGAATCCGATAAATCTAGCTGCTAATACTCGAGAGTATTCTCTCACCTCCTTTTGGTGATCTACAAATTTGGGTCGAATACTCTACCCTCAAAAACTGCTGCGAACCCACGCGCTGGTGGGCCATCAACAACATTCTTCGAGTTTCATTGCCGGGGAGTGCTAGCAGCATTCTTTTGGTGCCGTTGCAGGAGAAGGTTCGTTGTCATAAGCATTTGTCCAGCTAACACTAGAGATTGCAGGATCAGCACTTTTCTGGCGCCATTGCCAGGGAAGCAGAGCTGACGTCACTCATCATGTATAGAGGGGGATCGTATGGCTTTCGCGCGGACGATGGTGCATTTCCCAGGGATGAGACCGCTAAAGATGGCTACTGATCCGCCACCTACCGGAAAGGAGCACAAGCGCCCCGAGCTGTACTTCACTTCTGCAATGGAGGGTGCTCGGGCGATCAAATCACAATGCTCCAAGGATGTGTTATTAGAATAGATTTATGTTGATGTAACTCAGAACGATCTGCTTGAAGCAGTATATGTCCTAAGTTAAGTATGTTTTATATTATTTGATTCATGTTGCAGCCGTTTTAACCTAAAATTTTCCGGTCGTTGGCTTGAACCCCATGTAGATACTACTTGGGGTGTTTCATCGTCCGTACACATCCCTTAGCCGATTTAGTCAGCCCCCGAAGGTGGTAGTGTAGAATGGAAACGAGGCAATCGGACTATGAGACTTTATCGATTTCACTTAGCCTTAGGAATGTTATAATGCGGGGGCTAATGTCAAGCCCCCAACCCTTGTTGCGGTAGTCGAAAAAAACAAAGATCGGAATGACTATCGCGGGATTTGTTGGATTGCAAACCCATGTGTACAATACGGAATAGCCTCTATCAACTATATAAATAATCTCGGATTGCAGACCAGTTCTCGCTCATTATGATGGTTAGTTTTCAGCTTTCTCCATTGAGGTATTTCAAGACAAGGGAAGTTGGGAATACAATCACGGTGGTTCTCCCTTTACCCCTTTAGTCAAACTAGCGGAACGTAAGGGGTAAGCACAGGAGCGGGTCAATCAAACTGTAGACCCAATACATAATTTGGAACCGATGCATATAATGCAAAATCCTGAGAGACCGAACGCGTGTATAAGAGTAAGAGTGACGGTGAGGTGCTCAGGGCGGTCAATGTATCCTAGCCCCCGGTTTAGTAGCCGTTCGCACTTTTTTTAGCAATCATAAAGTAAATTTGTCCTGTCAGCGCCATGCAGCAGAAAAACATAGATAAGAATAAGTACATTAAAAGAAAAGCATATGTGAGAGATATTGGCAAGGAATTTTTATAATTCTCGGCCCCAGGGCCGTTGTGTACAGGAAACTATCAAAATTAAGCTACGCCTTCCCTGCAGCCTTTTTACGAGTGACTTGACGTACACGTGGCCTCTCGCTCATTAGCTTGAAACATTAAGGGGAGGGCTTTTTTCCTAAAAAGGTTGTTGCAGATGGCAGACGGGCTTTCAATCAAGGAGCCATGAGAAGCTACCGATGGAATATAGCTTGACACTTGGGAGGATCTTTACGGTATCCCCTGTGTATCCGGGAAGAATTTTGCACCATAGTTTGGTCTAGCCGAGCATATGGTACTTGTTCGGATCTCCCACAACATCCCATGTTATTCGGTGAACAAAAATTGTGTACATGAGAGACATACGTTGAAGGTGCTCGGGAGATGCTGAGGGAGGGGTTCCCTTACGTGTTCGGGGCCAAGGAGCTCTCCCGGGGACCTCATTGAGCTCGGGATCGCTTACCTACTTGTCGCGGCTTGACCGGCTTGTGACTTGATAGTTTGCCGTCATGCTCGCCTTCCGCTGCCAAGGCCGTGGTGTGTTCTTTGGTCCGGAGAGATCGTTTTGTGTTGCCGTTGACGGTGATGGCGGGCATCTTCATCTTGAGATGAGCATAGTGGGGCACCTGGTGGAATAGAGCGAAGGCGATGCGGCCGAGCAGTGCGTGGTACCCGCTACGGAAGGGGACAATGTCGAAGATCAAGTCTTCGTTGTGGAAGTTATCGGGTGATCCAAACACGACTTCCAGCGTTATGGTTCCACAACAGCGAGCCTCGATGCCTGGAATTACTCCTTTAAAGGTAGTGTTCCTTGGTTTTATTCTGGATGGGTCAATACCCATCTTTTTCACCGTATCTGCATAGATCAGATTAAGGCTACTTCCTCCGTCCATGGGGGCTCTCGTGAGCTGGTACCCATCTATAATGGGATCAAGGACAAGTGAGGCCGACCTCCGTGATGGATGTTGGTCGGATGGTCCCTACGGTCGAATGTGACCGGACAAGCCGACCATGGATTGTAGTTGGGTGCTACACGCTCTACGGCGTAGACTTCTCGGAGGGCTCGCTTCCGCTCCTTCTTGGGTTTGTGAGTCGTGTAAATCATGTTTACGGTTTTTACCTCGGGAGGGAACTATTGTTGGCCCCGTTGTTCGGACCATGGTGTTCCTCGTCATCTTCACTTCGAGGGCTCCGACCTTGTTCTTCGGTCGCTGCTTTGCCGACCTGCTTGAATACCCAATAGTTACGGTTGGTGTGAATGGCTGGCTTATCTTGGGTGACGTGGATTTGAAAAGGTTGTTCCATAATTTTTCCCATTGGGTTGGCTCATATTTATTCTCTTTGAAGAGTTTCTTCCGTTGTCCTGTCTTGGAACTGCGGAACCCATCATTTACTGCTATGTCATTGGCATCGCTACTTTCGAGGCGATGCTTGTTCTTGTTTTTCCTCGACCTGTCGTTCCTATCCCGAACTTCGGAGGTTCCAAGATCGTTTGAGTTGTGGTTGCGCCGAGCTAGCCAGTTGTCTTCGCCTGCGCCAAAGCGGGTCATGAGGGAAGTGAGGGCGAACATTGTCCTTGGCCTGTCCTGTCCGAGCTAGCGAGCCAACCACTCGTCTCAGATGTTCTGCCTGAAAGAGGCTATTGCTTCGGCATCCAAGCAATCCACAATTTGTGTTTTCTTCATTAAAAACTGGTTCCATAACTCTCTGGCCAACTCACCCGCCTTTTGTACGACATTGCTTGGGTCGGAGGAATCTCGGGGTTGGACGTAGGTCCCCTGGAAATTGGACATGAAGGCTTCTTTGAGCTCTTCCCAGCTTCCGATCGAGTCCTCGGGCACGCTATTTAACCAGTGCCATGCTGGCCCTTTCAACTTGAGGGGCAAGTATTTGATGGCGTGGAGATCATCTCCTCTCGCGATGTGAATATGGAGAAGGAAGTCTTCTATCCACATGGCAGGATCCGTAGTTCTGTCATATTGTTCTATGTTGATGGGTTTGAATCCCTACGGAAATTGATTCTGCATTACTTCGGCTACGAAGCATAGTGGGTGTGCGGTGCCTCTAGTCCGGACTATCTTGTTCCGAAGATCGGCTTTGGGTTGAGTCTGGTATGAATCCCGGTCTCTGGCGTAGTATGGGACCCGAGGTGGCTCTCCATCCCATCTAGTGGGGGTGTACCTTATGGACCCGTAAATGGATCTAATGTGGCATGTCTTGCTATCAAGGTTGTATCGCAGGTTGTTTCTGCCACGAGGGTGCACTTTCTCCTTCACCTTCCCGTGGGGCGGCCCGGGATAGTATTCGGTGTCACCCTGTCACGTCCTCGAGGCGGGCGATCAGGCTGGTCGTAATCTGTGCGCTTGGGGGATGCGGGCTTTGGGGCCTCGTCATCAAATTGTTGCAACAGACGGTGATGTGCGTAACTTTTCTTCTGATCCAGCCATCCAGGGTCGTGTTCTTCCTCGGCGGCATGTACCTTGGTCGACCTGCTGTTTATAGTGTCTTGTTCGGCCTCAAGTTGATGCTCCTTCGCCTTTAAGCTTCGAGCAGTAGCTAGGAGTAGCTGCCGAAATTCTTCCTGACCTCCAAGGTCATCGGGTACTGGGAAGTCTTCGTCCTCCGGGTAGTCGTCGACGACGGGGATATAATCATCATCGTCCGACTTGTTGATGTTGTCGGGGTCGTCCTTCTCCTCGGGTTGGTCTACATCCTCTATCAGATCTTCTGGTATACCAAGATTATCGTGGTCTTCTGGGTTTTTATTTTCCCCAGTGCCTTGTGCAAAGACTTTTCCCTTGTTCACCTTAGCACGCTTACGCTGCTTTCGGCGCTTTGAATTCTCCTCCCCGGATTTGTCATCGTTTGGCTGAGGGGAGAGGTCACCTTTGTTACCCGACGTGTCCACCATATAGACGTCATAAGTGGACGTTGCGGCCATCTCCCTGTATTTGTGGGAGTTGGTTCCTCGGCCTCATCGTCCATGCCCTCAAGCTCCTCGGAGCCGAAGTCTAACGCGTCGGTTAAATCTTCGACGGTTGCTACCAAGTGGGTGGTGAGTGGGCCATAAAAGTCCCCATATTTCGAGCCGTACTATAAGGGGGTCGGGCTGGTTGAGATGTGCAACAATTGGATCTGGCCGAGCATCTTGTTTAACGCCGAGAGCTCATCCTAATACATCATCAAATGGTTTTCAGAGTTAGCCTCCAGGGCTGCCGTGAGGGAGGCGTGTTCGGTCAAAGTCGTTTGTTGTGATCAACGCGTCCGGTTCAGGTCCGATCTAGGGGCCGACTCTTCGGAAGAGAGGGATCTGAGGACATAGCCGGACGTGGGACCCGAAGTTAAAGCTTCGGGATTTTTGATCTCATCGTCCGAAGTCGGGATTCTTGCGAGGACGAGATCGGTCCGTGGATGGGTTGGGAGTTCGAAACTCCCTGACCTCGCTTGTTGATCTAGGACGAAACTTTCGATCTGGCCAACACGGCCGGTCGGGTCTGCGCGCAGCGTAATGCTGCCAAATGAGAGAACCTGTCCGGGGAAAAAGATGTCTCCGTTGTTGATTCTATCGCTAACGATTAGGCGAGCCATAGATCTTCTCGGTGGTCCAATAATGGAACTCTCAATGAAAGTACCAATGTCGGTGTCAAAACCGGCAGATCTCGGGTAGGGGGTCCCGAACTGTGGACCCTGGATCGATGGGTTGTAGGAAGAAGGGGGATACAACGGTTTACCTAGGTTCGGGCCCACCTATGGAGGTAATACCCTACGTCCTACCTGATTGTATTGATGAAGATGATTACAGAGTATATCTACCTCGAGATCGTATATGTTAAACCCTAGACGATTCAGCCTCACCCACATGGATAGGGGTCCCCGATTTATATAGACAACAGGATCCCTAGGGTTTACAAGTTATCGACTATAATCAAGAATAGACAGGCCGACCTATTCTTTCTAAGATTGAAGTACACACCAATCTTCGAGATATTCCTCCCAGAGTAGAGGTCATCATCATGTCCGGTCTTCTTCAGCGCGGCCCATTGGGCCCATCCAGTATTGACTAACCGACCGCCCAAGGACCCCACAATCCCAGACTCCCTCACCGACTCTGTGAAAAGATGGTAGCAAGGCTGGTTGTACTTTCCTGACACTTTGATTGGTGAGGAGCATATGGGGGTGCCACCATTCTCGTGCAATCGATCACTAAACAAACATACAATATATCAATCAAGTACTCTCTTGAAAGCATAACATCAAATAAATTAAACATAAACTCCAACAATGATGCCATAACTATGCTCAAGTAATAACAACTTGGAAGAGAAAATCTCAGTTGGCACTACATGAAATAAATAATTAGAGGGAGTGAACGCACATCAAAGGGATGATGTATGCTTACACATTGCCGGCACCCAATCCACCCGCCGCCATTCTTCGTCCTGGCCATATGCTACTTCTTGTGCTTGCGTTGGTTTTCCCTTGAAGAGGAAAGGGTGATGCAACAAAGTATATAAGTATTTCCCTCGGTTTGTTGAGAACCAAGGTATCAATCCAGCAGGAGGAACAAGCAAGGCCCCAATCTTAGTACCTACACAAACAATCAAACACTTGCACCCAACACTGAAAAAAGGGGTTGTCAATCCCTTCACAGTTATTTGCAAGGATGAGATCTGATAGAGATAGATATAAAGGATTGCTAGAACTAAAAGTAAAACAAAAGTAAATAAATGGCAGCAATACATTTTGGTATTTTTGGTTTACAGATCTGAAACTATAATATGGAAAATAGACCCGGGGCCATAGGTTTCACTAGAGGCTTCGCTCATGAAGGAAAATAATACGATGGTTGAACAAATTACCGTCGAGCAATTGATAGAAAAGCGAATAATTATGAAGATATCCAAGACAATGATTATGCATATAGGCATCAAGTCTGTGTCAAGTAGACCGAAACGATTCTGCATTTACTACTATTACTCCATACATCGACCGACTCCTGCCTGCATCTAGAGTATTAAGTTCATGAAAAACAGAGCAACACATTAGGTAAGATGACATGATGTAGAGGGATAAACTTAAGCAATATGATGAAAACCCCATCTTTTTATCCTCGATAGCAACAATGCAATACGTGCCTCGCTACCCCTCCTTTGTCACTGGGTGAGGGCACCACAAGATTGAACCCAAAACTAAGCACTTCTCCCATTGCAGGAATTACCAATCTAGTTGGCCAAACCAAACCAATAACTCGAAGAGACTTGCTAAGATATGAAATCATGCATATAAGAACTCAGAGAAGATTCAAATAATATTCATAGATAATCTGAACATAAACCCACAATTCATCGAATCTCGACAAACACACCATAAAAGAGTATTACATCAGATAGATCTCCATGAAGATCATGAAGAAAATGGTATTGAAGAACAAAGAGAGAGAAGAAGCCATCTAGCTACTAGCTATGGACCCGTAGGTCTGTGGTGAACTACTCACGTATCATCGGAGGGGCAATGGAGTTGATGTAGATGCCCTCACTGAACAATTCCCTCTCCGACAGATTACTGAAAAGGCTCCCAGATTGGATCTCACGGGAACAGGTACTCCCAATGGTGGAAAAGTATTTTTTCTCTCTCTTCGGTACTGAGGGAATATTTGAGAATTTATAGGCCAAGGATTAGGGTTAGGAGAGCTGCAGGGGGCCCACAAGCCAGGGGGTGCGCCCTGCAGGGTTGTCGCCTCCCGGAAGGTCTCCCGCCCCCTTCTCCAAGTCTGGAAAATGTCTTCTGGTCCAAGAAAAAAACCATTCTGGAGATTTTATTCCGTTTGGACTCCATTTAATATTCCTTATCTACAATACTCAAAAACATGAAAAAAACAGAAACTGACACTAGGCTCTAGATTAATAGGTTAATTCCAAAAATAATATAAAATAACATATTAATGCATATAAAACATCTAAAACAGATAATACATTAGCATGGAACAATAAAAAATTATAGATACATTGGAGACATATCACCATCGAGGTCCCCATCTCCTTTTGTCCCTCTCACTCCGGTGTTGCTGTCTGGGTGGTGGCATCATGCATCTAGCTTAGAATAGTATACTCTACCAGCTCCTCGGCGGTCACATCCGTCCTTGCTAGTATAGATATGTGAGATGGAGGCATTGAGGAGGTGGAGCTGCACCGACTGTACCGTGTGAAGAAGAGGGTGGGATGGGAGGAGGGGTTGGTGAGAGAGACGGGAAAATAAATTAGGGTTACCGGGAATCGGGAGTGCATCCTTTTTATGTAGCCACTAAAAGCAACCGCCTTAAGAAAAATGCCGAGGAGCCCATGGGTGCATCCGTGCGTGGGGGCATGTATGGTTGTGCATTCGTTTGCCGAACGAGTTGGGTCGTTGGGCTCGCACCACGAGCATCGCTTGCACGTACCTGTGTAGGGCCAATAGAACAATCTGAAAGACTGACCCCAAGCGCAAGTTTTTTTTGGACTTGACACACGACCCAGCTGGCGCAAGCGAACCAACCCAACATGAGGCGAACGGTCCTGACATGCTGGCCCATGCGTGAGATAGTGCTGCGGGCGCGACGCAGAACTAGACTCGCACGAGCGAACCGCCCCGATGAAGGACGCCCCGCCTATCGCGATCAAGCTAGCCCGACGAGGGACCAACCAAAGACGCCGACGCGGGGTTTAGGTTCGCCCGCTATGAACAGGGCAGCGGGCGATACTGTCCACACGGGCATGACAAAATCCTCCATAGACTTGCGATTAATGGTGATATTGCATCAAGAGTTACTCTTTCTTTTACATTGTTGCAACAATTCGATTTCCCTTGTGGAAGTATCAACAGTTTTTAGATGAAAAGCCTTTGCCTAGCTTTTCTTCAAAGCTCTTAAACAAAAGCATCAACATTATACTCGTGGAAAATAAATTGTTGTGACTTGGTATAAATTACCTTTTATGCAACTTGATGAAGTGTGTTATAAAATAGTTTGAATTTTGTGATGTTGTTGCACTTTATTAGTCTCTGGTTGCACAAAATGTGGCGGTGTCAAAATGTTTTTTTGAACCGGATGTCAAAATGTTTCGATCCCTATTAAAAATAGGAACTGCTTCCTTGCATCAAGATGCAGATACTCTCGCGGCAGCCGCCTCGTGCGCTCGCCACATGTGTCGTGGGCCCGCGCACGCGTGGCCTCCCTCATCCTTATCTCCTCGAGTGAACACCGTTCAGCCACTCGTTTCTTCCCTAATCCGTCGAGCGTGCCAACCTCTCCCCTATTCCCTCTCCTTTGAAACTAGTTGGATCTCGCCGGTGGGGCTTCTTCGTGCTACTCTGGCGATGCTGTGATGGTTGCCACCGTGGTGCGAGCAGATGCCGCGACGGTGGTTCGGGGCTACTCCGGCGATGCTGCTATGGTCTCCTTCATGCTGCGAGTCGATGTTGCGACGACAACTATGGCTACTCCGGCGATGCTGCGATGGTCGTTGTCATGATGCGAGCCGATGCTGCGACGACGACTATGGCTACTCCGACGATGCTGCAATGGTCGTCGTCATGCTGCGAGCCGATGCTACGACGGCGGCTATGGCTACTCCGGTGATGCTGCGATGGTCGCCGTCATGCTGCGAGCTGATGCCGTGACGACGGCTATGGCTACTTCGACGATGCTGCGATGGTCGTCGTCATGCTGCGAGCCGATGTTGCGACGTTAGCTATGGCTACTCCGGCGATGCTGCGATGGTCGCCGTCATGCTGCGACGGTAGCTATGGCTACTCCGACGATGCTGCGATGGTTGTCGTTGTGCTCAACCCAAGGCTGCGACGGTGGCTATGGCTACTACGGCGATGCTGTGATGGTCGCCGTCATGCTGCGACGTCGGCTATCGCTACTCCGGTGATGCTGCGATGGTCGCCATCATGCTGTGAGCCGATGCTGTGACGACAACTATGGCTACTCCGACGATGTTGCGATGGTCACCCTCATGCTAGGAGCCGATGCTGTGACGACATCTATGGCTACTCCGTCGATGCTGCAATGGTCACCGTCATGCTGCAAGCCGATGCTGCGACGACGGCTATGGCTACTCCAATGATGCTGCGATGGTCGTCGTCATGCTGCGAGCCGATGCTGTGACGGCGGCTATGGCTAGTCCGGCGATGCAGCGATGGTCGCCCTCATGCTGCGAGCCGATGCTGCGACGACGGCTATGGCTACTCCGACGATGCAGCGATGGTCGTCATCATGCTGCGAGCCGATGCTGCAACGACGGCTATGGCTACTTCGAGGATGCTGCGATGGTTGCCGTCATCTTGCGAGCCGATGCTGCGACGACGGCTATGGCTACTCCGGCTATGACGGCTATGGCTACGACGACACCGCAGTGCTTTAAGACGGTGCTGTGACGACGGCTTGGCGATGTGCTACGAGGACCGGCGGTGTGCTGAGCGGCAAACCATGTAGTGACTTTTCAACGATGCTTCAATATGATGCCATGAGGACGGTGTGTATGAGAGCAAGCGGATAAAAAAAAAATGAGACGACAGGCGTGTGACGGCTGTGTGGGATGCTGTTAACACTGACGCCTAGCACGCGCCCCACACCGAAGAATCCCACTTTCTCAAAATACTCTTGGACCGATCGCCAAATCCAGGCCGTTCGTGCAATCTAATCTCGCCGCCGCCCCGTTCTCTCTGGCGGCGATGGCGAAACCTCCTCCATCCGCGGCTGCGTCAGCCGCCGCCGGCCGCGGCCCTGCCCACCACCGGACCCGACTCCTCCTCCTGATCCTCGTAGCTGTGGCTGCCTCCGCCTTCACGGCCGGTTATCTCCTCCGCGGCGCCCCTGTCGGCCCATGCGATACCCGAGGGGATCCTGTCGACATCGCTACCGCCCGAGCTGGCGGTGCTGCCGCGAGACCCCTCGGGTTCATGAAGTCCAAGCTCGTGCTGCTTGTCTCCCACGAACTCTCCCTCTCCGGTAACTAATCGCGGTGTGCTTCATTTCCCCCTTCCGTGCTAGTTTCAGCAAACGCTGTACCATGATACCACCGCGAGATTTGTACATAAATTTGAGTTCTCTGCGGTGCCCCAGCTATTCGGGATACTAGGAATTGTGTATATTTCCAGGCAATAAACAGGGAAACTAAGATACGTTGGTATTTTTTTTACCTGGAATGTTCAAGGCTAACTCAAGATCCCTGAAAAAAAAAACTAGCGGTGATGATCATTTTTTTAGAGGAAAAGGGAGATGGGACTCCCCGGTTTCATTGCAGGAAGGAAACCAAATAGTTTGCATCAGCTCTCTATGAGGAGCAGTTCAAAAGAAAAGCAAAGATTAAAGGAACAATGTTATAAGCCCCACCAGGGAGGGGGAAAACATGAACTCTAATAGACAAGCCACGCGAGGAAAAACTACTGCTTGCAGGTGATCTCCCACATAGATTTCCTGGTCTTCAGCGGCGGCGCAGATGGAGCCTGAGGAGACCAACAGGCCACCAGGGTGGAAATGGGGCTTGCGACGAAGGACTGGTCTTCAGCGGCTTTCTTCTTCACAGGAGATCTGGTGGCCGAGTCATCAGCAATCTTGAGCTTGTCCCACGGATCAGTTGCCAGGAAGTTGTGCCCTTCAGGGATCAGCCACTTGTGATGACCAATGGCTTCCTCAAGTATTCCTCCAGTATTGTTGCAAAGGTCGAGAGTCTCTCCCGGGGCAGATCTGGAGACAAAATGCTCCAAGCTTTGATCATGGACAGCAGCCCCTTCAGGACCTGATGAACAGAGAGCCATGTGGTGTTATTGAAAATCATAGAGTTCCTATATTTCCAAAGACACCACATAACAGCAGCACTAATGGTATTGAGAGCAGAGTTTCTGTTATTAGAAACCCAAAATCTAGCAACTGATTTAAAATCACCACCAAGCTGGGAGTTAAAGTGCTCACAAACTAAAGGCCAAATGTTCCTGGCTACAATGCAGTCAAAGAACAGATGATGAATGGATTCATTTTCAGAGCAAAACACACAATCAAGGGGTTTGATTATGTGTCTTTTTCGAAGATTGTCTCTAGTCATTAGTTTATTATGAGTTAACAACCAAAGAAACACATGGATCCTGGGAGGAACTTAACTTTCCACACTGCAGAATAGGTTAGGGTTCTCAGGATTATACTTATGATCTATAATCTTTTTCCAAGGTTTGTCATCTCCTTCATAGTATCTCCTAACCCAAGAGCCTAACAGGCACAGGTTCAGCTCTTGAAGGTTAGGGATCCCAAGATCTCCATAATCTGTCTGAATATTTCACTTCGGTCTGGTTGCTCATAAGTTCGAAGGGTAGGGCCTTGAGTCTTTATGAGATTTTCCGCATTTCATTGACAGAGATCTCTAAAGTGTTGTGGTATTGCCATTATTTTTTTTAAACCGGCGTTTATTGGAGATACTTCTATTTTGTGCAGGTGGGCCATTATTACTGATGGAGTTGGCATTTCTTCTGCGACATGTTGGTTGTCAAGTGGTGTGGATAACAAACCAGCGCCTCGAAGGAACAAATGATGTTTCATATAGCTTGGAGCATAAGATGTTGAATCATGGAGTGCAGGTGCGGTCCTACTCCCACATTTATATTTGCAAAATCCCACATTTACCGTCACAAATTTAGGATGTTTTGTACATTCTACGTGTCCAGGAAGCAATATCACACTGTATTGTAAAATATATAACTGTGTAAATGTGAGCATACATAGTTATCGGATTCGTTAGACAAGTGCATTCGTTTACAGTTCGCTGCTCGATTCATTGAAGAGAACGAACCGCACGGTTACAGTTGTGCACTTGTGCTGGGCGCAACAGCGCTTGAGAGGATAGAAAAAGGAGAAGGACAGTGACCTGGACGAGAAGAAAATGGAGGTACTGTTGTATGCTGAGGCAACAAGTTGGGATCTAGAGAGAAGAAGAGGACGCTCGCCTGCACGATGCGAGTGTCGGCGTTGTGGAAGGTAGGAGAGGAGGAGTTGAGGACTCATGGGGAATTTCACGATGCACTGCCCTAGCTGGTCACGTGGTGGGCCTTTTGGCCCATTAGAATAGAATAGGGTGAACTGGTTGGCTCTGCGTTTCTTTTCTTCTATTTTATTCTAGGGGGGGGGGAGGCTCCCCACCTGAATATATTTCAAAGAAAATGTTTTACAAACTAAAACATGCGAGAAGAAAAGAAGTCCCGCCACAAGCCGGCGTGAACCTTGTCTTCCGCCTTCTCAAGGCGGTGAGACCATAGGGTGAGGTCCACAATGATCCCCTTAATTACATCAATGGGAGGAATATCGATATTCCTAAAAGTTATAGCATTACGAGCATCCCAAATCTTCCAAATGATAAGCAGCAGAATGAAAGGCCACAGAGATTCCAGGAGTCTCACATGACCATGAGAAGTCCATAGAGTTGCAATGGGAGAGGAGCACGGGAGAAGTCCAATGGCATCCCAAATGGGTCGAGCTGCCAGGCAGTGAAAGAAGATGTTAGAGTACTATATATTTAGCCATGTAGCCTTTCATATTTACCCTGTTGTATAAGGGGTTTTCTGCATATTATACACCTGTACATGTATATATATACTGGCCTATGGCCTCCTAGAAATACAAGTTGTATATATATCCAGGATCTTCTTGCTCGTGCTGCT
The DNA here is from genome assembly GCF_904849725.1 of Hordeum vulgare subsp. vulgare. Classification (NCBI taxonomy): domain Eukaryota; kingdom Viridiplantae; phylum Streptophyta; class Magnoliopsida; order Poales; family Poaceae; genus Hordeum; species Hordeum vulgare. The sequence continues at coordinate 183,745,136 of NC_058520.1, read as the reverse complement.
CTTACCGACGAGCGCATTGTTGAGACTCCCATGGAGCTCAATGTTCACCTCCGTGATACTGATGGTGACCCCCTGCCTGATCCGACGCGTTATCGTCATCTTGTTGGCAGTCTTGTCTATCTAGCTGTCACTCGTTCGGATATCTCTTACCCGGTTCATATTCTGAGTCAGTTTGTCTCCGCTCCCACCTCGGTTCACTATAGTCACCTCCTTCGTGTTCTCCGGTATCTTTGGGGCATGATCTCTCACCGTCTATTCTTTCCTCGCTCCAGTTCTTTACAGCTTCAGGCCTATTCGAATGCTACGTGGGCTAGTGATCCTTCAGATCGCCGTTCACTTCTGCTTACTGTGTTTTTCTTGATGGTTCTCTCATTGCCTGGAAGACGAAGAAACAGACCGCAGTTTCCCGTTCGAGTGCAGAGGCTGAGTTGCGAGCTATGGCTCTTTTGACGACAGAGGTGACTTGGTTACGGTGGTTACTTCAGGATTTTGGTGTTTCTGTCACTACACCTACTCTGCTCTTATCTGACAGTACATGTGCTATTAGCATTGCGCGCGATCCTGTGAAGCATGAGCTCACCAAGCATATTGGTGTTGATGCTTTCTATGTACGCGCTGGTGTGCAGGATCAGGTTATTGCTCTTCAGCATGTGCCTTCCGAGTTATAGTTGGTGGATTTTCTGACGAAGGCCCAGACTAGAGCACAACATGGCTTCTATCTCTCCAAACTCAGTATTGTTCATCCACCATGAGTTTGAGGGGGGGGGGGTTAGAGTACTATATATGTAGCCATGTAACCTTTCGTGTTTACCCTGTTGTATAAGGGGTTTTCTGCATATTACACACCTGTACATGTATATATATACTGGCCTATGGCCTCGTGGAAATACAAAGTTGCATATTTCGGTATTTCCTAACAGAAGAGATGAGCACGGTCCTCAGGCCCTGCCTCACATCGAGGGCAGGAGGACTCAATGATAGTCTTACGGTGTAGGTTGGCCCAGGTGTTGAGCCTGTCGAGGTAGAAGAGCCAGCCGAAGACCCTCACACGGCTAGGGACACGAGCGTCCCAAATGAAAGCGAGAGTGCGGTCGGCTAGCTGGAAGCCAGTGCATCGTAGGCTCCCTTAGTGGTGAAAGGAGCCACCATTAAGTAAGGTCCTGGAGTCGGGCGCCCCTGTCAGTCTCACATCCTGCAACAAAAATCTCAAGGAAGCCAATTCATTGTGCAAGGTTGGATCTTCTATGGCAAACATAGGGGGCAGCCCCGTGCATGTAGCTCCCGCTTGCACAGGGTCTGGGGAAGGGTCTGGCCACTTTTGGGTCTATTGTATGCAGCCTTTCCCTACATTTCTGTAAGAGGCTGTTTCCAGGACTTGAACCTGTGACCTCATGGTCACAAGGCAGCAGCTTTACCACTGCGCCAAGGCTCCCCTTCCTTATATGGCAAACATGCTCAGCGAATTCCCATATTCCGGTTCACGAACCCAATCTTCGGTTCGCGAATCAGAGATGTCTACCCCACGTCGGATCCAATTCGTATGAGGTAGTGAATCGCGAACCGCGAATCTGAATTCCAAACCGGGCGAATCACGAATCAGACAACTATGGAACATACTTTTTGTGTTGAGTTTACATGTATTAATATGACCAAGAAATGTTTGGAAAAATATCACTGGTTAAATATGAAAGGTCTGTATGTGCCCATTCCAGTGTCGCAATTATTTACATGGATATAGCCCTTTTAGCGAAGCTCATCTCACCTCTCATCTCTGTTACCTTATGTTTCACATGATCGAAAGTTCATGTTTCATCTTGTTTCGCATGATAGTAGTGAATTTCTATATCAAAGTGTTGTGGAATAAGTTATAGTTGAAGCACCATCCCTGAGATTGTGGAATAAAACATATCCAAAATATGAAAGTGATGAAGTTTATGTTTCATCTTAGTTGGCGTGATTGTACTAAACTTCTATTTCAAACTGTCATGGAATAAGTCATAGTTGAAGACCATAAAGCATGCCCGAGTTATGAACTTACTTGATCTACTGTAATGCAACATTTTACTTATGCTAGGGGACTACTTTATAATTTTAGAAGAAGTCACATTGACTAGTTTACATGGTTGCTTCACAGGTTTTACCTGCTAGGGGACAGGAGGCAATTGAGACCGCTCTTAAGGCTGACCTGGTTATCTTGAACACCGCTGTTGCTGGGAAGTGGCTCGATGCTGTTCTAAAAGATAATGTCCCTCAAGTCCTTCCAAAGATTTTGTGGTGGATCCATGAAATGCGAGGACATTACTTTAAGCTTGAATATGTGAAACATCTTCCTTTGGTTGCTGGAGCCATGATCGATTCTCATATAACAGCTGAATATTGGAAGAGCAGGACTCATGACCGTCTGAAGTATGTTCAGCTTTATTCGGTGTACATTACATTATGAATACCATGCTACCATTTGTGCTGTTGGACTCTTGGGTTTGATGTGCATTACGAGTCCAGTAGATATTTATCTCTCTGGCCCCTTGTGTATGTAGTGACTAGTAACTTAGTTCCAAACTTTACTAGCTATATGTTTTTCTTGTGCTATATGGCTATATATGAGCTTTTAATCCACACATGCTTTCAGCTTCTTTATTCTTACTTCGTGTTATATACTTCTAATGTTCTTGTGCATAAAGTATACAGATGCCACAAACTTATGTTGTTCACCTCGGGAATAGTAAAGAGTTAACAGAAGTTGCCGAAGATAATGTCGCAAGAAGAGTCCTACGTGAACATATACGCGAGTCCCTTGGAGTTAGGAGTGAAGATCTCCTATTTGCTATAATAAACAGTATGTTTTGTTTGCCAAAGTCATACTTCCAAACTCTATATTTTGTTGGACCAATCATTCTCTCCGATTTATGTGAACTATTTATGTTCTTCTATGTTATTGTCCTTAATAAAAATCTTGTAATCCAGGTGTTTCACGGGGAAAAGGACAAGACTTATTTCTTCAAGCATTTCATCAGAGTCTGCAACTCATCCAAAATCAGAAGTTAGAAGTGCCCAAAGTGCATGCTGTAGTTGTCGGAAGTGATATGAATGCTCAGACAAAGTTTGAGACACAGTTACGTGAATTTGTGGCGAAGAATGGGATCCATGACCGTGTTCACTTTGTCAACAAGACGTTGGCAGTGGCACCTTATTTGGCTGCAATTGATGTGCTTGTCCAGAACTCTCAGGTGAGTCATGGCATCATTTATGGATATATGTTTCTCTTAAGTCCCCATTTCAATGGTATGCTGTGATGGAACTGTATGCACTCTGCATCTTTACATCGTTGTTTGCATTTTTCCCACTTGGCAGAGCATTGATATACCTCTCATAAGCATTTTTTTTTACGCTGCTACGGCAGGAAAAAGCCGGCCTCAACAATTTTCATTTTCAAAACCAAGCATTTGGTTTTAATCTGGGAACAACACTTATAGGTTGACTCCATCGATGCTACCTTTTGTGGGTTCAGGGGATCAGTCAATGAGGTTCTTTAATCTAGTCCGTCCATGTTATTTGTGTGGATCATATTTCTTAAATTTGTGACAGAACTATGCAACCTATGTTTATTCTCGCAGCATGCTTACATTGCTTAACCAGTTTTTACATAGAGAAGCTGCATTACCCAGGGTCCATGCACATGATGCAAAGAAATGTTATCGGGCATTCCTTATGTGAGAGCATCATTTAAACGAACTTCTCCTTTATGTTTTTCTTTAAATTTCTTCTCTGATAGCCTTGCAGGTAGGCATAGCTTACCATCTATCAGTGTTAGTAGTCAAACCTATCAGTAATGTTAGCCCATCTTGGTTATTACTACGGGTTATGCTGCTAAGAGTTGCACCTTGTAGTTGTTTCACTCTCTACCTATCAATGAAATGATACACAATCTTGCATAGGGGGGCAGCCCGGTGCACGTAGCTCCAGCTTGCGCAGGGTCCGGGGAAGGGTCCGACCACTTTGGGTCTATAGTATGCAGCCTTTCCCTACATTTGTGCAACAGCTTTACCTGTGCCAAGGCTCCTCTTCATACACAATCTTGCATATTCGTGAAAAAGATAATTAAATGGTGGCACTACAAGGGTACTAGTACTTAAGTTACGATAGAGAAAACATTGCATTCAGTTTGGTTATAGTCAAGAAAGATAGATGCTGCATTTGTTCATGAGTGATAAAACTTTTCGACACTTGAGTGCTAACATTTTCCATGATAGGGTTCTCTTAATCAAATAAGTTGATGATTTTGTAGACTGATTTTCACTAGAGCTCACTCAGCTTTTCAAAACATTCCATTTATTCTGGAATAATACATTTCTGCAACTCTAACCAGAAACTGACACCCTCACCTCATATCAGAGTGCATGATTTTTCAGCATGCTGGGTACAATGGGGATCGTTGGCTGTTGTTTGTTTGCTCGATTGTGTCTTTACTTTAACCACTTTGATTAGTTACAACTTACATCTGACAAATAAGACGGGCACGGGACAAGACAAAAGTCTGTTGATTTTGTCTGATTTCTATCTAATCCTGTATAAACTTGTTACTTCGGGGTGTATAATCGATATACACAACTAGTACGAAAAAAGGTTATTCATTCCTAGGACATGTTTCTGCTACATGCATTCAGTATATTATGCTGTCTCTACACAGGCCCGTGGAGAATGCTTTGGAAGGATAACGATTGAAGCAATGGCGTTCAAGTTGCCAGTGCTGGTAATATTCTCCTCTCTACTACGGAGTATCCCTTTGTGTGCATGTGCACATGTGAGTTAAGCCATTGGTCTATCCAGCAGCCAATCAGCCTTTACTGCAATGGCTGGAACATGGCCCAGTACTTCTCTGAATCTAGAGTTATTGTTGACAGTCACGAGGCTGGGTATAGTGTGGAAAATTCAAGTTCCTACACCTCTTGGGTCCCCTCCATCCACTGTTTCTTAGCCTGCATTTTCTGTGGAGCGCTTGATGCTTCCATGAGCCAATTCATTGACTCAGTTTTAATGGCACTGCAATATCAGGGTACGGCTGCTGGAGGGACCACCGAAATCGTCTTGGATGGTTCAACCGGCCTTCTGCACCCTGCTGGAAAGGAGGGCGTCACGCCTCTCGCCAGGAACATGGTAAGGCTTGCGAGCCATGTTGAGCAGAGGGTCTCCATGGGAAACAAGGGCTATGCCAGGGTGAAGGAGAGGTTCATGGAGCACCACATGGCCGAGCGCATCGCCACGGTGTTGAAGGAAGTTCTTCACAAGCAGTCTCGGCAGCATCCTCATTCCTGAGCTTCATCATGGTGTACCATAGCATCGTTGATCCCTCGCGCTAACCTGTAGATCCAGATTTTTAACAAGGACGAGTCGAGGTGAACTGTAAATTACAACCACCACCCCCTTTGTTCGTTTCACTCATGGGTTTGTTGTTTTCCGTCTCTTGTGTGTGTCAGCTGGCCTTGATGAGCTTATTAACATGAATGGTCACACGGTAAACGTGTAAGCATAGGAACTATACTATTTACTATCTTAAACTCTCTTATGTCATTCAGGAGGGAAGCAGCGAAACAATTCATGCGCATTAGCATTAATTAATGAAACTAAAATTGCTACAACAACAGAATACATGCATCTCTTGTTTGGGACATGCTTTGCCCATCAGACAATAGCTAAATTAATAATGTGCTACACCGCGTACATGATCATAATCGCGCAAACACAGCTTGTCGCATCACACCGGTCGCTGCAGGTTGCAGCATCACTTGCCGGCGGCTTTGGATGCCAGCCTCTTCTTCCCAATCTTGTGCCTGACCATCCTGAGGATCCTCAAGAACCAGTAGGCGCTCACCAGCAGCAAGCTCGTCGCCATCGCCTTCAGAAAAATTAAAATTTGTATAGCAGAAATGAGTACATTACATATGCAGCAAGAAATGGAAATGGTTGGGCCGGATTGGAAGATTGTACGGCGTACCTTGATGAGGATGGGGTTGTCAGCCGTCACGGTGCGGTAGGTGACGTACGTCCCGCAAACCATCCGTGCCACGGAGAAGGTCACCGCGAACAGGATCTACGTACGTACCCATGCATGGGCAGAAAGTGCGTAATTACTTCACCGCCAGAGGGAGAGAGAGAGGGGCACAAGATCATGACTCATGAGGTAGTAGGAGTATATCTATACGTACGTCGACGAGCAGGTTGAGGTCCGTGTCCTTGACGCCGACCTCCTTGAGCATCTCCCTGAGGTGCAGCAGCGGGCTGGAGATCTCCGTGACCAGCAGGCACGCCACCAGCTCCGTCCCACACTGTACGCCGGCCAAGATCAGCCGCTCCGTTCATTAGATTAGCCACCCACGGCCATGGATATATATACACCGACCGAATACAAGGCTAGAAGATAGAGGGGAAGAAGAAGAAGGAGAAAATTGCTGAAGGTACCCTCTGGTAGGCGAGACCGGCGGCGAGGCCAACGATGCTGATGAGGTGGTGCAGGGCGTTGTCCAGCCGCGCGTCGCCGCTCAGGTGGCAGCACGCTCCGTCGTAGATCATGTACGACAGCGTCACCGCCAGCGCCCTCATCTGACAATCAGTGTAGCTATTAATCGATTAAGCACTGATCACTGGAATTCTATTTCTCATTGACGTACGGTAAAGCAGAAATGAAAATTTTACTCCAGTGTTCTGCTCGCTGGATGGAGAACGTATACCGTTGTGGTTGTAATTGTATCGCATGTGCATGCTTGCATGTGCTAGCTGTAATTTTGGCATCGTTTTTTCTATGTGTCTGCACGTACTTCATGACTATGAGTACGGAGTACACGTTCAAATTTCAGTGGATAGGGTATGCATGGCATGGCATGGCATGGCATTTACTCTGAATTAACTTCTACATGAAGATGCAGTGCACGGTCCTGACCTTGTGTCTTTGGATTTGGGAGATTCGGAGAATGACCTTCTATACGTGTGGACGGAGCGCCTATCTCCGTCCTGATTCATTAGTCTTCTCATATTTAGAATGATACTTTGACCATGAAATATACTTCCTCCGTTTTAAATATAAAACCTTTTAAAATTTTACTATAGACTAAATAGGGAGTAAAATGAGTGAATCTACATCCTAAAATATGAATACATACATCCGTATATAGTTTATAGTGAAATATTTAGAGGTCTTATATTTAGACGGAGGGAGTAATGCACAATGTAAACTGAAAATATAATATAATGCACAATAATACAACAACCTCCGTCCTGGTTTATTAATAATACACAACATAAAAACTAAAAAAGATACTACTCGTATAACACACAATTTAAACTAAAACGAATGGAGTAGATGCCCTAGAACTATGCAGGATGAGTGATACAGATTTCACCAAATGGCGGGCCTAATATGCAGAAACATATGGGTATGAAATGGTTCATATATTTGTTTTCTTTCGTGAGATGGTTTGAAGGATATTTTTTTATGATAGGGCGATCACCAACACCGTGCCCTATATAGCAATGACGAATATTGGAAAAAAAAATGAAGGAATGGTTCAATGTTAACTGTGTGAAGAAAAATGCATCAACTCTCAGTTTTTTAATTCAAATAATATATATTTTTTAATAATAAATACTATTAAATTTTGTTTTTCAATTCTTAAAGGGAGGCTCAAGCCTGTTGAAGCATATTTAAAAAAAATTGTCATGCTCGCTTTTATTTTATGTAATATGTCGAGTTTATTATGAATTAGGTATGGTTTACATAAAATTCATCCGGTTTGTTTTGTTTAATTCATCTTTGAAATGTACATGGACGGTGTTGAATGACCGGCTTTTGTATCCATATTCGCGGACAGATAGAAAGTCCGATTTAGGATACGAAGTTGAAGATGCCCTAGATCTGATCTGACAAATTAATGACGGCATAACTTTTTCCCGGAACATAAATGCACACCATAACCTTGTGTACATTTTCCATCAATTCCTGGGCCGCAAAAACCTTGCGCCACTTCCGAATAAGGAAGTGTTTCCCCGCAAAAAAAGGAAGAAGAATGAGAAAATGTTTCACAACGGCGAGGTTAATGAAACCACAGAGAGAGTGAGAGAGAGATGCCCTTTTAACTAGATTTTTTTCTTCTTCATTGGAATTGACTTAGTCGTCGAAGTAGTAGTCCATATGTTCCTGTGGGTTCAACGGCTTGTGTAGTTGTGCTGCTTCTAAACATGGAAGTTTCCTTTGAATTTAGATTATACACCACCAGCCATCGCCGACCCGTCAACATTCTAAGCCATTTTTTTACCAATAATACTAGATATACAAAAACTTACAAAGGTTTACTTAACCTTTCAAACTAGCTCTTCTCTCCCCTCCTGATTTTTAGTGGGGTAGGGCCCTCATCCCTCAATTACCAATCACAATCTTACATATTAGTTTATACGTTAAATTTTTACGTAAGACTTTGTAGGTGTAGTATTACTCTTTTTTAACTAAGCGGCTTAATTATTCATGCACTCGGACGAGTAGGAGGACGGCGCTACCAGCTAATGAATTAGTTAAGCAGTTAACTAATAATGCGGGTGGCGTGCGTACCTGGCGCGGCGAGGATGGTGAGGCGACGGGGGAGACGGGGGAGGCCCAGTCCTGCACGGAGAGGCAGCCGAGGGCGACGCCGGTGACGGCGTGCATGGTGGAGACGGCGCGGTTGCAGAAGTCGTAGGAGCGCTTGGGGAGCAGCGCCCGCAGCAGCAGGAACGCCGTCGACCAGAACACCACCCCGGACGCCACCAGGCTCGCCACGCCGCCGTAGTCCTCCATAGGGCGGCGGCTTCGCGGCGACGACGACTGGTCTGACGGACGAGGCCGGGAGATGGCCGCAGGCGGCGTACCAGCGTGCGCAGAGCAAGGGGATCCGGGGTATAAACTAGAGGTATGGCCGCCGAGTAGCTAGTCCGCGACGCCAAGATATAGGACAGTGGCTAGTTGTAGGACGGTGGGAGGCAGGGAAGGGGGGAAGAGAGGGCGCAGCCAGCAGTAGCACGAGGTTGGCCATGTGCAGCAGTAGGCAGAATATTGGTGTGCCGCTCCATTATTAACCATCATGGAGGTTTGAAGGAGGATGGTTGGGAAAGTAATGGGGGATCCAGGCCGTTGTAAAAGGAAACAGTAGGAGCACTCGTTTCTGAAAGTAATTACCGAGGTCTTTTTTTTTATAGAAAAGTAGGAGTAATTACTGCCAGAAATGTACCACACTTGTTTGGACGCTTGCTGCCCTGGAAAGAATCTTGCAAAACCTCACGCGGGTCCGCTGATTTTTCTTACTGTATTTTGTTTTTTTTTAGTTGGGGGTCGGCTGATTAATAAAGCTACAAATAGAGGTACACATAGTAATGGTAGCACAGTACTGGACTGATGATGGGAGTTTGATTTAGAAAAAAAGCCCCCCTCCCCGGCCACGCCTGCTGTGGCGACTCAGGGGCAACCCTAGTTGCGCCTCTGCCAGGTTCTTCCCGCCTCCCCTCTTCTGCTTCGTCGTCGTCGGAGGGGACGTTGGTGAAGCCGTGCATGTCTGGGATGGTGGCAACGGGGTTCTCTCGGTGGCTCTCTTCTCGATGGCCCAGGCGGGGCGTCGGTTGACTTCGGGGACCGTAGCTCGCGGCGAGGGTCTCTATGTGCCGGGCACAGTGGTCGGATCTATGCTCTAGCAGTGTGGGTTGGGCGCGCGCCCGCGGCGTCCTGCCTGTGCGTGCGTTGTTGGATCTTGAGGTTTGTTGGTGGTGCTTCGGTGGCTGGGCTAGATCTGGGCGGTTCTGGTCCATGGTGGTTCGACTTGGGAAGGTGGTGTTGCTGTTGGAGGTGGTGGAGGCGGGAGGCGGTGGGTTATGTTGGTGGTAGATGGAGGGACTGGTGCAACCGGTTTTTCATCTCCATACCTTTTGGTTGATGTTGCGGCGCACCGGATGTGGTCTTCGATAGGTGCGGGTGGCTCTCGTGGGGCGTGTTGCTGCTCCTCATCTTTGGCTGCTGCCTGGCACCATGGTGGTTCCTGTCCTCGGCCAGCACTCCTCTGCTCCTTGCCGGCATGGTGCTTGGTAAGGTTTGGCGGCTCGCGCTGCGTCCGGCGCCTTGCATCCGGATGATCATTGGTGGATCTAGTGCCTAGTGCTGATGTTTGACCATCCACGGTCTTCGCGGGGTGCGGTTGGCTATGTCGGTTTGTCTTGCTTCTTCGTCTTGGAAGGGATCGATGGTGCTGGTGGTCACCTGTCGTCTTGCTGTAGGGATGTGCTCAAACTCTCGGTGAGAACCTTGCACCGATTATGTCGATGTCGGCGGCAATGGCGTTTGTGGACGTCATTTTCCTCGCAGGAGGTGCCGTTGTGGAGCTCTAGCACGTGCAGTACTTTGTTTTGTGGTATCTGGGTGAAAACCTAAGATACCGCTTGCCGGATCAGATGACGGTCTTGTGTCCTTGTCGGCACTACCTCCTTGTAGGCATCATCTTGGAGACCCAAACGACGACTTCTGTGGCTGCGTCCGGTCAAGGGTGCATCGTTTGATGGTGGTGATGGTGTGGTGAGCTTGGGATCAGATTGAGGGTCTGGTGGTTGTGGTGCGACTGGTTTGGAGTCGATGGTGGTTGTTTGGTGGTGTTCTTTGGGGTTTGATGACCTGTGCCTTTAGCGCCGCGGGGCGTCCATCTATTTCCCCCTCGTGAAGGCGTATCACCATGCATGCTCAAGACTCTCCCTTGGCGGCCGATGTGTTGCGGCGAGCGTCGTTCTCTTGGTGATGTCTTGGTTCATCGTTGCTCTTTGATGGCGCAAGATGCCTCCCCAATTGCTAATCGTTCTGATTTTTGTGGCGGGGCTTGAATGTGCGTTATATCGACTAGAGGGGGGGGGGGTGAGTAGGTGGTTTTTATGAATTCGTCACTGAGGAATTTCCCTGTGAAGAAATTGCTAAGTCACGAACAACTCGCAGCGGAATAAGTACTCAGGCGTAAGGGTAACACATCAAAAGCATAGTCATAATGATTAAATGAAACATACACTTAGTGCAAGTAGCGTGATCAGGATAAGCAGGTGAAAAACAAGTGATGTGAAGAATTTGAGATGAGGAAATTGAGAAAGTCTTTAGTGAAATTCTTCAAACTGTAATGATCAATTTCATCAACATGTAAATGAGGAAATAGAAGCGTTAATGAAATAGAACCAGGTACTCGGTGAAGACAATGATTTGATGACCCAGTTCCAACTATTGTGACAGTCGTACGTCTGGTTTGGAGTGGCTTGGTTTTTAAACCAAAGGACACACAGTCCCGGGACACTAAGTCCTTACCGTATTCTCCTTGAGCTAAGGACACACAGTCCTAGCCAACACCCGTTGTAAGTATTGAGGGCACACTTCCAAGCCCTCACAAACTCGGCCACCCGTCAATCCACAATTTATTGCTGGATGCTCTAGACGAGTGACGCCTAACCGGGTGGAAGATGCACAGTCTTCAAAGGTAACAATCGTTCATTCCACACAGGAACAATCTCTTCAGTGATGCTCAATCAGTTCCGGTTTTTTGGGTTTTGGTTTGGGTGTTTGGGGTTTTTCCTCACTCATGATTTTCTCTCAAAGTCTTTGAGGAATAGGTTACTCTCAAATAACAAGTTTCAAGTTCTCTTGTGGAGCGGCCAACCAGCTAGTGGTTATAGGGGATGGCTATTTATAGCCTGGGAGCAATCCCAATATGATTTGACATAAATGCCCCAATGATATGATCGTTATGTGGATAAGGTTTGGGGGCAGCTGGCGCGCAGCGCAACAACGGTCAAAACTTTCAAGATGTGAAAGTACTCATGGATGTCATATTCCTCACTTGTAGGTAATTCACAGTAGCGAAAACCTAACTCCCGATTTAGAGCAATGTCCTCAGAGACCAGAAAATCTTCGTCTATCACTGAAGAAACTAACTAAACTGTAGAAGGTTTTCAAAGGCTTCACTCGAAGGATTGGGCATGTGTATGCTTTGAGCTGATAATCACTTGGAAACTTTTCCTTTGTTTTATCTCAACCCTCTTTAAGAGTATGGTGTTCCTATGACTCAAAAGGAAGGAAATGAAACTACAAAAACAGAAGTCTTCATGCTTCAAAGTTCTCGCATCAATATCTTCAAGGACACACCAATTCCCTTGCTTTTAAAGTCTTCGAGGAATTATCAAAGTCTTCAGCCGAAGACATTCATTTTTAGGGGTCGATATTCTTCGAATAATTCAAACTCCCCAGCGACTTATAGAGCGTGTGTATACTCACAAAAACATTAGTCTCTTAACCTATAAGTCCTCAATACACCAAAATCACTAAGGGGCACTAGATGCACTTACAATATCCCCATTTTTGGTGATTGATGACAAATAGGTTAAGTTTTCAACGGGGATAAATATATGAAGTGTAAGTACAAAGTTTGAGGAATTTGATTGCAAGATACAAAGAGACTCCCCCTGAAGATGTGCATATTTGAAGAATTTGCTTTGGACTGCAAATGCACATTGTAGGTTTATACCATGGAGACTCCCCCTATATATTTTAATCCATGCATGCATTTAACATATATCATGAGGAAATTTAAATGCATGATGGAAAGTGGTGTGTGACAAATTTCAGCTTGCGTGCATTAATCAACACGAGGAATAAGTATGTGAAGAAAATGGTTCAGAAGTGTCAGACCACCACTGGACATAAGTTTACAACTCATACAACCAAACACTTGAGAAGAATGAGAGTTGCAACTTAACAAAAATATAGCCCAAAAGGTAGACCCGCTTGAAGACTAACTCAGATCCCCCTTTGTCATCAAGTGACGAAAAAGGGACAAAACTGAGGACTAATGCCCCTGAAGGATTTCAACTTGTTGGTGGAGGAGGAGCGTCAGCGTTGTCGGGGTCGTTTGTCATTGAAGGACCAAGATCAGCGTCGTCAAGATCCTCAGCTTCATCCATCGAGCATGATTAAGAAAATGAACTAGTCACTAGCAGAGGAACTTGAACCTTCCTGAATTTCTTCTTGTGCGGCCACGACCAATCAAAGTCTTGCTGAAATTCTATCTCCTTGATTTCTTCAGGAGTCTTGAGATGTGACAGAATGGCCCATGCGCGATCAAAGATTTCATGAAGATAATAGTGATTCTTTCGCACATCATTATGCATCATAGTCAAATCACACACAATTGCACCAAACTGACGTTTTACCGACTTGTATTGGGATCGATCTTTTGATGAAGACTTGGCAGAAGTTCATGACCAGTCATCACGCATGGGGCAAGACTCACGAGCAATTTTAGTTGAGGCTTTTGCAGTAGAGTCTTGTGATGCAGTGTCATCATTGGTTGAGTAGGATGCAACTTTGCGAAATCGTCCATCAAGGGGACGTGATCCTTCATCAATAACACTTTTCCCTTGCCTTCAATCAGCTTGAAGGATTTCTTGAGGACTCCGAGTGGGGGAAGATAGCTGAAGTGATTCTGGAAATCTGCTTTGTAAGGTATTGAGGATCTGGCCCTGATGAATTTCATGATCCATGGCGCATAAGGCTTCACTTCGAAAGGTGACATAGCAATATTGGCAAAGGTCCTCATGAAGAAATAGTGAAGATATATGTGAATCCCATGAATGAGGTTGAATACCAAATTCTTCATTATTCCCACCATGCCTTCTTCTTCAGAGCTGTGACCCTTGATGGGGATGAGGGTTTTGGTCAGTATGCGATACATTGTCCTTGGCACATACATCAGATCCTTGACGAGGAATGTGGTCCTTGGTGGATTGCCTTGAGCCAAAGGCCTCATCAGCACTTGCATCAGGTGATTGGGCAGCTCAGGTTCATCATAGATGCATCTGGCTCCTTCTGAGGGGATTCCAACTGGGACCACACGAAGCAATTCTATTGCAGGAGCAGTGTAGTGTGTGTCTTCGGTCATCCAGTCAAGAACCCAAGTGTTTATGTCTTGTGCTTCACCAGAAAGATGCAAAGTGGCATAGAATTGAAGAATTAACTCTTCATTCCATTCGCACATATCCATGCAGAACAGAAATAGGCCAACATCATGAAGAACACTGAGGACTGGCGTGAATCAAGGAATGAATTCCATGTCCGCATGAGGAATTTGACGATGCCGAAAAAGCTTATTCTTCCCAAAGAGCACAACACTGTAGAAGTTCATTTGAGTGACAATCTAGAACCTCTTGCGTGTTATCCTTGGAGAATCATACAGATTTGTACCGATGAAGAAATGATGTTCATAAAAAAATTTCACCTTGAGGAATTTGGGTCTATTTGTACCTCTGAATGACTGAAGAGTCTTGGGTTAAAGATTTGGCTTATATCTTCCCATAAGTCCACGGAGATCTTCTTCAGTCTGAGGAGATTGAGCCACAACCACTGATGACTGAGGATTTTGAACATGAGGCTCATCAGCAGTAACCTCATCTTGAGGAGCAGTTTCTTTAGCCACTGTTTCTTCAGTGTGAGGAATATGCTTTGCATATTCATCAATGACAGGTGCAACAATATCCTTAGTGGAGGTTTGATCTACAGTTTTTTTAGTTGATGCAACTGTTTCTTCTTCCAAAATTGATTTAATCGGAGTGTGTGGGTCATTAGACCGAGTATGATTTTCCTTAGTAACAGCACGAGACTGAGGATTTTGAGGAAGTGTTGTGGCTAGCGGTGAGTTGAGATGAGCTGCTTCCCAATATTCATCGTTGATGACACGTGTGTGGCAGCCAATATCCACATCTTCTTCCATTTCTCCAACACCTGCCTCTTGAGCATAGAACTGAGGCGGAGGTGATGATGCTTGAGGAATTGAAGTATTTGGTTCCACTTCAATTTCTTCATTGATCGGCTTCGCGGAAGCAGCAAATCGATTATCTCCAATTTCTTCATCCCCTTCTGATTGGAGTACTATGATGATTGGAGTAGCATCAATTGGTGCACTTGAGGAACTTGACAAAGTCCTCAAGCATTCGGCTTCCGAGGAATCAATGCTCGTTGATGCTTTCCGCTTCTTGGTGGCTTGCTTTTCAACAGCCTTTGTTTTCTGCACTTCTGATGCAGAAGGAAGTGTCAGGTTCTCCACTCTTGAATATTTTGTTGTTGGGGCAGATTCTTCAGGCACGACTGATGCAATCGTTGTGGCAGGAGCATTTTCTTCAGGCGCAACACTTTCTTCAACTAGCGTGGCAGGTTCTTCAGGTGCAATATCTTTAGGCGCATGAATTTCTTCAGGCCTCACAATTTCTTCTGCAGGTTGTGCAGAGGAGCTAGCGTGAGGAACTGGTGGTTGCATTAGAGATGCAACCCTAGTGTTATGCTCCATGATGGCTGTAATGCCCCAAGTGTAGAGCCTTCCCTTTTTGGACCTTCTTATGCGGGACCACCTTGTCAATGCTATGAGAGAGCCCATGCTCATTATTTCATGTGATGTCACCTTATTAATTTCTCTTCCTTTGCATGCATGCATTCCATATCATGCCATGTGTTCTTGTTGTTGCATTGTGTTCTTGTGATTTCATGTGATTCCTTGTGATGATTAACATGTGATGTGTGGCTTGTGTGGAGTGAAGCATGTGATAGTAATTGCTTAGGTTTCAAAACCATCTTCCCTCCCTCTCTATTTCTTCTATGTCAAGATTCACTTCTTCCTTTAATCTTTTAAAAATGCTCATGAGTTAGCTTTGAATTGTGGTGGATGAGATATGTGTCATGCTCACTTCTTCCTTTAAACAATTACAAGACACTCCCTACCATGGCTGTTTTGTAAAATAATTACTTGCTCCTAAAATCTTGTTTCTATTTTTATTAAATAGGTCTTGTTTTTTACATGTCCAGGACAAGTGCTATTTTTATTTTTGCACTTGTGGATTTCCCTGTACATTTCTTTTCCTGTGTGCCTAATTCTGTAAATAGAAGAGTCGAGGGAGTGTTTCCTCTTAAGTGGCGCCACCTGTGGGCTCACTCCCACACGCCGGCCCATCTTTTCCTCTCCCCGTGCGCACAGGAGCCCATGCGGCATCCTTTCTTCCTCCCTGACGCCGCCCCCCCTCTCTTCCCCTTTCCGTCAGTCCAACAGAGAGAGAACGCATTGCCGCCGTGAGGGCACCAACGTCGAGGGAACCCCCTTAAATAGTCTCGACATCCGTGCCCTCTTCCCCCTAGGTTTTCCCTCTCTCCCCATCCGCCGCCGCCACCATCTCCTTCCCATCTCTCTTCTCCTCCCCCTGGTAAGAACTCTGTAGATAGGAGCAGTGAGAGAGAGCAGCCCGCCGGCGTCCTACCCCCGCTCTCGTCGACGACCCGCGCCATCCGCCTTGTCCAGGAGCGAGGGGATGCTCCCCGCGCTCCATTCCCGCCATCGCTGAGGTCGAGGAGCGACCTCAACGACGGTCAGGAGCTCGTCCACGCCGCGGCTCCGGTGAACTCCAAGCTCTTCCTTGGTTCTGCAGCAGGAAGCCTTGGATCGGCGTCAAGGCATCTCCAACCCTCTTCTTCCCCTCCGATCGGTCTTCCACCACCGTGCGACCCTCTTCCTTCCCCCAAGGTGAGACGGCCACCTTCCTCCCTTCTCCCTTGAGTAGATCCGGCGG
Source organism: Hordeum vulgare subsp. vulgare (assembly GCF_904849725.1). Lineage (NCBI taxonomy): Eukaryota > Viridiplantae > Streptophyta > Magnoliopsida > Poales > Poaceae > Hordeum > Hordeum vulgare. The sequence goes on along the minus strand of NC_058520.1, from coordinate 183,728,498 downwards.
TAGACTGCTCCCTGTCCCGAGTAGCAGATGCAGGTGTTTGAGCGTGTGTGTTGATAGCCTGTGCGGTGCAAGTTGTAGCAGAGCAGGGCGCGACAGCGTGTAGAATTGGTGAGGCGTAGCAGTAGCTAGATGCAGGAGCTTGTCTCCCTGGCGTGGCGTGCAGCAACAGCAGCAGGGCGTGCCCGACGTCCTTCCTGTCGCCGGCAACCCTGTGTGCAAGCAGAGCACCAGGTGTTGTTGCTAACTTACCTAGTATTGCTTCCCTATACCGTCAGGCTCCTGTTCCGTATCGCAGTGGTGTGCAGCAAGCGTTGTGCTCGTGAGGTTGCGGGTTCGATCCCAGGGGAAGCCTCGCCCCTTTTTTGTTGGTTTTAATTTAGTACAGTTGTTGCCGCGACAGGGCATGTTTACCTGTGTGTTAGCCTATTCTGTCAAGTGCCTGTTGCCTAGCAGAGTGGTAGAAGTGCTCTGGTTTACTAGAGGGGGCAGGTTTCGAATCCTCTTCTCCCCCCATTTTATTTTTCTTGTTGTGTGTTCTTTCATGAGCTGTTCCTGGGCTGTGTATGTACTGTGTGCACTAGGAATGTTCAGCATTATTTTGTTTCTATCAACAACTTGTGGTATGTAAGTTTTTCTCCTCTCAAGTGAGCTTGTGGTGCTTTTACTTTTGCTCCAAGACACTTGATGTAGGTGTATGTGTTCTAGTAGATTCATGTGCATGTGAAGTTAGTGTGTGCATGTGTAGGTGATGATGATGTGGGCTGTTTTGTTTGTGCCCTTGTGGTGTGACTAGAGAGTGTGCATGGTAGTTGTTGTTGTCATGGAGTAGTTTGTACCTTTGGTGCAAGTGAGTGTGTGTGTGAAGGATTTTCCCCTCCCACACACCTTATTTTTATGTTGGTGTAGGTTTCTTGCAAGCATATGCATGTGGTTCAAGTCATGTGCATGTGTGTGTGTTGCACTAGGGTGCATATGTGGCTTATCTTGTGTAGGAGTGTTTGTGTAGAGTCCATGTGTAGGTGATATCATTATGATGTGCTTGTTGCTTGTGATGGTGTGGTGATGTGCCAATGCACATGGGCATGAGGTATACCCCTAATGTGCACCATTGATATTGTGTTCATGTGAATATGCCTATGTAGGTTTGATATAGTGAGTAGCACATGTGATGATGCACTATTCACTATATATATGATTCTTTGTAGATCTTCTTCCCTAGTTTGTGCTCACTTGCTCCAAGTAAGTGCATATGTATTTTATATGATTTTGGGGTAGAATATCCCAAGGAATCCATTCATGAACTTAGTTTTTCCATTGGAACATTTTATGGAGATGACATATTTTATTTTCTTCTATGTTTAGAGCTTGGTTCCATGAGTTGTGGTGTGCTTTTGTGTTTGATTCTTGGTTGTGGTAGTAGAGGGTGACCCCCTCTACCACATGTTGGTTTCATTTCATGATTAGGAATCCATATGTGCAAGTTGTGCCCATCCAAAGTAGGCATGTGGCTGAAATTCCAGATTAGTGAAAATCTGAGATTTTCACAAAGTCCGAGAATCTGTTTATATTTTCTTCTCCTGTTGATGAGGTTGTGCAGGTCAATGTGTTGTGATCTAGCCTTAGCTTTCAACTGGAAAGTTGAAGCTGATATGTTTGTCTAGCTCCCTATAAATTTTCATTCCATTTGGAGTCCTGTAGATATTGTTTGGGCTGCTGTCAAAATGCTTCAGAGCAAAGACAGAAAGTGAGAATCTGGAATTTTCACTAAGTCCGTGAAACCTGATATTTTTGGGCAAGTTTGCAGCCTTGTAACTTTCTGTGTTTAACTCATTTGTGTCTGATTCTTACTTGTGCTTGAAGTACTCTTGGATAGCTACAGCAACATATATTATTTGTCATATTTGGGTGGCTGTAGGTGCCTTGCATGTAGCTCACAAAGTGCTATGATGCAGTTTATGGCAGATTGTGTAGTTTGTCATTTTGATGTTTGTGAGTGCTTAGTTGATGTTGTGGTGTTCTTATTTGCTCCACCCCATTCATGTTGGTTTGTTTTATGTCTTGGCTACCTGGAATTACCGGAGTTGAGCCATTGGAGTGTGTTGTGATGAATTTGACACGTAGGGCTTCATATCTTGTTTCGTTGATTCCCGTCGATCCGGAGCTCCGATTGTAATGTTCTTTATATGTTTTTGCATCGTTTTCTCGAGACACATCTGATCATGTCATTCTCATGCATGTCAAAATATCTTAGGACGCAGTTCTGTCCAGGAACATGTATTTGCTCCTCATGCTTGTGCTAGTGATAGAAATAGTGATGCATGCTCATATTCATCTCATGCATCATGTGCTTGTTGCATCTTGAGGTGCTGTTGTTCATTGGATTTTATTATTATGTTGGGTAGCACCGGGATCAGAGAACGAGTACGTGAATTCGGGAGAGTACGTGCAGGATGAACAAGAACCATTCCAAGCGGAGGAGATCACATGCAAGATGACATGACCTTGATTCCATCTCTAGACTTGTTATGCTAGATTACGTTTGTTCCATCATTTGCTCGCTGCCTACCACTGAAATAATTGCCTTCTGATATGCCATGAAACCAAACACTTATCCCTTCCTAGCAAACTTGAATGGCTAAGTAGGCTTTGCTCAGCTACTAATGTTAGCGTTGCTAGATGAGGTGCTTGTCTCATGTGATAACATGAGCTTGATATCATTATCTTAATTCTGTTATTTTAATTAATGCACCTATATACTTGGTAAATAACGGAAGGCCTAGCCTTCTCCCGGGTGCTTTGTTCCGTTATTGCCGCGATAGTTACCGGCTACCGGTGTTTGATTCCATATTGATCCCTCCTAACACATTCATGGTTGTTATGGGGACCCCCTCGATAAATCGCATAGTGTTAAGACTTGTCCGGCAGGACCCAACATTGGTGTTAATTTGCTAATCACTTAATAATAATCTGCATAGGGAATAGCTACCCCGAGGAATTTAATCAACAACCCGGGCCAATGCTCCTCATGAGTGTTGGTCCAAACTGGGCAGACTATGGGGCCACCACAGGGCAACCTGAGGTGTATACCTGTAGTGTGACTCATCTGTCGTGTCTCGAGACTGAGATACGTGGCTCTTATCAGGGTCGTCGACACGACGGGAGGTCCTGCTAGTCTTGTCTTACCTTAGCGACATATCTTGCATATAGGAATCCCGGTGAAGCTTTGGCTCTCCCCAGAGTTGAGGTTTTCCTCTAAGGAATCCGAGGAGATCACGAGATTCGTGATAGAGGATTACTTTGCGGCCTGTGTACGTTTGTGATGGACTAGTTGGAGCACCCCTGCAGGGTTTAATCTTTCGGAAAGCCGCGCCCACGGTTATGTGGCAACTTGGAATATTTTGTTAACATCCAGTATTAGATAACTTAAACATAAGTTAATAAAATTGCCAACTGTGTGCGTAATCGTGACTGTCCCCTCGAAGTTCTCTCTTCGATCGGGAACACGGTGGGGTTATGATTGACGTAGGTAGGTGTTCAGGATCACTTAGTGGTCATCTATTATCGACCGCTAGTATAGACCACCTTCATATATGTTCTACGTAAGTTAGCCACCATATCAGGCTTAGGATGCTGCAACCTAAATACTCCACTTATCCAACCTAATAACTTGACTAGTTCTGGCACCGAGGTCATAGATTGCTGAGTCCCCGTGGCTCACAGATTCCTTCACAACACCAACAGGTTCAGGTACCCCCGAGACAGGTGATCCCGACGGCACGCAGCTGGCGTGGCAGTATGACGAGGAGAACGACCGCCTGTACGTGAACTATCCAGAAGATTGAGGCGTGGTCGTGATCGTGGGCCAGCAGGCAGGGTAGCATAGCCATTTCCCTTGTTTTGTAGTCCGTAGCGGAACTACTTTGATTGTATGCATGATGTACTCTGATATATTTATGAGATGGCAATTGAATCCCTTATTGTCATTCTGTTGATATTATGTATGTGCAATGATACCTTGTTTGCTAGACGCTTAGATGCGCTCCTTTCCAATTCGGGGCCTCGATCCCCAGATCGGAAAGGACCGCATCTTAGTCGTTACAATGGCCTTGGCCACTACATTGAGGAATGTGACCTTTGCACCTTTCTAGTCCCCATGATAGCGACTGTATTCTTCACTAAGGTTTTTGATCTGAGTCTGTGTGGAAAGAAGTTGTTCAGGGGTCAAGGAGGGGAGGTTGTTCTTCAGAAACCTCTCCTTCTATGTTTGTTCCTTTCTGGCCCTCTTGGCCTTCTCAGCTTTCCATTTCTCTTGAGCAATAAATGCTGCTAACACATGGCTTGGCCGAGGCGGAACCTGCGAATCATCAATCAAAGTGTGAGGATTTTTATACCAGAGGTCGATGAAGTCTAGCACCACCGTGTGATCTAGCATGAGAGGAATATTTGCGCCTTTGGCCTGAGTAATCCTCTCTTGTTTGTTTATGATGATTTGAGGTAATTCTTCATCATCAGCCTCCTCTTCCTTAGATCCTGAGGGAATATTGAATACCACAGTTAGGGCTTGGTATTTTTCCTTGCCCAGCAGTCATATTTTTCTCCATGGTTGCACTTGAAGAAGTCTGTGCAGAGCCAAAAGTTGAGGGTCCTGAGGGAATTGCAATTCCCATTGTTCGCTGACTTGTTTCTAGATGAACTGGTGTTGAGGACTTTGCGGTAGTTGCCTAGGAAGTTGCAACCAAAGTTGGAGGTGCTTGAGGATTTTGCTTTGAGGATTGTGAAGTTGAAGATTTTTTCTTCACAACCCATTTCTTCACTAGAGCTTGCTTCGGAGCTGTTTCTGTGCGAGAAGATTCAGTAGCCCAGGAGGTGGCAGCAGTAGTTGCAACAACAATCTCTTTGTTGAATCTCCTTATGGCATCTTTTTCAACCTTCTCCAGTTTTTCTTGATGTTAAGCCCATTCGACAGGAAATTCCTCACCACTGACAAGGCTAGTGGGATCAGCGACTTGGCCTTCAGCAAGAGGAGGTATTGGGCATGGAGGTTTTAGTGAGAATTTCTTCGTGTATTTGGGAGTCACATATCTATACTCCTTCCATTCTCCGACCCATCTCCTTTAAATTTTCTATATGTGTGTCTTGCGCTTCTCTTTCATTTCCTTGCCATATATTTCTTCACCTGGTGTGCAATATTCATCATATACATCTTCAGGGATTTTAAAGGCAGTGTTGGACTCTATCTTCTTTCCTCCTTTTTGTTGTCTCTTCGTGTAAGTGCATCTAGTGCCCCTTAGTGATTTTGGTGGTTTGAAGAATTATAGGTTAAGAGAATGATATGTTTGTGAGTGCGCACATGCTCTATAAGTTGCTGAGTAGTTTGAGTTATTCGAAGAATATCAACCCCTAAAAATGTATGTCTTCGGGTGAAGACTTTGATAGCAAATAAATTGTGAAGAAGTTGCTATTCCTCATGAAGACATTGAAGATGAGGAATTCGGCGTGTCCCAAAAAAATGCTTTGAAGACTTTGAAGCTTGAAGATTTACTCTTTCTGTTTCATTTTCTTCGTTCTTGAGTCATAGGAACACCGTACTATTAAAGGGGGTCGAGGTAGAACTAAGGAAATAATTTCCTCATGATGCTCAACTCAAACCTACACCTACCAAATCCTCCAAGTGAGGAACATGAGAGACATGAGGACTTTCACAGTTTAAAGTTCCGACCGTTGCCTCGCCGCGCGCCACCTGTCCCTAACCTTATCCACACAACAATCATATCATTGGGGGCACTAATGTCATATCATGTTGATATGCTCCCAGGCTATAAATAGCCGCCCCTACAACCACTAGCCAGTTGGCTGCTCCGAGAGAAACTGACATTTGTCATTTAGAGCAACCCAATTCCTTGAGGACTTTGAGAAAAAATCATCAAGTGAGGAAAAACCCCAAACACCCAAACCAAAACCCAAAACCCAAAGTGATTGAGCATCACTGAAGAGATTGTTCCTGTGTGGAACTGACGCTTGTTAACTTTGAGGATTGTGCATCCTCTAGACGGTTAGGCGTCATGGTCTAGAGCATCCAGTAGTCAATTGTGGATCGCCAGGTGACCGAGTTTGTGAGGGTTTGGAAGTCTGCCGTGAAGACTTACCACGAGTGTTGGGCGAGGACTGTGTGTCCTTAGCTTAAGGAGACTACGTTAAGGACTGTGTGTCCCGGGACCATGTGTCCTTTGGTTTCAATACCAAGCTGCTCCAAACCAGACGTATAACTGTCATAGCAGTTGGATCTGGGTCATCAACCATTGTCTTCATCGAGCTACGGGTTCTATTTCTTCAACAATTTTCATTTCCTCAATTGTATGTTGAAGACTTTCATCTATATTGTGTGAAGAATTTGACTGAAGACTTTCTCTGAATTCCTCACCTCAAATTCTTCACCTGAGTTATTCATCACCTACTTATCTTGTTTACGTGACCTGTGCAAACCGAACCTTTCAACTCACTCTCACTACTTTGCTGTAGTCGATTTTGCATATGTGTTTAAGTACTATTTCCGCTGCACTCAGTTCATGACCGAGGACTTTACTCACTAGGAATTTCCTCGGTGAAGAATTTGTAAAAATCACCTATTCACCCCCTCTTGTCGATATAACGCGCTTTCAATTGGTACCAGAGCAAGGTACTCCCTTGTTCTTTGCGATTTTGGTTTACCGTCTCGAGTTTTAGTTATGTCGACCGCAGTTATGATCAAGGTTACTGTCGACTGTCCTACCATCGAAAGAAAGGACTTCCCCTACTGGAAGAACAAGATGCGAATGCACCTTGAAGCAACTGACAACGATCTCTGGTATATTGTGGAAAATGGTGTTCCCTCTGTCACTTCAACAATCACTGCCGCTGATGTGAAGAAATTCAAGCAACTCGACTCGCAAGTGAAGAATATCATCTATTGCCATATGAGCAAAAGTCAGTATGGCTCAGTGAGTGCTTTGGGCTCTATGAAGCTTATCTGGGAAAGGATGTCCAAAGTCAATGAGGGAGTCTCCACACAGCATGACTCTCGAGTTGATGTTCGTCGCAATCTCTTCAACCGCTTCAAGAGACTGGATAATGAAAGCTGCCAAGATACCTTTGATCGCCTCAATGACATCTCCAATGAGCTTTATGCTCTTGGAGTTAGAGACATCACTGACCATGAAGTTATGAAGAAATTGCTACGATCTCTTGACCCATCATTTGACACACTGGTACTGATGATCCAAAAATGAAGAGACTACAAGATGCTTGATCCCGCTGATATACTTGAGAGACTCAATACTCATGAATTCCAACAAGAAGAGAAGATAGACCTTTATGGACCAAGCTATTCAAGACCTCGTGCGCTGAAGGCAAAGGCTGTTTCCTCATTCGAAGAAGAAGAATCTGACTGTAGTCTTGGTGATCCTGAAGAACTTGGTCAGGAACTTGCTATGCTCGTGAGGAAATTCCAGAAGTTCTCAAGGCGTGTGTTAGGGCATATTTCTCCCCAAGTGGTTTTGGTGATTGATGACAATGCCTGTGCAGACTAATCTTGTGCATTGAGCATTTCAGATAATTCATGACTAGGCACAAGACGATTCGGTGCTCCTCAGAGTATATCAAAGACGATTGCTTTCTACGTTTCTCTTCGGTGGATTTGAGTCGTAGGAAAGCCGTACTATTAAGCGGGGGTCCACTTCAGAAAGGTTTGGGTGGAATCAACACGTACACATCTGTTCTATTGCACCACCTTTCCCTCTCTTGAATGGAGTTCCAGCTTGTTTCCCCATGTCTGTGCAAAGGGCGAGCGGTAGTACCGCAGGTGCCAGCGGTATTACCGCTCTCTGGGCGGTAGTAGTTTTTTTACTACCGCTCTCTCAGATATTTGCACAACCGCAACCTCAGCGGTGGTAGGCACGGAAGTATTTGTTTTCCTTTTGTGGTTGGTGGATCTACCGTGCGGTAGTACCACTCTTAGCAGTGGTAGTACCGCTCCTAGAAGCGGTAGTACTGCTCTGCTCGGGCTGAGAGTGGGGTTAACGGTTCGATTCTTTCCCCCACTATATAAAGGGGTCTTCTTCCCCAAGAAGACTACCACTAACCTCCACAAGCTCCATTGATGCTCCAAATCTCATTTTCGCTCGACCTCTCTCCCTAGCCAATCAAACTTGTTGATTTTCTAGGGATTGGTTGAGAAGGCCCCGATCTACACTTCCACCAAGAGATATTTGATTCCCCCACTAATCCCTTGCGGATCTTGTTACTCTTGGGTGTTTGAGCACCCTAGACGGTTGAGGTCACCTAGGAGCCACATTCCATTGTGGTGAAGCTCCGTGGTCTTTTTGGGAGCCTCCAAGCTTTGTGTGGAGATAGCCCCAACCTTGTTTGTAAAGGTTCGGTCGCCTCCTTCAAGGGCACCAGTAGTGGAATCATGGCATCTCGCATTGTGTGAGGGCGTGAGGAGAATACTGTGGTCTTAGTGGCTTCTTGGGGAGCATTGTGCCTCCACACCGCTCCAACGGAGACGTACTTCCTGTCAAAGGGAAGGAACTTCGGTAACACATCCTCGTCTCCACCGGGTCCACTTGTGGTTATCTCTTACCTTTACTTTGTCCTTATCATTGTTGCGTTGCATTCCTTGCTTGCACTTGTTGTTGTTGTTAGGAATATATAGGTTGCTCACCTAGCTGTTCATGAACCTTTTGTTGCTAACCCTAATTTGTTAAGAAAAGCTAAAAATTGGTAGTTGCCTATTCACGCCCCCTCTAGTCAACCATATCGATCCTTTCAGCGTGTCTAGTTCGGAAAGTATTCACGAAGGGACATGAGGAAATCAGAATCTCCACCTGAGGACTACAATAAAGAACTTGCCATAAATGCAAGAAATTTGGTCACTACATTGCTGATTGTCCTTGTTGGGTGAAGGAACAAAGGAAGAAGAAGTACAAGTATGATAGTTCTGACGACTTGAAGAAAAAGAAGAAATCTTCAAAGTCCTCATCACACAAGAAGACCAGTTTCAGAAAGGCTCGGGCACTCATTGGCAAGGAAATGGATTCTGAAGAAGAATATGAGGAATGTGATGAAGATGAAGGTTCTAAAGTGGAGTCAGAATCTAGTGTGGCAAGTTTGGCACTTGCTACCATATTCGTCAACAAGTCCATCTTCAACCTTGAAGAAAATGACAACGTCAACAACACTGATGACTATGATGATGACTTTGCTCCCACCTATTGCTTCATGGCAAAAGGTTCAAAGGTACCAAGCCACACATCCTCTTCTGATTGTAGTGACTGTGAACCTGATGATTATCAAAAACCTAGTTACTATAAACTTGCCAATATTGCCACTAAGCAATAAAGTGCTATTGAAAAGCTTCAGAAACTCCTAGACAAAAGTGATGATCTATTGAATGATGAAATGAATCGTATTCAAATCCTCACTGAAGATGTTCAAAGTCTCCAGTCTAGATTTGATAGTCTTCAAGAACGTGATGGTACACTCTTGGCTGATCATGAGAAGCTTTCCTATGAATTTCTTCAAAGGAAGCTAGATCTTGAGAGGCCAAAAATGTCCCATGATGATCTTTGAATGGAAAATGATTCATTGCTTGCTCAACAGATCATTACCTCTCATGAAGATTTCATTCCACCATGTCTGAAATGCATCAAACGTGTAACTGCTAATTCTTCACCTGAAACCTCAAATGCTTCCATCGCTACAAATTCTTCAATGGTTCTTGTGGTATCCAATTCTTCACCTGAGGAAATCACAAATGTTACTCATGAAAATGCAGGGTTGAAGGAATTGTATGTGACAGGCATATACAAAAGTCTCAAAGGGCATCAAACCCTTTGAGATGTGCTCAAAAAGCAGATTCTGAACAGGAACCCGAGGAAAGAGGGCATTGCCTTTGAGAGGAAACCTCAACAGTACCCCAAAACCTCATGGGTTGTTGCAAAAGGACCTCCCTTTGATCCATCCACTCTAACAGGCTTTGCATGTGAAATGTGTTTTTCCTCTGATGAGTCATTTGACTCCAACTATAAACTATTCAAAAATCAAGCTAGTGAAGTATTTGCTCGATATGTTGGAACTAACTACAGGAACGGACCACCCGTGAGGAAAATCTGGGTTCCCAAAAGCTGTTTGGAAAGACTTCAGGTGAATGTCCTCATGACACCACCAGTGAAGAAGAGGAACACCAGATCAAATTCCTTAGATGGACCAAAGTCTTCACGAGGATCAAATTCCTCAAATGGTCAAAACTATGCTTATACACACATTAATGCTTCTGATATGCAGGGAAATTACAAGGGACATGAATATGTGCACTATTCCTCAAATCACTATGTTCATAAGTCCTCAAAGAATTTTTGTGCCTATTCATTTGAGTACTCTAAACCCCTTCGTGTGAAAAGAAGTGCATTAACTTTAATGCCTCAATTCTCATATGGTGCTCGCATGATGATGAACTCTTTACCACCCCTTCAGATGTGGGTGATGAAGAAATCGAACTAATCACTTTTGCATGACAGGTCTCGAGATGAAAGTCATCATCTGAAGAATTTGCTGGAGACCTCAGGAAATTGCTTGATAGGACGCAAGCTAAAACATGATGAAATGATCTATAATTTAACACATCCTCATTATGTCCTCAAATTTATTTTATGATGAAATCCAAGTATGATGAAATTGATATCATATTCTTCAATCTGAAGCATATGAGATGGTAAGCAGTACTAATTCATATGTAGGATGGCCAACCCAAGAACATAGAGTGGGTTCTTGATAGTGGTTTTACAAATCACATGACTGGTGATAAAAACTTATTAATGAATATCCCACTGACTCCATCACCACTGAAGCATATCACCTACGATGACAAAGGTAAAAGCAAGGTATTAGGACTTGCTAAAGTGGCTATCTCAAAGGACCAACACATGGACAAAGTCATGCTTGTCGAATCCCGTGGGTTTAACCTCATGTCCGCCTTAGTGATTTGTGGTCTTGATATGATTGTCGTATTTGGAAAATATAGATGTGTAGTCATCATGGAATCTGAAAAATCCAAAGTCTTCGAAGGCTATATGAGAGGAGACTTGTATATTGTTGATTTCTCTGCAGGCCCTCAGCCAGCCACGTGTCTACTAGCAAAAACCTCATAAGATTGGCTATGTCATCGAAGACTTGGTCATGCATGCATGCGGAATTTGCACACGCTGGCAAATAAGAAGCATGTTATTGGCATCGAAACCGTCAAATTCCTCAAGGACCATCTGTGCGGGGCTTGTGAGTCTGGAAAGACGACCAGATCCAAACACCCCTCAAAGACTATCATGACAACTACTTGTCTTTTTGAATTGTTTCACATGAATATCTTTGGACCTACTCATTATGTACTCTAACCAATGCAACATATCTATATGGCCTTGTCATCATTGATGATTATTCTCGTTATACTTGGGTCCATATCATTCTGTACAAAACTGAGGTGCAGGAGGTCTTCAAACTATTTCCTCAAGGGCCTCGAAGAACTTCGGCGTCAAGATCAAGCACATTAGGAGTGACAATGGGACATAGTTCAAGAATACATGGATTGATGATTATCTTGATGAACTTGGTATTACTCATGAACTGTGTGCTCCTTATACTCAATAGAATGACATCTTGAGCGCAAGAATAGGACAATGGTTGAAATGGCATGGACTATGCTTGAAGAATATCATATTGCCCATCGCTTTTGTCCTGAGGCAATCAACACTGCTTGCCACATCATCAACAGGGTATATCTTCACAAATTCCTCAAGAAGACTTCATACGAACTCCTCACTCACAAGAAACCCAACGTAAGTTATTTCAAAGTCTTCGGTGCAAGATGCTGGATTAGAGATCCTCAAGATAGCTCAAAATTTGCAGCAAAAGCACATGCGGGTTTTATGCTCGGTTACAGAAAGGACTCGCACACCTAAAGAGTCTTCAAAACCTATCACAAAAAGGTTGTTGAAACTGTAGATGTGCGGTTCGATGAAACTAATGGCTCGCAAAGAGAGCAACTGCCTCCTGTGCCAGATAAATTGTCTCCTTAGGAAGCTATTAAGCACAAGGCTACTGAAGATATCATTGCTACCGAGGAACAACCTCTTGTTGAAGAAGTCGTCCCCAACAATGACGAACTTCAAGCGGCTGCACCCGAGGAAATTGCTCCAGATAAAATTCCTTAGCCCAACCAAAGTCTTCAACTAACACATCTGAGGATTGCAAATGAAGTGGAAATTTACAAAATCCTCGATGACATCAATGCGCCAGGTCCCCTCACTTGCTCAAAAGCTTCACATTTAGTTTACTTTTGTGGGAATTTCTCCTTTGTGTCTATCAGAGAACCCTCAAAAGTTGATGAAGCCTTCATGGAACCTGAGTGGATTGAAGCCATGCAAGATGCACTTCTTGAGTTCAAGCTAAATGACGTCTGGGAACTCGTAAAAAGACCCAATCCTCGCAAGCACAATATCATCGGCACCAAGTGCATCTACCGAAACAAGCAAGATGAGGATGGTCAGGTTCTGAGGAACAAGGCACGACTTGTAGGCCAAAGCTACACTCAGGTTGAAGGAATTGACTTTGATGAAACTTTTGCACCTATTGCTAGAGTTGAAGCTATTCGTATATTGATTGCTTATGCTAACCATCACAATATTACACTATATCAAATGGATGTGAAAAGTGCATTCCTCAATGGTAAGCTTGAGGAAGAAGTATATGTTGCTCAGCCCCAGGTTTTGAAGACACGAAGCATCCAGACAAAGTCTTTAGACTCAAAAGGTACTCTATGGCCTCAAGCAAGCCCCTCAGGCAAGGTATGACACATTGAAGGAATTCCTAGTGAATAAAGGCTTCAAACCCGGTTTACTCGATCCCACTCTTTTCAAAAAATCCTATGATAATGAACTGTTTGTATGTCAAATATATGTGGACCATATCATCTTTCGTTGTAGTGACAAACGTTACAGTGATGAATTTGCCTACGTGATGGGTGAAGAATATCAAATGTCCATGATGGGGGAGATGAGATTCTTTCTAGGGCTTCAAATTTGTCAGCAACGCAATGGCATATTCATCTCTCAAGATAAATACCTCAAGGATGTCCTGAACAAATTCGGCCTGAATGAATGCAGAGGCGTCAAAATTCCCATGCCTACCAATGGTCACCTCTCCAATGAGGAACATGGTATAGATTTCGATCAACAGGTATACCGCTCTATGATTGGCTCTTTATTGTACCTATATGCATCTAGGCCAGACATTATGCTTAGTGTTTGCATGTGTGCACGTTTTCAAGAAAAACCAAAGGAATCACACCATAAGGCTATGAAACATAATCTTTGATATCTAGCTCACACACCAACACTTGGATTATGATACCCCAAGGGATCAAATCTTCACCTCGTTGGATATTCTGATTCTGATTATGCTCGTGACCGTGTGGATCACAAGTCAACGTCACACACATGTCATTTCCTCGGATGATCCTTAGTTTGTTGGTCCTTAAAGAAGCAAAAATGCATATCACTCTCCACTGCTGAAGCTGAATACATTGCTGCTGGATCTTGCTGTGCTCAACTGCTCTGGATGAAGTAAAACCTCAAGGACTACGACATCAACATGAAGAATGTGCCCCTCTACTATGACAATGAGAGTGCAATCAAGATCACCTACAACCCAGTACAACACTCGAAGACCAAGCACATCCAGATTCGTCATCATTTTCTTCGTGATCATGTACTCAAGGGCAACATCGTCATCGACCATGTGAAGACTGAAGTCTAGCTAGCAGATATCTTCACTAAGCCCATGGACGAAAAAAGGTTTTGCAAGTTGCGGTGTGAGCTAAATATCCTAGAATATTTGAATGTTCTGTGAAAAGGCACATATCCTAAGACTTATGCAAAATTGATGACTTAGATGCGCAGTACACGAAGTAACATTTTTATTCAATCAATGAAGAATAACACTCTAAGTGTGAAGAAATTAATGAAGAATTTGATTCTCACGACCCTACGATAATTGTACGCGGCGCCTGAAATCATCATTCTTATACGATGGGTCATGCCACCACGAAAATTTGAAATTCTTCAAAGTTGAAATTCTTCAAAACTGACTCTTGTTGCAAATTTATCAATTTTTCAAAGTCTTCAAAATTTGCAAAGTCTTCAAAATTTTCTGATGATCTTCATTGACTATATATATACATATATATAGCTTTCAATGTCCTCAACAACATTCACTTATTGCTAAGTCTTCAAGTTGGGTCTTCATCTAAGTGAATGTGATCAGACCCGTCTCCCCTCTATGTTAAGCTCAACCCAAACTATTCTCAATTCTTCATATGTGTTCTAACTGACACTTGTTCAAAGTCCTCACCGAGTCCTTGTGAGTTGAAGATTTTGCAACAAAATCCTCAAAATTTTCAAACTTAAATTTTCTTCCGTTACCGCTCTACCTGCACCCACTACTCACGATAGGATAGCCACGATCTCCACTATATCCACCGCGTCATACATGGGCAACGCGTTTCATGCGGAGAGGAAAGGGCAGGGGCATTTTGGTCCGAAAGTTTCGCTTCAGACCGTTTTCATGTGAGCAATAAATAGCAACTACCCCCTTCACTGAAATCTATTCCTCTCGCTTTCATATTCCACCCTCTAGAGCTCTACCCTAGCAACACCGATGGAAATCTTTGTCGCCGGTGAGGAACAACTTCGCTGCCTGGACCGCACCGTCGTCGGACTCATGCCGACTGCGGATCATCTTCCTCCGCCGTCGCTGTAGATGTCTTCAGTCGCTGAGTTAGGGTACTGGAGATCCGATCTGACAAGCTTCAATTTTCACTTCCTTAGTTCGTCGTGTCCTTCACACAAGGTAATTAAATTCTAATTTGACTGCCCCTATTGATCTGTTTATTTTCATTAGTTCTGCGAAATATTTTATTCCTTAGAAAATCCTTCAGATGAACACATCCATGCCTAAAACACCCGATGGATTTCTCTAAGTTACTAAATTCTTCACGAGATTCCTCAGTTGTGTAAATTTTCGAATCTGCACAACTCTGGAACCCAAGATCAGAATGCTTAGCGAAATTCGTCAACACTGTATTGGTCAAATTCCTCACCTTGAGTCATTTTTCAAATTCCTCAAATCTGAGAACACATATGAGCTCTCCCAATTCTTCGCACCTATATTGTGTTCACATGTACAAAATGTTAGCTGATGAATCACTAGGTTCTCATCAACTTAACTCATTTGCAGCGTTTCTTGAAGAAAACATACATGTGTCATCAGATACCTCCAGAATTCAAATTCCTCAGCAAAGTTCTCAACTGAAGAAAATGGAGGATGACAAGAAACAGAAGGGTGGCAAGAAACTAGAATAGAATGCTGCCTTTGAGATTCCCGAAGACATCTATGCTGATTATTGCACACCTGATGAAGAGATTCATGGGAAAGAAACCTCCGCGAAGCGCAAGATCACGCTTCAAAGGATTGAAATGAGATGGGCTCAGGAGTGGAAGAAATACAAGTATGTCATTCCTAAGTATGCCAAGAAGTTTGCTATCAAGCCTCCTTGCCCCAGACCTCCTCTGGGAGAACAACAAAGTGCCAATCCCTCAAGCATGGTTACTATTGAAGACTATCCTGATGAAAAAGCCAAGTATTTGGCAAAAGTGGGGAAAAATGCCAAAGAATCTATGACGAAGTTCAACGAGGATTCTGCTCCTGCAGCTACTGCTGCCTCGTCCTCTACTATTGAGGGTTCTTCTATTGAACAACCTCCTAAGAAGACACTGATGAAGAAATAACGTGTCAAGCCAAAGTCCTCAACAACACTATCCAAACAACAAATTTTCTCAGACAACTCCAACTAAGTCTGCAAAGTCTTCAACGGCTGCAAAGTCCTCAACTGCAGCAAAGTCTTCACTTCCTCTGCAGTCCGAGTCTAGTCAGCAACCACGTGGACCCAAATTCCCTCAAAACCATCAACCTCTTGTAGAGCCCACAAGTCCTCAAGTGGCATACTAAAGACAAAGATGACTGCTCGGCGAGGAACAAGGTCCTGTCCAAACAGAGTTGTTCTCAATGTTCCCTCTGCATCAGACGAAAGTGATGAATATGATGATAAAAGTCGTCAAGCCATCACCAGGAACAAACAAGAAAGGGTTGCACAAGCTAAAGGTACCACCATTCCCCTCGCACTAGATCCGAAGGTGATACTGAATTTCATCGATCTTTGGTACAAAGATCCCAACACACCCATTGATGATTTGAAGCTTCTACCTGGACCCAGTCACATGGTGGCCTCATTCATAAATGAAGAAAAGTGAAAGGCTCAGCAAGCCAAACAAGTTCAGAAAGCAAAGGTTCAAAAGGAGAAGTATTTGCAACAAAATCTTCTGGCCTTGACGCCACAACAACTTATCTCCATTCAAGCTGAGCTGAAAACACTCAATTAGAAATACATAAGCCTTCATGCTGTCACTAAAGGAGACAAAGTGAGGTTTGTCAAGGCTGCTACTGAAGCCATTGCTAAGTACAACAACAGGGTTGCAGTACCAATGCAACAATCAATTCCTTAGGCCAGCTACACTGTAGACCTGGCTGGTGAAGATGAAGAACCTGCTGGTGATACACGTGGAGCTGATGAAACTACTGTAGAATCTGGCAGGCCTGCAAATGTGAAAGTGTGTTATATCAACCAGAGGGGGGGGGTGAATAGGAGATTTTTGTAATTTCATCACCGAGGAAATTCCTAGTGAGGAAAGTCCTCAGTCATGAAATGAGTGCAGCGGAAATAGTACAAGATCATGTGTGCAAAAACATTTACAACAAAGCACTCGATGAGATTTCAGAGATTCAGTTTGCACGGATTGCATGTACAGAGTAAGCAGGTGAAGATTAACTCAAGTGAATAATTTGAGGTTGCGGAAATTCAGAGAAAATCTTCAAACAAATTCTTCAAACAGTACAGATGAAAGTCTTCAACATACAATCGAGGAAATGAGAAGTTTGAAGAAATAGAACCCGTAGCTTGATGAAGACACTTATTGATGACCCAGTTCCAACTTTTGTGACAGTTGTACGTTTGGTTCGGAGCTGCTTGGTATTGAAAATAAAGGACACACAGTCCCAACACCCGTGGTAATTCTTCAGGGTAGACTTCCAAACCCTCACAAACTCGGTCACCCGACGATCCACAATTGACTGCTGGATCCTCTAGACCATGACGCCTAACCGTATGGAGGATACGCAGTCCTCAAAGGTAACAAGCGTCGGTTCCACACAGGAACAACTTCTTCAATGATGCTCAATCACTTGGGCTTTTGGTTTGGGTTTGGTGTTTGGGGTATTTCCTCACTTGACGATTTTCTCTCGAGGACTCGGAGGAATTTGGGTTGCTCTAAATGACAAGTGTTAGTTTCTCTCGGAGCAGCCAACCAGCAAGTGGTTGTGGGGGGGGGGGGGTATTTATAGCCTGGGAGCATCGCGACATGATTTGACATAAATGCCCTTAAATAATATGACCATTATGTGGATATGATCAGTGAGGTGGCACGTGGTGTGGCAACGGTCGGAACTTTCAACTATGAAAGTCCTCATGTCTCTCATATTCCTCACTTTGAGGCTTCGATAGATTTAGGCTTGGGTGAGCATCATGAAGAAAATCATTCCTTAGTTTTACCTCGACCCCCTTTAACAGTATGGTGTTCCTCTGACTCAAGTGTAAAGAAAATGAAACAAAAAGAGTAAATCTTCATGCTTCAAAGTCTTCAGAGTGTTTTCTTCAAGACACACCGAATTCCTCATTTTCAATATCTTCATGTGGAATGTCAATTTCTTCGCAATTTCTTCGCGATCAAAGTCTTCAAGGAAAGACCAAAGTCTTCACCCGAAGACATACATTTTTAGGGGTCGATATTCATCGGATAACTCAAACTCCTCAACGACTTAGGCCCTATTTGGAATCATAATAGATTATGATAATCTGGATTATGAACATAGATTATATAATCTAGTTTATAAAAATAATCCAGGTGGGCATGTTTGGAGGCCAGATTATATAAACTGTAAACCAGCTTTTAAATTGTACAATGACATGTTTGCCCTCTGTTTACAAGGAAAAATAGGAAAGTGGCGGTGGCACTGCGTAATTCTTTTGAAGTTTACAAGGATAACACGTCATTTGTAATCCATAATCTCATTTTAGCTGGGGTAGAGAAGATTATGAGATTATAATAATCTGGTCATCTAGTTTATTAAATCTACAATATAAACTGTCCTGTTTGGAAATACAATAGATTATAAAAACGAGATTATATAATCTGGGTGGTTCCAAACAGGGCCTTATAGAGCCTGTGTAGACTCACAAACATATCAGTCTCTTAACCTATAAGGCTTCAAACCACCAAAATCTCTAAGGGGCACTAGATGCACTTACAATCTCCCCCTTTTTGGTGGTTAATGACAATTTGGTTAAGTATTCAACGGGGATAATAATATGGAAAATAAGTACAGAGTTTGAGGAATTTGAAGTCAAGATACAGAGAAACTCCCCCTGAAGATGTGCATATTTTGAGGAATTTGCTTTCAACAACACATGCACATTGATGATTTATATCATGGAGATATCCCCCTATATCTTGCAATTCATGCTTGCATTTGACATATAGTATGAGGAATTAGAAATGCATGATGAAAAATGGTGGTTGACGAATTTCAACATGCCTGCATTAATAAACTTTGAGGTATAAGCATGGGAGGAAAAACGTTGAAAAGAGTCAGAACACCATCAGGCTTAAGTTACAACTCATTACATCAAAAACTTCAGAAGAACCAAGAGTTTGTAACTTAATAAAGTTTATAAGCCCATAGATATAATCCCTCTTGAAGACTAACTCTCAGATTTCTCCCCCTTTGTCATCAAGTGACGAAAAGGGACAAAAATGAGGACTAACGCCCTTGAAGAATTTCACTTCTGTGTTGTTGTAGAGGCGTGAGCATCCTTGGAGGCATGCTTCTTTCTTGGACTAGTTGCAGTATCCTCTGGTTGTTCATCCGATTCTGTAGTGCGAAATGAAGAAAATGAACTGTCCTCCAAGTCAAGAACTGCAATAGGCTTGAATTTCTTCTTTGGAGGCCATGACCAGTCAATGTCTTGAGTAAATTCTATTTCTTCAAGTTCCTCGGGAGTCTTCAGGTGAGCCAAGGTGGCCCAAGTGCGGTCAAATACCTCATGAAGATAATAGTGATTGTTCTTCACTGCGTTTTGAGTCTCATTGAGGGTTTTCACAATGGCGCCAAATTGACGTTTCACCCACTTGTGATTGCGATCGAATTTCTAGTGAAGAATGAGGAGAAGCTCTTTGTTAGTCATCACCCTAAGGGCAGTTGGGCTTGAGGGTTCTTGAGTGGTAGTGTCAGCATATGAGGAATAAGAGTCAGCCTTGCGAAATTGGCCATCTAGGGGCCGATTTCCTTCATCAATCACGGATTTGCCTTTGCCTTCAACTAGTTCAAAGGATTTCTTGATGACTTTGATAGGCCGAAGACAACCGAGGTGATTCTGAAAGTCAGCTTGGTAGTTGATACCAGATCTGTTCCGGATGAATCTCATAATTCAAGGTGTATAAATCTTCAGCTCATATGGTGACAAAGCATTGTCAGTCAAAGTCCTCAAGAAGAAATCATGAAGATTCATAGGGATTCCATGAATGACGTTGAACAGGATATTGTTCATGATGCCTACAACATCTTCTTCATTGTCATGCCCTTTGATAGGTGTGAAGGAATATGACAATATTCCATGGTTAGTTCTGGGCTCATACTTCAAGTCCTTCACCAGGAATCTAGTCCTTGGAGGTTGGCCCTGAGCCAAAGGCTTCATGAGGACTTCCATGAGCTTGTTTGACAGTTCTCTTTCATCATACATTCTGACTGCATCATCTGAAGGAATTGATATTGGAAGAGCTCGAAGCAATTCTGTGGCTGGAGCTTTGTAATGAGTGTATTGAGTCATCCAGTCCAAGACCCACGTGTTGACGTTTTTGGGGTCTCCTGAGATATGTAGTGTGGCATAGAATTGAAGAATTATGTCAGTATTCCAATCACTCATATCTGTGCAGAATGGCAGTAGCCCTGTTTCATGAAGAACATTCAGAACTCTCGTGAAGCAAGGTATTTCTTCCATGTCATAGTGAGGAATGTGAGTGTGAAGAAATATCTTCTTTCTTCCACAGAGCACATAAGCGTAATAGTTGAGTTGAGTTCTGGTCTAGAACTTTTTGTGCCTGATGCGTAGCCTATCATAGGATTTCTGCTGTGAAGTAATGACGTGCATCACAGAATGTTTCCTTCTAAAATTTTGTCCTCTTGGAGAAGGGCTGATGAGGCTTTGGTTGAAGATTATACTGCTGTTCGTCTTGAGGAGTTGTGGCCACCACAATTGCAGTTTCAGGATTTATCACTACAATTGCAGTTTCAGCATTTTGAGCAGGAGCATTTTCTTCACCTTGAGGAATTTGCTGATCCGAGGAAGCAGTTCCAGTTTCTAGTGCTGCATTTTCTTCAGCTGATGCAGCTGATTCTCGGTCTTGTGCTTATTCCTCAAGTGAGCTCTTTTCATCAGAGCTAGTCAGAATCTCAGTGGCTGCATGGGTTTGAGGAATTGGAGTTGTTCTTGGTGAGTTTGACTGAGCCTCTTCCAAGAACTCATCATGGATAATAGGTGTGCTCCATCCAATTTCTTCATCACCCTCCTTTTCTTCACTAGACATTGGAGGTGTTGTGACTTGAGGAATATCATTTGCTTGAATTTCCTCATCCATCGGTGTGAATGCACGAGAGCGATTGTCTGCCATTTCTTCATCCTCTTATGGAATGATGTATTCCTCACCGAATGGAACGATCATATACGATGGTGCTACATTGAGGGGAGTAGCATCCACTGGTGCCGATGAAGACTCTGAAGGCATAGTCTTTAGGTGTTTTGCCTCTGAAGACTCTGAAGTAATTGAAGCTTTTCTCTTCTTAGCTTATTTTTCAGAAGCTTTAGTTTTCTTCAAGTCTGCTGCAGACGGAGGGGTCACTTTCTTCACCTTTGAAGACTTAGGTGAAGGAGCATTTTCATCAGGCACTGCTTTATCAGTGCCAGGCCTCACAGATTCTTCAGCTGAAATATTCTGAGGAATTTCTTCAGCAGCTGGTTCTTCATTTTCATCATCCTCAGCCATTTGCATAGTATAGCTTGGCTGAGGTTTTGTTGGCTGCTTTGGAGCGGCAACCCTGCTGTTGTATTCATCAACTACAACAGTTGCGGCTTTGACGAATGGCACTTTGGCACCCTTTTGATCAACATGAAGACTTGTATATCTGTCAGTGAGGGTCTTCAGCTCTGCCTGAGTAGAAACAAGTTTCTCGGGGGACAATTTGAGGAGGTTCTGCTTCAAGAATTTCTCCTTTTTGATCTTTGCAAGACTAGCTTGTTTGGCTTGCTGATCCTTCCATTTTTCTTCATTGATGAAAGTAGCAACCATATGGCTTACTCCCGGAGGAAGCTTCAAATCATCAATTGGAGTGTTTGGATCCTCATGCCAAAGATCGATGAAGTTTAGCAATTCCTTCGGCTCCGGTGCGAGGGTAATGGTGCTACCAGTGGCTTGTGCAACTCTTTCTTGCTTGTTTCTGATGATGGCTTGAAGAGTATCATCATTATATTCTTCACTTCCTTCTGATGCAGAAGGAATGTTGATGACTTTGCCTGGACTTGGCCTGATACCTCTACTAGCAGTCATCTTAGTCTTCAATAGACTAGGTTAAGATTTTGAAGCTGAGCCTGAGGTTGACGGTACAGAGGAACTTCAGTTTTCTGATTGGAACTTAGCGAGCTGCTTATGCGGAGGAGGTGAAGACTTTGATGCAGTTGAGGATTTTACAGTCGTTGCTACTTTTTGAGGAAGTTGCTATTTTGATACTACTATTGAGGCTTTTGGTTTGAGACATGGTTTCTTCAACAGAGCCTTCTTCTGATGATTTTTTGTAGCAGAAGCCTCAGCAGCAGAAGAAGTGATAGTAGTAGCTGCAGCGGCAGAGTCGTCACTGAATTTTGTGACATCAGCTTTAGCCTTTTTCTGCAGCTTAGACATATACTTGTCTTTTTCATCGGGGTAATCCTCAATTGTGGCTACGCTTGAGGGATGTACTACTTGTTTATCTCCCTGTGGCAACCTTTTACATGGAGGTTTGAGGGCAAACTTCTTGGCATATTTTGGAGTGACATATCTATATTCTTTCCACTCTTTTGCCCATCTGTGTTCTATATTTTGAAGCCTTATCTTGCGCTTTTCCACGGTCTGTGTACCATGAATTTCCTCATCAGGCGTGCAATACTCAGCATAGATCTCCTCAGGGATCTCAAAGGCAGTGTTATGTTCCAGCTTCTTGCCACCTTTCTGTTTCCATTCTTCCTCCATTTTTTTCAGCTGAGGCTTTTGCTGAGGAATTTGTATTCTTGATGATTCTGAGGACACAGGTAATGTTTCTTCTAGAAATGCTGCAAATGAGTTAAGTTGATGAGAACCTAGTGATTCATCAGCTGACATTTTGTACCCGTGAACGGAGTATAGGTGCGAAGAATTTGCAGAGGTCATATGCGTTCTCAGATTTGAGGAAATTGAAAAATTACTTACGCTGAGGAATTTGACCAGTGAGTGGAGGAATTTGAGTAAGCATTCTGATCTTGGGTTCCAGAGTTGTGCAGATTCGAAAATTTACACAATTAAGGAATCTCGTGAAGAATTTAGTTTCTTAGTGAAATTCATCAAGTGTTCTAGACATGGGTGTGCACAGCTCAGAGAATTTCTGAGGAATAACTGATTTCACAAATCTAAACAGAATAAAGAGATCAACAGGGGTAGTAAAATAGGATTCTATTTACCCTGTGCGAAGAACATGATGAAATGAAGCATTAAAAAGAGCAAGTTCTTCGGTCTAGATCTTCAGTGCCCTAATTTGGCGACTGAAGACAACTACGGTGGCGACGGAGGAAGATGTTCCGCAGTCGGCGTGAGTCCGACAACGGTGAGGGCGAGGCAGTCAAGCTTTTCCTCACCGGTGACGAAGATGCTCGCGGCGGCGCTAGGGTTTGAGCTCGAGCAGAGAAGACGATAGGAAGAGAATAGTTTTGATTGAGGGGCGTAAGGGGCTATTTATAGCTCAGGTGAAAAATGGTCCGGGCCGAAACTTTTGGACCGAACTGCCCTTTCCCCTTCGTCTCCGCATGACATGTGTTACCCACGATTGAAGCGGTGGAGATCGTGGTTATCCGAACGTGAGTAGTGGGTGCGGTTACTGTGGTAACGTTAAAAATAAGTTCTGAATTTTGATGATTTCGTTGCAAAGTCCTGAGCTGACAAGGACTTAGTGAGGATGTTGAACAAGTGTCAAACAGAACGCATATGAAGAATTGAGAATAGTTTGGGTTGAGCTTAGCATAGAGGGGAGTGAGGTCCGATCAGATTCACTTAGAGGAAATACCAAATTGAAGACTGAGCAATAAGTGAATGCTGTTGAGGAAATTGAAAGCTCATTATAATATATATATATATATATATATTTATTTATTTAAATGAAGATCATCACAAAAATTTATGAAGAATTTGAAGATTTTGAAGTTTTTGAAAACTTTGAAAATTTGAGGTTTTTGTGACAAAGTCTCGGATTGAAGAATTTCAACTTTGAAGAATTTCCAACTTTAAGAAATTCAAAGTTGGGTGGTGGCGTGACCACCGTATAAGAATGATGATTTCAGGCGCCGTGTACAATTGTCGTACGGCCATGAGAACCAAATTCTTCATTGATTTCTTCACACTTAAGAGTGATATTCTTCATTGATTGAAGAAAATTGTTACTTTGTGTGTTGCACATCTAAGTCATCAATTTTGCATAAGTGTCAGGATGTGTGCATGTTTACAAGATATTCAAAGACTCTAGGATATTTAGCTCACACCGCAACTTGCATAATCTTCTGTCATCCAAGGGCTTTGTGAACATGTCTGCTACTTGATCATCAATCTTCACATGGTCGATGATGATATTGCCCTTGAGGACACGGTCACGAAGAAAATGATGATGAATCTGAATGTGCTTGGTCTTCGAGTGTTGTACTGGGTTGTAGGCGATCTTGATTGCAGTCTCATTGTCGCAGTAGAGGGGCACATTCTTGATGTTGATGCCATAGTCTCTAAGGGTTTTCTTCATCCATAGCAGTTGAGCACAGCAAGATCGTGCAGCAATGTATTCAGCTCCGGCAGTGGAGAGTGATACACAATTCTGCTTGTTTGAGGACCAGCAGACTAATGATCTTCCGAGGAAATGGCATAATCAGAATCAGAATATCCAACGAGGTGCAGATTTGAGCCCTTAGGATATCATAATCCTAGTGTTGGTGTGTGAGCTAGATATCGAAGAACATGTTTCACAACCTTATGGTGTGATTCCTTCGGTTTTGCTTGAAAACGAGCACACATGCAAACACTAAGCATAATATCTGGCCTAGATGCACCTAAGTACAATAAAGAGCCAATCATAGAACGATATACCTGCTGATCGAAATCTTTACCAGTTTCGTCAGTGCAGAGGTGGCCATTGGTAGGCATAGTGATCTTGACGCCTTTGCATTCATGCATGCCGAATTTCCTCAGAACGTCCTTGAGGTACTTCTCCTAAGATATGAAGATGCCATTGCGTTGTTGACGAATTTGCAGACCTAAGAAGAATTTCAGCTCCCCCATCATACACATTTGATATTCTTCATCCATCATGTAGGCAAATTCTTCACTGTAACGTTTGTCAGTACAAACAAAAATAATGCCGTCGACATATATTTGGCACACAAATAGTTCATTATCATAGGATTTTGTGAAAAGAGTAGGATCAAGTGAACCGGGTTTGAAGCCTTTCTTCATGAAGAATTCCTTCAATGTATCATACCATGCCCGAGGGGCTTGCTTGAGGCCATAGAGTGCCTTTTGAGTGTGAAGACTTTGTCAGGATGCTTCGGGTCTTCAAAACCTGGGGGCTTAGCAACATATACTTCTTCCTCAAGCTTACCATTGAGGATTGCACTTTTCACATCCATTTGATATAGAGTAATATTGTGATGGTTAGAATAAGCAAGTAATATTCGAATAGCTTCAAGTCTAGCAACATGTGCAAAAGTTTCATCAAAGTCAATTCCTTCAACCTGTGTGTAGCCTTGGGCTAGAAAATGTTCCTTGTTCCTCACAAGCTGACCATCCTCATCTTGCTTGTTTCGGTAGATCCACTTGGTGTCGATGATATTGTGCTTGCGAGGATTTGGTCTTTTGATGAGTTCCCATACGTCATTTAGCTTGAACTGAAGAAGTTCATCTTGCATGGCTCGAATCCACTCAGGTTCCATGAAGGCTTCAACAACTTTTGAGGGTTCTGTGATAGACACAAAGGAGGAATGCCGACAAAAGTTAACTAAATGTGAAGCTTTTGAGCGAGTGAGGGGACGTGGCGCATTGATGTCATTGAGGATTTTGTCAAGTTCCACTTCATTTGCAATCCTTGGATGAGCTGGTTAAAGACTTTGGTTGGGCCGAGGAATTTGATCTGTAGCATTTTCCTGAGGTGCACCTGCTTGAATTTCCTCAATGTTGGGAACGAGTTCTTCAACAAGGGGTTGTTCCTCAGTAGGAATGATACCTTCAGTTGCCTTGAGCTTGATGGCTTCCTCAGTAGGTAATTTATCTGGCACATGAGGCAGTTGCTCTCTTTGCGAGCCATTAGTTTCATCGAACCGCACAACTACAGTTTCAACAACCTTGTTGTAATAGGTGTTGAAGACTCGGTAGGTGTGAGTCCTTTCTGTAACCAAGCATAAAACCCTCATGTGCTTTACGTGCAAACTTTGAGCTATGGTGAGGGTCTCTAATCCAACATCTTGCACCGAAGACTTTGAAATAACTTACATTGGGTTTCTTGTTAGTGAGGAGTTCATATGAGGTTTTCTTGAGGATTTTTTGAAGATATACCCGGTTGATGATGTGGCAAGAAGTGTTGATTGCTTCAGGCCAGAAGCGATGAGGAGTCTGATATTCTTCAGGCATAGTCCATGCCATTTCAACTAGAGTTACGTTCTTGTGTTCAACGACGCCATTCCGTTGAGGAGTATAAGGAGCAGACAATTCGTGAGTAATACCAAGTTCATGAAGATAATCATCAAGACCAGTATTTTTGAATTCTGTTCCATTATCACTCCTGATGTGTTTGATCTTGACGCCGAAGTTCGTTGAGGCCCTTGAGGAAAATTGTTTGAAGACTTCCTGCACTTCAGTTTTGTACAGAATGATGTGTACCCAAGTATAGCGAGAATAGTCATCAACAATGACAAAGGCATATAAAGATGCTGCATTTGTTAGAGTAGCATAATGAGTAGGTCCAACCAGATCTATGTGAAGCGATTCAAACGGACAAGTAGTAGTCATGATAGTCTTCGAGGGGTGTTTGGATCTGGTTATTTTCCAGACTCACAAGCACCGCAGAGATGGTCCTTGAGGAATTTGACGGATTTGATGCCAATGACATGCTTCTTCTTCACCAGTGTGTGCAAATTCCTCATGCCTGCATGACCAAGTCATCGATGCCATAGCCAGCCTTCTGAGGTTTTTGCTAGTAAGCATGTGGCTAGTTGAGGACATGTGGAAAAAATCAACAATATACAAATCTCCCCTCGTAAAGCCTTCAAAGACTTTGGATTTGTCAGATTCCATGATGACTACACATCTATATTTTCCAAAGATGACAATCATATCAAGATCACAAAGCATTGAGACTGACATGAGGTTAAACCCAAGGGATTCGACAAGCATGACTTTGTCCATGTGCCATTCCTTGGAGGTAGCCACTTTACCAAGTCCCAATACCTTGCTTTTACCTTTATTAGCGTAAGTCATTTGCGTCAGTGGTGATGTAGTGAGTGGCATATTCATCAATAAGCTTTTATCACCAGTCATGTGATTGGTGCAACCACTATCAAGAACCCACCCTGTATTCTTGGGTTTGTCATCCTGCACATGAATTAGTACATCTTACCATCTCATATGCTTCAGACTTGAAGAATATGATATCAGTTTCATCAGATAAGAATTTCATCATAAACAGTAAATTTGAGGACGTGTGAAATGTTACCATTTCATCATTTTTAGCTTGCGTCCAATCAAGCAATATCCTCAGGCCTCGAGCAAATTCTTAAGATGATGACTTTCATCTCGAGACCTGACCTGCAAAAGTGATTAGTCCGATTTATTCACCACCCACATATGAAGGGGTGGCAAAGAGTTCATCATCCCGCGAGCACCATATGAGAATGGAGGCATTGAAACTAATGCACTTCTTTTCACAGTAGGGGGGTTAGAGTACTCAAATGAATAGGCAAAGAAATTCTTTGAGGACTTATGAACATAATGATTTGAGGAATAACGTTCATATTCATGTCCCTTGAATTTTCCCGGCATATCAGAAGCATTATTGTGAGTACGAGCATAATATTGACCATTTGAGGAATTTGATCCTCGTGAAGACTTTGGTCCACCTGAGGAATTTGATGTGGGGTTCTGGTTCTTCACTCGTGGTGTCATGAGGACATTCACCTGAAGATTTTTGAAGCAACTTTTGGGGACCCAGATATTTCTCAGGGGTGGTCCATTCCTGCAGTTAGTTCCAACATATCGAGCAAATACTGTGTTGAGAACAACACTAAGGAAATTTCATGTGCCTGATGTTGACTGGCTATCCACATGGTCACCAACATAGCGAGAGTCAGAATATCCAATGAGATGAATATTTGAGCCCTTGGGGTACCATAATCCAAGCGTTGGTGTGTGAGCTAGATATCGAAGAATATGTTTCACAACCTTATGGCATGATTCATTAGGTGTTGCTTGGAAACGAGCACACATGCAAACACTAATCATAATATCTAGCCTACATGCACATAGGTACAATAAAGATCCAATCATGGAGTGATATACCCGCTGATCGAAATCTTTACCATTTTCTTTAGTGCAGAGGTGGCCATTGGTAGGCATTAGAATCTTGACAGCTTTGCAGTTTTGCATGCCAAATTTCTTGAGGACATCCTTGAAGTATTTTTCTTGAGAGATGAAGATGCCATTGAGTTTTTGATGAATTTGAAGACCTAGGAAGAATTTCAACTCCCCCATCATGGACATTTGGTATTTTTTGCCCATCATGTAGCCAAATTCGTCAATGTAACTTTTGTCAGTACAACCAAAGATAACGTCGTCTACATATATTTGGCACACAAATAGTTCATTGTCATAGGATTTTGTGATTTTTGTTGGATCAAGTGAACCGGGTTTGAAGCCTTTCTTCATGAGTAATTCCTTCAACGTGTCATACCATGCCCGAGGGGCCTTCTTGAGGCCATAGAGAGCCTTGTTAAGTCCGAAGACTTTGCAAGATGCTTTGGGTCTTGAAAACCTGGGGACTGAGTAACATATACTTCTTCCTCAGGCTTACCATTGAGTAATGCACTTTTCACATCCATTTGATATAAGGTAATATTGTGATTGTTAGCATAAGCAAGGAATAGACAAATAGCTTCAAGTCTAGCAACATGTGGAAAATTTTCATCAAAGTAGTCTTGTGCCACAAGACGAGCCTTATTCCTCACAACCTGACCATCTTCGTCTTGCTTGTTTCGGTAGATCCACTTGGTATCGATGATGTTGTGCTTGCGAGGATCAGCCGCTTGACAAGTTTCCACACATTGTTAAGCTCGAATTGATGTAGTTACTCTTGCACCGCTTGAATCCACTCAGGCTCCATGAAGGCTTCATCAACCTTTGAGGGTTCTGTGATAGACACAAAGGAAGAGTCCCCACAAAATTTAGTTAAATGTGAAGCTTTTGAGCGAGTGAGGGGACCTGGTACATTAATGTCATCAAAGATTTTGTAAATTTGCACTTCATTTGCAACCCTTGGATGCGCATGTTGATGACTCTGTTGGGGTTGAGGTATTTGATCAGTAGCAATTTCCTCAGGTGCACCAGCCCAAATTTCTTCGTTGTTTGGGATGACTTCTTTAACCAGCAAAGGTTCTTCAGTGGGATTGATATCTTTAGTAGCCATGAACCTAATGAATTCCTCAGGAGGGATTTCATCTAGCACAGGAGGCAGGTGCTTTCTACGTCAACAAAAGTACTTCCCTGGCAATGGTGCCAGAGATCCTTCTGTCATCTCTTGAGCTTGCGTTGGTTTTTTCCATTGAAGAGGAAAGGGCGATGCAGCACAGGAGCAATAAGTATTTCCCTCAGTTTGAGAACCAAGGTATCAATCCAGTAGGAGAATCTCGTCAAGTCCAAAGTACCTACACAAACACAAAAGAGCTTGCACCCAACGCTGTAAAGGGGTTGTCAATCCCTCCAAGATGGTTTGCAAAGTGAGATCTGAAGGCGGAAAGTGCAATGAAGTAAAAAGTGTAAGGCTGAAGATATGGTCTGGAGTAGACCCTCGGGCCATAGTGTTCACTAGAGGCTTCTCTTAAAATTGCAAATATCACGATGGGTGAACAAATTACTATCGAGCAATTGATAGAACCACGCAAAGTCATGACGATATCTAAGGCAATGATCATACATATAGGCATCACGTCCGAGACAAGTAGACCGATACTTTCTGCATCTACTACTATTACTCCACACATCGACCGCTATCCAGCATGCATCTAGAGTATTGAGTTCATGACGAACAGAGTAACGCTTTAAGCAAGATGACATGATGTAGAGGGATAATCTCAAACCAATGATGAAAACCCCATCCTTTTAACTTTGATGGCAACAACACGATGCGTGCCTCGCTACCCCTTCTATCACTGGGTGAGGTCACCGCATGGTATGAACCCAAAACCAAGCACTTCTCCCATTGCAAGAAGCATAGATCTAGTTGGCCAGACAAAACCCACAACTCGAAGAGAATTACAAGGATATGAAATCATGCATAAGAGAGATCAGAAGAAACTCAAATAAGATTCATAGATAATCTGATCAAAAATCCACAATTCATCGGATCTCGACAAACACACTGCAAAAGAAGATTACATCGGATAGATCTCCGTGAAGATCATGGATAACTTTGTATTGAAGATCCAAGAGAGAGAAGAAGCCATCTAGTTACTAGCTATGGACCCGTAGGTCTATGGTGAACTACTCACGCATCATCGGAGAGGTCATGGTGTTGATGAAGAAGCCCTCCGTGTCCGAATCCCCCCTCCGGCAGGGCACCAGAACGTGCCCCAGATGGGATCTTGCAGAGTCAGAAGCTTGCGGCGGCGAAAAAGTACTTTCGATGATCTCCTGGATTTTTGTGGAATTTTTGGGGATATATAGGCGCAAACCCTACGGCAAAGGAGGTCCAGGGGGCCCACAAGCCTGTGCGCCGCGGCCTCTCCCTGGTCGCGGGATGAGGGCTTGTGGGGGCCCCTGGGTCCCCCTGCCTTGGCTCTCAAGTCTCCGGATCTTCTTCCGATACGGAAAAAATCTTTTTGGGGATTTTATTCCGTTTGGACTCCGTTTCAAAATCTCCTCTGAAAGGGGTAAAAAACATGGAAAAAACAGGAACTGGCACTTGGCACGGAGTTAATAAGTTAGTCCCAAAAAATATATAAAAGGCATGCAAAACATCCAAAGTTTGACAAGATAATAGCATGAAACCATCAAAAATTATAGATACGTTGGAGACGTATCAAGCATCCCCAAGCTTAACTCCTGCTCATCCTCGAGTAGGGAAGTGATAAAGAATGAATTTTTGATGTGGAATGCTACCTAGCATAGTTGTCCTTTGCAACTTTTTTCACGTGACATGAATGTTCAGATCCGTAAGATTCGAAACAATAGTTTGCTATTGACATGAAAACAATAGTACTTCAAGCAAACTAGCAAAGTAATGATGAACTTTCAAAATAACAAGGCCAAGGAAAGTTATCCCTACAAAATCATATAGTCTGGCGATGCTCCATCATCCTCACACAACTAATGTAAATCATGCACAACCCCGGTATTGGCCAATTAATTGTTTTCGCACTCTTAATTT
The DNA here is from genome assembly GCF_904849725.1 of Hordeum vulgare subsp. vulgare. Taxonomy (NCBI): domain Eukaryota; kingdom Viridiplantae; phylum Streptophyta; class Magnoliopsida; order Poales; family Poaceae; genus Hordeum; species Hordeum vulgare. The sequence goes on along the minus strand of NC_058520.1, from coordinate 183,697,295 downwards.
CTCAAACTTTTTATAACTATCATGCAATACATGAGCGTGAGCCATGGATATAGCACCACAGGTGGAATAGAGTGTGGTGGTGGTTGTGAGACAAAAAGGAGGAGATGGTCACAATGACTCGGCGTATCAAAAGGCTATGGAGATGCCCATTAATAGATATCAATGTGAATGAGTAGGGATTGCCATACAAGAGATGCGCTAGAGCTATAAGTATGTGAAAGCTCAAAAGGAAAACTAGTGGGTGTGCATCTAACTTGCTTGCTCACGAAGACCTAGGGCAATTTTGAGGAAGCCCATCACTGGAATATACAAGCCAAGTTATATAATGAAGATTCCCACTAGCATATGGGAGTGACAAAGCAAGAAGCTCTCAATCATGAAGAACATGGTGCTATTATGAAGCACAAGTGTGGGAAAAGATAGTAGCATTGTCCCTTCTCTCTTTTTCTCTTTTTTTTCATTTGGGAACTTAGGCCTCTTTTTTTCTCTTTTTTCTTTTTATTATTAGTTTTGGGATCTTTGGCCTCTTTTTTTTATTTCCTCACATGGGACAATGCTCTAATAATGATGATCTTCACACTTTTATTTACTCACAACTCAAAGCTTAGAAATGACTCTACAGGAAATGCCTCCGGCAGTGTACCGGGATGTGCAACGATCTAGCTTGGCGTATGACGTTGAAACATCTCGCTAGCTATCTTACGATAATGAAATGGCAATATGAGAGTGACAACACAAGTCATGAGACGGAACGGTGGGAGTTGCATGGCAATATATCTCGGAATGGCTATGAAAATGCCATAGTAGGTAGGTATGGTGGCTGTTTTGAGGAATGAATATGGTGGGTTTGTGCACCGGCGAGAATTGCGCGGCACTAGAGAGGCTAGCAATGGTGGAAGGTGAAAGTGCATCTATACCATGGACTCACATTAGTCATGAAGAACTCACATACTTGTTGCGGAAGTTTTTATTAGTAATCGAAACAAAGTGCTAAACGCATACTCCGAGGGGAAGGATTGGTAGGTGTTAACCATCGCGCGATGCCGACCTCAACACAAAGGATGACAATCAATAGATCAATTATGCTCCGACTTCCTAACATAGCAGTTCACCATACGTGCATGCTACGGGAATCACTAACTCCAACACAAGTATTTCTAGATTCACAACACCCTACTAACATAGCTCTTAATATTACCAATTCCACGTCTCAAAACTATTTGAGAGGAATCAAAACTTCTCTTTCTACTCAATGCACATGAAGATGGAGGTTTTTGTATCCTCTTTGGGTACCTATCACCTTTGGGACTAATTTCATAGCATAAGCCAACTACCAAGTCATGCACCGTCATGCTCTAAAAGATATAAGTGAAGCACATAGAGAAAAAGTATCTAGCTCAAAAGATATAAGTGAAGCACTATGAGCATTCTAGCAAAAATCATGATGAGTGCATGTATCTCTCTCTCAAAAAGGTGTGCAGCAAGGATGATTGTGACACAACAAAAAGAAAATACTCCTAAGATACAAGACGCTCCAAGCAAAACACATATCATGTGGTGAATAAAAATATAGCTCCAAGTAATGTTACCGATGGATTGAAGACGAAAGAGGGGATGCCTTCCCGGGGCATCCCCAAGCTTAGGCTTTTTGGTGTCCTTGAATTTGGCTTGGGATGCCCAAGCTTGACCTCTTTCCAGTCCTTATCTCTTTGTGCATGAGAGCATCACCCTAAACTTGAAAACTTCACAACACAAAACTTAAACAGAAACTTGTGATTACATTAGCACAAGAAAACAAACTACCACTTGTTTTGGTACTGTAGAAAACTTGAATTCTATCTATATTGGTGTTGGGCTACTGTATTCTCACTTTTCCATGGCTAGTACCCCCCGATACTAACTATAGTTTCATCAAAACGAGCAACCAACTCAACAAAAAGAGAATCTGTCAAAAACAGACCAGTCTGTAGCAATCTGTATACTTCGTATACTTCTGTTACCTCAAAAAATCTGAACAATTACGACGGCCTGGGAAAAAGGCATATCAACCAGAAGCAAAAAGAATCAACTCAAAATCTCTTTCTGAATAAAAATGAAAAATTATCTCGTGAGCGAAAAGTTTCTGTCTTTTTCCAGCAGGATCAAACAACCATTACCAAGACTAGTCATAAAGGTTTTGCTTGGCTCAAACACAAAAATAAACACAAAAAACATAATCACAACAGAATTGTGATGGTGTGGACGCAACAAAACAGAAAGGAAAAGATAAATTCATTGGGTTGCCTCCCAACAAGCGCTATTGTTTAACACCCTTAGCTAGGCATTGATAATTCAATGATGCTCACACAAAAGACAAGAATTGAAGCACAACGAGAGCATCATAAAGATTGTGAAAATCACATCTAAGTCTAACATACTTCCTATGCATAGGAATTGTATAGGAAAACAGATTGTCAAGACAACCAATAGTTACCATATGCAAGGAAGAAGAAAGAGACAATAGCAATCTCAACATAACGAGAGGTGATTTAGTGATATGAAAGTTTCTACCACCAAATTTTCCTCTCTCATAATAATTACATGTGGGATCATATTCGAATTCAACAATGTAACTATCACATAGGATATTCTTTTCATGATCCACATGCATGCAAAGTTGACGCTCTTCAAAAATAGTGGAATTATCATCAACTAAAGTCATGACTTATCCAAACCCACTTTCAATAATATTGCAAATATCATATTCATCATGATGCTTAATTTTTTTTCAAGATCATAAGAAAAATCATCGCCCCACTCATGATTATTGCAACAAGTAGTGGACATAGCAAAACTAGCATCCCCAAGCTTAGGGTTTTGCATATTTTTAGCATGATTGTCACTAATAGAATGTGAAACCATTGCAATCATGCATTTCATCCAAGGAGCCCTCGTGAATCCATTCATAAATTTCTTCCTCGAAGTTTTCAGATTCACGCATCTCAATCAAAACTCCATAAAGATAGTCACGTGCACTCAACTCACTTGAAATTGGATCAACATAATTGGATATCTTAAAGAGATTAGCAAGTGGATGAGGATCCATATCCCTAGATTTTCAGCAAGCGAAGATGCAAGCATATTGAAGGCACATGGCACACAAGCGAACAAAAAGAAAGCGAGAGAAATGGGTGAACGAAAAAGGCAAACGGAAAAAGGCAAATTGGTGAAGTGGGGGAGAGGAAAACGAGAGGCAACTGGCAAACAAAGTAAATGCAAGAGATGAGTTTGCAACACCTACTTGGATGAGTTCTTGACTTGATCCTCCCCGGCAACGGCGCCAGAAATCCTTCTTCTACGTCAACAAAAGTACTTCCCTGGCAATGGTGCCAGAGATCCTTCTATCGTCTCTTGAGCTTGCGTTGGTTTTTTCCTTGAAGAGGAAAGGGTGATGCAGCACAGGAGCAGTAAGTATTTCCCTCAGTTTGAGAACCAAGGTATCAATCTAGTAGGAGAATCTCGTCAAGTCCAGAGTACCTGCACAAACACAAAAGAGCTTGCACCCAACGCTGTAAAGGGGTTGTCAATCCCTCCAAGATTGTTTGCAAAGTGAGATCTAAAGGCGGAAAGTGCAACGAAGTAAAAAGTGTAAGGCTGAAGATATGGTGTGGAGTAGACCCTGGGGGCCATAGTGTTCACTAGAGGCTTCTGTCAAAATAGCAAATATCACGGTGGGTGAACAAATTACTCTCGAGCAGTTGATAGAACCACGCAAAGTCATGACGATATCTAAGGCAATGATCATACATATAGGCATCATGTCCGAGACAAGTAGACCGATACTTTCTGCATCTACTACTATTACTCCACACATCGACCGCTATCCAGCATGCATCTAGTATATTGAGTTCATGACGAACAGAGTAACGCTTTAAGCAAGATGACATGATGTAGAGGGATAATCTCAAGCCAATGATGAAAACCCCATCTTTTTACCCTTGATGGCAACAACATGATGCGTGCCTCGCTACCCCTTCTGTCACTGGGTGAGGTCACCGCACGGTATGAACCCAAAACCAAGCACTTCTCCCATTGCAAGAATCATAGATCTAGTTGGCCAGACAAAACCCACAACTCGAAGAGAATTACAAGGATATGAAATCATGCATAAGAGAGATCAGAAGAAACTCAAATAAGATTCATAGATAATCTGATCATAAATCCACAATTCATCGGATCTCGACAAACACACCGCAAAAGAAGATTACATCGGATAGATCTCCATGAAGATCATGGAGAACTTTGTATTGAAGATCCAAGAGAGAGAAGAAGCCATCTAGTTACTAGCTATGGACCCGTAGGTCTATGGTGAACTACTCACACATCATCGGAGAGGTCATGGTGTTGATGAAGAAGCCCTCCGTATCCGAATCCCCCCTCCGACAGGGCACCAGAACGTGCCCCAGATGGGATCTTGCGGAGACAGAAGCTTGCGGCGGCGGAAAAGTACTTTCGATGATCTCCTGGCTTTTTGTGGAATTTTTGGGGATATATAGGCGCAAACCCTAGGGCAAAGGAGGTCCAAGGGGCCCACAAGCCTATGGGCCGCGGCCTCCCCCTGGCCTCGGGGTGAGGGCTTGTGGGGTCCCTGGGCCCCCTGCCTTGGCTCTCAAGTCTCCTGATCTTCTTCCGTTACAGAAAAAAATCTTTTCGGTGATTTTATTCCGTTTGGACCCCGTTTCAAAATCTCCTCTAAAAGGAGTCAAAAACATGGAAAAAACAGGAACTGGCACTTGACACTGAGTTAATAAGTTAGTCCCAAAAAATATATAAAAGGCATGCAAAATATCCAAAGTTTGACAAGATAATAGCATGAAACCATAAAAAATTACAGATATGTTGGAGACGTATCAGTGCTCTCTTTGCGAGTCGTTAGTTTCATCGAACCACACATCTACAGTTTCAACAACTTTGTTGTGGTAGTTGTTTAAGACTCTTTAGGTATGTGAGTCTTTTCCGTAACCAAGCATAAAACCATCATGTGCTTTCAGTGCAAATTTAGAACTGTGGTGAGGATCTATAATCCAACATCTTGCATCGAAGACTTTGAAATAACTTACATTGGGTTTCTTGTGAGTGAGGAGTTTTTATGAGGTCTTCTTGAGGAATTTGTGAAGATATAACATGTTGATGATGTGGCAGGTAGTGTTGATTGCGTGAGGCCAGAAGTGACAAGGAGCCTGATAATCTTCAAGCATAGTGCAAGCCATCTCAACAATAGTCTTGTTCTTGCACTCCACGACGCCATTCTGCTAAGGAGTATATGGGGCAGACTACTCATGAGTAATACCAATTTCATCAAGATAATCATCAAGACAAGTGTTTTTGAACTGAGTCATGTTATCACTCTTGATATGCTTGATTTTGACGCCGAAGTTCATCAAGGCCCTTGTGAAAATCGTTTGAAGACTTCCTTCATTTCAGTTTTGTAACAGAGAATATGCACCCAAGTATAATGTGAATAATCATCAACAATGACAAATCAATATAGAGATGATGCATTGGTTAGTGTGGAATAATGAGTAGGTCCCAACAGGTCCATGTGAAGCAATTCAATAGGACGAGTGGTGGTCATGATAATCTTCAAGGGGTGCTTGGATCTTGTCATCATTCCACACTCACAAGCCTCACACAGATGATTCTTGAGGAATTTGACACCCTCGATGCCAGTGACATGCTTCTTCTTCACAAGAGTGTGCAGATTGCTCATGCCTGCATGACCAAGTCATCGATGCCATAGCCAGCCCTCAGAGGATTTTGCAAGTAGACATGGGGACGAATCTAGACCTGTAGAGAAATCAACAATGTACAAATCTCCTCTCCAAAAGCCTTCTAAGACTTTGGATTTGTCAGATTCCATGATGACTACACAACAATATTTGCCAAAGATGACAATCATAGCAAGATCACAAAGCATTAAGACGGACATGAGGTTAAACACAAGGGATTCAACAAGCATGACTTTGTCTATGTGTCGGTCCTTGGATATAGCAACCTTCCCAAGACCCAATACTTTTATTTTTCCTTTGTGTGTGTAGGTGATATGCTTCAGTGGTGATGGAGTTAATGGAATGTTCATCAATAGACTCTTGTCACCAGTCATGTGATTAGTACATCCACTGTCAAGAACCCACTAAGTGGCATTGCGGTTGTCATCCTGCAGATGAATTAGTACAACCTGCCATCTCATACGCTTTGGAGTGGAGAATATGATATCAAATTCATTAGACTTGAACTTCATCACATAGTGTAGAGTTAAGATAATATGAGGATGTGTGAAATGATAATCATTTCATCATGATTAGCTTGCATCCTATCAATCATTTCCCCAGGTCTCCAACAAATTCTTCACATGATCATGTTCATCCCGAGACCTGATCTGCATAAGTGGTTAGTTCAATTTCTTCACCACCCACATCTGAAGGGGTGGCAAAGAGTTCATCATCCTACGAGCACCATATGAGAATTTAGGCATTGAAGCTAATGCACTTCGTTTCACAGGACGGGGGTTAGTGTACTCGAATACATATGTAGAGAAATTCTTCGAGGATTTATGAACATAAGGGTTTGAGGAATAGTGCACATATTCACGACCCTTGTAGTTTCCGTGCACACCAGAAGCATTAACACGAGTATGAGCAGAATTTTTTCCATATTAGGAATTTGATCCTCGTGAAGACTTTGGTCCACTTGAGGAATTTGATCTGGGGTTCCTATTCTTCATGCGCGATGTCATGAGGACATTCACCTAAACACTTTCCAAGCTGCTTCTGGGAACCCAGATTTTCCTCAAGGATAATCCATTCCTGCAGTTAGTTCCAACATATCTAGCAAATACTTCACCATTCTGATTTCTGAACAGTTTATAGTTGGAGTCCATTGAATCATCAGAGGAATATCAAGTTTCACATGCAAAGCCTGATAATGTAGATGGATCTACAGGAGGTCCTTTTGCAGCAACCCATGAGGTTTTGTGATAATCCTCAGGTTTCTTGTATGATCCATCGACATTCAGTTTCCTCTCGAATGTAATACCCTCTTTCCTAGGGCTTTTGTTCAGAATCTGCTTTTTGAGTACATTGCAAAGGGTTTGATGCCATTTGAGACTTTTCTATGTGTGTGCGACATACAATTCCTTCAACCCTACATTTTTATCAGTGACATTTGTGGTTTCCTCAAGTGAGGAATTTGTGACCACAGAAATAGTTGAAGAATTTGTAGCAATAGAAGCATTTGAACCTTCACGTGAACTCACAATGGGGAGTGAGCATTGAGCTAGTCGCCATAGGTATACCTTGATCTTTGATGGTACTGGAATCATCCTCAGCTTGGACCAACTTTCTTGCTCTCTCCGACAGTTCATGGGCCGATGGGACCCTCAGTTCATGGACCACATTGAAGTTTTGTGGTGATGAGCATCTGATAGACCGAGCGAACTATGAACTCTACCTTCTTCTCATGGGCCCATGCTGAAAAGTCAGGGTACCGTCGGGTGCATAAGGGAATGTTGAAAATCACATCGGCATCAATAGGTAAGAATGTTGCATGCACCAGGTCATGTTTCTAGCTCGCCGTAGTATTGTCAATAAGCTCATACACTAGTAGAGTCCGATTCAGTGTTAAGCATACGATAGACCTCATGTATGCTTCTTTAGTGAGCCAATTTTGTTGCCAAATAATATTACTATTTCCATCTCCAATACATCTAATCAACCTCATCTTTAGAGTGTCTTCCGTTCCATGATGGCTCTCAATATTTGTGAGGGATGGTTACCAAGTTCTGCATTTAGAATCATTCACAGGGAAATAACGTGCTTTAAGGATTTTGGCACTTCGTGCGTTCGACGAGTGTAGAATGCGCCCCAACTTTCTTTCCAGGAGGTTTAGACTAAATAGCTCAATATCCGTGAATCCGAAATCTCCTTCATATTTTGGCCATGTCATTAGTTCCCATGAGACTCAACTAGTCTTTCTTTCACCCCTAGCGCTACCCCACCAAAACTTTCTAATGATGGAGTTAATATGAAGACATAGTCCTCTAGGTAGCTTGAAACATGCCATAGAGAAAATTGGTACTACATGTGCAAAGGATTTGATGATCACTTCTCCTCCTCCTTATGATAAAATATATTCCATCCACCCTTTCACCTTGTTCCAAACTCTTTGATTAAGGTATCTAAATGCTCATTTTTGCTACTTACAACATTTGTAGGCATACTCAACCACTTTTCAAACAAACTTTTATTATGAACATTAGGATATTTTCATATATCTTTCACTTCCTGCATGCATCCCTTAGTAAACAAAATCGAAGACTTAGATAAATTGTTTTTCTACACAAATGGATAACTATAGGTACTCCCTTTAACAGTATAGTGGTCCTATGATACGGAATACAGAAAATGAAACTTTGAAATCGAAAGTCTTCACGCTTTAAAGTCCTCGCATCAATATATTTACGGACACACTAATTTCCTCACTTTCAAAGTCCTCAAGGAAACAACAAAGTCTTCAATATTCTTCAAATAACTCAAACCCCTTAGTGACTTATAGAGCGTGTGTACACTCACAAACACATTACACTACTGGAATCCAGTAATTTTCCATCTGCGAGGCCTTTGCCGTCTGCTGACACATGGCAAAGATGCTCTTTGTCGTGAGCTGACATAAAGTAGACGACAAAGAGCTGGCACAGGGCAAAGGGACTATTTGCCATCTGCCAGCAGACGACAAAGGCACTAAAGGCAGACGACAAAGGGGGCATGCGTGCCCTGCCTTTGCCACCGGACCTTGGGCGTCCTTTGCTGTCCGCCCTGCCTTTGCCGTCTGCTGGCATGCTATTTGCCATCGGGGGCCAGATGACCGTTACCCCCACACTCTCTCCCACCCTCTCCCACCCTCTCTCTCTAGCACCACCACCATTGCGGCGACTGCCCCTCCCCCACGCCGCCCCTCCCCCATGGCGAGCCCATGCCAACCCCCACTCACGCCGGCCTTCCCCGCAGCGAGCCCACGACGACCCTCACCCGCGCCACCCCTTCCCCGCGGCGAGCCCACGGGGGCCCTCCCCCATGCCGACCCTCCCCCACGGCGATCCCATGCCGGCACCCCCCGCACGGTCCCTCCCTACTCCACCCGTCCCCCGCGCATCCCCCGCACCGGCCTGCCTCGACCATCGCGTCGGGCTCCTTAGGTGACATTTGTTTTTATTTGTTTTTTCTGTTTAGTTTTAGGTTTTAGCTTTGTTTTGGTTTAGGTTTAGTTCTAGGTTAGGTTTAGTTTTATTTTAGTTTAGGTTTAGGTTTAGTCTTAGGTTAGTTTCCTGTTTAGTAGAAGAAAAGAAGAAAAAGTAGAAGAAGAAGAATAAGAAGAAGAACAAAAAAGGAAAAGAAGAAGAAGAAGAGAGGAGGAGGAGGAGAATAAGAAGAATAATAATAAGAAGAAGAAGGAAAAGAAGAAGGGAAAAAGGAAAATAAGAAAAGAATAATAAGAAGAAGAGGGAGAAAGGAAAAGAAAATAAGAAGAAGAAGAAGGAAAAGAAGAAGAAGGAAAAGACTGAAAGGTTGGGGTCCTTTATGAAGTTTTGCCACGTTTTAGACCACCTACCCTCAATGAAGAGGATTACGAACCTCACATTAACCCAGACACATATGAAGGTGAATTCTTCCAAGAAACACGTATGTTCAAAAAATGTTTCAAGAACTGCTCTACTTCACCCCAGAACATTGAAGTAGACAGCGACAATGAATCCATCTTAACCCGTGAGATGGAACAGGAAGAGCCAGAAGAAGAACAGGTTACTGTTGCGGATAACCTGTTGATACATCCCAAACGTATCTATAATTTCTGTTTGTTCCATGCTCTTTTGGGTGACATTGTTATATGTTTTGCTACACTTTCATACCTTTTTACACATATTTGGACTAACCTACTAACTCAATGCACCCAGTGCTAGTTTTTGTGTGCTGATGTCTTGTTTGGAGGGACTTTTACCCCAATTTACAGAGTCCCAAAAATCCTGAGAAACATATACAAAAATCAGCGTGACGGAAGCTTCGGGAGCACCAAAGGCGGGCCAGAGGGGAGCCAAGGCTTGCCCAGGTGGCCTCCCAGGCCACGCCCACATGCCGCTTGGGTGGGGCCCACCTCCTCTGGTGCCCTAACTTGGTTCCTATTTTTACCCCCATGGAGGAAACGCTGATTCTGGAACCCTTTTCTCCAGAAGCAATTCTGATCTCCGCCACCATCGCCAACTAGTTTCGGGGGACCAGAATTCCTGTGCCGGCACCCTGACGGGACGGGGAAGTGCCCCCGGATTCATCTCCATCGACCTTGCTTCCTCCCTCCATGAAGCGGGAGCAGTTCCTCCTCGGGGCTGAGGTCTTCTACAGTAGCTATGTGGTTAATTCTCTCTATCATGATGTGATCTTGATTGTGATAATGGGCTATGTTAATCTAGGGTGATCCCATGATGTTTCCCCTTCTTCTATGTATTGGATTGATGTACTCACTTGAACTTATCTAGTATAATCCCCGAGACCATGGTGGTAGCGGTCTATTGGACATGGATTAGAAGAATATTTTCATGAGTGATTTCCTCTTTTGTGAATTGACTGAAGATTGAGAGTCTCTTGGTGCTTGTCTTTGACTATCCTTGAGATATGTTGTGGTGATTGTGGTACTCTCTTTGGATGGTCGCGATGACATTGGGAAATCCACATATGAGAACTACGAACTCTGAGGTGTGCTTTTGTAGCCCTACATAATTCTCATCCTCTCTTGATCACAAAGGAATGACCTCCGAGTACGTCTCCATTGCATTTTTAGTGGAAATATCATGTGATTAGACTATGTTAATATTGTTGGGAGTTGCCACTAGTGAAAGTATGAAGCCTAGGCCTTGTTTCTCACCATTGTTACACCGTTTATGCTCACTTTTGTCACTTGCTACCTTGCTGCCATTTTTATTTCAGATTTACAATATCTTGTTTTACCATCCATATCACTTGTCTTTTAACATCTCTTCGCCGAACTAGTGCACCTATACAACTGACAATTGTATTAGGTGTGTTGGGGACAGAAGAGACTTATTGTATCTTAATTGTAGGGTTTCTTGAGAGAGACCATCTTCAACCTCTACTTCCGTGAGTTCGATAAACCTTAGGTCATCCACTTGAGGTAAATTGCTGCTGTCCTACAAACCTCTGCGCTTGGAGGCCCAACATAGTCTACAAGAATAGAAGCATGCGTAGAGATCAAGCTATTTCTAGCACCGTTGCCGGGGAGGTGAGTGCTTGAAGGTATATCTTTAGATCTTCCAATTAAATCTTTCCGTTTCTTGTTTTTTTTCACTAGTTAGGCTTATGGACAACTCTGCTCTTGGTTTGTTGCTTGTGGGGAACCGCTCCACCGCTATTGTTGTGGAGAAGCCTCACCCACCTACGGAAATTGTGCCCTTTAAAATACCAACTGGTATTACTGATTGTGTCTTGGCTAATCGATATGCAGGAGATAGACATCCAGGCGAACACTTGCTATATCTTTCACAATTATGCTCCTAATTTAAGCTTGAAGGTATATCGATGGATTTTGTTAAGAGAAAGCTATTCTCTCTATCATTAAAAGATAAGGCTTTGGATTGGTATAGGCTTCTTGACAACTCTCATTTGCTAAATTGGCAAGATCTTATACCTCTCTTTTATGCAAAGTTTTATCCTCTTCATGAAATACATCGAGACAAGAACTATATTTATAACTTTTGGTCTCGTGATGGAGAAAGCATCACTCAAGTTTGGGGGAGATTGAAGTCCCTAATGCTCAAATGTCCCAATCATGAGCTCCCCAAGGAAATCATTCTTGCAAATTTTTATGCAAGGCTTTCTCGTCAAGATAAGGAGATGCTGGATGCTTCCTCTATGGGTTCTTTCACAAACGAAAGGATTGATGCTAAATGGGAACTCCTTGAAATAATTCAATGCAATACTGAATATTGGGAGATCGACAAAGGTAAAGAGTCATGTATAAATTATGAGTATGATTGCATTAAGGCCTTTGCTGAAACTGCAAGTTTTAATAAGTTTAGTGCTAAGTTTGAGCTTGATTCTCACCTCCTTGTTGATTTCCTCAAATCTATTGCTTCACATCTTAATATGCCTAAGAAGAATTGGATCAAGCATCATGAACCTTTTAAAGAGATTTGCAAATAAAATGAAATTGTTAATGATAACTGCAACATGCATGATCCAATTCCTGAAAATGAAGTTTTATATAAGCATGTTAATTTTTGTGGAGTGGATAGACCTTGTGAACGGCCTATGATTGAAGAAGAGAAGTAGTGTAAGCAACATAACCATGAAAGAACAATCACTTGGGTTAGAGATTTAAATGAAATTGCTAGAGAATTGTGTGACCTTTATCCTTTTACTTGTGAACTTTGTGGTGTAGAGGGTCACTTTAATTTTCAATACATGAACTTTCAAAATATAACTGTTAACCAGTTGTGTGATAACATGATCACTTCTGATCTTTATGATGAACTTATGTTATTTTTGATGTGTGAAGAGTTATCAGAAAAAACTTCTTGGCTAGATGATAATGCCTTAGGAATAAACAACACTTTGCAAAAATGCCATCTCTATTGTGTTGTTAATTGCCATGAAAATGATTACATAAGTAAGATTACAAAGGCGGGGAACTTTACCAAAGCATAAAAATGTCTCTTATGTTTCCACTAATAAAAAGGAGAGTGTCTCCCAAGTTTCCCCTGTTGTTTCTAATGATAAACTAGGATATTTGGAGAAGATTCCTCTCCAACCACTTCCTCCTAAGGTGAATAAGAAGAAAAAGAAGAGGAGGAAGAGGAACAAGAAGGACGAAGAATGGGTATGAACCTAGCCTGAGCATATTCCTCGCATCAACTTTTATCCTAGCAGACATAAATTTATGAAGGATGGCGAGCTTGATGATAAGTCCGTAGGTACGATTGAAGATGATTTTGATTATGATATGCATGTTACTTATTGTGATTGGGAAGATGATCATAATGCTACTTATGATCTTGAAAATCTTTTTGGTACCAACTTTGAAAATTATGTATGGAAAGCTCTAAGCTTGGGGATGATAGGATTGCAAGTCCTTTACCCATTAGTGATGTGATAATTGATAATTCTTTTTCTAGTAAGAATAAAGACAACATGTTTACAAATATAGTTGCTAGCAATAATAATGCTCTTCTCTACCATGATGATGTTGTAACTCCTATCTATGGTGATTGTAAAGATACCTATGACATAAGGAGAAATTATCCATATGAAACTTGTCATAATCATGGAGGGAATTACTCCCTTGCTGAACACCATCTCCCCAATACACAATTAATCTATAGTGTTCAGGTTGTTTATGATAGTCCTACTCCCACTATTACCAATGAGAAAGATTATGCTTATGTGGAGAGTAAGAGTACATTTTTGCATGTGGATCATGGTAAAAATGCTTTATGTGATACTTATATTGTTGAGTTTATTCATGATCCCACTGAAAATTATTATGAGAAGGGAACATATGCTTATATATATTTGAATAATATCAAGTTCCCTCTCTTTATGCTTATCGCTTTGTGCTTCAATGACATGATCCCACTGACGGTTTTGAAGCTGCACTTGTTTTGCCTTCCTATGCTTATCGCTTTGTGCTTCAATGAATTATTTATATATAGGAAGCATGTTAGACTTAAATGTGTTTGGTATTTGCTTCTTGATGCTCTCTTTTATTCTACAACTCTTATTCCTACGAGAGCATCATTAAAATCTTAAGCCTACCTTTATGGCTATAAAGAAAGAGTTCTAGGGAGACAACCCTTGTTATATTTACTTTGAGTTTTTACTTTCAGTTTTTAGTGGTCTTGATGTGTGGTACTACTGTAGAAACATCATTGTATGTTTATTTTTAAGTTTTGTACCAAGTTTTAGCCTCCGATTGCAAGAAAGTTCAAAAGTTGTGACATGCTGTCGAGAAACAGATTCTGTCTGCTTGACGGAAAAATTCGCCAAATATCACCAGATCATCTTTTTGATATGAATTTGTTTGAAAGTATGCTCTATATAATTTTCTTTCTGGCGTATGTTCTGAGGTTTTTGAGTTGAGTTACATAAGTGCCCCGAAAAAATTATTTACTACCTGTTGTTCTGTTTTTCACAGATTCTGCCACGTTTTTCTTTTTCATCGTTTTGCAAAGCTTAAGCTTGCTTTTCCTTTTCAAAAACCTTTTTGCAATCATGATAAACAGTAGTTTTTCATGAAAATATTTATTTTCAGTAGGGATTAAATAATTTTATCATGGGTACTAACCACTGTAATCAGCTTATGTTGAGTTTTGTATGAAGGGAGTTTTCAAGTATGCGATGGAAGATGATGAAAGAAGATCCAGGAGTGTCAAGCGCTCAAGCTTGGGGATTCCCCCATGCACAGTAGGGATTAAATTATTTTATCATGGGTACTAACCACTCTAATCAGCTTATGATGAGTTTCGTATGAAGGGAGTTTTCAAGTATGCGATGGAAGATGATGAAAGAAGATCCAGGAGTGCCAAGCGCTCAAGCTTGGGGATGCCCCCATGCACCCCCAAGAAATATTCAAGGAGACTCAAGCGTCTAAGCTTGGGGATGCCCGTGTGAATCCCCTTCTCTATCAACAATCATTAGTTCGTCCATCTCCATGCTATATTTTTATCACTTCTTATGTTTTGTGCTATGCTTGGAGCATCCCGCTCTTTACTTTTTAGTTTGTTTTAGTTTTGCTTGCTGTTCATAACAAGTCGGAACCTAGATTTCTTTGTTTGGGAGAGAAACACGCTCCATTAGGTTTTCATGCTTATCTTTTTATGTGTGTTCTTTATCTTTTCATAGCTGCTTTCATGCTTAGCTCTTATTTTTCGTGCTATATATTTTGAAGAGCTTTTATTTAGGTTGATTTTGGAACTCTCTTGAGTTATCATGCTTATATTGTTTATAGAGTTGGCTTGTTGCACTCAGTTGTGTGTCTTGCATGAGTAGGTAATTGAGGTTGCTATTTAAGTATAATAGTAACTTGCAATAGTTTTGAGGTATTGATTTGAGTAATGTTTGGACTATTGGTGCCAAGAGCTTGAGCCTATTAGTGATAGGTGTCGTATTTTGGGAAATCCATGTGTTTTCCAAAAACTAAAAAATTATTTGAGAACTCTAACTATTAGATTGATCGCTAACCTATGGAGGGGTTGTAATATATACAGTACCCTCACGTTACCATGGGTCGAGGATGCGCAAGGATAACCAAACCCCCAAACACTCCTCCTCAAGGTACTTGTCTCTTTGTGAATTTCCTAACTAGATAGAGAGTTACCGATGATAAGTGTATGAGTTCTACAGACTAATGCTAGTATTCCATTGTTGGCACTTCCACCATCCATATTTTGCTAGCATCTTCGGTACCGTGCATTGCCCTTTCTCATCTTGAGAGTTGGTGCAAACTTCGCCAGTGCATCCAAACCTTTGGCATGATACGCTCTGTCATCATAAGCCTCATTATATCCTTCCTCAAAACAACCACCATACCTACCTATTAAGGCATTTCCATAGCCTTTTCGAGATACATTGCCATGCAACATCCACCATCTCATGACTTGATCTTCATGTCATACATGCTTTTGCTTGATCGAGGAGCCGCATGCTAGTTGGGCCTTTCCCTTGTTATTGCTACATGACGCGCTAGTTTCATTGCATATCCTGCAACACTGGCAGAGGCATACATTTGCATACATCATGATAGTTTTCATTTGTCTTTATGTTGAGTACCTCTTATAAAGTGTGAAGATCTTCTTTTTATTCTTGTAGAACATAGAGTGTTGCCCTTAAGTGAGGAAAAGATCCCAAAGAGGACAAATAAAATATCCCAAAGAGGACACATGAAAAAATCCCACAGAGGACAAATGAGAGATAAATAGAAAGATCCAAAGAGGCCACAAAAAATAAAAATAAAAAATAAGAAAATAAAAAAAAGAAAAACAAAGAGAGAAGGGTGCAACACTACTTTTCCTTTTGACAGATCCACAGTCGTACTCCATTGTTATATTTGTACTCCATAGAGATTATCATTCATGCATAACTATGTGGGGACCTTTACACCATAAAACTTGGCTTGTATATTCCAATGATGAGCCTCCAAAAATGAGCTCTAGGTCTTCATGATCAAGCAAGTTGGATGCACCCCCACTAGTTCCATTCGAGAGCTTACCTTAGCTCATATGTGCATCCATTGCATGGCAATCCCTACTCCTCACATCATATCTATCATTTGGCTTTCTCTCTCCTATGGTTGTCCTCATTGATGTGATCCTTTCACACCTTTTTGTCTTGCTTCCCCATAATTATTCTCTTTGCCATCCTAAGTGCCAACATATCTTGCTTGCGCTCATCCATTGCATGAGTGCTCAAAGTCGAAAGGGAGAGGATCATTTTGACTTGTGCCTGACTAGTGGTCTGGGGATGAGTCAAAATAAGATTCCGAAGGAGACCAAGTGTGAAGTTTAGCACATTGAGTTCTTAATTAATTTTTTTTATGCTCTCAACCCATCTCCCTTTTCTTGCACGCAAACACCATTTGGAGACATTCGAGTCACGGACAGCGAGAGCTCTTGCACCTTTATGTTCTTACTTTGCTATTTTCAATACTAAATATAGACTCTTGGTTGTTATTGTCTTGACTTGAATTGCATATCTTACTTGCTTTACTTTGAAGTTCTTATATGTGTGTTAGCATGTCACCACATAAATTATTTGTGTTATCATTTGCCTACTCGTGGACGAGCATAAATTAAGCTTGGGGATTTTGATATGTCCCAAACGTATCTATAATTTCTGTCTGTTCCATGCTCTTTTAAGTGTCATTGTTATATGTTTTTCTACGCTTTCATACCTTTTTACACATATTTGGACTAACCTACTAACTCAGTTTACCCATCGTGAGTTTCTTTCTGCTGATGTCTGTTTTGCATGGACTTTTACCCCAATTTACAAAGTCCCAAAAATCCCGAGAAAAATATATAAAAATCAGCGTGACGGAAGCTTCGAGAGCACCAAAGGTGGGCTAGAGGGGAGCCATGGCCTGCCCAGGCAGCCTCCCTGCGCGGCCTGGCCCCTGGCCGCGCCCACAGGCCGCCTGGGTGGGCTCCCCATGTTCTGGTGCCCTACCTTGGATCCTATTTTTACCCCCGTGGAGGAAATGCTGATTCCGGAACCCTTTTCTCCAGAAGCAATTCCGATCTGTGCCGCTATCGCCAACAAGTTTCGGGGGACAAGAATTCATGTGCCGGCACCTTGCCGGGACGGGGAAGTGCTCCCGGATTCACCTCCATAGATGTTGCTTCCTCCCTCCATGAAGCGGGAGTAGTTCCTCCTCGGGGCTGAGGTGTTCTACAGTAGCTATGTGGTTAATTCTCTCTCTCATGATGTGATCTTGATTGTGATCATGGGCTATGTTAATCTAGGGTGATCCCATGATGGTTCCCCTTCTTATATGTATTGGATTGATGTACTCACTTGATCTTATCTAGTACAATCCCCGAGAGCATGGTGACAACGGTCTATTGGACATGGATTAGAAGAATATTTTCATGAGTGATTTCCTCTTTTGTGAATTGATTGAAGATTGAGAGTCGCTTGGTGCTTGCCTTCAACTATCCTTGAGATATGTTGTGGTGATTGTGGTACTCTCTTCGGATGGCTGCGGTGACATTGGGAAATCCATAGATGAGAACTACGAACTCCGAGGTGTGCTTATGTAGCCCTACATAATTCTCGTCCTCTCTTGATCACAAAGGAATGACCTCCAAGTACGTCTCCATTGCATTTTTAGTGGAAATAAAAGTTGATTAGACTATTTTAATATTGTTGGGAGTTGCCACTAGTGAAAGTATGAAGCCTAGGCCTTGTTTGTCACCATTGTTACACCGTTTATGCTCACTTTTATCACTTGCTACCTTGCCGCTATTTTTATTTCAGATTTATAATATCACTTGCCTTTTAACATCTCTTCGCCGAACTAATGCACCTATAGAACTGAGAATTGTATTAGGTGTGTTGGGGACACAAGAGACTTCTTGTATCTTAATTGCAGGGTTGCTTGAGAGAGACCATCTTCAACCTCTACTTCCCCGAGTTCGATAAACCTTAGGTCATCCACTCGAGGGAAATTGCTGCTATCCTACAAACCTCTGCGCTTGGAGGCCCTGTTGGGGAACGTTGCATGGGAAACAAAATTTTTCCTACGCACATGAAGACCTATCATGGTGATGTCCATCTACGAGAGGAGTTTTGGATCTATGTACCCTTGTAGATCGCACAGCAGGAAGCGTTAAGAAACGCGGTTGATGTAGTGGAACGTCTTCACGTCCGTCGATCCGCACCACGAACCGTCCCACGATCTGTCTCATGATCTGTTCCGATCTAGCGCTGAACCGACGACACCTCCGCGTTCAGCACACGTACAGCTCGACGATGATCTCGGCCTTCTTGATCCAGCAAGCAAGACGGAGAAGTAGATGAGTTCTCCGGCAGCATGACGGTGCGCCGGTGGTGGTGACGATCTACTCCTGCAGGGCTGCGCTCGAGCTCCGCAGAAATCCGATCTAGAGGAGGAACTATGGTGTCCAGATCTGAGTTGCACGTGGCAAAAGTTGTCTCAAATCAGCCCTAAATCACCACTATATATAGGAGGAAGGGGGAGGAGGCTTGCCTTGAGGGCCAAGCCCTCAAGGGTGCGCCGCCAAGGAGGAGAGGAGGAATCCTACTCCAATTAGGTTTGGAAGGTGGAGTCCTCCTCTTCCTTCCCACCTCCCCCCTTTTTTGTTTCTTTCTCTTTGGTTTTTCTTCTCTTGGCGCCAAGGACTTCTTGGGCTGTCCCACCAGCCCACTATGGGCTGGTGCGCCACCCTAAAGCCATTGGACTCCCTCCGGGTGGGTTGCCCCCCTCCCGGTGAACTTCCGGAACCCATTCGTCACTCCCGGTACAATGCCGATAATGCCCGAAAACCTTCCGATAACTAAATGAAACCATCCTATATATCAATCTTCATTTCCGGAAACCCTCGTGACGTCTGTGATCTCATATGGGACTCCGAACAACATTTGGTAACCACACATATAACTCAACTATACTAAAACATCATCGAACCTTAAGTGTGCAGACCCTGCGGGTTCGAGAACTATGTAGACATGCCCCGAGGTACTCCTCGATCAATATCCAATAGCGGGACCTGGATGCCCATATTGGATCCTACATATTCTCCGAAAATCTTATCGGTTGAACCTCAGTGTAAAGGATTCATATAATCCCGTATGTCATTCCCTTTGTCCTTCGGTATGTTACTTGCCCGAGATTTGATCATCGGTATCCGCATACCTATTTCAATCTTGTTACTGGCAAGTCTCTTTACTCGTTCCGTAATACAAGATCCCATGACTTACACTTAGTAACATTGCTTGCAAGGCTTGTGTGTGATGTTGTATTACCGAGTGGGCCCTGAGATACCTCTCCGTCACACGGAGTGACAAATCCCAGTCTTGATCCATACTAACTCAACGGACACCTTCGGAGATACCTATAGAGCACCTTTATAGTCACCCAGTTACGTTGTGACGTTTGATGCACACAAGGTATTCCTCCGGTGCCAGTGAGTTATATGATCTCATGGTCATAGGAACAAATACTTGACACACAGAAAACAATAGCAATAAAACGACACGATCAATATGCTACGTCCATAGTTTGAGTCTAGTCCATCACATGATTCTCCTAATGATGTGATCCAGTTATCAAGTGCCAACACTTGCATATAGCCAGAAAACCTTGACTATCATTGATCAACTGTCTAGCCAACTAGAGGCTTGCTACGGACATTGTTTTGTCTATGTATCCACACATGTATCTATGTTTTTATTCAATACAATTATAGCATGGATAATAAACGATTATCTTTAAAAAAGAAATATAATAATAATTATTTATCATTGCCTCTAGGCCATATTTCCAACAGCCTCCCACTTGCACTAGAGTTAATAATCTAGTCCTCACATCGCCATGCGATTTACATTGTAATAAATCGAACACCCATACAGTTCTCGTGTTGATCATGCTTTGCCCGTGGAAGAGGTTTAGTCAGCGGATCTGCTACATTCAGATCCGTCTGCAGTTTGCAAATATTCATGTCCTCTCCTTCGACGTAGTCGTGGATGAGGTTGAAGCGTCGTTTGATGTGTCTAGTCTTCTTGTGAAACTTTGGTTCCTTTGCTAAGGCAATGGCACCAGTGTTGTCAAATAACAGAGTTATTGGATTTAGTGAGCTCGACACAACTCCAAGATCTGTCATGAACTGCTTCATCCAGACACCTTCTTTTGCTGCCTCCGAGGCAGCCATGTACTCCGCTTCACATGTAGAATCTGCTACGACACTTTGCTTGGAACTGCACCAGCTTACTGTACCCCCATTAAGAATAAATACGTATCCGGTTTGCGACTTAGAGTCATCCGGATCAGGGTCAAAACTTGCGTCGACGTAACCTTTTACGACAAGCTCTTTGTCACCTCCATAAACGAGAAACATTTCCTTAGTCCTTTTCAGGTACTTCAGTATATTCTTGACCGCCATGCAGTGATCCCCTCCTGGATTACTCTGAATCCTGCCTACCAGACTTATGGCCAAGCTGACGTCTCGTCTAGTGCACATCATTGCATACATGATAGAACCTACGGCTAAAGCATAGGGGACGGAACTCATTTGTTCTCTATCTTCCGCAGTTGCTGGGCACAGAGTCTTACTCAATTTTATACGTTGTAACACTGGCAAGAACCCTTTCTTGGACTGATCCATTTCGTACTTCTTCAAAACTTTATCAAGGTATGTGCTTTGTGAAAGTCCTATCACGCGTTTCGATCTATCCCTATAGATCTTAATGCCTAGAATGTAAGCAGCTTCTCATAGGTCCTTCATAGAGAAAATTTTATTCAAGTAATCCTTTATGTTCTCCAAAAGCTCCACGTTGTTTCCAATCAGCAATATGTCATCTACATATAATATTAGAAATGCCACAGAGCTCCCACTCACTTTCTTGTAAATAAAAGATTCTCCAATCACTTGTATAAACCCAAATGCTTTGATCACCTCATCAAAGCGCTTATTCCAACTCCGAGATGCTTGCACCAGATCATAAATGGATCACTGGAGCTTGCATACTTTATTAGCATTCTTCAGATCGACAGAACCTTCGGGTTTCATCATATACAACTCTTCCTTAAGAAAACCGTTAAGGAACACCTTTTGACATCCATCTGCCAGATTTCATAATCGAAAAATGCAGCTATTGCTAACATGATTCGGACGGACTTAAGAATAGCTACTGGTGAGAACGTCTCATCGTAGTCAACTCCTTGAACTTGTGAAAAACCCTTTGCCACAACTCGATCTTTATAAACGGTCACATTACCGTCTGCGTTTGTCTTCTTCTTAAAGACCCATTTGTTCTGAATAGCCTTGCGGCCTTCAGGTAGTACCTCCAAAGTCCACACTTTGTTCTCGTACATAGATCCTATCTCGGACGTCATGGCCACCAGCCATTTGTTGGAATCCGGGCCCACCATTGCTTCTTCATAATTCGCATGTTCATTGTTGTCTAACAACATAATTGATAAGACAAGATTACCGTACCACTCAGGAGCAGTACGTGATCTTGTCGACGTGCGAGGTCCGATAGGAACTTTATCCAAAGTTTCATGATGATCATCATCAACTTCCTCCTCAACTGGCGTCGCAAAGACAGGGGTTTCCCCTTGCCCTGCGCCACCATCCAGAGGGATTAGAGGTTCGACAACCTCATCAAGTTCTATCTTCCTCCCACTCAATTCTTTTGAGAGAAACTCCTTCTCAAGAAAAGCTCCGTTTTTAGAAACAAACACTTTGCCCTCGGATTTTAGATAGAAGGTACACCCAACTATCTCTTTTGGGTAACCTATGAAGACGCACTTTTCCGCTTCGGGTTCCAGCTTTTCAGGCTGAAGCTTTTTGACATAAGCATCACATCCCCAAACTTTAAGAAACGACAACTTTGATCTTTTGCCATACCACAGTTCGTATGGTGTCGTCTCAACGGATTTTGATGGTGACCTATTTAAAGTGAATGCAGCTGTCTCTAATGCATAACCGCAAAGCAACAACGGCAAATCTGTAAGAGACATCATAGATTGCACCATCTCTAATAAAGTACGATTATGACGTTCGGACACACCATTACGATGTGGTGTTCCAGGCGGTGTCAATTGCGAAACAATTCCACATTGTCTTAAGTGAGCACCAAACTCGAAACTCAGATATTCACCCCCACGGTCAGACCGTAGGAACTTGATCTTCTTGTTATGATGATTTTCAACTTCACTCTGAAATTGCTTGAACTTCTCAAACGTTTCGGACTTGTGCTTCATCAAGTAGACATAACCATATCTACTCAAATCGTCAGTGAAGGTGAGAAAATAATGATATCCGCCATGCCTCCACACTCATCGAACCGCATAGATCGGTATGTATGATTTACAACTAGTCACTTGCATGCTCCATTCTTCCAGAGAACGGAGTCTTAGTCATCTTTCCCATGAGGCATGGTTCGCACGTGTCAAGTGAATCAAAGTCAAGTGACTCCAAAAGTCCATCGGAATGGAGTTTCTTCATGCGCTTTACACCAATATGACCTACGCGGCAGTGCCATAAAAACATGGCGCTATCATTGTTAACTCTAACTCTTTTGGTCTCAATGTTATGTATATGTGTATCATCGCTATCAAGATTCAATATGAACAATCCTCTCACATTGGGTGCATGACCATAAAAGATATTACTCATAGAAATAGAACAACCATTATTCTATGACTTAAACGAGTAACCGTCTCGCAATAAACAAGATCTTGATATAATGTTCATGCTTAACGTAGGCACTAAATAACAATTATTTAAGTTCATAACTAATCCTGATGGTAACTGAAGTGAAACTGTGCCGACGGCAATTGCATCAACCTTGGAACCATTTCCCACGCGCATCGTCACTTCATCTTTCGCCAGCCTTCGCTTATTCAGCAGTTCCTGTTTCGAGTTGCAAATATGAGCAACAGAACCGGTATCGAATACCCAGGCACTACTATGAGAGTTGGTTAAGTACACATCAATAACATGTATATCGAATATACCTGATTTTTCCTTGGCCGCCTTCTTATCAGCCAGATACTTGGGGCAGTTGCGCTTCTAGTGACCCAGACCCTTGCAATAATAACACTCCGTTTCAGGCTTAGGTCCAGCTTTCGGTTTCTTCTCCGGATTGGCAACATGCTTGCCACTCTTCTTAGAATTACCCTTTTTTCCTTTGCCGTTTCTCTTGAAATTATTGGTCTTACTCACCATCAATACTTGTTGCTCTTTACGGAGTTCTGACTCTGCGACTTTTAGCACCGCGAATAACTCGCTGGGTGATTAGTTCATCCCTTGCATGTTATAGTTCAACACAAAGCTCTTGTAGCTTGGTGGCAGTGATTGAAGAATTCTGTCAGTGATAGCCTCTTGCGGGATTTCAATCCCCAGCTCAGCTAGACAGTTTGAGTACCCAGACATTTTGAGCACATGTTCAGTGAAAGATGAATTCTCCCCCATCTTGCAAGCATAGAATTTATCGGAGGTCTCATACCTCTCGATCCGGGCGTTCTTCTAAAAGATAAACTTCAACTCCTAGAACATCTCAAATGCTCCATGACGCTCAAAGCGACGTTGAAGTCCCAGCTCTAAGCCTTACAAAACTGCACATTGAACTACTGAGTAGTCCTCCTTGCGTGTTAACCAAGCGTTCTTAACATCCTGGTCACCATCGGCGGGTGGTTCATCTCCTAGCGTAGCATTAAGGACATAATCCTTCTTCCCAGCTTGCAGGAGCAACTTAAGATTACGAGCCCAGTCTACAAAGTTGCTTCCATCATCTTTCAACTTAGCTTTCTCTAGGAACGTATTAAATTTCAGGGTGACTGTCGCGTGAGCCATTGATCTACAACACAAATATTTCAAAGTGGACTTAGACTATGTTCAAAATAATTTAGTGTTTAAATAATCAAATTACTTGCTAAACTCCCACTCAAAAAGTACATCTCTCTAGTCATTTGAGTGGTACATAATCCAAATTCACTAACTCAAGTCCGGTCATCACGTGAGTTGAGAATAGTTTCAACGGTAAGCATCTCTATGCTAATCATATCAATTATACGATTCATGCTTGAGCTTGTTGTCTCATGTGTTCCGAGGCCATGTCTGCACATGCTAGGCTCGTCAAGCTTAACCCGAGTGTTCCGCGTGTGCAACTGTTTTGCACCCGTTGTATGTGAACGTTGAGTCTATCACACCCGATCATCACGTGGTGTCTTGAAACGAGGAACTGTAGCAATGGTGCACAGTCGGGGAGAACACAATTTTGTTTTGAAATTTTAGTGAGAGATCACCTCATAAGGCTACCGTCGTTCTAAGCAAAATAAGGTGCATAAAAGGATTAACATCACATGCAATTCATAAGTGACATGATATGGCCATCATCATGTGCTTCTTGATCTCCATCACCAAAGCACCCGCACGATCTTCTTGTCACCGGCACCACACCATGATCTCCATCATCATGATCTCCATCAACGTGTCGCCATCGAGGTTGTCGTGCTACTTATGCTATTACTACTAAAGCTACATCCTAGCAATATAGTAAACGCATCTGCAAACACAAAAGTTAGTTTAAAGACAACCCTATGGCTCCTGCCGGTTGCCGTACCATCAACGTGCAAGTCGATATTAACTATTACAACATGATCATCTCATCCATCCAACATATCACATCATGTCATTGGCCATATCATATCACAAGCATACCCTGCAAAAACAAG
This sequence comes from Hordeum vulgare subsp. vulgare, assembly GCF_904849725.1. Taxonomy (NCBI): domain Eukaryota; kingdom Viridiplantae; phylum Streptophyta; class Magnoliopsida; order Poales; family Poaceae; genus Hordeum; species Hordeum vulgare. The sequence goes on along the minus strand of NC_058520.1, from coordinate 183,672,275 downwards.
TTAGACGTCCTCTAATTTGTTGTTGCATGTTTTACGTGGCTGCTATGGGTATCTAGTATGATCGCATCTTACTTACACGAAAACCACAGTGGAGATGTGGAAATTGCTATTTAACCTCTCCAAGGACCACCTCAGTCAAAACTAATTCAACTAAAGTTGAAGAAACTGACACCCGCCAGTCATCTTTATGCAACGAGGTTGCATGCCAATCGATGAAACCAGTCTTTCGTAAGCGTACGAATAATGTCGGTCCCGGCCGCTTCAATCCAACAATACCGCCAAATTGAGAAAAGACTAAGGAGGGCAGCAAATCGAACATCACCGTCCACAAAACCCTTTGTGTTCTACTCGAGATAACATCTACGCATGAACCTATCTCATGATGCCACTGTTGGGGAACGTTGCATGGGAAAAAAAATCCTACGCACACGAAGACCTATCATGGTGATGTCCATCTACGAGAGGAGTTTTGGATCTACGTACCCTTGTAGATCGCACAGCAGGAAGCGTTAAGAAACGCGATTGATGTAATGGAACGTCCCGCGATCCGTCTCACGATCCATTCCGATCTAGCGCCGAACGGCGGCACCTCCGCGTTCAGCACACGTACAACTCGATGATGATATCGGATTTCTTGATCCAGCAAGCAAGACGGCGAAGTAGATGAGTTCTCCAGTAGCGTGACGGCGCGCCGGTGGTGGTGACGATCTACTCCTGCAGGGCTCCGCCCGAGCTCCGTGATACGTCCATTTTGCATCATGCTTTCATGTTGATATTTATTGCTTTTTGGGCTGTTATTTCACTTCAAGGTACAATACTTATGCCTTTTCTCTCTTATTTTGCAAGGTTTACATGAAAAGGGAGAATGCCGGCAGCTGGAATTCTGGCCTGAAAATGGAGAAAGTTTGAGATACCTCTTCTGCGCAACTCCAAAAGCCGTGAAAATCAACGTGGATTTTTTTTGGGATTTATAAAAAATACTGGGCCGAAGAAGTGCCAGAGGGGCGCCAGCAGGAGGCCACAAGCCTGCTAGGCGCGGCCACCCCCCTGGCCGCGCCTAGGGGGCTTGTGAGCTCTCTGCTGGCCCACTGGCCCCCCTCTTTTGCTACAAGAAGGGTTTCGGTTTGGAAAAAATCAGGAGGAGGCTTTTCTAAGGATTCGCCGCCGCCACGAGGCGGAACTTGAGCAGAACCCATCTAGAGCTCCGGCAGGACGATCCTGCCGGGGAAACTTCCCTCCCGGAGGGGGAAATCGTCGCCATCGTCATCACCAACACTCCTCTCATCAGAGGGGACTCATCACCATCAACATCTTCATCAGCACCATCTCATCTCCAAACCCTAGTTCATCTCTTGTAACCAATCTCCGTCTCGCGACTCCGATTGGTACTTGTAAGGTTGCTAGTAGTGTTAATTACTCTTTGTAGTTGATGCTAGTTGGATTACTTAGTGGAAGAGTTTATGTTCAGATCTTTGGTGCTACTCATTACCTCTCTGGTCATGAATATGATTATGCTTTGTGAGTAGTTACTTTTGTTCCTGAGGACATGTGATAAGTCATGCTATAACTAGTCATGTGAATTTGGTATTCGTTCGATATTTTGATGTGTTGTATGTTGTTTTTCCTCTAGTGGTGTTATGTGAACGTCGACTACATAACACTTCACCATTATTTGGGTCTATAGGAAGGCATCGGGAAGTAGTAAGTAGATGATGGGTTGCTAGAGTGACAGAAGCTTAAACCCTAGTTTATGCGTTGCTTCGCAAGGGGCTGATTTGGATCCTCTAGTTTAATGCTATGGTTAGTCTTTGTCTTAATTCTTCTTTCGTAGTTGCGGATGCTTGCAAGACGGGTTAATCATAAGAGAGATTCTTGTCCAAGTAAGGGCAGTACCCAAGCGCAGGTCCGCCCACATATCAAACTATCAAAGTAACGAACGTGAATCATAAGAACATGATGAAAACTAGCATAACCAAAATTCCCGTGTGTCCTCGGGAGCGTTTTACCTCCTATAAGACTTTATCCAGGGTTGTCCCTTACTACAAAAGGGATTGGGCCACTTTGCTGCATCGTTGTTACTTTTGTTTCATGATACTTGCTACGAATCTTCTCACCACACAACTACTTGTTACCTATAATTTCAGTACTTGCAGATACTACCTTGCTGAAAACCACTTGTCAGATCCTTCTGCTCCGTGTTGGGTTCGACACTCTTACTTATCGAAAGGACTAAGATTGATCCCCTATACTTGTGGGTCATCACTCCGCAAAAATCCGATCTAGAGGAGGAACTATGGTGTCTAGATCTGAGTTGCACGTGGCAAAAGTTGTCTCAAATCAGCCCTAAATCACCACTATATATAGGAGGGAGGGGGATGAGGCTTGCCTTGAGGGCCAGGCCCTCAAGGGTGCGCCGACCAAGGAGGAGAGGAGGAATCCTACTCCAATTAGGTTTGGAAGGTGGAGTCCTCCTCTTCCTTCCCACCTCCCCTTTTTTATTTCTCTTTGGTTTTTCTTCTATTGGCGCCAAGGCCTTCCTGGGCTGTCCCACCAGCCCACTAAGGGTTGGTGCATGATACGTCTCCAACATATCTATAATTTTTGATGGTTCCATGCTATTATCTTGTCAACTTTGGATGTTTTGTATGCATGATTATGTTATTTTATATCTTTTTTGGGACTAACCTATTAACTCAGTGCCAAGTGCCAATTTCTGTTTTTTCCGTGTTTTTGACCTTTTTCAGAGGAGAATATTAAACGGAGTCCAAACGGAATAAAACCCACGGAATGATTTTTTCCATAACAGAAGATACGCAAGAAACTTGAGAACCAAGGCAGGGGACCTCGGAGGAGGCCACAAGCCACCTAGCCCCGGCCTAGGGGCGGCGCGGGGGGGGGGGGGGGGCTAGCAGGCTTGTGCCCCCCCGTGGCTCCTGTGCCCTACTTATTTCGCCTATAAATTCCCTAAAATTCCAGAAACACCAGAGAGAGCCACGAAAATACTTTTCTGCCGCCGCAAGCTTCTGTCTCCGCAAGATCCCATCTGGGGCACATTCTGGTGCCCTGTCGGAGGGGGGATTCGGACACGGAGGGCTTCTTCATCAACACCATTGCCTCTCCGATGATGCGTGAGTAGTTCACCGCAGACCTTCGGGTCCATAGCTAGTAGCTAGATAGCTTCTTCGCTCTCTTGGATCTTCAATTCAAAGTTCTCCATGATCTTCATGGAGATCTATCCGATGTAACTTTCTTTTGCGGTGTGTTCGTCGAGATCCGATGAATTGTGGATTTATGATCAGATTATTTATGAATGTTATTTGAGTATCCTCTGATCTCTTATATGCATGATTTCGTATCCTTGTAATTCTCTTCAAGTTGTGGGTTTCATTTGGCCAACTTGATCTATAATTCTTGCAATGGGAGAAGTGCTTGGTTTTGGGTTCATACCGTGCGATGTCCTCACCTAGTGACAGAAGGGGTAGCGAGGCACGCATCATGTTGTTGACATAAAGGGTAAAAAGATGGGGTTTATATCTGTTGCATGAATTTATCCCTCTACATCATGTCATCTTGCTTAAGGCGTTACTCCATTTGTTATGAACTTAATACACTAGATGCATGCTGGGTAGCGGTTGATGTGTGGAGTAATAGTAGTAGATGCAGAAAGTATCGGTCTACTTGTCTCGGACGTGATGCCTATATGTATGATCATTGCCTTAGATATCATCACGACTTCGCGCGATTCTATCAATTGCTCGACAGTAATTCGTTCACCCACCGTAATACTTGCTTTTATGAGAGAAGCCTCTAGTGAACACTATGGCCCCCGGGTCTACTTCACATCATATTTTCAGCTCTACATTTTTACTTTGTTGCACTTTTGTCACGCCCAAGATGCGACCCTATCCTCAATTTGGCACGGGGGCCACGTCAGGGATAGAAGCGCATCTCGTCGTGTCGCAAGAATGGATATCGTTACAAGTACATGTACTGAAAAGGAGAGATATATAAAGAATTGGCTTACACTCGCCACAAGCTACATCAGAGTCACATCAGTACATTACATAATCATCAAGAGTAAGAGCAGGGTCCGACTACGGACGAAAACAAATGACAAAAGAAGAACGACGTCCATCCTTGCTATCCCAGGCTGCCGGCCTGGAACCCATCCTAGATCGATGAAGAAGAAGAAGAAGAAGCAACTCCAAATAAACAATCAACGCGCTCGCGTCACGTAACCTTTACATGTACCTGCAACTGGTATTGTAGTAATCTGTGAGCCACAGGGGACTCAGCAATCTCATTTCCAAAGGTATCAAGACTAGCAAAGCTTAATGGATGAGGTATTGTTAAGTGGTGAGGTTGCAGCAGCGGCTAAGCATATATTTGGTGGCTAAACTTACGAGTACAAGAAGTAAGAGGGGGAAGATCTACGCATAACGGACGAGAACTACTCATGATCAAAAGAATGATCCTGAACACGTACATACGTCAGACATAACCCCACCGTGTCCTCGATCAGAGAAGGAACTCACGAAAGAGACAATCACGGTTTCGCACGCGGTTGGCATATTTTAATTAAGTTAAATTCAAGTTATCTAGAACCAGTGTTAAACAAAGTTTCCACGTTGCCACATAACCGCGGGCACGGCTTTCCGAAAAGATCTAACCCTGCAGGGGCACTCCAACTAGTCCATCACAAATTACCACAAGCCGCATAGAAATCCTCAATCACGAAGCTCGCGATCTCGTCGGATTCCCTAGTGGAAAACCTCAACTCTGAGATTACCCAAAGCATCACCGGAATCCCGATGCACAAGATATCTCGTCAAAGGTAAAACTAATCCAGCAAGGCCGCCCGACGTGTCGACGATCCCGATAGGAGTCGCGTACCTCGTTCTCAGGACACGGAGGATGAGCTAGACGTCGGGATCGCTAAACCTCCGGGTGACCAGAGGGGCGCCGGACATCGCTCAGGTGGGGCCAACACTCATGAGGAGCACTGGCCCGGGGGTTGATTAAATTATCCTCGGGGCCCGGGAAGTCCCTATGCAATTTTATTAGGTGATTAGGCAAATGTAGTACCAAAGTTGGGCCTTGCCAGACCAGCTTTAATCTAAAACGAATTATCAAGGGGGTCCCCATAACAACCCCGATCGTGTTAGGAGCGCTCAATTATGGAACATAACACCGGTAGCCGAAACTAAGGGGGCAAAGGTGGAACAAAACACCAGGCTAGAAAGGCCGAGCCTTCCACCTTTTACCAAGTATATAGGTGCATTAAATTAAATAGCATTTAATATGGTGATATAACAAGGAACCCATGTTATCACATGGAAGCAACTGCACCTACAACTAGCAACGCTAACACCAGGTAAAGCAAGCGGTATCATAGCCAATCAGTGGTTTGCTAGGTTGAACAGGTTGAAGGTTTCATGGCATTGTTGAGAGTCTGATATTTAGCATGTGGTAGGCATCGAGACATAAACGATAGAAGCGATAAAACTAGCATGGCAATGATAGTAATGGTACTGGGGAAATGATCATCTTGCCTGAGATCCCGCTTGGAAGAAGAATGCCCCCGTGAAGCAGACGAACCGACGTAGTCGAACGGGTCCTCACATCCGACACGCTTGCGGAACTCTATCGAGACGGGGAAAACCGGAAACAAGCATCAACACACGGGATTCACCACACAATGCACAACACATATGATGCATGAGCAGCTGAATATATGCAAGTCACGGCATGTCAAATCACACAATCAGACACTACACATTAAGTGAAGTTCAATATGCAACGAGTTGCATATTGACGAAACTCCACGTTAATTATTTAGTTCTATCCCGATTACACACACGGCAATATTATATGTGGTTAAACATGGCAAGAGGTGAAGCGTAAATAAACTACCTATCTAGGCATTTTAAATGAGATCGGAAATGACATATAGCACCTCCGACACGACCTCACATGTTAATTTACAATTCTGTCCAGATCTGAACTAATGCATTTAATTTGTTGTTAAACAGCAAAACAAATAGGTTCACGTGATTCTACGCGTCATTTCAAGCAACCTACACATGAAGAACATCTCCAATGGAGCTACGGGTCAAAAGTTACAAGCACCGCAAGATATGATGGCATGAATGCAAAATGTGTGCAACGACGGTCACGAGCGCTTAAAAACATACAAACAGCAAGAGAACATGAAACTACACGAGATTTTAAGCAAGTTTCATGTAGGACACGATCAAAACGGAGCTACGGTTCAAAAACTACGAGCAAAACATGAAATGACTACAAACTGCCAAAATCAGCCACATAGCATATTCTACGCCCCACAACTACGGCTACACAACTCCGGTATGATCAAGCAAGGCATGGCATGAAAGAGGGCAAGAATCACTACTACAAAAAACTAACAACAACTAGCATGGCAGCAAGGATCACTAGAGAAAGAAGTCACAAAATGACATCTCACACACTATTTCAGACTTAGTGAAAGTTACACCTCACAAAAGTGCAGTTTTCAGCCTGAAGCAATATTGACAGCAGCAAAACCTATAGCTACAGGTCTCCAAATGGCATGAAACGTCACAACATGCTAGAGAAACACAAGGGCTACAACTTACTCCATTGGACCAACCTCAAAAGAGCTACAGATCACAAGGTGCAAGCAAGACAAGACAGCAACAAAATATAACAGATTCCAGACTTAGAAATATTTCAGCTCCTCTAAAACATCACTATTTCTAGCAACTTGAGAGCAAACAAAACACACCTACACATGCATTTCTATTGCAACTAAAAATACCAGGGGCTAGTCTATACACCCAAGAACAACTCCCTAGTTGACAACTCCGTCAAACGAAGCACGGAATAAATCCTACGAATTAAACAAAAGGGCATCACGGAAAAATATTGCGCGAAATAACTTGCTCAAAAGCTAAAACTAATTGCACAGAAAAATCCATGGGATTTTTCTATCCCGGAAACATATAAAATATGTGGGGTTTGCAACACAAAATAATGCCACACGTTAAATGCGAGAAAATAATCTATACACGGGAAAATAAACTACCGCAAATCCCTACACGTAAAAATACAATTGACCGCTCTAAAATACGTGGAATAATGGTCCCTGAAACATGGGCATTTATCTAAGGCATTCGAGCAACCCGAACTTGCACGAAAAATAAATACGGGGCGAAACCTATTAGGACAACACGCTTATCTAGGTAAACAACATGCTAGACGACGTCAAACAAATGTGCAAGTTGTAAAATCGGATTCTACGCGAAAAGTTACACGAGAAACATATGCTACTCGTCGCAATCCGATATACGGTTAAGAAGTTACGTACGTTTAAATATTTAACTAAAACCTGAAATGAAATAAATCCGAAACCTAAAAATAAATAAATCTGCCGGCCTAATCTAATAACGGGCCAAACTGGGAGCGGCACGATATTGCTAAATTGCGCCACAGCGCGGAATAGAGGGCAGGGCTCACCTCGCTCTTGGGCCGGATCTGGTTCGGCGGGGGAGGCAGGCCGAAGGAGGCCGGCTTGCCTGGCGCTGGAGCAGATGGGCCGGCGTGGGACTTGGCCACTGGGCAAGGCGCTGGGCCTGGGCGCTGGCCAGCTGGGAGGCCGAACAGGGGGCCTCCTCACTGGGCCGGATCGGCCTGCGCGGAAGGCCGGCCCACGCGGGCGCTGGCGGCGTCGTTGTCCTCGCGAGCTCCCCACGGCAGGAGCTGCTGGCGCGTCGGTTGCAGGAACACGGGGCGGCGCCGGCGAGTAACTTCCGGCGAGCGGGGGCCGCCATGGGAGCACAGAGAAGCGGGGCTGGCCGGAGGGGACCGAATCCGGGGGTTGCCGGCCCGGATCTGGCGACAGGAGGCGGCAGTAGAGCTCCGGTTGGGGCGAGGCTCTGGCGTGGCGCTGGGGGCCGGGCGGCGGCGGGAGACGGCCAGAGGAGGCGGATCCGGGGACGGGAGGCGGCGCGACTCCCGGCGGCAGGGCGAGGCAGGGCTGCGGCTTGGTGGCGGCGCGGCGTTGGAGAGGAGCTGCAGGGAGCTCGGGCAAGGCAGCGGCGGCGGATGGGCCTGCCCAGGCCTGATCTGGGCTCGGCGGGCCCGCGGCGGCTGGTCGGAGGGAGGAGAGAGAGGGTGTGGCTAGGGTTTGAGGGGCGCGGTTCCCGAGGGAGAGAGAGAGGGTTTGTCTGAATAATGCATGGGGGTTCTATAAATAGACAAACGGGGGCTCGGTTAACCGGAATCGCGTTCCGGATCCAACCGCGGGGTCGGATTCGGACGATTCCGAACGCGGGTATGGGTACGCGGCCGTGTAGAGGGAATATCCGGAGACGAGAGGGAGAACGGGCGACGCGACACGAATTTTAAAACACCGACAGACGTCCCACGGTAGCCCGAATACGGTGCCGCTACGGTCGACCGTACGGGTACTAGACGAACTCCGATCGCGACGAATTTCGACAGGCGGCCTAGCTATAACTAATCACGACCGCATGCCGAGTTTCACCTCGATCAGAGAAAGTTTAACGCACACTTTTAAAACAGGGTTTCGACGGTGCCGCGGGTGCGTGCGTGTGCGGTCAGGCTCGGAACGAACAACGACGAACGCGAAGAGAAGCGGCAACTAATAACGGATGCAAGTTTTGAAAACTGGCAGCAACGGAGATGCCGATGCAATGCAGATGATGCGCAGGATGCGATGATGACACGACAAATAAAATAAGCCACACGACGAAAACGGAAAGAGAGGGGAATCTTCTAGAACATCGGCATCGGGCTGTTACAACTTTCCACCTTCAGATCTCACCTTGCAAATAACCGTGAAGGGATTGACAACCCCTTTATAGCATTGGGTGCAAGTTTGTTCGTTTTTGCGCAGGTACATTGGTGACTTGTCTTGATACTCCTACTGGATTAATACCTTGGTTCTCAAACTGAGGGAAATACTTACTGCTACTGTGCTGCATCACCCTTTCCTCTTCAAGGGAAAAACTAATGCAAGCTCAAGAGGTAGCAGTGCGCCACCCTAAAGCCATTGGGCTCCCTCCGGGTGTGTTGCCCCCCTCCCGGTGAACTTCCGGAATCCATTCCTCACTCCCGGTAAAATGCAGGTAATGCCCGAAAACCTTCCGGTAACCAAATGAAACCATCCTATATATCAATCTTCGTTTCCGGACCATTCTGGAAACCCTCGTGACGTCTCTGATCTCATCTGGGACTCCGAACAACATTCGGTAACCACACATATAACTCAACGATACTAAAACATCATCAAACCTTAAGTGTGCAGACCCTGCGGGTTCGAGAACTATGTAGACAAGCCCCGAGGTACTCCACGGTCAATATCCAATAGCGGGACCTGGATGCCCATAGTTGATCCTACATATTCTCCAAAGATCTTATCGGTTGAACCTCAGTGTAAAGGATTCATATAATCCCGTATGTCATTCCCTTTGTCCTTCGGTATGTTACTTGCCCGAGATTTGATCGTTGGTATCTGCTTACCTATTTCAATCTCGTTACCGGCAAGTCTCTTTACTCGTTCCGTAATACAAGATCCCGTGACTTACACTTAGTCACATTGCTTGCAAGGCTTGTGCGTGATGTTGTATTACCGAGTGGGCCCCGAGATACCTCTCCGTCACACGGAGTGACAAATCCCAGTCTTGATCCATACTAACTGAATGAACACCTTCGGAGATACCTGTAGAGCACCTTTATAGTCACCCAGTTACGTTGTGACGTTTGATGCACACAAGGTATTCCTCCGGTGCCAGTGAGTTATATGATCTCATGGTCATGGGAACAAATACTTGACAGCAGAAAACAATAACAATAAAACGACACGATCAATATGCTACGTTCATAGTTTGGGTCTAGTCCATCACATGATTCTCCAAATTACGTGATCCAGTTATCAAGTGGTAACACTTGCATATAGCCAGAAAACCTTGACTATCATTGATCAGCTAGGGACATTGTTTTGTCTATGTATCCACACATGTACCTATGTTTTCATTCAATAAAATTATAGCATGGATAATAAAAGAATATCTTTAAACATAAAATATAATAATAAATATTTATCATTGCCTCTAGGGCATGTTTCCAAGAGGCCCAACACCTGTCACTTCTTGACCGATTACATAATGGAGGCCTTCCACATGTTCTTGCTGATAGTGATGATGATGATACATTTATTGATGATAGTGATGATCATGATGCATTTATTGACCCCGAAGCATATATAGACGATCAAGATTGTTATTAGTTCATGTGAGGTATTCGACTATTATTATAAAAATATATAATTTTTTAGTTCATGTTAGGTATTCAATTTTTATTAGTCTTGTTCATATTTATGATGATGATAGACTTAAATTATATACATTTGATTACTCATGTTGGTATTTATGTTGTACTAATTTCATTTACTCTTTGTCATGGCAGGTGTTGAAAGATGGTGGGAAAGGGTTGAAAGCACTCCGCGGCTCCTTCTTCGTCGGCGGGTGGTGGGATGGGTACTTCCGTTCGCGCCTCGCCTCTCCGGAGAGCGTTGCTCTCTACTCTGCATGGAGTGGCAAAGCCGAGAGCTACTAACTGTTCACGTGGCCGCGGGAGAGGTACAGTGGGTGCCAGGCCTTCCTCGCCGCCACCCCAAGCTGATTCAGCTAAGCACATGACTGCTAGGGTGGACCCGTCTCAGGTGGAGGCTACATGGTCTCCGGTTCACGAGCCTTAGGTCGATGAGCCTTCGATCCACGAGACTCGTGTCCCATAGGATTCATTCTAGGAGACTCTAGAGCACAACAGGGATGAGGGTACGTCCCAAGAGACCCAGTGGGATACCTGGACTGATCTGGGTCACCTGGAGCCAAGTGGCCAGGCTGATAGCAACGAGGAGTTGGGTGAGGGGGCCACCGTCTACCAGCGTGGTAGTACAAGGCTCCCGCTCGTGCCTGCGACCCGCGAGCAGAGGTGATCGATTAAGCCAAATGGGGACAAGTAAGTTAATTTACTCTTATTTAACCTTTTGCCTTCATGTATTCTCAAATATCTAATGTTTTGGCTTTAATTTGTCATACTGCAGGGGTTGGATTGTTGCCAAGGGTGTCTGCAAGCCTAACATCGTCCTTGATGTGCTTTGTCGACAAAACTTCCCGGGGTTTGTTACGTTGCTCGGTTGGGGTCGACAGGTAGGAATGACGTGGGAGCACTACTTGTGTGCCCCGGCCCCGCCGGTGGTGGAGATCGACGGTGTTTTGTGCCACATGGGGGCCGACATGGTGATCACACAGTTCTGGGTAATTTCTCCTTTACACAATTAAAAATCAACAATACCTAGTTATTGTACTAATCAGTGTTGTCTCGTTTGCAGACCTTTTACAGGTGTCAGGAGGGATACGAGGAGTACGCAACAAAGGTTATCGAGACCGAATGCCGCCGCCTACTTCAAAACTTTTGGCACGAAGCTCGGGTGTAGGTTGTTCGAGACTACTACACCTCGTGGCGTATTAGGAAGGAAAAGGCGGAGTGCCGCAATTCTAAGATGGAGAAGGAGCATTACATGAAGGTAATTACATATTATTAAGGCCTTGTGGTTAGTTTTCTTGATTTGATTCTTACGCGTAGCGCTCAAATTTCTCTTTATTAACTTAGGTGCCCCCGAGATGGTGTGTGGATAAGATGGATTGTTGGGAGGCCTTGGTGGATCAGTGGTGCTCAGAAAATTGGGAGGCCAGCCACAACAATGCCAAGGAGAGGCGTGGAAAAATGGTTGGTGTGCCACACCATCAAGGGAGCATCAACTTAAATGGGTTTGGTGAGGACTGGGTATGTGGTTTGCTTCATGACTCATGCAATTCATTCTTAATGCTAGCTTGAGCCCTTTACTAATACATTTCCCCTCTCTCTCTCTTTTAGGCGCGTCACAATAAGATGGAGGTGCCAGAGATGTACGACCTCTAGGCGATTGCCCATACTGCCTCGTACAAGAAGGTCAAGGCATTCTCTGAGTCTGACATCTTTCATCCTGAAAACTTCACCAACATCTCCTCCCACCACAAGCTCGTAAAGTATAGACATCACGGGAAGACAAGGAAAGGGGAGGACTTTAACCCGAGCCAGGGGCCTATTAATCCAGAGTTGGTGATGATAGCTGGCAACGGGAGTCCCCATGGCTTGATCGCCATTGGAGACGGCCTTATACATTGTCCTAGCACTCTCCGGCAGATAAAGGCAGGCCAAACGAGCTCCTGTCCTGAGATAACACCTCGTCCACGGCCAGTCGAGCTCTCCATCGAGGTTAGTTTAGTGGACTCAACTATCTTTCCGCATTCCATTGTGTGTGCGAACCAATATGATTACAGTGCTAACAATGAGTTGTGTTGCAGGCTGCTATTTTGAAAGAGAGAGAGGCAGCGCTGGTGCTTTTGGCTGCGAAGGATAAGGAGATGAAGGAGATGGAGGAGAGGACGGTTGTGTTGTTGGAGGCGGAGAGGGCACGAAATGATGTGTCTAACAGGGTCATGTACGAGTTCTTCGTGGTACGTTTCTTCTTCATATTTGTCAAATCTTGCATTCTAATGTTCGTTTCATTAATAACTAAAAAGTTTGACTTGTCAAAACCAAATGTACGGTCTATGTGCGAGAAGACCGGTCACGTCCCTCCGGCGATGCCAGTCATTGACATGGCGGGGAAGGTGAGTTTCATTTCAATGCAGTGATCTTTTGAGTGTCATCATGCTAACGACACATTGCAAACGATGTTTGGTGCAGAATATCTCCCGAAACGCATAACATGACCCTTATATAGTGGAGCCTTCTCTAGGTGAAACAAGCCAGAGCCACCGTGCTTCACCACCGTGCTGACGAGAATGGTATTTTTTTTCCAGTGTTTTGCTTAACAACCGCATAATGATGTTTACTTACCTTACCTTAGCTCCAAAATGACATATTTTACCCAAGTTAGCTCTACAATGACCTATACTTACATTAGTTTCCTCCTACATGACATAATTAGCTTAGTTAGGTCCAAAATGGCATAATAAGCATAGTTAGCTCCTAAATGACCTATTTTTATCTAAGTAGCTCTAAAATGACATATAGTTAGCTTTGTTTCCTCCTAGATGACGTAGTAAGCTAAATTAGCTTCAAAATGGCCTATTTAATAAAAATGACCTATACTTAGCTAAGTTCTCTCCTAAATGACATAATAAGCTTACTTAGCTACAAAATGACCTATTGTACCTAACTTAGCTATTAAATGGCATATAATTAGCTTAGTTAGCTCCAACATGGCTTAATAAGCATAGTTAGCTCCTAAATGACCTATTTTTAACTAAGTAGCTCTAAAATGACATATAGTTAGCTTAGTTTCCTCCTAGATGACGTAGTAAGCTAAATTTGCTCCAAAATGGCCTATTAAAAAAATGACCTATACTTAGCTAAGTTCTCTCCTAAATGACATAATAAGCTAACTTAGATCCAAAATGACCTATTTTACCTAACTTAGCTATTAAATGACCTATAATTAGCTTAGTTAGCTCCAAAATGGCATAATAAGCATATTTAGCTCCTAAGTGACCTATTTTTACCTAAGTAGCTCTAAAATGACATATAGTTAGCTTAGTTTCCTCCTAGATGACGTAGTAAGCTAAATTAGCTCCAAAATGGCCTATTTAATAAAAAATAACCTATACTAAGCTAAGGTCTCTCCTAAATGACATAATAAGCTTAGGTAGCTACAAAATGACCTATTGTACCTAACTTAGCTATTAAATTTCCTATAATTAGCTTAGTTAGCTCCAAAATGGCTTAATAAGCATAGTTAGCTCCAAAATAACCTATTTTTACCTAAGTACCTCTAAAATGACATATACTTAGCTTAGTTTCCTCCTAGATGACGTAGTAAGCTAAATTAGTTCCAAAATGGCCTATTTAATAAACAATTACCTATACTTAGCTAAGTTCTCTCCTAAAAGACATAATAAGATTACTTAGCTACAAAATGACCTATTGTACCTAACTTAGCTATTAAATGGCCTATAATTATCTTAGTTAGCTCCAAAATGGCTTAATAAGCATAGTTAGCTCCTAAATGACCTATTTTTACGTAAGTAGCTCAAAAATGACATATACTTAGCTTAGTTTCCTCCTAAATGATTTAGTAAGCTAAATTAGCTCCAAAATGGCATATTTAATAAAAAATTACCTATACTTAGCTTACTTCTCTTCTTCATCTAATCTTCTTCTTCAAACTTTCTTATTTCCCATTTTGCAGATTACATTCACTTCACGGAAGCTCAGATTGATGGAGTGCTTGGGTTACTTGTATTTTTTTGGATAATATGTATGGATGAAACTATTGTAATATATGGACATGAAACTTTGTATGTATGGATGAAACTATTGTAATATATGGTTTGGTACGGATGAAACTTGCATAATATGTATGTATGTATGGATGAAACTTATTTTAATATGGTTATCACTATGGCAACAACTTTATTTCTGTGAAATATATATATATATATATATCATATATTCCTGTGAAAATTGTTGGATATAATAAAAAATAAAATAAACAGGGACATTTTTGGTTTGTTTGCCGTCTGCCGACCGACGACAAGGGGGGGGGGGCAGAAAACGGCAAAGGCCGTGAAGGCCCGAACTATTTGCCATCTTTGCCGTCCGGCCACAGATGGCAAAGGGAGGCCATGGCAAACGACAAAGGGATGGTGGGCCCAGCATACGACAAAGGCTGCCGTTACCACTTGACGGCCCTAATCCCGTGATCTCCCGTCTATTTTCTTTGCCGTTGCCCCCACGACAAAGTTTCTTTGCCGTCCGTAGGTCCAAGGCCGACGACAAAGAACCTCTGTATCAGATTTTTCTTTGCCGTATAGTTTGCCGTTCGGGGTCCTCCCCTTTGCCGTCCGCCATGGCAGATGGCAAAGTCACTGATTCCTGTAGTGTTAGTCTCTTAACCTATAAGTCTTCAATACACCAAAATCACTAAGGGGCACTAGATGAACTTACACTTTGAAACTTGATATGATGAAGGCTTATGATCGCATGGAGTGGGAATATTTGCATGCTATAATGACTGAATTGAGTTTTGCACTAGTTTGGGCCAATACAGTAATGAGGATGGTGAGCTCGGTTAAGTTCTCAGTTCTGTTTAATGGGTAGAAACTCAAGAAATTGATACCTACAAGGGGAATTCGGCACGTAGATCCGATATCACCTTACCTATTCTTGTTAGCAGCACATGGCATTTCGTGCCGCCTAAAAAGTCAGAATGAGTCATCACTAATCGACGGAATCAAAGTGGCAGAAATGGCTCCATTGGTAAGACTTTTACTTTTCGCCAATGACAACATGTTGTTCAACAAGGCTAGTAGTGAGGGTGCTTCTTTGGTATCTTCATTGTTTGAAACCTATAGTTATCCATCTGGTCAGAAAATCAATTTATCTAAGTCTTCGGTTTTGTTTACTAAGGGTGTGGGGACCATGACTTATGAGTCGAGATCGCCGTGCTCAGTGATCCCAGAGATCAATGCTCACCGAACACAGATACCGAATAAGAGAATCTTACATCCAAATTCCGATTATTACAACACAAGACCGAATGTTCAGGTTCACAAAGCAGAGCCTAAGGCCAAATCACTCAAATACAACTAGAAGCGGAAATCATAGGGGCTAAGCGGGTGCCCATCCCATCAAGCCTACACTGACAGGCATTCTGACTTGGAAGCGTCGTAGTTCGCAGGGGCGTTTCCGAAGACATACTCATCTCCAAACTCCGGTCCTTACATGTCTGGTCAATAACATAACCAGTGGAAAGCCAATGAGTACTTCGAATGTACTCGCAAACAGCCCATGACATGAACAATAAAAGTGAAGAATAACAATAATATGCATCTTTGGTGGAACTCATCATGGTGGTTTGATCATGGCTATGCAACAAGTTAAAGAATTACTTTTGAAGAACAGGTTACAGATATCAATGCATCTGTCGAGGGCTGAACCCTCCGGGTTCACCCTATCTGCCAAGTCACCAAACTTTGTCATATCATTACTTTCATAATAACTCCTTTTTATCACCACTCACACACACTTGGTTTATGCGGAAACAACTAGACGTAGTTCAAGAAAGATTACCCAACTGTCCTTGACCATGGACACGGGTATTCGAATAGTTTTACACTCTGCAGAGGTAGTACGCTTGACCCACGAAATCCGGGAAACTTCCGTGTCATCCACGACTCGTGGTATATAACATACCCGAGGCAAGTACCCGATCAATGCCTTTCCCCTGACGATACTAGACAAAGAGGTCAACTCGATTGGTACCTAGCCCACATGTTGTACTTCTTACGAGCACCAACTCTAGAAAGTATCAACCATGCAGGGACCAACGGTGTGCCTGGAACTCATAAAAATGGCATAGTCGTCCTACCTGGCACGACCCCATCACGAGAGTGACCACACATCACTCCCGCCACTAGTGATGTGGCTCTTTGCTAGCACCGACCAGAGTAATCAACATAGCCCCGTCCCATAAGGAGTAACGTGGCCGTACTTGTAAAGTTGGGATGGTCGACACATCATAAATCTAATCCCATTTCCGAAACTATACTCACACAAATACACGGTGCACCACTTCGCCAAAGTGGCCACCTAAGTCATCATCACCCTCGGGCATTAGTGGTGCCCGACGGGGTTTTCATAAATTTTTGATTTATACCAACAACATGCTCATGCTATTTACTCTAGCATTACTTGTCAACATGATAATAGCGTGACCCTCAAAGGGGTAGGATCAAGCTCAATGCATGTGCTCCAGGGGAGCCATCGGTAACATCATATCAATGATTTACCGGCACTATGATCATATGCAACGGAAATACCTCCTATCTTAATCATGCAATATAACTTATGCTCAGTCATGGTCAAAGGGCTGCTTGCCTTGGTCAGCTAGGTATCCGGGGTCTTCGAGGTCTTCCGCTCCGATTCCCTCGTCAGACGGATTTTCTATTATCGATAAAAGAATAAATAAGAAATAGCTCACACAAAAAAAATCAGAAAGTTATTTTAAAAATGTCCTTTATTACTGATAATCTAAGTTTTCATTTTGAAAAATATTTGCCTCAAATTCTCTTGAAGGAGATTTTTTAAAATTAACCAAACAAAAGCAAAACTATTCCAATTTAGTCCTTTTTATTATTGTAAAACAGAATAGTTGGTGAAAAATTCATCCAATCATATCATTAAATACTACATATTTTTTGAAGAATAACGGTGGAAGAATTATATTTTTACACTGGGTAAATGTTTTTATAAAAATCTTAGAAATCAGGTTTTAAAAATAAAATAAAATGGGCTAAGTCCTTGGCCTGGCTCGGCCTGGAACTGGGCTGGCCCACAGCCGCCCGACATCCTGCCCAGGCACGCGCGCCGTCAGGTTTGAACCTGATGTGCGGGGCCTGCTACTTCTTGAGCTTGCGTTGGTTTTTCCCTTGAAGAAGAAAGGGTGATGCAGCAAAGTAGCAATAAGTATTTCCCTCAGTTTGAGAACCAAAGTATCAATCCAGTAGGAGTATCAAGATGAGGCAGCAATGAACCTGCGCAAAAACAAACAAACTTGCACCCAACGCGATAAAGGGGTTGTCAATCCCTTCACGATAGTTTGCAAGGTGAGATCTGAAGGTGAAAAGTGCAACAAAGTATTTTTGGTATTTTTTGTAGATCTGAATATATGATGTGAAGTAGACCCGGGGGCCATAGTGTTTAATAGAGGTTTCTCTCATGATAGCAAGTATTACGGTGGGTGAACGAATTACTGTCGAGCAATTGATAGAATTGCGCAAAGTCATGATGATATCTAAGGCAATGATCATACATATATGCATCACGTCCGAGACAAGTAGACCGATACTTTCTGAATCTACTACTATTACTCCACACATCGACCGCTATCCAGCATGCATCTAGTGTATTAAGTTCATAACAAACAGAGTAACGCCTTAAGCAAGATGACATGATGTAGAGGGATAAATTCATGCAATATGATATAAATCCCATCTTTTTACCCTTGATGGAAACAACACGATGCGTGCCTTGCTACCCCTTCTGTCACTAGGTGAGGACACCACATGGTATGAACCCAAAACCAAACACTTCTTCCATTGCAAGAATTATTGATCAAGTTGGCCAAACGAAACCCATAACTCGAAGAGAATTAAAAGGATACGAAATCATGCATATAAGAGATCAGAGGAGACTCAAATAATATTCATAGATAATCTGATCATAAATCCAAAATTCATCGGATTTTGACAAACACACCGCAAAAGAAAGTTACATCAGATAGATATCCCTGAAGATCATGGAGAACTTTGTATTGAAGATCCAAGAGAGAGAAGAAGCCATCTAGCTACTAGCTATGGACCCGAAGGTCCGTGGTGAACTACTCACGCATCATCGGAGAGGCAATGGTGTTGATGAAGAAGCCCTCCGTGTCCGAATCCCCCTCCGACAGGGCATCAGAACGGTCCCCAGATGGGATCTCGTGGAGACAGAAGCTTGCGGCGGCGGAAAAGTATTTTCGTGGCTCTCTTCTTTGGTTTCAGGATTTTAGAGAATTTATAGGCGAAATAGGTAGGGCAAAGGAGGCACGTGGGGCCCACAACCCTGCCAGGCGTGGCCCCCCTAGGGCGCGCCTAGGGGGCTTGTGACCTCCCACGAGGTCTCCTGCCTTGGTTCTCAAGTCCCCTGCGTATCTTCTGTTATGGAAAAAATCATCCCGAAGGTTTTATTCCGTTTGGACTCTGTTTAATATTCTTTTCTGAAAAAGGTCAAAAACACGGAAAAAACAGAAACTGGCACGAGGCACTAAGTTAGTAGGTTAATCCCAAAAATGATATAAAATAGCATATTGATGCATATAAAACATCCAAAGAAGACAAGATAATAGCATGGAACAATAAAAAATTATAGATACGTTGGAGACGTATCATGGCCCTACGGTCAGTGGCTGTGCATAGCGCGGGGGAGGAGGCTGGGCCACCGACAGGTGGGGCACACTTGTCGGGGTCATCTCCTACCTCTGGCCAGAGAGGAGTAGGAGCACGCCGGCGAGGCTGCAGATGTTCTCAAGCCCCAACGAGGGCAAAAATGGGCTCGACATGACGTCGCCTACCTGCTGGTGGTCAGAACAACGCCGGAGAGGCAGGGGTTCGCTGGCGACGAGGAGGCCGCGGTGGAGGAGTTTCGGGAGGTGGTCGAGGAGGTGGCTAGAGGCACGGAAATGCTCGGGCGAGTTGGGGGAAAGCTTCTGGGGTTGAGGTGATCAGTTTGGTGGGTCGAGGGGCGCAAGAGCCGATGTGTTGCCGGAGATCGACCGGAGCTCCGAGGTGGAGAGCTCTTGGTCGATCTCGAGCACCGGGGCTCCGCTGGTTTGCTGGTGTGGCTAGGGAGGTGCTAGTGGTCGTGGTGAAGCTATCTGAGGGGTGCTGGAGCGAGGGGGATGGCTATAAATAGGGCCGCGACGGTGAGCTGATTCGGGAGAGCTGGTGACTCACCGTGGCATGCATGGGGGTGCAGAGAGGGACTGGGGTCGAAAGAACGGTCTCAGGACATGGTTTTGGACTGCCAGAACCATCTTCTACAGAGGGAGAGAGGGAGGAGTCGAGCATCCGTGGCCGCGCAACCTTGGCCGATTTTGGGGCGAATGGGCATGCTTCGCACGAGCTCTAGCGCGGGAAGGGAGGAGCCCTGAGGGTTGCTCGATGCAGAGGGGGTTGTCGGGGAAGAGGTTGGACACCTCGGGGGAGGCTGGAACTGGCCGAGAGCGTCGCCCCCACCTTGGTGGCTTCCTGTAGCACGCCGAGAGTGCAGTTTTGGCATGCCACGGCATGCTGGTGCGCTCTGATGCACTTTGGACGTGTCTAACATGTCCTGGCACTAGCTGGGGGTGTGGCTTGCCGTTTGGGTCTCGTGGGAGCTTCAGATGGTTAAGGGAGACAAGAAATACTAGTGCTGTCAGCCTTGAACTAAAGTCTAAATTGAAGTTTTTGGCCTTTCCACTTTGAACATATGAGGGGCCAGTTGACTAGGGTTAGATATGGATACTGGCCACCTAATCTATGAGTTTGGAGCAAAGGGGTTGGGTTTAGCTGTGGCTAAGGTGGCTTTTTCCCATCTGTCAGAAGGTGCTCGACAGTGGTTTAAGGGGGTTGCACCCCACCACTGGTGCTGCAACTTAAGAGGTTTGGGTTTGGTGCTAAAACATGGGGTTTCACCAAGTTTGAGCTCCATTGGACAAGTTTGGTTTTGTAAGCTTGAAAACACTTCAATATGACCACATCTGTCCCTTCCAAAGAGAGCGTGGGCAAACTAAGTCCCACAAATCCTATTTTTGGTGTGGAACCCTCATTTGAGGTATTAGGCACTCCTGCAAAGTTCCAGCATCATTGGACAAACTTTGCTATGTAGAGTTGCTCTAACTTCAATCTGGACAGAAGGGGTTTTAGGGTTATTTGGGGTCCTTAGTCACCTTGGATCAAGGTGAAACTTTATGTGGACACCAAATATGGCTTAGGGATACCATTGGAATTTTCTTGGATTTTATTGAGAATATTTCCTTTGGGAATATTTCAAAAGGTCAAAACAGACAGAAATGGTTTCCACGGTTTTATTGAAATAATTATAATATAAAATAGGGTTTAAAATCTTATGTATGGAAAATATATGTCCTTCTGATCATCTCCAAATTTAATCAGATTTTTCTAAGGCAGAAAAGTATTTTCCATATAGGAATACCAATTCTGGCCTCAGAAAGGGACATGTAATTAAATTAGGAAAACAATTATGAAAATTATTATTTTTGTGGTTTTGGAATAGAAAGATAAGTTAAAATCAGGTCTCCAACTTTGAGTAGAAACTAACCTTGCCATCAAGGACAAGTAGTGTAACTCAAAGTAGGGTTTTGCCTTGATCACAATCAAGTAAAGGTTTTCAGAAATAAATCAATATGGTGAAATGGGGTTTTTATCATCACATGATCACACACACAAGCATACAATGACAATCATGGCACTCACATCATTAGTTTTGAAAAAGTTTTAACAAGCTCAGATTTTTTTACAAAACTCAGAATTTTGTAGAAAAACAGGGTGTGCATACCTATCCCCCTTACAAGAATCTCGTCCCCGAGATTCCTAAGCTAGGTGCTAAAAGGTCCGGAAACTCATATCGGAGATAGTCTTCATGCTCCCATGTTGCTTCTGCTTCGGTGTGGTTGCTCCATTGAACCTTGAAATACTTGATGGTGCGGCTCCTGGTGCAACGCTTAGCTTCATCCAGAATGCGGATAGGCTTCTCGCGGTAGGTGAGATCTAGCTAAAGGTCAATGGCCAGTTGGTCAATGTCCTTGTAAAGATCGAGACGGTTCAACACTTGAAGACACTTCGGAAGTTGTGACACGTGGAAGACGTTGTGCACACCCAAAATTCTGGAGGTAGCTCCAACTGATAAGCAACTTCTCGATGCCTTGCCGTGATCTTAAAAGGCCCAATGAACCTTGGAGCGAGTTTCCCCTTAACGTGGAAACGCTTGGTTCCCTTGAGAGGTGTGACACAGAGGTACACCAGATCTCTGGGAATGAACCCCACATCCCTGCGGCGAGAATACGCATAGCTCTTTTGTCGCGATTTGGCTGCCTTTAAATTCTCTCGGACAAGTTGTACCTTCTCTTCTGCCTTTTGCAAAACTTCCAGCCCGAAAATCAGTCCTTCTCCGGTTTCGGGCCAGTTGAGCGGGGTGCGGCACTTTCGTCTGTACAACACTTCGAACGGGGCCATCTAGAGACTGGACTGGTAGCTGTTGTTGTATGAAAACTCAGCGAACGGCAGACAGTCTTCCCATTTGGCTCCATGCGCCAAGACGCATGCGCGGAGCATATCTTCGAGTATCTGATTCACTCTTTCTATTTGTCCGCCCATTTGCGGGTGGGAAATGGTGCTAAAAGAGAGCTTGGTTCCGAGGGCTTCTTGGAACTTTTTCCAAAATCTTGAGGTGAACTGCGTGCCTCGGTCAGATACAATCTCCTCGGGAACTCCATGAAGGCTTACAATACGCTCAATATAGAGACTAGCCAACTTGTTCCCATCGTAAGTGGTGTTGACAGGAATGAAATGGGCCACTTTGGTCAAATGGTCGACAATAACCCATATAGAGTCATGGCCTCTGCTAGACCTCGGTAAGCCGGTAACAAAGTCCATGCCTATCTTGTCCCACTTCCATTCTGGCACTTAGAGAGGTTGTAGTAGTCTAGCAGGTCGCTGATGCTCAGCCTTTACTTGTTGGCACACGCCGCACTTGGCAACATAAGACGCTATTTCCCTCTTCATGCCATGCCACCAGAATTTTTCTCGGAGATCTTGATACATCTTGGTACCACCGGGGTGAATAGAGTAGGGTGTATCATGTGCTTCCTGTAGGATCAAGTCCTTGAGTTCAATCTTGTTGGGTACGCATAAACGTTTCCCAAACCACACCACTCCTTGTTCATCCACCGAGAATCCTGGGGCCTTGCCTTCTTGAATCTTCTTCCTGATGCCTTCAATGCTCTTAGGACCCTTCTGGGCCTCCTTGACGTCATCCACTAGCTTGGTTTGACTTCGAGGTTATCTAGGAATCCTGATTCCACTAGCTCCAACCCAAAGTTCTCCAATTCTTCATATAATACGAGTTGCCTTTCCTTGAGCATGGTTATCAAGGTGCTGGTCTTCCGGCTTAAGGCATCAGCCACTACATTGGCCTTACCGGGGTGATATTGAGTGCTGAGGTCATAGTCTTTGATTAACTCCAACCATCTTCGTTGCCTCATATTCAATTCCCTTTGGGTGAAGATATACTTCAGACTTTTGTGGTCAGTGTATATTTCACATCGCTTCTCCAGAAGGTAATGTCGCCATGTCTTCAAGGCATGCACTACTACTGCCAACTCGATATCATGGGTGGCATAGTTCTCCTCATGCGTGCGCAGTTGCCGTGCAGATACGCCACAACTCTGCCATCCTGCATTAGGACCCCACCGAGTCCGGTCTGGAGGCATCACAATATATCACAAACTCCTTGTTGATATCTGGAGGGCCGATACTGGGGCAATGGTTAATCTCTTCTTCAATTCTATGAAGCTCGCTTCACACTCCGGCGTCCATTCGAACTTCTTGCCTTTCTTCAAGAGCCGAGTCATGGGTCGAGCGATGTGGGAGAATCCTTCTACGAACTTGCGGTAATATCCCGCGAGTCCGAGGAAGCTCCTGACTTCCTTCACATCAATTGGCGATTCCCAGTTGGTTACCATAGTAATCTTGGAGGGATCAACTTCCAATCCACTTGCTGTCATGGTATGACCAAAGAATCCAACTTCGTTCAGCCAGAATTGGCACTTGCTGATCTTGGCATAAAGTTGGTGCTCTCGAAGCTTCTCCAACACTAACCTCATGTGTTTCTCATGCTCTTCTTCGGACATGAAAAAGATTAATATGTCATCAATGAATACGACGACAAACTTGCCCAGGTATTCCATGAAGACCTTGTTCATGAGGTACATGAAGTAAGATGGGGCATTAGTCAACCCAAAAGACATGACAGTGCATTCATACAGACCGTACCGGGTCACGAACACAGTCTTGGGTATGTCCTCGGGTTGGATCTTTAGTTGGTAATATCCAGATCGGAGGTCGATGTTGGAGAATACCTTAGCTCCATTTAGCTGATCAAACAAGTCTTCAATCTTGGGGAGTGGGTACTTGTTCTTAATTGTGACCTCACTGAGAGAACGGTAATCGACGTAGAGTCTAATAGTCCCATCCTTCTTGGACACGAAAAGAATAGGTGATCCCCAAGGTGACGCACTCGGACGAATAAATCCTTTCCTGAGTTGCTCATCCAGCTGCTTCTTCAATTATGCCAGCTCTTCGGATCCCATCCTCTAAGGCTTCTTATAGATAGGCCTTGATCCGGGCATGAGCTCAATGATGAACTCGATGTCTCGGTCAGGAGGCATTCCCGATAGCTCATCAGGAAAGACGTCCGGGTATTCATAGACTATTGGCACTCGATCGAGTTCTTCCTCTGACAGGCTGTTAACCCATGGTACTCGAGCGGGTACTGGCTCCAAGACATACTTGACTTTGACCCCTTGGTCGCTTGTCATGGTAATGGCCCTGTTGGCACAGTCCAAGATGCTTTGATGCTTGGCCAACCAATCCATGCCGAGAATTACTTCTAGGCCTTGCGACTTAAGCACAATGAGATCCGCTGAGAAGCTCGTCCGATTGATAACTATCCCAACCTTCCTACACCCTAGGTTGGTCCTCAATACTGCTCCCGGGGTTTGAATTGCCATATGCCCACGAAGCAAGGTAGGTTCTAAACCACATTTTTCCGCAAACCTTTGCGTAACAAAAGAATGCGAAGCACCACAATCAAACAATACTATTGCTGGGGTAGAGTTGACGAGGAACATACCCAGAATGCAGTCCGAGTCTTCCTGTGCCTCTTCTGTGGAAATATGATTAATCCGTCCCTTGCTGTGATACTGGTGATTGCGGGGAGCCTGACTCCTGCCTGGTGCTCCTTGGCCTGGATTTGACGCATTGGGGCGCGGAGCATCGGGCTTCTTGTTGGAGCACTGCATGGAATAGTGCCCTGTTTGACCACACCCGAAACATGTAACTTGCGCTGGAAGATTGGTCTTGACTCCACCGTTGTTCGGCGAATCGATTGCTGGCTTGGTGTTGACTTGCTGCTGCGGCTGATAGTTCTGGCGAAATGTTGGATACTTGTATTGCTGTTGCTGATAGTTGGATCTTGCTGGAGCTGATTGCCATGGGCGTGGCTTCGGGTTACTCGGTCCTCCATTACCCATTAGCTTGTGCTTTCGGGTGTCGTCGATAGCACGACGCTTGTCTTCAAACATAAGGGCCTTATTAACCAAATCGCTAAAGGTCCGACATTCACAAACAACCAACTGATACTGGAGTGTCTGTTGCAGTCCTTCCATAAAGCGTTCCACTTTGGCGGCCTCAGTGTTGATGTCTTCAGGCACGTACCTTGACAGGAGGTTGAACTTCTGCAAATATTCCTCAACAGATCCACTGCCTTGCCTTAAGGCTCGGAATTCCCACTTCTTAATGATCGTCCTTCCGGGAGGAATGTGAGCAGCACGGAATCCATCTTTGAACACAGCCCAAGTAATGGCTTGCCCTGCTCGCATGATCGAAATCCATCCCACCAAGCTCTGGCCGTGCCTCCGAGACAGTGAGAAGCATAGAGGACTTTCTCATGATCATCAATGCACTTGACCAGCGCGAGGAGGTCTTCGATAGTACGGATCCAGTCGTCGGCATCTAATGGTTCAGTCGTCTCCGTGAATATGGGTGGTGTAGTTCGCATGAACTCAGAGAGAGTAGAGCGACCATTGCCATTCCCGTTCTGCGGCAGGTTGTTCACCAAGGTTTGAGCCGGCTGCTGAATAAAGCCATTATTGGCCTGACGCTTCTCTCGAAGGGCTTGAAGGAACTGAGCCATAGTAAAGCTTTTAGGAGGAGGCGGTGGCGGTGGAACATCGTCTTGCTGCTCGTGGTGATCTCCAGCTTGAGCTTCCCCTCCGGTTCCCTGCTGCTGACCCGAAGAGACAGATCCGGGGTTGCCGAAGGTGCTGTTGCGAGTTGCATTCACCATCCTGTCAGGGTAGACAGGTCAATTTGCCGAACTAGCTGAAATCATAAGGGATGATGCTCTAGTAAAGAGGGGGTCTGGTGTTGTGCTAGTGTGAAAATTTCAAGCTAATGGTTTTGAAAGAGCTAATGCATTAGATTAAAATAGGCGATATAGTCGCTCACAAGCTGCCTAAGGCAGAATGCGACTTGCATCCAATCATGTTACACAACACTCATGGTTCATGCAAATCGATGCAAGAACTCCTACGCCTGGGGTACTTCTTAATTGCCTACGCTGCTAAGGCTAAGCGGTCGACTCCACGGTCTCATAAGCGGGTTCTGCCGGATCTTCGTCTTCATCTTCATCTTCATCTTCGTTAGTGCTTCCCTTCTTTGAAGGAGTAGGAGAAGGAAGCGGACCATCACGATGTCTCTTGGTTGGCGAGGTGGCCAAGAGTTCGGTGTACTCTTCCGCGGTCAGGCGACGACTCTGAAGGGGAGTGGCCTGAAGCGGTGGTATTCCTCCTCGGAAAGCAAAACCAGGTGGTCCTTGATACGTCTCCATCGTATCTACTTCTCCAAACTCTTTTGCCCTTGTTTTGGACTCTAATTTGCATGATTTGAATGGAACTAACCTGGACTGACGTTGTTTTCAGCAGAATTGCCTTGGTGTTACTTTTGTGCAGAAATCAAAGTTCTCCAAACGTCCTGAAAATCTACGGGGAGCAGTTTTGGAAAATAAGAAAAATATCTGTGCCAAGTTCCACCTGAGGGGGTGGGCCAGTGGGCCACAAGCCCTGGCCCCGCCACCACCCCCCTAGTGGCGGTGGGCAGGCTTGTGGGGCCCACACGGCTTCGCCGTCCACAACCTCAGGTCTATAAGTTCACTTTCGTCCCAGAAAAAATAAAAAGAGAAGTTTTCGTCGCGTTTGCGATACGGAGCCGCCGCCACCACCTGTTCTTCATCTGGAGGGCAGATCTGGAGTCCGTCTTGGGCTCCAGAGCGGGGAAATCGTAGCCATCGTCATCATCAACCTTTTTCCCTCTCCAATTCCATGAAGCTCTTCGTCGTTCGTGAGTAATCTATTCGTAGGCTCGCTGGGCGGTGATGAGTAGGATGAGATCTATCATGTAATCGAGTTAGTTTTGATGGGGATTGATCCCTAGTATCCACTATGTTCTGAGATTGATGTTGCTACTACTTTGCCATGCTTAATGCTTGTCACTAGGGCCCGAGTGCCATGATTTCAGATCTGAAATTATTATGTTGTCACCAATATATGTGTGTTTTAGATCCGATCTTGCAAGTTGTAGTTTCCTACTATGTGTTATGATTCCGCAACCCCGGAGTGACAATAACCGGAACCACTCCCGGTGATGACCATAGTTCGAGGAGTTCATGTGTTCACCAAGTGCTAATGCGTTGGTCCGGTTCTTTATTAAAAGGAGAACCGTAATATCCCGTAGTTTCCTTTTGGACCCCGCTGCCACAGGAGGGATGGACAATAGATGTCATGCAAGTTCTTTTCCCTAAGAACGTATGACGACACACGAAATGCATGCCTACATCACATTGACGAACGTGAGCTAGCCACATATCTCTCTGTGTTATAACTGTTGCTTGATGAATATCATCCAAACAAATCACCGACCCATTGCCTACGAGTTTGCCCTACTGCTGCTGTTACTTGTCTTGCTCTGCTACTGCAGTTACTACTGTCGTTACCGCTATTACTTGTCTTTCTCTCCTGCTACTGTTGCTACTACTGTCGCGTGCTACTGTTACTACTGTTGCTACTGCTATTACTTGTCTTGCTCGGCTGCTGCTGCTGTTACTACTGTTGCTACTGGTGTTACTTGTCTTGCTCTACTGCTACTGTTGCTACTACTGTCGCTACTTGCTACTGCTGTCACTACTACTGTTCCTTGCCACTGCTATTGCTCGTTACACTGCTGCTACCTGCTACAATTTTGGTACGCTCGTCGTTGACGGGAACTGACAATTTCCGTCAACGAGGCAACTTGGTGCCATTGATACAATCGTTAGGAATAGTCTGTCGTCAACAGATCGTTTCTCACACCGTTGTTATCATACTACTTTGCTGTTACTACTTTGCTTGCAGATCCTAATCTTTCAGGTGTGGTTGAATCCAACCCATTCAGCTGCTAATACTCGAGAGTATTCTCTCACCTCCTGTTTGGCGAATCAACACATTTGGGTCGAATACTCTACCCTCGAAAACTGCTACGATCCCACGCGCTGGTGGGCCGTCGACAACATTCTTCTAGTTTCGATTGCCGGAGAGTGCTAGCAGCATTCTTCTGGTGCCGTTGCAAAGGGGAAGAATAGTAGACATCAATCATTTTTCTGGCGCCGTTGCCGGGGAGGTATTGCTATATTCTCTAAGTCACTTGGGATTTATATCTGCTGATCACTATGAAGAATCTGAAGGATCCGAAGACCAAAGTCTTGCCCTCAACTACGAGGGGAGGTAAGGAATTGCCATCTAGCTCTGCACTTGATACACCTTCAGTTATGAGTAAGTTTGCGACATCACCTCCTGCTAGAAATCTTGATATGTGGCCTATGCTTGATGATGCTTATGATGCTACCGCTAGAGATGCTATGCTTGATACTATGCCTGATGATACTATGCTTGATACTATGCGTGATACTGCTAGAGATGCTATGCTTGATACTATGCCTGATGATGCTATGCTTGATACTGCTAGAGATGCTATGCTTGATACTACTAGAGATGCTATGCTTGATGATGCAAGAGATACTTCTTTGCCTCATGTTCCTCTAGGAGTGTTCCTTGATGCTCATATTGCTAGAGTTACTGCCAATGCTCGTGATGCTTCTGATACTGCCGATACTGTTGAGATAGAACCTGTTTTTGCTCCTGCTAGAACTAGCTCTCCTAGATATGAATTGCCTGATATACCTTAGGGTTATGTTATGGAGGGAGAGATTGCTGAGGATTTTCTTGCGTGTAAGGACGCCTATGACGCTGAGAAATTACTTCTCAAGTGTAAGGAAAAATCTCGGGAAGCTACGATGAAATATGAACCGAAGTTTGCCACTTCACCTATCTTTATCACCGATAAGGATTATGAATTCTCTGTCAATCCTGAGATAGTCTCTCTAGTCGAATCTGATCCTTTTCACGGTTATGAGTGTGAGACGGTCGTAGCCCATCTTGCCAAACTACACGATATAGCCACCCTTTTCACTAATGAGGAGAAGATCCGCCACTACTATATCCTTAAGCTGTTTCCTTTCTCTCTAAAGGATGATGCTAAAGCCTGGTTACCTCTCTTGCTCGTGGATGTGTGAGTAGTCCCCAGGAGATGGTCTATTACTTCTGTGAGAAATATTTCCCTCCCCATAAGAAGCAAGCTGCATTGCAGGAAATATACAACTTTGCTCAACTCCAAGAAGAGAGTCTTCCACAAGCTTGGGGGTGGCTCGTCCAGCTACATAATGCTTTGCCTGATCACCCTCTTAAGAAGAACGAGATACTTGATATCCTCTATAACGGACTTACTGATGCCTCTAGAGACCACCTAGATAGTTGTGTCGGTTGTGTTTTTAGGGAACGAACTGTAGAACAAGCTGAGACCCTATTGAATAACATCTTGATCAACGATAATTCTTGGACTATTCCCGAACCACTTCCTAAGACAACTCCTAAGAAAAGAGGTATTCTATTCCTCAGTCCCGAAGATATGCAAGAAGCCAAGAAATCTATGCAAGAGAAAGGCATTAGATCTGAAGATGTCAAAAATCTACCACCCATTGAAGAGATCCATGGTCTCGATAACCCGATACACGTAGTAGAAGTGAATTCTCTGCGTAGGTTTGATGAGAGTGATATTACTTTTGATAAACCAGCTAGCCTATGCTTTGATGAATTTGACAACTTTGTTGCCAAACAACAGAGTTTCAATGATTATGTTAGGAGACATTTGGAACAAAGTACTCGTATGCTTAGCCATTTAAGTGCTTGTGTAGACAGAAATGTCAATGATCTGAAGCTTCTGAGTAAACATGCCTCTATGATTACTACTCAGGTAGAACAAGTACTTAAAGCTCAGAATGACTTGCTCAATGAATTAAATGACAACTCTGTCAGAGTCATTACTAGAGGAGGAAAAATGACTCAGGAACCTTTGTATCTTGAAGGTCATCCTAAGAGAATTGATCAAGATTCTCAAGGAGTCCATGCTGATACACTTAGTCATCCTAAGGAGAAGAAGAAGGATGATAGAAACCTGCACGTCAGTTCACCAAATACTGTCACACGTGAAGAACCTAATGATATTTCTGCGTCTGATGCAGAAATACAATCTGGTGATGAACATGAACCTGGTGATAATATGGAAAGCGATGTTCATAATAATGCTCAACCTAGCAATGATGAGGATGTGGAGATTGAACCTACGGTTAATCCTGATAACCCACAACCTAAGAAATACAATAAGAATGACTTCACTGCTAGGAAGCATGGTAAAGAAAGAGAGCCATGTGTTCAGAGACCTATGCCCTTTCCTACTAAGCCATCCAAGAAAAAGGATGATGAGGATTTTGAGCGCTTCTTTGAGATGATAAGACCCAACTTTCTGCAGATGCGGTTAACTGATATGCTCAAGATGTCTCTGTATGCCAAGTACATGAAAGATATCGTGACTAATAAACGAAAGATACCAAATCTTGAGATCTCCACCATGCTTGCCAATTACACTTTCATGGGTGTAACTCCTAAGAAACTTGGTGATCCCGGAGTGCCCACTATACCTTCCTCCATTAAAGGAAAGTACGTAAGAACTGGCTTATGTGACCTTGGAGCCGGTGTTAGTGTTATGCCGCTCTCTCTTTATCATAGACTTGAGTTGGATAAGTTGACACCCACTGAAATTTCTCTGCAAATGGCCGACAAATCAACTGCTTTCCCTATCGGCATTTGCGAGGATGTGCCTGTTGTGGTTGCTAACACCAGTATCTTAACAGACTTTGTTATCTTGGATATTCCCAAGGACGATGCCATGGCTATCATCCTCGGAAGATCCTTTTGAAACACTACAGGGGCTGTTATAGATTGCAACAAAGGCAATGTCACTTTCCATGTAAACGGTAATGAATACACCGTGCACTTTCCGAAGAAACGATATCAAGTACATTGCATCAATGCTATCGAAAAGACTTCATCAATTCTCATTGGGAGCTTTGAATGCCCTATTCCTCGTGTCAAGATGAAGTATGATTTGCTTCTCGGGGAGATACATATCCCCATTGAGGTGACTTAGTGGCTATTCGAAAATTCTCCATTCTCTCTTGCGATTCGAGAAGGTTTTGTCATAAGGACTTGATCAATCCCACTGACGGATTTCTTTCGATGACCATGAAACAGATGAATCAAAGAGTCACATACCTCTGTTTTGAGCTTTCCTTTTCTTTTGCTTAGAAGAAAAATGATATAATTAGTTTAGCTTTTCCTGTTTTTTGTTTTAGCGTCCCGGAGAAAAATACCTCGAAAATAAAAGTTCTCCGGTGGTTCTGAAAATTTAGTATGATTGTTTCTGGATTTTTTTGAAAATTTCTGGGCCTGAGAGCTGGCGTGGGCCCCACACCAGTGGGCCACAAGCCCTGCCACTGCCACCTACCCCCTAGTGGCGGAGTGCAAGCTTGTGGGGCCCACAGGGACCCCCTCCACTCATTCCAGCTCCCAGCCTCTTCTTCCAACTCCAGAAAAAATGGTTTCGCAGCTCAAACCCGTGTTCTTGCTCATTTGGCTGTGATTTTCGATGTCCTTGCTCAAAGCACCATTCTCCGAACTGTTTTGGGGAAATTACTCCTTGGTAAGTGACTCCTCCATTGGGCCAATTAGTTTTTGCTCTAGTGCTTTATCCTTCGCGA
The DNA here is from genome assembly GCF_904849725.1 of Hordeum vulgare subsp. vulgare. NCBI lineage: Eukaryota > Viridiplantae > Streptophyta > Magnoliopsida > Poales > Poaceae > Hordeum > Hordeum vulgare. Next base: position 183,640,580 of record NC_058520.1, on the reverse strand, counting down.
ATTCTTGCTACCTTGGTGACCCTGTTCTTGAGCTTGAAAGGTTGATTTTAGCTGGTCCCAAGTAGTTTTAGCGCGTGATACGGTCTCTGGGCACTAGTAGGAGTAGTTGCTACAAGTTGGGTTAATCTTTATTCACTTTTCTTTTGAAGTCTCCAAAAATTTCTGAATTTTTTAGAGCTAGAAAAGGGAAAAGATGAGAAGGTTCTTGAGAGGCTCTTCAAGCCGTAACCCCAAGGAGGATGAGAAGAACCACCCCAAATACGTAGTCCCTTGAGTCACAGAAGTTCGAGCGTGCGAGTGGCCAAGTGATGAATTTTTGCGCGCCGCCGGACTTTATGAAGACTTTTATTACTTGGTGGAGAACGCAGGTCTTACTGTGTTCGTTGAAGATAAGTGCTCACAATACCTCCTCTTCACCAATATTTTCGTTCAAAGCTTCAAATTTTATCCGAGGAAGAATCCTCCCATGGTTGAGTTCATGATATACGATGTCCCCTAGTGCATGACGCTGCAGGATTTTTGCAATGTATGCAAATTACCTTATGTTGGGGATATCCGTGACCCTCGTCCACGGGACTTGGAGTGTTTCATTGGTTCTATTGCTGTTGGAGAGGAGAGAGGAGTGTCTCGCGCTAGAATTGCTAGCATACATTTTCCTGTGCTTCGGTACATCTCACTATTTGTGGGAAAATGTTTGATTGGCCGTGGGGAGGCTGGATCACTTAGTTCTCCAGACCTTGCGGTTTTGCACGAAGGCCTTTATAACAATAAGACTTATAGCTTGGGTGCTATAGTAGCTCAACGGTTGAACCCGAACCGTTCTAAAGGTGTTGTCTATGGAGGTATCTACGCTACCCGTCTTGCCAGACACTTTGAGATACCCATTAGACTGGGAGAGGAAGGAGAGATGCTTCTCCCTGAGAAATATCTGGATTATGATAGCATGGTTCGCCATGATTTTCTGGATAGAGATGCTAGTAGACGGATGATTTATAGCCTGGTATTTAGTCAGGGTACTCGAGAGACTATTACTTTGCCTGCTCCTTCTTTTTTTCGATCTTCATGCAGGCAGGTACACTATTATGCCCTCGGACATCTACGCATATTGGGGCTTGGCCCAACCACAGGTGCCCTTGACTGAGCCGCCAGTCGAGTACCAAACGCCAGTTTATCAGTGGGAGCCAGAGGAGCTCACACAACAGTGGCATCCACAGTCTGCTCCGGAGTATCTTGGAGTTGGTTATTTCCCACCATGGGAGTAGACAAAGCTAGGCCAAAAGACTAAGCTTGGGGGAGTACGTTTTCTCACCGACCTTACATTCATGCTTATGCTTTCACTTTGTTAGCCGGTGTTTACACTTTGCCAGTGTATTATCCATGCTAGTTTATTTTTGTTTTCCTGTTTTGTTTCCTTTTGCCTAAAAAGATTTTCCTTTCTTCTTTTGCTTGTTGGGAGCTTTCCTGTGTAAATAGTTTTATTTTTCTTTGGGTCAAGGTAGAAGATATTGGTTACAATGTTTAGTGGTTCTTGCATGCATACCTGTTTAGCTTTCAAAGAGCCATATTACTTTGTCTTCTCCTTTGTGTTTGCCTGCAGATTCAGCTTAGTCCAATGCACGAGCATGCTTATTATTGTTCACATCGTTCGATCGTGCAAGTGAAAGGCAATAATGATGATATATGATGAAGTGACTGAGACTGAAAAGCTGGTATGAACTCTATCTATTTTGTTTTTGTAAATATGACTAGCTTGTCGACCCAGATTCAGCTTTGTTGTGAGAGAACCATGTTTGCAATGAAAACTTAGAGATCATAGTTTCTGATGCCATGCTTATCTAGCTGAGAGTTTATAATGGTTTGTCTTGAATGCCAACATAGATTTTGAGATGACTATGATGTAGTATGATAGGATGGTATTCTCCTTTGAATGATTCAAGTGGCGTGACTTGGTGCATGTTCATGCATGTAGTTGAAACAAAATCAACATAGCCTCTATGATGTTCGTGTTCATGGTGATTTATATCCTGTTCATGCTTGCATTCAATGTTAGTCAAACTCATTGCATCTTGATGACTGTTGTCGCTCTCTAGTTGGTCGCTTCCCAGTCTTTTGTTGGCCTTCACTTGTACTAAGCGGAATACTGCTTGTGCATCCACTTCCATAAACCCAAAAGTTTTTCCATGAGAGTCCACCATACCTACCTATCTGCGGTATCTACCTGCCGTTCCAAGTAAATTTGCATGTGCCACTCTCTAAACCTTCAAGAAATAATCTGTTTTGCATGCCCGAACCGCTCATGTGGTGACAGGGGGCTATTGATATCTTCCATGCTAGGAGTGTTATCCTCGACATGTGTTTATTCACAGTCATTCACGAGAAAGGGGCGATAATTGGAATGCCCAGTTCCACGCTTAAATCGAAAACATAACTGTAAAACAAGACTCCCCCCGGATTGATGTTAGTATGGACGGTACCCGAGGATTCGGCTAGCCGTGGAGTGTGATTGATTGGTGGTGGGGGAGTTAAAACTTTACTTTTCTGTTTGGGAACCGCCTATAGCGTGAGTAGCACGGAAGATATTGAGAATTCTTGGTCATTGCGTTGACAATGAAAGCATGCCACCCAAAATTATTATCTCTGTTTTCAAAGTTTGAACTCTGGCACCTCTGCAAATCAATGCTTCCCTCTACGAAGGGCCTGTCTATTTATTTTCCTGTCGAGTCATCCTCCTCTTTTATAAGAACCAATTAGAGAGCACCTCTGTCATTTTTATGCTTTGCTTTTTATTGATATTGAGTATGACTATGACTGGATCTTCGTTGCTATGAATTACAATGTTTAGTCAGCCCTTGATCCTTGAAAGCGCTCTGCATTTATGTTTTGCGGTCTCAGAAAGAGCTAGCGAGATACCACCTATTCATATTGCTTCATGCTCGTCAGCTGATTATGCCATTGATATTAGTTCAGTGTGAGACCTTTGTGTCATTTGCTTATGTGGTAAACTTGTGATCTTGCTGAAATTCTGGTTATGAGTTAGACATAGTTGCAACAACAAGATCAAACAGAGTTTGTCAATGTTTTTCTTTCTCTCTCAGTTTGTCAACTGAGTTGCTTGAGGATAAGCAAGGTTTTAAGCTTGGGGGAGTTGATACGTCTCCATCATATCTACTTTTCCAAACTCTTTTGCCCTTGTTTTGGACTCTAATTTGCATGATTTGAATGGAACTAACCTGGACTGACGTTGTTTTCAGCAGAATTGCCTTGGTGTTATTTTTGTGGAGAAATCAAAGTTCTCCAAACGTCCTGAAAATCTACGGGGAGCAGTTTTGGAAAATAAGAAAAATATATGCGCCAAGTTCCACCTGAGGGGGTGGGCCAGTGAGCCACAAGCCCTGGCTCCGCCACCACCCCCTGGTGGCGGTGGGCAGGCTTGTAGGGCCCACACGGCTCTTCCGCCCCCAACCTCAAGTCTATAAGTTCACTTTCGTCCTGGGAAAAATAAAAAGAGAAGTTTTTGTCGCGTTTGCGATACGGAGCCGCCGCCACCACCTGTTCTTCATCTGGAGGGCAGATCTGGAGTCCGTCTTGGGCTCCGGAGAGGGGAAATCTTCGCCATCGTCATCATCAACCTTCTTCCGTCTCCAATTCCATGAAGCTCTTCGTCGTTCGTGAGTAATCTATTCGTACGCTCGCTGGGCGGTGATGAGTAGGATGAGATCTATCATGTAATCGAGTTAGTTTTGATGGGGATTGATCCCTAGTATCCACTATGTTCTGAGATTGATGTTGCTACTACTTTGCCATGCTTAATGCTTGTCACTAGGGCCCGAGTGCCATGATTTTAGATCTGAAATTATTATGTTGTCACCAATATATGTGTGTTTTAGATCCGATCTTGCAAGTTGTAGTTTCCTACTATGTGTTATGATTCCGCAACCCCGGAGTGACAATAACCGGAACCACTCCCGGTGATGACCATAGTTCGAGGAGTTCATGTGTTCACCAAGTGCTAATGCGTTGGTCCGGTTCTTTATTAAAAGGAGAACCTTAATATCCCGTAGTTTCCTTTTGGAGCCCGCTGACACGGGAAGGATGGACAATAGATGTCATGCAAGTTCTTTTCCCTAAGCACGTATGACGACACACGGAATGCATGCCTACATCACATTGACGAACGGGAGCTAGCCACATATCTCTCCGTGTTATAACCGTTGCTTGATGAATATCATCCAAACAAATCGCCGACCCATTGCCAACGAGTTTGCCCTACTGCTGTTGTTACTTGTCTTGCTCTGCTGCTGATGTTACTACTGTCGTTACCGCTATTACCTGTCTTGCTCTGCTACTACTGTCGCCTACTGCTGTTACTACTGTTGCTACTGCTATTACTTGTCTTGCTCTGCTGCTGCTGCTGTTACTACTATTGCTACTGGTGTTACTTGTCTTGCTCTACTGCTATTGTTGCTACTACTGTCGCTTGCTACTGTCACTACTTGCTACTGCTGTCACTACTGCTGTTCCTTGCCACCGCTATTGCTCGTTACACTGCTACCTGCTACAATTCAGGTACGTTGGTCGTTGACGGGAACTGACAATTTCCGTCAATGAGGCAACTTGGCGCCATTGATACAATCGTTAGGAATAGTCTGGCGTCAACAGATCGTTTCTCACACTGTTGTTACCATACTACTTTGCTGTTACTACTTTGCTTGCAGATACTAATCTTTCAGGTGTGGTTGAATCTGACCCATTCAGTTGCTAATACTTGAGAGTATTCTCTCACCTCCTGTTTGGCGAATCAACAAATTTGGGTCGAATACTCTACCCTCAAAAACTGCTATGATCCCACGCGCTAGTGGGCTGTCAACAACATTCTTCTAGTTTCGATTGCCGGAGAGTGCTAGCAGCATTCTTCTGGTGCCGTTGCAAAGGGGAAGAATAGTTGACATCAGTCCTATGGGTGCTCCCTCCTTCTTCACCTTGTGGTTCTTCATCTTCTCCATGCGAAGCAGATCCTTGACTTGGTGCAGCTCTTGGCGAATCCTGGTTGACTCCTTGATCAAAAGGTGCGTCAAAGTGTCGGAGGAGAGATTGAAGTAGGTTTGAAACATTAGTGGAGTCCCGTCCTTGGAAGATGGGTTGAGTGTTCAACTCCCATCTACCCCATTCTGAACAAAAGGTAGGTGACGAGTAGCCGGCTCGTTAGCCATCTCGGGAAGGATGTCACGGAGTCGCACGAGCGCCTCTCGTGTTGCGGTCTCCACTGCCAACATCAGATCCTCCATCTGTGGTCCTTCAAAGAACCAGCTAGTCAGGGAGTCGTTAGCCTTCACTATCACGTCCACGTGATATTCCTTGGTGTCGGCGTTGACCCAGTGCTCGTGGTAGAGGAAGATGGGCGTGCGGCGTACTTGACACTTCTTGAGGCTATCACTCAAAAGTAGAGGAAAGCCCGTCTCCAGAAGCATATCAGGTACGGCGGCCATCTACAAGATGTAGAGGAGAGGGTTAGAAAGTTTTTAGTGGGTGCACAATCTCAAGTTAAGGTCTATGTGCACTAATCGTCTCAGTTATCGTCCATGCTTCCTAAGGCTTTGTATAGTGAGGATGGCTCTGATACCAGCTCTGTGGGGAACCCGACTTATGAGTCGAGATCGCCGTCCTCAGTGATCCCACAGATCAATGCTCACTGAACACAAATACCGAAGAAGAGACTCTTACATCCAAATTACGATTATTACAACAAAGAACCGAATGGTCAGGTTCACAAAGCAGGGCCTAAGGCCAAATCACTCAAATACAACTAGAAGCGGAAATCATAGGGGCTAAGCGGGTGCCCATGCCATCAAGCCTACACCAACAGGCATTCTGACTTGGAAGCATCCTAGTTCGCAGGGGCGTCTCCGAAGACATACTCATCTCCAAACTCCGGTCCTTCCATGTCTGGTCAATAACATAACTAATGGCAAGCCAATGAGTACTTTGAATGTACACGCAAACAGCCCATGACATGAACAATGAAAGTGAAGAATAACAATAATATGCATCTTTGGTGGAACTCATCATGGTGGTTTGATCATGGCTATGCTACAAGTTGAAGAATTACTTTTGAAGAACAGGTTACAGATACCAATATATCTGTCGAGGGCTGAACCCTCGGGGTTCACCCTATATGCCAAGTCACCAAACATGGTCATATCATTACTTCCATAATAACTCCTTTTTATCACCACTGACACACACTTGGTTTATGCGGAAACAACTGGACGTAGTTCAAGCAGGATTAACCAACTGTCCTTGACCATGGACACGACTAATCGAGTAGTTTTACACTCTACAGAGGTAGTACGCTGGACCCACGAGATCCGGGAAACTTCCATGTCATCCACGACTCGTGGTATATAACATACCCGAGGTAAGTACCCGATCAATGCCTTTCCCCTGACGATACTAGACAAAGAGGTCCACTCGATTGGTACCCAGCCCACATGTTGTACGTCTTATGAGCACCAACTCTAGACAGTATCAACCATGCAGGGACCAACGGTGTGCCTGGAACTCATAAAAATGGCATATTCATCCTACCTGGCACGACCCCATCACGAGAGTGATCACACATCACTACCGCCACTAGTAATGTGGCTCTTTGCTAGCACCGACCAGACTAATCGACATAGCCCCGTCCCATAAGGAGTAACATGGTCGTACTTGTAAAGTTGGGACGGTCGATACATCATAAATCTAATCCCATTTCCAAAACCATACGCCAAAGTGGCCACCTAACTCATCATCACCCTCGGGCATTAGTGGCACCCAACGGGGTTTTCATAAATTTTTGATTTATACCAACAACATGCTCATGTTGTTTACTCTAGCATTACCTGTCAACATGATAATAGCGTGACCCTCAAAGGAGTAGGATCAAGCTCAATGCATGTGCTCCGAGGGATCCATCGGTAACATCATATCAATGATTTACACGCACTATGATCATATGCAATAGATGTCGTGGTTTTGTCATGGCAGATGTCCTCGTGAAAGGACTTAGAGATGGAGCCATCGCACCTTGGTGGCGACTCGAAGGGGGTGAGCGAAAGCGAGACTCAGATTTACCCAGGTTCGGCCCCTCGTGAGGAGGTAAAAGCATATGTCCTACATTGTGTGGATTAATGGTTGTTTCAATTACAAGGAGGGCGTAACTCGCCTGACCTAGCTCTCGATTCTCTCTAACTCGCCTGACCTTTCCCTGGGACCTGCCTTTTATATACAGGTCGAGGCCTTAGGGTTTACAAAGTCTTGCCATGCTACTATTTGTGGCTTTCCTTATCTGTAAGTTGCCGTGTCCTCCATGATCAGGAGCTTTCTTGGTAATCCACCATCCGCACTACCTCTTGAACCGCCATCCAGCTTCTGGGCCACGGGACACATGATAAATGGTAAGTCGCCCCTTTGGTGACCCGGCTCACTAAGGGCGGGTTACCCGCATGTAACATCCCCAACATTAGGCCACAGATTGTCATGAATTCATTCATGTCAATAAATCTCCACCAATTTGGGGCGACTCTTACCATTTCTATCCTTCGACGAACGATAAGTCGCCACCCGTTGTAATTTGATCTGAGTCGCCATGTAGTCTTGGATGACATCACCTCATCCCCTTAGTTCCGGGGATTTTAGTACTGCAACCATCAATGAATCTTTTGCTCATAATCACTTATCCCAAAAATCTAGGCGCCATCATCGCTGTCTCTCACTTGTCGCCTCGGTCTCCGCCTCGACAACCTCGATTTCCGTTCCTCCCTTTAAATAACGAGAGGAGAAATGGGGGAGGAAACCCCGTCACCTACCTCCATCTCTTCCTCGCATTCCTCGCGCTCTTCCTCTTTGAGCAGCAGCGCCCCGGCATCGTCACTGACTCCAGGAGCTCCTCCATCGACCATGGTCTTCCGGGCGCCAAGAAGCACGAAGTACTGCGCTTTCGTCCTCGGCACCGATCCTCTTTTCCCAGGTACACACCTTCCCCCATTAGGGTTAGACCGAGAACACCATGACCATTACTTCCTGCGAGCTAGCTTTCATGACGCGACGAACACCCTACTTTAGATCCATTTCATATCTTCGTAATAGACTTTTAGGCAGTAGCAAACTACGACCACTTTATCACGTCTTTTCGTTAGCCTAGACCTTCATGCCGTAGATCCAATGATGTCCCTGCCTTATGTGCATAACTCTCTACCATTATTTCGAGCACTATCCTTTTATTTTGATCCACTCGTAGATCCATAGTTTACTGCCTGTTTTTAGAAACATGTTTGCTCGTCTCTCAAGAATATCCCTAAGGAAAAAGAACCCCTGAGAGTCGGCGTTTAGCTCCAGCTTCCATAGCGACTTAAATTTATCACCATAGCCATGATCCTTCTCTTTCCAATTTGAAGGGCGAGTTACCATACTTCAAAGATACTTCCATGAATCGCCCGAATAGCGGGTTATGATGTATGTCACCCATTTGGTGGGTCACCAAATCCTTTTCGGACATACCGTAGACCCATACCGGCGAGTTAGAATACTTTCTCGTTGTTACTGAATCGCCTCATTCCCCTTTCTTTTGTAGTCATGGCCATTACGAAGTGCGACTGGTTACTGACAAAAATCGATGATGCCACTCTCGAAAAGTTTGTTAAGGCGTGTCTTCTTGACAGTAAGGAAACCATCGGTTGGAGAACCGCCCCGGGCAAGTTGAGTCCCAACCCCACTGCAGGAGAAGTAGCCATCTTTACCGATTACCTCGAACAACTTTTTAAACCGCCCGGGTCGAAGTGTTTTCGAGAGGTCCTGCATTTCCTTAATGTTCATCCTCAAGATCTGGGACCCAACTCCATCAGCAACTTGTGTCAGTTCCAGGTCTTTTGTGAGGTATATTTGCAGAGAGAGCCCATAGTTCCTTTATTTTGCAACTTCTTCCATTTGAATCACCAGACCGAGTTCCCCAACGGTCCCAACCATGAGCTTGGAGGAGTCAACATTCAAAGACGCCGCGAGCGTGGATTTCCAACAGTCCTTCTACCCAGCCATCCCAAGGGCTGGGCTGAGTCATGGTTTTACTACCGGGATACCTCTCCACCTGGCAAAAACCCTCTTCCGGGCTTCAGAGCAGATCGCCTGCCCATGGACTTCAAACTGCCCGAGAAGATCACAGAAGAAGAGTCGGAGTTTATCCCCAATTTCTCCGAGTTGAAGTCGTTGACCAAGAACGGGCTCATCGGCATTGATCTATTCCGCTGCTGCATAGAGTGGAACATCCTTCCTTGAGTCGCCGAGACGGGCTGATGTGTGAATATGATGGTATGATAGACCATCCGCAATGTTTCAATCGCAAAAGACTCACGGAGAGCAAAATTGTCGGAATCATCAAGAAACAAACCGGTGAGACCTTGGAAGAATGTGCCAAGATTGGGCTCAAGCCCTTCTGCCGCTCCAACCCGGTGCCGCCAGTAAGTATCCAAGCGGCCTTTCGTTTTTTATGCTTTACAATGCTCTTGGTTTGAAATTTGCTTCTATTCATCAGAAAGCTGATGCATTTTGGCGAAGAGGCCCCAAAGTGACCGCCCAGAAGACCACCAAGCCGCCACCAAAAAAGAAGAAGAAGGCAAGCAAAAGTAAAGCCGCCACCAAAGATTCATCTTTTGTTGGCGAGTCACAAGCTGACGAAGCGCGCTCAGAGGTAAGGCTTCCCCCTCACTCATTATCTATGTATTCCGACTTATGTTTATACCATGCGTCCTTGTGTGTAGGGCTAGGACAATGTGAGCCAAGATGATGTGGTCGAGGTAATTTCCATTTCTTCCGACTCACCTTCTCCTTCTCCTAGACTAGCGAGGCGGATATGTGGAAAAGTGCCCATGTCTCACCCATAGGCTTATATGGACCCTGATTTCCTTTTGAAGAAAGCAAGACCCATAGGCTTATATGGACCCTGATTTCCTTTTGAAGAAAGCAAGATATACCCCCAAGCGCAAGACCCGTAGTCGCTCTGGCGACTTAATCACCGGACTGCCTGAGAAGACAACCGGTCGGAAACGCACCAACGAGGTACACTTTTTTTATCATACCCTTTCTTGTGTAAAATGTGACTCGCCGCTTCTTTAACTTCAAGCCTTTGTTCTATCAGACTTCTCCCCCTACATCTGGCGACTCGGCAATATCAGCTCTCCCGCCGATGATTCGTGTACAAGGGTGAATCTCTTTGTTAATCCCAATTTCCTCCAAACAACGATATGTGCTATTAATCTTGGTGCCTTTGTTTCAGAGCACAAGCGAAGAGGATGAAACCGGCGACCTATCTTCTGCTCCCAAAACTATGGACGCCTTTGGCACGAGCGCCCCTGTCCCAGAGATTGATGAAGAGCAAGCGGCAGCTCATGATATTCCTGTGGACGATACTCCTGATGCTCGAGATGACTCGCCCGTAATTTTGAAGGAAACCGCTGATAAGGGTAACCCACCAAGTCCTCTCAAGGCGACTAACGATCCAGACGATGTCGTGGTCACCGATGCTGGCTATTCCCCTCCTCCGATTGGAGTTCTTTCCAAGCATACCTCCAAGGAAACTCGCCCTTCTCCTGATCAAGACACAGGAAAATTCAAGCTCCCCCAATATGAGAAGCTGGAAATCAACCAACTTTGTTCTGGCTTCGCAAGTCATCTGGAGAGGGATTATGAGATGAACAAGAGCTTGATTCGTCTTAGGAGGGTTAGGCATGAGGTACGCCTGTTTATGTATTTTTCTTCACCCATTAGCCTTCTAAGGGCCGACTCATCTTTTGAAAGATGAGCCGGGTCTTGAATAAATTTTTTTTCAACCTGTAGCCCCCAAGGGTCGGGTCATATTTTGAAAGATGAGCCGGGTCTTGAATAAAAAATCTTCAACCTGTAGCCCCCAAGGGCGGGTTATCTTTTGAAAGATGAGTCAGGTCTTGAATAAAAAATCTTCAACCTGTAGCCCCCAAGGGTCGGGTCATCTTTCAAAAGATGAGCCGGGTCTTTGAAAAAATCTTCAACCTGTAGCCCCCAAGGGTCGGGCCATCTTTCGAAAGATGAGCCGGGTCTTGAATAAATCTTCAACCTGTAGCCCCCAAGGGCCGGGTCATCTTTTGAAAGATGAGTCGGGTCTTGAATATGGTATGATTTTGAAGAAAATCATACATTAGCCCCCAAGTATTAGGAGTATTGCTTGCAGTAATGCTGAAACTTGTTTCCCCAAATTTGATGTGCAAGAGTCTGTGACCCAGACTGAGTCGGCTATGGATGACTTAAAGAAAAATCTAGCTCACCAACAAGATGCACACTCCGAGTTGGAGAGGAAATACTGATTAATTCAGGCTGAGCTAGAGAAAATGAAGGCTGACCAGCAAAAACTTGAGAAGAAAGCCAAAGCTGACCAAGCCGCCACTCTTAAGCATGCTGAGCAGGCAGAGGAAAAATTGGAAGCCGCCCAGAGGAGCTTTGCGGCTTAAAGAAACATATTTCCAACATGACCGTCACTATGTTTGGTAAGCATTAACCCTTGACTGAATAATCAATCTGGTATCAAAGATTAGTAAAACTGATGTCTCCTTTGTAGGTGCAAGAGCCGCCAATCTTCTAGACGACTGCATGCTGAAGTTAAAAGCCATATATACCTTTGCTGAGCAGCTATTCACCGGGGCGTGCTGACGATTAAGGCGGTGATGGGTAACAAGGAGCCAGTCAGGACCATCAAGCACATGCTTGGCTTTCTGTCTACATTGCCTCCTCAGATAGAGGAACTGAAAAAGTCAGCCGCCCGGAAGGGAGTTTTGAACACCCTCAGTCGGTTCCTAGCTTATGCCCCGGAGCTCAAACCCGAAGAGATAGCCGCCGGCTACTCCAAGCTGAAGTATGACAGGTCAGAATTCACCGAGGTGGACTACCACCGGGTTATCATAGAATCTCGCTATGCGGCGACTCAGCTGGCAGCCAGCTTAGATTTGAGTAAATACCAAGCCGCCTATGATGAGAAGAAAAAGAAGGTGATGCCTCCCTCATATGAAACTGCTAGCTTGGTTCCTCACCAACCCCAAGAATCCTTTTGATCTTGAGATGGACCTATCTCTCTTCCTTGATGATGACGACGAGTTTGTTGCCGTATCCAAGTGTAATTGGAAACTGGGCGACCTACGAATCGAAGGCGGGGAGAGCTCAAGGCAAGGTGACTCGGCGGCGGCTTGACTTGTCAACAGATCCTTCCTTCGCTGGGGGATGACACCCATTTCAGCCACGCGAGCCATGTGATAGCTTTGTTAGTGTTCGTGGAACAACAATCAGGCAGTAGCACCTTTTGATGGAACCACTGTTTTTTCTTGAATCTATGCATGACTAGCCTTTTAATGGAACCACTTTTGGTCCTTGAATCTATGCATGACTCGCCTGCAATTTCGATAAACGAGGGAATGTCATAATTTTACAAACGAGTTTTTACCTGATGTGTTAGGAAAAACAAAAGCCGACTTAGTGAGTGCATGGAAAAGAGTAGACCAGCCCCCTGGATTATGGCAAAAAATAGATCAGCCCCCGGGCTATGTCAAAAAATAGATCAACCCCCGGGTTATGGCAAAAAATAGATGAGCCCCCGGGTTATGGCAAAAAAATAGATCAGCCCCCGAGTTATGGCAAAAAATAGATCAGCCCCCGGGTTATGGGAAATAATGGTTAAAACTTGAGTCGGGATGAGTTATAATCAAAAGCCGACTCAAAGATATTTTAAGAAACCTTGTGGTCTTGCCATCAAGAAGTAAAATTTTATCGTCTCACTGAGTTTCGATAGGATATGACGAGTTTGTAAAACTCTAGTGTTACCCTTAGAAAGATATTGCGAAAAGCCTTGTTTGTTTTTGACCGGCTGATCAGGCGCGAGTCAAGCTTCCGTGAAGGAGGTTCAATGAACCAATGGTTTCTCTATTTCCCATGTGTGACTCTGGCCTGTACCTTTTATGTTTTAACCAAGGCGAGTTCAGGGTCCAAATAACGGATTGACTCGCCTTGAGTACATAGGTCCATGTGGCGACTTGTTCAACACATAGTCCAATATAAACATTTGTAATGCGGTAATTTTTCGCTAGCCAAGAGGGTATTCAGGCTGAACTCAATGAGTGGAAGCCCCCAAGTGACCTATAATTTAGGAAGAAACCAGGCATAGGATCACAGAAGCGTATACGCTCTTACTGCGAAACGACTTGGGGACTAGTAGACCCCAAGTAAGATGGCTTAATTATCAAAGCCACATAAGGCGCCTATGTTTGAAACGTGCAACATGGCCACGTTGGTCCTCTTTGGCTTTATCAAAGCCCAGTTTTGAAGTAAGTGGAGCATGTCGACTTACGCTCTTTGACTTTGATAGCGTCCATGTTTGGGCGACTTATAGAACAACAAAGACTCATGCTTTCAAAAGCTAAAACGACAAAGGACCCCGAAATTCGTGGGTGCCGGCTTTATTGTTTTCATAATTCATGGATTACAATTTTCTGAAAACTGGTAAAGAAAAGGGGAGCACATGGCTCTAAGTGTAGTAAGGCCGCAGATGGGCTATGTTCCAGGGGCGAGTTGTCTCAACCTCTGTAGTCGGCCGATCTGGGCGAAGATCCACCAAATAGTATGAGCCGTTCCGAAGATTCTTGCTGACGACAAACGGTCCTTCCCACGAAGGTGATAGCTTGTGCATACCAGTATGATCTTGAATCAAACGGAGCACCAAGTCGCCTTCTTGGAAAGCCCGGCTCTTGACCCAGCGACTATGGTAACGTCGCAAGTCCTGTTGGTAAATCACCGATCGTGATGCGGCCAAGTCACGTTCCTCCTCCAAGGCGTCCAGCGAGTCTTGTCGCGCCAGCTCGTTGTCCTGTTCCACATAGGCGACGACTCGTGGGGAATCATGTTTGATGTCACTTGGTAACACCGCTTTTGCTCCATAGACCAGAAAGAAAGGAGTAAAACCCGTGGAGCGGTTTGGAGTTGTCCTGATACTCCACAATACCGACGGCAACTCCTCGACCCAACATCCTGGAGTGCGTTCCAAAGGTACCATGAGTCGAGGCTTAATCCCCCGCAATATTTCCTGATTCGCCCTCTCTGTCTGTCCATTAGACTGGGGATGTGCAACCGCGGAAATATCAAGCCGGATATGCTCTCGTGAACAAAACTCTTGCATTGCACCTTTGGATAGATTAGTACCATTGTCAATAATGATACTATGAGGATATCCGAATCTGAAAATCAGCTTCTTTAAGAATTTGACGGTCGTATGTGCGTCACAACTGCTAGCAAGTTCCGCCTCCACCCACTTGGTAAATTTGTCAATCGCCACCAATAGATGAGTCTTTTTGGTGGAAGACATCTTGAAAGAGCCGACCATATCAAGCCTCCAGACTACAAACGGCCAAGTGATTAGTATCATCCGCAATTCCTGAGCCGGCACATGCATCTGGCGTCCAAACTTTTGGCAGCCATCACATCGGCGAACGATCTCCTCCGCGTCTGCGTGAGCCCTCGACCAATAAAACCCATGTCTGAAGGCCTTAGAAACCAAGGATCGGGACCTGACATGACGACCACAGTCGCTCGCGTGAATCTCATTGAGGATCATACATCCTTCTCCAGAAGAGACGCATCTTTGAAATACCCCCGAGGTGCTTCGTTTGTGTAACTTGCCATTGTGTGTGACCAAGGATTTACACCGACGAACGATTTGGCGAGCTAATAACTCGTCGGCTGGTAACTCTCCTCTAGTGAGATATGCCATGTAAGGAATCGCCCAGTCTGGAGTAGCATGAAGAGCCACCACGAGTTGAGACTCGGGGTCCGGTACCGCTAAATATTCCTCTGAAGGCAGTTTCACCGAAGGGTTATGCAATATATCCAAAAAGACATTGGGAGGAACTTGCTTACATTGTGAACCAAGACGGGAAAGAGCGCCCGCTGCTTCGTTAAACCGCCGGTCGATGTGATCCACTTGATAACCATTGAAGTGACCCGCTACATCTGACACAGCTCGTCTGTAAGCCGCCATCAAAGGGTCTCGTGAATCCCAGGTGTCAGACACCTGCTGCGCCACCAGATCTGAGTCGCCCAGACACCTCACTCATGGGAGATTCATCTCTTTGGCGAGTCACAAACCATGGAGCAAAGCTTCGCATTCTGCTGCATTATTGGTACATGGGAACATGAGCCGAAGGACATAGCAAAACTTGTCACCTTGAGGCGAAGTTATCACCACCCCCGAGCCTTCCAACTGTCTGGACCCATCGAAATAGATGGTCCAATAAGTAAGATTGGGTCTCTCCTCCGGGATTTGTAACTCGGTCCAATCATTGATGAAGTCCACGAGTGCTTGAGATTTGATGGCCGTCCAAGGCGTATATCGCACATGATGGGATCCAAGCTCGATGGCCCACTTAGCAATCCGTCTAGTAGCTTCTCGATTCTGTATGATGTCGCCGAGGGGGGCGGAACTGACGACCGTGATTGGGTGTTCCAAGTAGTAATGCTTCAGCTTTTGACTCTCCATGAACACCCCGAAAACCAGCTTTTGCCAATGTGGGTAACGTTGCTTGGAGAGGGTGAGGACCTCGCTGATGAAATACACTGGTCGCTGGACCGGGTACTCCTTTCCTTCTTCCTTCCGCTCGACAACTACTGCCACGCTGACCGCCTTGGAATTGGCTGCAATGTATAGGAGAATAGGTTCCTTGTCTGCCGGAGTCGCCAACACTGGCGGGTTAGCTAATTGCCGCTTCAAGGCTTCAAAAGCTTCATTGGGTTCGTCCGTCCATACAAAACGATTAGTTTTCTTGAGCAACTGGTAGAGAGGGATGACCTTCTCCCCAAGGCGACTTATAAAGTGGCTCAGCGCTACGATTCGGCCCCCATACGGTGGACCTGGTTAACGTTGGCTGGTTTCCCTAGTGAAGTAATCGCCTCAATCTTGTCCGGGTTGGCCTCAATGCCATGCTATGACACCAAGAAACTCAAAAACTTCCCCGCAGGGACACCAAAGACACACTTGGTTGGATTAAGCCTCATCTGGTAAACACGCAGATTGTCGAAGGTTTCCTTGAGATCCTCCAAGGGCGACTCTTTTTGGTGAGACCTGACCACGATGTCATCCACATAAGCATGGACGTTACGGCCTATCTGGTTGTGCAAGCAATTTTGGATGCAACGCTGGTAAGTCGCCCCTGCACTTTGAGCCCAAACGGCATGGACACATAACAGAATGCTCCGAACGGGGTTATCAAGGATGTCTTCTCCTAATCTGCCACCGCCATCTTGATCTGATGGTATCCCGAATAAGTGTCCAAGAAACACAGACGTTCACAACCCTCCGTTGAGTCAGTAATTTGATCAATGCGTGGAAGGGCGAAGGGATCCTTCGGAAAGGCTCTGTTGAGGTCAGTGTAGTCGATGCACATGCGGAAAGTGCCGTTCTTCTTGAGCACCAGGACCGGGTTAGCCAGCCATTCAGGATGGGAAACCTCGATGATGAACCCGGGGGCAAGGAGCCAGGATACTTCCTCTCCAATCGCCTTACGACATTCTTCATTAAACCTGCGAAGGTACTGTCGAATCGGCTTAACTTTAGGGTCAGTATTAAGATGGTGCTCAGCGAATTCTCTCGGTACACCCGGCATGTCAGAAGGTTTCCATGCAAAGATGTCCCGATTCTCACGGATGAATTCAATGAGCATGCTTTCCTATTTGGGGTCGAGACCCGCCCCAATAGTGAACTCCTTGGTGGAGTCGCCAGGCGTAAAGTCGATAACCTTGGTGTCTTCCGTTGGTTTAAACTTGAGGGGCGGCTCAGAATCGATGTTCGGCCTCTTGAGCGGCGTCATGTCCGCCGGGTCAACATTAGGTTGGTGAAACTTGAGCTCCTAAGCCGCGGAAGCTGACTCGACATAAGCCGCGTCTCCTTCTTCACATTCTTAGGCTATCTTCCTGTCGCCGCTGATGGTAATAGGACCCTTAGGTCCGGGCATCTTGAGTTTGTGATAAACATAGCATGGGTGGGCCATGAATCTAGCGTACGCCGGCCGTCCAAACAGCGCATGATAGGGGCTCTTGATTTTGACCACTTCGAACAGGAGGGACTCGCTCGTGTAATTTGACTATGTGCCAAAAGCCACATTAAGCTTAATCTGCCCAATTGGATAAGCCGACTTACCGGGGACGATGCCGTGGAAGACCATCGATGATGGCATCAGGTCTTTCTCCAAGAGGTTCATCCGCCGGAAAGTGTCGAAACATAGGATGTTGATGCTTCTGCCTCCGTCCATGAGGACCTTGGAGAGGGTGTATCCTCCGACTTGGGGAGCAACGACCAAAGCCAAGTCGCCAGGGTTGTCTACTCGGGGTGGATGGTCTTCCCTGCTCCAGGTTATGGGTTGCTGAGACCAGTGAAGGTACCGAGGGAGCGTCGTCTCAGCTATGCTGAAGGTTCTATGCTTCACCTTATGATCGCGCTTACAGGTGTTGGTGGTGAACATGTGGTACTGCCCGCTGTTCAATTGTTTGGGGTTATTCTAGAACCTGCCTCGATCTTCCTACCGCTGGGGGTCCCCTTGCGGGGGAGGGGGGGGGGGGTTGCTGGAACACTCCCGGCGGGTGGTATTGCTGGTTGTGAACTTGGTACTAGCCAGCGTTGGGCTGTGACCCGCCCTGTGGTCCTTGGTTAGGAAAACCACCAAACGTGACCTGGCGTGACCCGGATGCACCGAGTTGTTCCTATCTTTGGCCCTGTTCGCCACCTTGAACTCTCCTAAGAGCCTCGGCCCGAAATTCCTGCATCACATAGCAATCCTCCCACGAGTGAGTCGCCTGTCCTTCCGCCATGGAATGCTGCGGATAGAGGCTTTTAAGCATCTCGTGATAATTGCGTGGTTTCTTCCCGCTAAATCCCCGCTTCTTCTAACGGGGTTTTCCGTTGTCGGTATTAGTATTAGCAACAAATTCCGTAGGACCTTCCTGTTGTCTCTTCTTGCCGTGCCCACCATGGTGGTGGTTGCCCCAGCCTTAAAACTGAGAATGGCCCTTGTGTAACTCCCCCTTCCTGGCGGTACTAACTTTGTCGTCGTCCTCCCCAGGATCCTTGGTGTCGTCCGACTCAGCATACCTGGTAAGGGTATGAATTAACTCGTCCATGTCCTGTACTTTTCGCTTAACTCGCCCTAGCTTTAGTAACAGAGGTTTGTAATGGCAGTTCTTCTCCAGGATCAACACCGCCTGAGCCGCCGAGATGCCTTCCGATGAATGACTAACTTCCACAACTCGCCGGGTCCAATGGTGGGCCGACTCATCCGGCCGCTGGACGCAGTGCTGTAGGTCAACGATGGTCATCGGGCGCTTGCATGTCTCTCTGAAATTCTTGATGAAGCGCTCCATTAGCTCCGCCCAAGTGTTGATGGAGTTGGGCGGCAAGTTTTTCAACCACGCACGTGCCGTCCGTTCAAGCATCATAGTGAAGTACTTAGCGCAAAACACCTCGTTTACGTCGAGCATGTCCATCGCGAGTTTGTAGCTCTCGGTCCATGACCCTGGTTCGAGATCCAGCGAGTAATTGGGGACCTTCTGGGGCCCTTTGAAGTCTTTTGGCATGCACTCATTGCGCAAAACCGGTGCAAGACACGATACCCCGATGTGCTTGCCCACAGCGTCCAGGGGCACGGGGGGTGATGGCATGTAAACCGGGTAAACCTGACCCGCCGCGGCTATTGGCTCTACTTGACGCGCTGCTCGCGCTGCATCCACGATATCTTGGGCTCGCATGTCGGGCATCCCGAGCGGGTCGTGTTGAGGGAATCGCCGCGGCCCACTGGTTACTGCAGGGAAGTCCTCATGGCGACTTCTGGCATGACTCGCCTGAGCCGTGGAGTGCAGCCGATCAAAGCTATGAGAATATTGTGCGTGCTGAACCACGGTCGCCTTTAGCATCTCGATGGCGTTTCTGGCTTCTATCTCGGTCGGGGTGTTTCCGTAGATCGGAAGGGACTCCAGGTGGCGGGTTGCCGCCAACACATTGTCTACGGGATTCGAGAAGTGACCCCGTGGCGTTTGGAACCGAGTCGCATGGGCATCCATTGGCTGAGGTGGTGGCGGATTGGGTGGTGGAACCGCTCCTCCCCTTGGGACGGTTTGTAAAGGCCGATCAGGACCCTCCCCGGGGGTGCGCGGGGTGTCGAAAAGGCGAGTTGGATGTAAGTCGGCCAGGATGCGCCCATGGTGCTTCCTTTGGTGAACGGCGTCGGACGCGTGCTGCTGCCTCTCGAGCCGCCAACCTTCGGTGTTGAGCCGCTCCGTCTCTGGTGCGATCGTGGCCTGCTGCATCTCCACCCTGGCGGCCTCTGCTTCCATGTCCCGCTGTGCCTTGGCCATTTCCTCCCGTAGCTTAGCTAGCTCAGCGTTGACAGACTCCTGATTCTCAGACGTGACGGTGGTTGCCATGAGGCTGGCGACCTCCGCCGCTAGCTCCGCCATGGTTTCTGTTGGGGGTTTGGACGTCCCACTGGTCTCGTTATTGCTGGTTGGATTTTGCTGAGGCTGTGCTGACCCCGCCATGTAGATGGCGATTTGTCGGCGGGACCTCTCGAAGATCTCGGGATGCATTGCCAACGATAGCCCCCCGAGTTGTCCTTCCTCAAGAGGGTGGATCGAATATGTCTCACCGATGGATGACTCGCGATCAGAATTGACGGGGGTGATCTCCTGACCCGCCACTTCGTCTTGTACATCGTTTCCCTGCGTTAAACCAACGAAAGCGTGGTAACTTCTGTCCCACCGTGTGACAGGGAGGACGTACCTGGCTGGCTCGACGATGTCGGTGGTGGTGTCCGGCTCAGGCACGGGAATCCCAATCATGCTGATGAAGACGTTGATTTTGCCGAAGGGGATTTGGCAGCCAGATTCGACCGAATCGGCCTCCGACTCCCACATCGAGTTGTCGATGTAATACTTCCCGCGGCGGCTTTTCGTCATGATGCCGACCGCATAGCTTCTAACCCCGGTAGGGCTCCCTTCGAGAACTCAACTCCACCGTGCGCAAGCCCCACGGTGGGCGCCAACTTTCGTGGTTTTGTCACTGCAGATGTCCTCGTGAAAGGACTTAGAGATGAAGCCATCGCACCTTGGTGGCGACTCGAAGGGGGTGAGCAAAAGCGAGACTCAGATTTACCCAGGTTCGACCACTCGTGCGGAGGTAAAAGCCTACGTCCTGCTTTGTGTGGATTAATGGTGGTTTTGATTACAAGGAGGGCGTAACTCGCCCGACCTAGCTCTCGATTCTCTCTAACTCGCCTGACCTCTCCCCGGGACTCGCCTTTATATATAGGTCGAGGCCCTAGGGTTTACAAAGTCCTGCCATGCTACTCTTTGTGGCTTTCCTTATCTCTAAGTCGCCGTGTTCTCCACGATCATGAGCTTTCTTGGTAATCCACCATCCGCACGACCTCTTGAACCGCCATCCAGCTTCTGGGCCACGGGAGGCACGATAAATGGTAAGTCACCCCTTTGGTGACCCGAGCCACTAAGGGTGGGTTACCCACAGGTAAGATCCCCAACAGTGGAAGAATTATATTTTTACACTGGGTAAATGTTTTTATAAAAATCTTAGAAATTAGGTTTTAAAAATAAAATAAAACAGACTAAGTCCCTGGCCTGGCTCGGCCTGGAACTGGGCTGGCCCACGGCCAGCCGACAGCCTGCCCAGGCGCGCGCGCCATCAGGTTTGAAATTGACGTGCGGGGCCCTGCGTTCAGTGGCAATTGATAGCGCGGGGGAGGAGGCTTGGCCACCGATTGGTGGGGTACACCTGTCGGGGTCGTCTCCTAGCTCTGTCCAAAGAGGAGGAGGAGCACGCCGGCGAGGCTGCCGACGTTCTCAAGCCCCAACGAGGACAGAAATGGGCTCGGCATGACGTCGCCTACCTACTGGTGGTCGGAACAACGCCGGAGAGGCAGGGTTTCGCCGGCGACGAGGAGGCCGTGACGGAGGAGTTTCGGGAGGTGGCCGAGGAGGTGGCTAGAGGCACGGAAATGCTCAGGGGAGTTGGGGGAAAGCTTCCTGGGGTTGAGGTGATCAGTTTGGTGGGTCGAGGGGCAAATGAGCCAACGTGTAGCCAGAGATCGACCGGAGCTCCGAGGCAGAGGGGCCTTGGTCGACCTTGAGCACCGGGGCTCTGCTGGTTTGTTGGGGTGGCTAGGGAGGTGCTAGTGGTCGTGGTGAAGCTATCTGAGGGGTGCTGGAGCGAGGGGGAGGGCTATAAATAGGGCAGCGACGGTGAGCCGATTCGGGAGCGCCGGTGACTCACCATGGCACGCATCGGGGTGCAGAGAGGGACTGGGGTCGAAACCACGGTCTCAGGACATGGTTTTGGACTGCCAGAACCATCTGCTGCAGAGGGAGAGAGGGAGGACTCGAGCATCCGTGGTCGCGCAACCTTGGCCGGTTCTGGTGCGCGTGAGCACGCGTCGCACGAGCTCTAGCGCGGGAAGGGAGGGGCCCTGAGGGTTGCTCGATGCAGAGGGGTTGTCGGGGAAGAGGTTGGACCCCTCGGGGGAGGCTCGAACTGGCCGAGAGCGTTGCCCCCACCTTGGTGGCTTCCTATAGCACGCCCAGAGTGCAGTTTTGGCATGCCACGGCATGCTGGTACGCTTTGAGGCACTTTGGATGTGTCTAGCAAGAGTGACCCCACAGAGATTTGTACCAATGCAGTGCATCATCCGAATAGTTGTGAAAGGAGGAACGTCATGCACAGGACCCGAGCCACTTGAGTAGAGAGATGAGCAATAGGACCAGTGGTGTTAGTATCAAGCTTGAGAGAGGGTTCAACCATGTCATTGACCTTGGAAGCCCCTCTTCCGCTATCAGACGGCTGAGGAACACACAAATCATCATAGCGGGTAGAGCGAGTGCTTCTGTGCAGCATCAAAGTGTCTACATGGGCCTCCTCATGAGCGATCATCAGTGCAATACTATCGCCAACATTAGCAGCACCAGCCCTAGCAGATAAAGGTTGCACTTACACGAGTCGCCCTTGATTGAGAGCAAACTGATCATCTGAAGTTGAGGGATTCATAGATAGTCCAGTCAAAACCCAAATCTCCTTTGGGTAGAAGAGAGGTAGGCCTTCACTAAGAATGGCCAAGAGAGAACCACCAAACACTTTAGATTCTAGCGCAACTGAGCTAAGCACATGCAGATAGACTTGTTGAATAAAATGTTGAATAACTCTGAAAGGTTTAAGGGAAATTGCTCAGCAAGGGCACTCTAGGGGGGCAAGAAAGTAGGAGTATAGATCCTTTTGATCACTCATCCAATCAAGAATAGGAAATATCTACCTGCCTCCAGAACTATACGGGAAAGGTCTCCTGGTGTACAGTAAAAATCATTCATTGCCGGAGGCACACTAGAAATACAGTCATCATCTAGGGCCTCTAGATAAGAAGCCTCCGACCACACATCACACAGATTTTCAACAATATTATGCTATTGGGGCACTCCATCCATTTGAGATGGACCATCATACTCAAATAAATTTTTGAAACAGAATCTAGTGAATGGTGCAGGGACTGCTGGCCAAACTCTCCAGCTATTTTCCTGTACTTGAACTTCAGCATGAGGCTCAACATTCCAAGCTTCCTCATTTGCAGGCTGCTGTTGAGAAAGCTCATCAATCCCAGCCTGTTGCAGAACTGTGTAGTAGGGCAGCTGGTATGGATGGGGTGAGACATTGAGCATTGGTGGCTCATCTTCATTACCAACCAGACCAGGGACAATGTTCCTGCCATTCAGAACATAAAAGGTGACACACCAAGAAGGAACGAGTACTTGCAACATCCATTCTCTAGTAAACAGTCAGCTGTGTGGCACCTCGGCGACATCCTTGATGTGGCATTTAACTAGTATTCGAGCTTTGTTTGACCTCCCCTATTAGGCTAGGCCGGTAGCTTCACAAAATTGGAAATTGCTTTGGTGACATAATGCTTGGTTTGATAATCCATGGGGAAAGCCAACAACATAATCCAAACCGCATACTCAAACACATGCAACCTCATATTAATACCCTCATCATGCTGCACCAGTAAAAAAGAGGAATCCTCATCAAGATCATGCGGACTTTCCCTAATCTCTTCATCTCTGCTCTCAGCATCCGCAAACACAATAAACCCTATACCAAGCGGATAAACAAAATCTTCCAAAAGCTGATAGTTCAGGTCCTCCATGAGGATTCAACATACCTCATTGAGCCAAAATATCTTTTGATGATATGTGATTGGGGGATTAACAGAGACAATGGCATAGCTAGCATGATTCAACAGCGGGTCATCTACCACCATGACACGGCGCTGCACACGGTGCTGATGTCCAACCTCAAAGGTGGAGCTGAGAGGAGCAAAAGCAAACGGGAGTACTGGGAAGTTGGCCATGATTCTGTCGGTCATAGGAGGGATGAGGGTTTTTCGTAAGATGGAAACAGAGCTGGGCGGCAGGGGTTTGGAGGCAAAACAGAGGCGACTGGGGTTAGTGTGGGTCCCAAACAAGCACCGAAATAAGAACCGAAAGGGAGTCCTACCGTCATGCAATAGGAAGCCGCCATGTGCTGGGACCCTAAGATCTTCTATGTTGGATGCCAAATTGGGGATGGTGGGGCACTTGTATGGGGGTCAAGCGCGCGAGAAGCTACCAAAAGAGACGGTTGGCAATGTGAAATGGGCCTCTATACACCAAGCGAGAAAGATGCCGAAAGCATTTATTATGACCCACACAGTGGCAATGTTGACAACATAAAAGTCTAGGACACCTACTGTATCGGTGATCCGCCTATTGCATATGTAGCAACTGTTAGTAGCACTGAGGCCCAGCATGCATGAGCGTTTATGCATGTTGACCTGTTGAGAACACGAACAACTTTCCAGTAGGGATAATGAAAGTGCGTTATATCGACTAGAGGGGGTGAATAGGCAATTTTTAGAAATTCGTCAGTGAGGAAATTTCTAGTGAGGAAAGTCCTCAGTCACGAACTGAGTGTAGTGGAATAAGTACTCAAACAGATGTGCGAAAACAGCTAGAGCTTAGTCGTCAGAACAAAATGAAAGGTTCGGGTTGCATAGGTCGCATGATCATGATAAGAAGGTGATGAATAACTTAAGTGAAGAATTTGAGGTGAGGAATTAGAGAGTCTTGAGTCAAATTCTTCAAACAGTGAAGATCAAAGTCGTCAACATACAATTGAGAAAATGAAACAGTTGAGGAATTAGAACCCGTTGCTCAATGAAGATAGTGATTTCATGACCCGATTCCAACTGGTGTGATAGTCGTACGTCTGGTTTGGGGCGGCTAGGCATTTAAACCAAAGGATACACAATCCCGGGACACACAGTCCCTATCGTATTCTCCTTGAGCTAAGGGCACACAGTCCTCTCCCAACACTCGTGGTAATTCTTTAGGGCAGACTTCCAAACCCTCACAAACTTGGTCACCCGGTGATCCACAGTTCACTGCTGGAGGCTCTAGACCGTGATGCCTAACCGTCTGGAGGATACACAGTCCTCAAAGATAACAAGCGTCGGTTCCACAGAGGAAGAATCTCTTCAGTGATGCTCAATCACTTTGGGGACTTTGGTTTTGGTTTGGGTGTTTGGGGTTTTTCCTCACTGATGATTTTCTCTCAAAGTCTTCGAGGAATGGGTTGCTGTCTAATGAAAAGTGTCATTTTTCTCTCGGAGGATCCAACCCGCTAGTGGTTATGGGGGGCGTCTATTTATAGCCGGGGAGCAATCCCGACATGCCCCAATGATATGACCGTTAGGTGGGTAAGGTTGGGGACTGCTAGCGTGCAGCACAGCAACGGTCGGAACCTTTCAACTATGGAAGTCTTCATGTCACTCATGTTCCTCACTGGTAGGTGATTTGCACTGGCGAAAATTCCTAAAAGACCAAAAGATCTTCGTCTCTGTTACTGAAGAATTTGACTAAGTTGTTGAAGATTTCCAAAGGCCTCATCTAAAGGGTTTGAATGTATAGGCTTTGAGATGAGGATCACTTGGAAACTTTTCCTTAGTTTTACCTCAACCCCCTTTAACAGTACGGTGGTCCTATGACACAGAATACAAAAAATGAAACTATGAAAACAAATTCTTCACAATTCAGAGTCTTCACATTGATTTCTTCACGGTCACATCAATTTCTGCACTTTCAAAGTCTTCAGAGGAAATACCAATGTCTTTAGCAAAAAACATACATTTTTAGGGGTCGATATTCTTCGAATAACACAAACTCCTCAACGACTTATAGGGCGTGTGTACACTCACAAACATACCATTCTCTTAACCTGTAAGTCTTCAATACACCGAAATCACTAAGGGGCACTAGATGCACTTACAATCTCCTCCTTTTTGGTGATTGATGACAAATAGGTTAAGTTTTCAACGGGGATAATAATATGAAGTGTACATATAGAGTTTGAGGAATTTGAATTCAAGATATAGAGAGACTCCCCCAGAAGATGTGCATATTTGAGCAATTTCCTTTGGAGTGCAAATGCGCATTAAGGATTTATACCATGGAGATCTCCCCCTATATCTTGTAATCTATGCACGCATTTGACATATAGTTTGAGGAAAATGAAATGAATGATGGAAAGTAGTGTGTGACGAATGTCAGGATGCATGCATTAATCAACTTGAGGAATAAGCATGAAGGAAAATGATTCAAAAGTGTCAAACCACCACCAGGCATAAATTTACAACTCATACAACTTAAAGTAAATATAGTTCAAAAGCCCAAAAACTGATAAAATAGACCCGCTTGAAGACTAACTCAGATTTATCCCCCTTTTTTATTAAGTGACGGAAATGGACGAAACTGAGGACTAACACCCTTGAAGAATATCACTTACGTGTTGGAGGAGGAGCGTTGGGGTTGTTCGTCGCAGCAGTGTCATCAAGGTTTCAGCTTCTCAGTGGTGCGCATTGAAGAAAATGTGCTGGACACCAGTTGAGGAACATGAATCTTCTGGAACTTCTTCTTTGGAGGCCAGGACGATTCAAAGTCTTGCTGGAACTCCATTTCAGTGAGTTCCTCGGAAGAACTGAGGTGAGACAGAATGGCCCATGTGCGGTGAAAGATCTCATGAACGTAATAGTGATTTTTCTTCATTGTATTCCGATTCGCATTGAGGTCTTTCACAAAGGAACCAAACAGACGCTTGACCCATTTCTGGTTGCGGTCAACCTTCTGATGAAGACTTAGTAGGAGATCACGGTGACTCATCACACACGGAATGGCTGGGCTTGGAGGTTCTTATGATGAAGTGTCATCATTGGTGGAGTATGACGCTGCTTTGCGAAATTGGCCATCAAGGGGCCGAATTACTTCATCGATCACATATTTTCCTTTGCCTTCAATTTCGTCGAAGGAACTCTTGACGACTACAATTGGAGGCAAGTAAGTGTGGTGATTCAGAATGTCAGCCTTGTAAGAAATTCTAGACCTTTTTCTGATGAATCCTATGATCCATGGCCCATAAGGCTTCAGATCAAATGGTGAGAGAGTAGAGTGGGACAAGGTACTGATGAAGAAATCGTGAAGGTTTATGGGGATTCCATGGATGATATTAAAGAGCAAATCATTCATGATGCCCACAATATCTTCAGCATTTGAGTCATGGCCCTTGATTAGACAGAAGGTTTTGCCAAGTATGCGGTACACTGTTTTGGGCACATAGATCAATTCCTTCGCAAGGAATTTGAATCTTGGTGAGTAACTAGGTGCCAAAGGCTTCCTGAGCACTTGCATTAGATGATTTGGCAATTCAGGTTCCTCATAGACGCATCTGTCTCATTCTAAGGGAACTCGGATTAGAAGAGCCCGAAGCAATTCAGTTGCACGGGCTTTGAAGTGTGCATCTTGTGTCACATGTGAGACATCTCCTGTCACGTGCAGTGTAGCATAGAATTAAAGAGTGATTTCTTCATTCCAGTCACAAATGTCAGCGTAGAATTGCGGTAGTCCAGAATTGTGAAGAACTCGAAGAACTGGTTCATAGCAAGGTATTTCCTCCATATCTCCATGAGGAATTTGCCTATGAGGAAAGACCTTTTCCTTGTTGAAGAGGACACCATTATAATAGTTCATCTGGCTGAGGGTCCAAAACCCGCTGCGCGTGAACTGAGGAGATTCATAAGGACTGGGGCCAGTGAAATAGTGATGTTCATCCAAGAATTGGGCCCTGTCAAACTTTGGACATTTTCCTTTGTAGGGATGAATACCGTTGGTTGAAGATTTGGCTTGAAGCGGCTTTCAAGTCTCCGGATATTTTCTGTTTGAGGAATTTCAGCCACAACAACTACAGAGTCAGGATTATTAACATGAGGTTCAGTTGTATTGTCTTCAGTCTGAGGAACATGTTCTTCAACGGCACTCTTCTCAGTTTGAGGAATATACTGTGTAGGTTCATTAGTATCTAGACAAACAGTTTCCTCTGTTCAAGTATTAGCAGTATTTTCAGCTGATTCAGCTCATTCAATTTCCGGGACAGACTTCACCGGGGTGCTCTTTTCTTCAATCTGTGTCTCAATTTCAGTTGCTGCAGGGGACTCATGCACTTGAGGAATTGGAGTGGCCAATGGTGAGTTGGGACGAGCCTTTTCCCAAAATTCATCATGTATCACTCGTGTGTTGCAGCCAATGTCCACATCTTCATCCTTTTCTTCATCATCTATCTGTGTGTTCTGCTCAGGTGGAGGAGTTGAGGATTGAGGAATTGGATGAACTCCAATTTCCTCATAAATGGGTGTGGAAGTAGCAGAGCGATTTTCTTCCATTGCTTCATCCCCTTCTTGGATGACCTTCTCGACACCAAATGGCACCATCATATAGGCATGTGCAACATTAATAGGGGTGGCGTCAAATGGAGTAGTTGAGGAAGTTGGCAAAGTCCTCAAGCATTTTGCTTCTAAGGACTTTGCGATCGTTGAGGCTTTTCTCTTCTTTGCTACTTCCTTCTCAGCAGTCTTGGTTTTCTTCACTTCTGTTGTAGAAGGAAGCTTCACTTTCTTCACTTGTGAAGGTGTTGGAGCAGGAGGGGCATTTCCTTCACGGACGGTTGATGCAATCGTCCTAGCTTGGGCAGTTTCTTCAGGCGCAACAATTTCTTCACCTACCCTTGCAGGTTCGTCAGTTGGAGGAATGTCATCACGAGAGTCGTCAGGCAACTCAACTATGTACTGTACCTTAGGAGTTTTAGGTTGCGTCCTGTCTGCAACCCTCTTGTTATGCTTAGTGATGACTTTGTTGGCAACATTGATGGATCTGACCTTTGCACCCTTCCAGTCAGCATTTAATCTTCTGTGTTCTTCACTGAGGTTTTTGATCCCAGTCTAAGCTTTTTAGAGTTGATCAGCGGACATAGTCAGAAGGTTATCCTTCAGAAAGCTCTCTTTCCTAGTGTGAGCCATTTTGCTTGCTTGGCTTTCTGCACCTTCCACTTTTCTTCATTAATGAAGGCAGTCAACATGTGGCTTGGTCTAGGTGGAAGCTTCAAGTCATCAATTGGCGTCTTAGGATTATCATACCAGACATCTATGAAGTCCAGCATCACCTTCAGATCCATCATGAGGGGAATGGTGGTACCGTTGGCCTGTGAGACCCTTTCTTGCTTGTTTTGATGATTTCTAAAAGTGTTTCATCATCAGGTTCATCTTCATCCTCTCATGGGAGGGAATATTGAGGACTTTCCTAGGGATGGGCCTTGGTCCTCGCCGAGTAGTCATTTTCTTCTTCACATTTGCTCTCAAAGAAGTGTGTGGAGAGCCCGAAGGAGACAACCCCGAGGGATGCTGTGTGGTCATCAGCTTCAGTGGCGTTGAAGACTTTGTGATAGTAGTTGAGGATTTTGCTACCACCGTAGGTGTTGTTTGAGGATTTTGTACTGAAGGTTGATATTTTGAGGACTTTGGCTTGACACCAGATTTCTTCAGAATGCTTAGTTTTGGAGCAGTCTC
This sequence comes from Hordeum vulgare subsp. vulgare, assembly GCF_904849725.1. Taxonomy (NCBI): domain Eukaryota; kingdom Viridiplantae; phylum Streptophyta; class Magnoliopsida; order Poales; family Poaceae; genus Hordeum; species Hordeum vulgare. The sequence continues at coordinate 183,611,514 of NC_058520.1, read as the reverse complement.
AGTGTCAGAGGCCTCAGCAGCAGAGGAGGAGGCAACAACAACTATAGCAGCAGAATCCTCATTGAATCTCCTCATAGACTTGTATGCAACTTTCTCCGGTTTGGCTTTGTATTTGTCATATTCTACAGGAAAGTCTTGAATGGTTGCAAGGCTTGATGGATCAACAAACCTGTTGCTTGCCCAAAATTGCCCTTTTGCATGGAGGCTTCAGGGCAAATTTCTTCATGTACTTGGGAGTCACATACATGTACTCCATCCATTCTTTCGCCCATATCCTCTCAATTTTCTGCAAGCGCATTTTGCCCTTCTCCTTTGTTTCCTTTCCATAGACTTTTTCATCAGGTGTGCAATATTCATCGTAAATGTCATCAGGAATCTCAAAAGCATTGTTCTTCTCTGCCTTCTTTCCACCCTTCTGTTTCTTATCATCAACCATTTTCTTCTCTTGAGGAATATGAAGTTTTTAGGACTCTGAAGAGGTACGCAAATTTTCTTCAAGAAACGCTACAAATGAGTTAAGTTGATGAGAACCTTGAGATTCATCAGCTGGAATTTTGTACCTGTGAACGGAGTATAGGTGCGAAGAATTTGAAGAGGTCATATGTGTTCTCAGAAGATTTTCAAAAATGACTCAAGTTGAGGAAATTGACGGTTACTGTCTTGAGGAATTTTGCTAAGTGTCCTTGACTAGGATTCTGGAGTTGTGCAGATCCGAAAATTTACACAACCGAGGAATCTCTTGAGGAATTGAGTGACCTAGTGAATATTTTCATGTGTTCTAGGGCATGGAATTGTTCATCTGATGAATTTGTTGAGGAATAACAGTTTTCACACATCTAATGGAAATATAAGGATCATGAGGGGCAGTAAAATTAGATTTTAATTACCCTGGATGAAGAACACGACAAACTATAGACCGTAAAATGGTAAGCTCGTCGGTCAAGATTTTCAGTGCCCTAACTTGGCGAATGAAGACAACTACGGCGACGACAAAGGAAGAAGATCCGCAGCCGGCGTGAGTACGATGTCGATGAGGTCGAGGAAGCTAAGATTTTCCTCACTGGCGGCGATGATTTCCAGCGGCAGCGCTAGATGTGGCTTCAAGCGGTAAGAGGTGAGAGCGAGAGGAAGAAATGACCTCGGGGGTAAAATGGGGTAGTTATAACCGAGGTGAGAAATGGTCTGATCTGAAAATTTTAGACCATAATGCCCCTGGCCCTTCCTCTCTGCTTGACATGTGGCACCCACGTATTATGCGGTAGAGTTAGTGGAGGTCATGCTTACCCAATCGTGGCTAGTGGGTGTGGTTTGAGAGTTAACGGTTGGAAAAAATTTGAATTAATTTTTTGAGGACTTTGTTTGCAAATTCTTCAGCTGACAGGGATTTAGTGAGGACTTTGAACGAGTTTCAAACAGAACAAATTTGAAGAATTTGAGAATAGACTGGGTTGAGCTTAGCATAGAGGGGGATAGGGTTCGATCACATTCACTTAGAAGAAAAACACTGCATGAATACTTGGCTATAAGTGAATGTTGTTGAGGACTTTGAAAGCTCATAACTTAGTATATAGTCAATGAAGATTATAACAAAGGTTTGAAGAATTTGAACTTGAGTGGAATTTGCAATCTTCAGGATTTTTAAGATTTGAAGAATTTGCAAAAAAATCAACTTTGAAGAATTTCAACTTGAAGAATTTCGACTTGAAGAATTTCGAATTTGGTGGTGGCGTGACCCACCGTATAAGAATGATGATTTCAGGCACCGCATACAATTGTCGCACGGTTCTGAGAATCAAATTCTTCATTAATTTCTTTACACTTAGAGTGTTATTCTTCATTGATTGAAGAAAAGCGTTACTTCGTGTGTTGCGCATATAAGTCATCAATTTTGCAGAAGTGTTAGGATGTGTCCCTTTTTCACAAAACATTTGAAGATCCTGAAATATTTAGCTTGCACCACAACTTGCAAAATATCCTCTCATCCAAGGGCTTAGGGAAGATATCCGCTAGTTGGCCTTCAGTCTTCACGTGGTCGATGCCGATGTTGCCCTTGAGTACATGATCACGAAGAAAATGATGACGAATCTGGATCTGCTTGATCTTCGAGTGTTGAACTGGATTGTATGCAATCTTGATTGCACTCTCATTCTCATAGTAGAGTGGTACATTCTTCATGTTGATGTCGTAGTCCTTGAGGGTTTGCTTCATCCACGGCAGTTGAGCACAGCACGAACTAGTAGCAATGTACTCAGCTTCCGCGGTGGCAAGTGACACACAGTTCTACTTCTTTGAGGACCAACAGACCAAGGATCATCCGAGGAAATTGCAGGGGCCTGATGTTGACTTGCGATCAAAACGGTCACCAGCATACTCATAATCAGAATATCCAACGAGGTGAAGATTTGAGCCCTTAGGGTACCATAATTCAAGTGTTGGAGTTGAGCTAGATACAAACAATATGTTTCACAACCTTATGGTATGATTCGTTCGGTTTTGCTTGGAAACGGGCACACATGCAAACACAAAGCATTATGTCTGGCCTAGATGCACATAGGTACAATAAAGAGCCAATTATAGAGCGATATACGTGCTGATCAAAATCTATAGCATTTTCGTCAGTGCAGAGGTGGCCGTTGGTAGGCATGGGAATTTTGATGCCTTCATTCCTAATTTCTTCAGGACATACTTGAGGTATTTCTCTTGAGACATGAAGATGTCGTTGAGTTTTGACGAATTTGAAGTCCTAGGAAGAATTTCACCTCCCCCATCATGGACATTTGATATTTTTCATCCATCATGTAGGCAAATTCGTCTTTGTAATGTTTGTTAGTACAACCAAAGATGATATCGTCCACATATATTTGGCATACAAACAGTTCATTATCATACGATTTTGTGAAAAGAGTGGGATCGAGTGAACCTGGTTTGAAGCATTTCTTAACTAGGAATTCCTTCAATGTATCATACCATGCCCGAGGGGCTTGCTTGAGGCCATAGAGTGCTTTGTTGAGTCTGAAGAGTTTGTGAGGATGTTTCGGGTCTTCAAAACCTGAGGGCAGAGAAAAATATACTTCTTCCTCATGCTTACCATTGAGGAATGCACTTTTCACATCCATTTGATACAGTGTAATATTATGATGATTAGCATAAGAAAGCAATATACGAATAGCTTAAAGTCTAGCAACAGGTGCAAAAGTTTCATCATAGTCAATTCCTTCAACTTGTGTGTAGCCTTGGGCTACAAGTCATGCCTTGTTCCTCACTACCTGTCCATCCTCATCTTGCTTGTTTCAGTTGTTCCACTTGGTACTGATGACATTGTGCTTGCGAGGATTAGGCTGTTTGACGAGTTTCCGGACATTGTTCAGCTTGAATTGATGAAATTCATCTTGCGTGGCTTGAATCCACTCAGGTTCCATGAAGGCTTCATCAACTTTTGAGGGTTGTGTGATAGACACAAAAGAAAAATGCCCACAAAAGTTAATAAAATGTGAAGCTTTTGAGTGAGTGAGGGGACCTAGCGCATTGATGTAATCGAAGATTTTGTCAATTTCCATTTCATTTGCAATCCTAGAATGCATGGGTTGAAGACTTTGATTGGGTTGAGGAATTTGATCTGGAGTAATTTCCTCAGGTGCACCCGCTTGAATTTCGTCCTTGTTTGGGACGACTTCTTCAACAGGAGGTCGTTCCTCAATAGGAATGATATATTTAGTAGTCTTGAGCTTAATAACTTCCTGAGGAGTCAATTTATCTGGCACGGGAGGCAGTTGCTCTCTTTGCGAGCCATTAGTTTCATTGAACCACACATCTACAGTTTCAACAACCTTGTTGTGGTAGTTGTTCCAGATTGTGTTGGTGTGCGAGTCCTTTCCGTAATCGAGCATCAAAGCCTCATGTGCTTTCGGTGCAAATTTTGAACTATGGTGAGAATCTCTAATCCAGCATCTTGCATCGAAGACTTTGAAGTAACTTACATTGGGTTTTTATCAGTGAGGAGTTCGTATGAAGTCTTCTTGAGGAATTTGCGAAGATATACCCTGTTGATGATGTGGCAGGCAGTATTGATTGCCTCAGGCCAGAAGCGACGAGGAGTATGATATTCTTCAAGCATAGTCCATTCCATCTCCATCAGAGTCCTGTTCTTGCGCTCGACGACGCCATTCTGTTGAGGAGTATAAGGAGCAAACAATTCATGAGTAATACCAAGTTCATCAAGATAGTCATCAAGGCCTGTATTCCGTAATTCTATCCCATTGTCACTCGTGATGTGTTTGATCTTAACGCCGAAGTTCGTTGAGGCCCTTGAGAAAAATCGTTTGAAGACTTCCTGCACTTCCGTTTTGTAAAGAATGATATGCACCCAAGTATAATGAGAATAGTCGTCAACAATGACAAAGCCATATAGAGATGTTGCAGTTGTTAGAGTAGCATAATTAGTAGGTCCAAAGAGATCCATGTGAAGCAATTCAAAAGGTCGATTAGTAGTCATGATACTCTTCGAGGGGTGCTTGGATGTGGCCATCTTCCCAGACTCACAAGCCCCACAGAGAAGATCCTTAAGGAATTTGACAGTTTTGATGCCAATGTCATGCTTCTTCTTCACCAGTGTGTGCAAGTTCCTCATGCCCGCATGACCAAGTCGTCGATGCCATAGCCAGTCCTATGAGGCTTTTGCAATAAGACATGTGGCTAGCTAAGGACCTGCACAGAAATTATCAATATACAAGTCTCCTCTCCTAAAGCTTTCAAATACTATAGATATGTCAGATTCCATGATGACTACGCATCTATATTTTCCAAAGATGATAATCATATCAAGATCACAAAGCATTGAGACTGGCATGAGGTGAAATCCAAGGTATTCAACAAGCATGACTTTGTCCATGTCTCGATCCTTAGAAATAGCCACCTTACCAAGTCTCAAACTTTGATTTTACCTTTGTCAGAGTAGGTGATATGCTTCACTGGTGATGGCGTCAGTGGGATATTCATCAATAGGCTTTTGTCACCAGTCATGTGATTTGTACACCCACTATCAAGAACCCACTCTGTGGTTTTGGGTTGGTCATAGTGTAGATGAATTAGTGTTGCTTACCATGTCATATGCTTGAGAGTGAAGAATATGATATCAATTTCATCAGACTCGAATTTCATCACATAAAATATATTTTAGACATAATAAGGACAAGTGAAATGACAGATCATTTCATCAGGATTTGCTTGCGCCGTTTCAATCAATTTCCTGAGGTCTCTAGCAAATTCTTCAGATGATGACTTTCATTTGCAGACCTGACCTACAAAAGTGATTAGTTCGATTTCTTCACCACCCACATCTCAAGGGGTGGTGAAGAGTTTATCATCCTGCGAGCATCATATGAGAATTGAGGAATGGAGGCTAATACACTTCGTTTCACAGGATGGGGGTTCGAGTACTCAAATGAATAGGCACATAAATTCTCTGAGGACTTATGAACATAGTGATTTGAGGAATAATGCACATATTCATGTCCCTTGTACTTTCCCTGCATATCAGAAGCATTAGTGCGAGTACGAGCACAGTTTTGATCATATGAGGAATTTGATCCCCGTAAAGACTTTGGTCCACTTAAGAAATTTGATCTAGGGTTTCTGTTCTTCACTGGTGGTGTCATCAGGACATTCACCTGAAGACTTTGAAGATGTTTTTGGGAACCCATATTTTCCTCAAGGGTGGTCCATTCCTACACTTAGTTCCAACATATTTTGAAAATACTTCACCAACCTGATTTTTGAACAGTTTATAGTTTGAGTCAAATGACTCATGAGAGGAATATGACTTTTCACATGAAAAGCCTATTAGAGTAGATGAATCAACAAGAGGTCCTTTTGCAGCAACCCATGAGGTTTTGGGATACTGCTCATGTTTCTGGTATGACCCATCAACATTCAGTTTTCTCTCTAAGGCAATACCCTCTTTCGTAGGGTTCCTGTTCAGAATGTGCTTTTTGAGCACATCGCAAAGGGTTTGATGCCCTTTGAGGCTTTTGTATATGCCTGTCACATACAATTCCTTCAACCCTGCGTTTTCGTTAGTGACATTTATGGTTTGCTGAGGTGAGTATTTTTTTACCACAAATGCACTTGAAGTATTTGTAGCGATAGAAGCATGTGAAGATTCTGGTGAGGAATTAGAAGATTCTCATTCAATGCATTTCAATTCAATCATAGAGGGATGAATTCTTCCTGAGAGGTACTGATTTGCTAAGCGAGCAAGGAATCATTTTCAATTCGAACATCATTATGAGACATTTTTAGTTTCTCAAGATCTTGCATTCTTTGAAGAAATTCATAAGAATTCTTCTCATGATTAGCCAGGAGTGTGCCATGAAGTTCTTGAAGACTACCAAAGCTATACCGAAAACTTTGAACATCATCAGTGAGGGTTTGAGTCCGATTCATTTCCTCACACAACAGGTCATCACTTTTTTCTAACTGTTTCTGAAGCTTTTGAATAGCAGTTTGTTGCTTAGTGGCAATATTAGCAAGTTTAAAGTAACTGGTATTTTGATAGTCATCAGGTTCACAGTCACTAGAGTCAGAAGACGAAGTGTGGCTTGGTACCTTTGAACTTTTGCCATGAAGTAATAGGTGGGGGCAAAGTCGTTGTCACAGTCATAGGTGTTGTTGACGTTGTCCTTTCCTTCGAGATCGAAGATGGAATTTCTCACGAATGTGGTAGCAAGGGCGAGGCTTGCCACACTAGACTCTAACAACACTTCAGAACCTTCCACTTCATCACATTCTTCAGATTCTTCTTCAGAATCCATTTCTTTCCCAATAAGTGCCCTAGCCTTTTTGAAGCTTGTCTTCTTGTGCGATGAGGATTTTGAGGATGAGGACTTTGAAGACTTCTTCTTTTTCTTCGAGTCATCAAAACTGTCATCCTTGTACTTCTTCTTCTTTGATTCCTTCACCCAACGAGGACAATCGGCAATGTAGTGACCAGAGTTCTTGTATTTACGGCAGGTACTTTTCTTGTAGTCCTGAGATGAAGATTATGATTTCCTCAAATCTCTCCTTGAAGACTTTCTGAAGTGGCCACGCCTTAAGAACTTCTAGAATTTACTCACGAGCATAGCAAGTTCCTGACCAAGTTCTTCACGATCACAAAGACTTCAATCAAAGTCTTCTTCTTTAGATGAGGAAACAACCTTTGCTTTCAGAGCACGAGGTCTTGTATAGCTTTCTCCATAAAGGTCTCTCTTCTCTTCTTGTTGGAATTCATGAGTATCTAGTCTCTTTAAGAATATCACCCGGTTCAAGTAGCTTGTAGTCTTTTCGTTCTTGAATTATCAGTACGAGTGTATCAAATGAAGGATCAAGGGCTCCTAGCAGTTTCTTCACCACTTCATGGTCAGTGATGTCTCTATCTCCAAGGGCCTGAAGCTCAGTGGAGATGTCAGTGAGGTGATCAAAGGTATCTTGGCAGCTTTCATTATCAGGTTTCTTGAAGCGGTTGAAGAGATTGTGAAGAACATCAACACGAGAGTCACGTTGTGTGGAGACTCCTTCATTGACTTTGGATAGCCTTCCCCAGATAAGCTTTGCAGAAGCCAAAGCACTTACTCTGCCATACTAACCTTTTCTCAGATGGCCACAAATGATATTCTTTGCTTGAGAGTCGAGTTGCTTGAATCTCTTCACATCGGCGACAGTGATAGTTGAAGTGACACAAGGAACACCATTTTCCACAACATACCAGAGATCATTGTCAATTTCTTCAAGGTGCAAGATCATCTTGTTCTTCCAGTAGGGGAAATCTTTTCCTTCAAAGGTAGGACAACCCGCAGTAATCTTGATCATACGTGCAGTTTACATAACTAAAAATCCAGGTGGTTAAACCAAAATCACACAGAACAAGGAAGTACCTTGCTCTGATACCAATTGAATGTGCTTTATATGGGGGTGAATAGGCGATTTTTAAAAATCCATCACTCGGAAAATTCCTAGTGAGGAAAGTCCTCAGTCACGAACTGAGTGCAGCGGAATAAGTACTCAAACAGATGTGCGAAAACAAGTATAGCTTAGCCATCAGAGCGAAATAAAACGTTTAGGTTGCACATTTCGCTTGATCAAGATAAGCAGGTGACGAATAACATAAGTGAATAATTTGAGGTGAGGAAGTAGAGAAAGTATTCAGGCAAATTATTCAAACAATGAAGATCAATGTGGTCAACATACTATTGAGGAGATAAAAGAGTTGAGGAATTAGAACCCATTGCCCGATGAAGACAGTGATTTGATGATCCTGTTCCAACTCCTCTAAAAGTCGCGCGTCTGGTTTGGAGCGGCTTGGTATTTAAACCAAAGGACACACAGTCCCGGGACACACAGTCCCTACCATATTCTCCTTGAGATAAGGACACACAGTCCTTGCCCAACACTCGTGGAAAGTCTTCAGGGCAGACTTCCAAACCCACACAAACTTGGTCACGCGACAATCCACAATTCACTGCTGGATGCTCTATACCAGGACGCCTAACCGTCTAGTGGATGCACAATCCTCAAAGGTAACAAGCATTGGTTCCACATAGGAACAATCTCTTTAGTGAAGCTCAATCACTTTGGGGTTTGGGGTTTTGGTTTGGTTGTTTGGGGATTTTACTCACTAGTGATTTTCTCTCGTAGTCTTCAAGAGTGGGTTGCTTTGTAATGGCAAGTGTCAGTTTCTCTCATGGAGCAACCAACCAACCAGTGATTATGCGGGGTGGCAATTTATAGCCAGGGAGAAATCCCGACATGAATTGACATTAATGCCCCAATGATATAACCGTTAGGTGGATAAGGTTGAGGACAACTGGTGCGCAGCACAACAACAGTCGGAACCTTTCAACTGTGAAAGTCCTCATGTCACTCATGTTCCTCACTAGTAGGTGATTCGCACTGCCGAAGACCTACCTCCTGAGTTAGAGCAAATTACTCACAGACTAGAAGATCTTTGTCTCTCTCATTGAATAATTTGACTAAGCCGTTGAAGATTTCAAGAGGCTTCATGTTAAGGGTTTGAATGTATAGGCTTTGAGATGAGCATCACTTGGAAAGAGCACGATGGTCCTATGACACAGAATAGAAAAAATGGAACTGTGAAAATGAAGTCTTCACACTTCAGAGTCTTCACATCGATTTCTTCACGGACAAATCAATTTCCTCACTTTCAAAGTCTTCAGAGTAAATACCAAAGTCTTCAGCGGAAGACACATTTTTAGGGGTCGATATTCTTCCAATAACTCAAACTCCTCGGCGACTTATAGGGTTTGTGTACACTCAGAAACATACCAGTCTCTTAACCTATAAGTCTTCAATACACCAAAATCACTAAGGGGCACTAGATGCACTTACAAATAAGCACCGCTGAGAGATAATCCCCGAGTAATTCAATTGGACATGCCCATGGAAGGAACATGCATAACACGTTAGAAGTCGCTCATCAATGTATTCTTGGGTTCGAGCATCCAAAATTTGAATCATGCGTTTAATATCAGGCTCAGAATAACAAACCTGCTAGCTATCTAGGATATGATAAAGCTTTTCATATGGTAAGGAATCCCAATAATTCCATCCAAAATTTGTACCCTGAAAAGAACACTGGACAGTTGAGCTAATTTGGACTAAAGGAAAGCGAGAGATCCAAACCGAATAATACCAGCCATCTCCATAGGGGCCGGAAAATCAAATCCACCAAAAGAGATAACGTGCTCCGGCCTAGACACTCTAGACAATTGCTGGCGGCAAAGGTAAACCGGCTTTGGCTAACGTGAAGAAGGAATCCAGTTGAGCCACATCGTTGCTTGGAGATTTTAACCAACTCGACAAAACGGACAATCGCTTACCATGGCATGTGTCTGTCAATTCAGTAACTGCATGCGAGGAGAAATTTGCTATACCCATAACACCATTAAGAGCACCACACAATAGGTGGAAGTGATAGATGAAGTCCGGCGAAATGCAATCTCTAAGGCCATAAATGAAATATCCAACTTTGCTAGATGCCACAGAGAACCGAAAGCGTCGATCACTCAAACGAGAAACCTTAAAACCATGAATGAGACCACCAATGCAAGATTGAAAAGCAAGGCCCACTGATTCCTCCGTGAGTGGGAACGAAGCAGATGAAAAACTGACCACCAAGTAGAACTCATTCGAGGAACCCAGGGAAGAGAAGTGAACCGTCGAGTGAAAACGTGAACGCACCAGAACCTCCACTGCAAGGCCAGGGGTGAAGTCCCAATGGAGGATACCCTCCATTGGATCACTTGGAAGGAGGATCTTGGTAGAAACCCTAGGACGTCCATTGGGGGTTGGAGGTGGGAGGTGGGAGTCGCCATGATATCAAACAAACTAACACAAAGAGAGGTAAGTATCCGGTCATATGGTGCTACCAATAATGTGTTTAGCATGGAAGATACTGAAAACCTTTGTCGTAACATTGACAGTAAAGAACACCACTTAAAAAATATATTTTCGATCCTGCTTTGAAACTCGAGCTTTGGCACCTTTGTAAATCAATGCTTCCCTCTGCGAAGGGCCTATCTATTTACGTTTATGTTGAGTCATCATTCTCTTACTAAAAGCAACAGACCGAAGAGCACTATTGTCATTCTTATGCATTGAGTCTAGTCAATGTTGGAAGTGAGCATGAATGGATATTTGCTACTCTAAAATATAATATTTAGTCGATGCTTGAACCCCACAGGTGCTTTGCATTTATGTTTTGCGGTCTCATAAAGGGTTGGCGAGATACCATGTCACCATATTATATCATGATTGTTTTGACAAATTGTTGGTATGTGAGATATCTTGTTATTTCTTGCTAGTTGGTTATGTATTACCATGATGGAATATGATGCTTAATTGTTATCATGGATGTGATTACTTATGATTTATGCTAAAACCCTGAATACTATCTAAGCATATATATAGTAACAAGAACAAAAGAGTATGTAAAAGTTTACTTTATCACTTTCAGTTTATAAACTAAATTGCTTGAGGACAAGCAATGAGTTAGGCTTGGTGGAGTTGATACGCCTCCAACGTATCTACTTTGCCAAACACCTTTTCCCTCGTTTTGGACTCTAATTTGCATGATTTGAATGAAACTAACCCGGACTTACACTGTTTTGAGCAGAACTACCTTGGTGTTATTTCTGTGTAGAAATAAAATTTCGTGGAATTGGACGAACTTTTTTGTGAATTATTTCTAGAATAAATGAGGATTTTTGGAGTGAAGAACCACCAGAGGGGGGCTACGAGTGGCCCACAAGGCAACATGGCGCGACCACCCCCATGTCTGCGCCATGATGCCTCATGGGGCCCATGTGGCTCTCCCGACCCTAATTCGATTCCTATATATTCCTATTCTCGGAGAAAAAAATCAGAGAAAAGATTTCATCACGTTTTATGAGATGGAGACGCCGCCAACTCCCGTTCTTGCTTGGGAGGGCTGATCTGGAGTCCATTTGGGGCACCAAAGAGGGGGATTTGTCGCCTCGTCATCATCAACCCTTTTCCATGAACAATACCTTGATGCTCACCACCGGGTGTGAGAAATTTCTTAGTAGGTGATAACCCACAAGTATAGGGGATCGCAACAGTTTTTGAGGGTAGAGTATTCAACTAAATTTATTGATTCGACACAAGGGGAGCCAAAGAATATTCTCGAGTATTAGCAGCGGAGTTGCCAATTCAACCACACCTGAAAGACTTAATATGTGCATCTTAGTATTTAGTAGCAAAGTAGTATGGAAGTAATGGTAAGATTGGCAAACGTGACAGTGGCAGTTTTGTAGTGATTGTAACAGTAGCAAAGAAAAAGTAACTTAGGAAAGATCAATATGTGGAAAGCTCGTAGGCAATGGATCAGGGATGGATAATTATGTCGGATGACATTCATCATGCAACAGTCATAACATAGGGTGATACAGAACTAGTTCCAATTCATAAGTGTAATGTAGGCATGTATTCCATATATAGTCATACATGCTTATGGAAAATAGCTTGCATGACATCTTTTGTCCTACCATCCCATGGCAGCGGGGTCCTAATGTAAACTAAGGGATATTAATGTCTCCTTTTAATAGAGAACTGAACAAAAGCATTAGCACTTACTGAATACATGAACTCCTCAAACTACGGTAATCACCGGAAAGAATCCTAGTTATTGTCAGCCTATGGGATGCGAATCATGACTCGTAATAGGTGTCTACAACTTGCAAGATAGGATCAATAACACATATATATTCATGAAAACATAATAGGTTCAGATCTGAAATCATGGCACTCGGGCCCTAGTGACAAGCATTAAGCATAGCAAAGTCATAGCAACATCAATCTCAGAACATAGTGGATACTAGGGATCAAACCCTAACAAAACTAACTCGATTATGTGGTAGATCTCATCCAACCCATCATTGTCCAGCAATCCTACAATGGAATTACTCACGAACGACGAAGAGCATTATGAAATTGGTGATGAACGATGGTTGGTGATGATGAGGACGTCGATTTCCCCTCTCCGGAGCCCAAATTGGACTCTAGATCTTCCCTCCCAACGAAGAACACGAGGTGGCGGTGGCTCAGTATCTTAAAATGCGATTAACTCGTCTCTCTTATTTTTTTCTCCTCGAATAGGAATATATAGAAGTGGAAACAAGGTCGGAGGAGCCAGAGGGGCCCCACAAGCCAGGGGAGCGCGCCCTAGGGGGCGGCGCCCTCCAGGCTTGTCGCCAGGTGGTGGCCCCTCTCCGGTTGATTCTTTATCCAATATTTTTTATTAATTCCAAAAGTATTCTTTGTAAATGTTCAGGTCAATCCGAGAACTTTTATTTCAGCACTAAAATAACACCAAGGCAATTCTGCTGAAAACAACGTTAGTCCGGGTTAGTTCCATTCATATCATGCAAATTAGTGTCCAAAACAAGGGCAAAAGAGTTTGGAAAAGTAGATACGTTGGAGACGTATCAACTCCCCCAAGCTTGAACCTTTGCTTGTCCTCAAGCAATTTAGTTGATAAACTGAAAGCGATAAAGAAAAACTTTTACAAACTTTGTTTGATCTTGATGTTGTAAATATGTCTAACTGATGTTCAGATCTTCACCTAAGATTATAGACTAACCACATTCACAATAATATATAGGTCTCATATTTACTTATATCAATGGCACAATAAACTAGCGAGCAATAATAATAAGTCTCGGATGACAACTATTTTATCAAAACAATCATAATACAATATGATAAACTCGTATCTCTCTAGCCCTTTGTGAGACCGTAAAACATAAATGCAGAGCACCTCCGAACAACAAGGACTGACTAGACATTGTAATTCATGGTAAAAGAGATTGAGTCATACTCATACTCAATATCAATTAATAACAAGGCATACACATGACGAAGGTGCTCCCTAACTGGTGCCTTTTTATAAGAAGAGGATGACTCAACTTTAAAGTAAAATAGATAGGCCCTTCGCAAAGGGAAGCATTGATTTACAGAGGTGTCAGAGCTCGAGCTTTTAAAATAGGGATGAATCAAGATTTTGGGCGGTATGTTTTCATTGTCAACATAACAACTAAGAGATCTCAATATCTTCCATGCTAGATACATTATATGCGGTTCACAAACAGAATAGTAATTTTTTTACTCCCCCACCACCAATCGATCACACCCCACGGCGGGCCGAATCCACGGGTATCGTCCATACAAATAACAATCCTGGGGGCGTTTTGTTTCATTATACTTTAATTTGACTTTCGAGCATGGAACTGGGCATCCCGAATAGCAGCCACTTTCTAGTGAATGATAGGGAATCAACACATATCGTGAGAATAACCCACCTAGCATGGAAGATACTCACAGACCCTAGTCACTACATGAGCAATTCGGGCATACAAAATAAAAAATATATTTGAAGGTTTAGAGTATGGCAAATGCAATTTACTTGAGACGTCACGTAAATACCGCATATAGGTAGGTATGGTGGACTCATATGGAACAACTTTCAGTTTATGGAAATGGATGCATAAGCAGTATTCCCGCTTAGTACAGGTGGAGGCTAGCAAGACACTAGGAAGCGACCAAGTAGAGAGCGACAACAGTCATAAACATGCTTCGAGATTAACCAACATTGAATGCAACCATGAGTAGGATATAAATCACCATGAACATAAACATCGTGGAGCCTATGTTGGTTCTGTTTCAACTACATGCATGAACATGTGCCAAGTCAAGCCATTCGAACCATTCAGAGGAGTATACCATTCTATCATACTACACCACAACCATTTTAATATACATGGTGGCACTCATGACGAACCATTATTCACTCCTAGCTAATTAAGCATGGCATAAGTAACTACAATCTCTAATTTTCATTGCAAACATGTTCAATCCATAACGAGCTGAATCCAGAACGATGAGCTAACCATATTTAGAAAAACAAAATAGGTCGAGTTCATCCGAGCTTTTCTGCACCTCCGTCACTTCATCATATATCGTCATTAGACTTTAACTTGCTCGACCGAACGGTGTGAATAATAATAATAATAGTGTGCATGCATTGGACTAAGCTGGAATCTGCAAGCAATAACTCAAAGGAGAAGATAAGGTAATATGGGCTCTGTGATAGATAAACGATAATGCATACGAGAGCCACTCAGCATGTCATCGTGGTCTTCTCCATACGACCTGAAAGAAGAAAGAAAAACTATTTACACGAGAAAGCCCCCAACAAACAAAAGAAGAACGAGAAATCTTTTTGGGTTTTCTTTTAACACTACAACTTAAACAAACTAGAAGGTAAAGCTAGAACTATTTTTTCGGATTTTCTCAAGGTTAATGAAGCACGCAAGGAAAAAAACTACCATGGATGGTACAATGAAAAAGTATGAACACCGACAACTGGAATGAGTGTGTGAACATGAATGCAATGTCGGTGAGAAATACGTACTTCCCCAAGCTTAGGCTTTTGGCATAAGTTGGTCTGAGGCCATGGCTGGAAATAACCCTCTCGTGGATACTCCAGAGGATACTGCGGGTTCCACTGGTTTGCGAGCTCCTATGGCTCCCATAGAAAAACTGGAGCTTGATACGGGTCAAGGGCTGGTGCAGGCTCAGGAGCTGCGCTTGCGACAGGCCCCAATATTTGTAAATGTTCTCGGGCATACTGGTGTACATTCGTGAATGGTTATCGAATAAAGAAGAAGCAGGAAAAGCAATAATCTCACAGGTACCCTGACTAAATACTAAGTTGTAAAGCAGCCTCTTATCATTCTCTTTCTTAATAAGATCATGTGCTACCATCCTATCATAATCTAAATATCTTATAGGAAGTACCATTTTCTCTTCTTCATCAAGCCTAATATGTATCTCAAAGTGTTTAGCTAAGCTAGATGCATAGATACCTCCAAATATAGGGCCCTTCCAATGGTTTAAATTCAACCGTTGGGCCACTATAGCAGCCAGACTAAAAGTTCTATAAGCAAGTAAAGCGTGGCGCATAATAGTGAGGTCGGGGGCATTGAGGCTTCCACTCTCGCCGAGACAAACTAAACATCTCCCTGCAAATAATGAATAATAGCGTAGAACTGGGAAATGTACACTGGCCGCTCTTGCCTTTGACACCCCTCTCTCTTCCTCTACGGTGATTGCGTAAATAAAATCCTCCATGTCTACGCTACGATGTGGTTCACTAATGCTTCCCTCAAAAGGTATTTTGCAAACATTGCAAAAATCATAAAGTGGCATTTCCTTAGGCACATCATATAAATTAAATTCTACCATGGGAGGATTATTCGTAGGATAAAAGTGAAAATTTTGCACAAAAGTATTTGTAAGTAGGAGATACTGGTCACACTTATCATTGAGGAAGTCGGTGATGCCTCCATTTTCTGCTAGATAATAGAAATCTTCATAAATTTTGTCCGCCCTCACGAATCCCTCACTTGGCTATTCACATGGTCGAACCTCCGCGCTGCGAGGAATATTGTATCTAGGCTTCTTATTTTGTTTTCATTAAACCCCGGCTTGAAGAGCCTCTTAACAATCTCCTCATCTTTTCTTTCTTTTAAAAATAATTCTGACATTTTTCGTGACTCCAAATAAAGGTGAACAAAGCTCAATCAAAACTTCTAGCAATGTTGGGACCCCGATCCTAAGCCATAGGAATCTAGCCTGTAACACATAGCATCCCTTTGCGGTCTCACGCACGGTTAACTCCTCGGCTGCAGCCTTACCTTAGCCGGGACCATTTGCGCCTTTTGACTCACGTATGCAATAGTGTCGCTAGCATTCCAATGTCAAAGAACCCGGATCGACATGTATAGTCATAAACCAAAGCGGCAGTACCGCACAAGGACAAGCATACATGACCCAACAAAGCAGGTGTCGGTCACCAGCGAGTGTAGACGAGTCATAGCAAGCTACAAGGACTCCATTACATCGCGTGACATTTCCCCAAAGAGGACAGACACAACAGCTAAGAAGGACACATGCCGGTCAACCAATGTGTCCGGAGCAGTAGCGAACTACCAAGGCTCATTGGATCACAAAGGGGCATTCCCTTGTAAGGAGTACTACTAAAGTTCACGACTAGGTAATCGAACCCCATACATATCAAGTACGACACACGTACGCATGGCATACCGATATGTATAGATACATCGATGGCATCACAACATAACCATAAACATACAACCTTTATTTAAGAGGCTCGGAAGAGCCACACACATAATAGTACACATTAAGGGTCTCACGACCCATAATAGCAGTCATTCAGTTACAAGCCAGCGGAAGAGTTTAAACTGTCTGAGTACAGACAGGGCAACTAGAAGGCACATGGCCTGACTATACTACAGATCCAACGTAGGGCCAGATCGTAGCTGGGACACCAGCTACTCGTCGTCGTCGATGTCTACGAAGAACCCTCCATTAGGGTCATTAGCAACCTCTGCAACATTTATTAAGCAAACATGAGTACGAAGGTACTCAGCAAGACTTTAGGATAACTAACTACTCATGCAAGGTATCAAAAGGTATTGTGGGGTTTCATGCGGAAAGCCAACATTTGACTCGTGGCTAGACAACTTGCATTTTTAAATAAGTTTGACAACTTGATTTCTCGCACACGAGTCCACTAACACCACAACAATACACTATCGTGGAATCATTCCGTCTCCATACGGAAATGCCGTCCACGACACTCACGCTTATCTTGATGATTTTATGAGTAGCCATTGAAGTTATCTATGAACAACATATGTCTCCAAGTAGTCCATATCCGCGGACGCGGCTATTCGAATAGATCATAACCCTGCAGGGGTGTACTTCGTCACACACGCTCTTGCCACTTATCGCCATGTGCACGTCATGCACCTCGACAACCTTCAAGCAGAAGCCCAGCGAGGGAGTCGGCCACGACCGTTAACCACACTAGTACCTAGTCCAGGTTTATCGCCTATCTGAGAGTAACCCATACGGAAGTCCGGCCAAGGTTTCCGCCACGGCCTCAAACGATGTGCGCAGGGTTCCCAAGCCCACCATCCGGGTGCCACTTGGTACACCGTGCCACTGCCTACCGCATCACGGCCCACCTCTCAGGTCAGCACCATGCACGGCCTCCAGCATTACTATAAACACCAGAAACTACTTGCAACTCCTGGACCGAGTACTATGCGATTAATAGGCCGAGCAGGGTCATATTTCAGGGCCCAGCATGTGGTAGTATCTAGTCTTGGATTACATACACGGAACTCAGTTCCTAAGTACGGTTCCAACGAAACAACCCGCCATGTACTCCTACACAGCCTTTCACCGGTACCTTTACCAAATCAGGTTCAACACACAACCTTTACTTACCGAACACATTCTCACAATTCTGTTCATCTCCCAGATGACAGACCATACACAACTCTAAGCATAGCATGCATAGCAGGATAAGGCACATCATAGCTCAGGCAACTACCAGGTATGCTAGGTTGCAAGGTTCGGCTATTTACTGTGACAAGGTTAGGTCATGCAAAGGAAGTGGGTTCAAATAATGTGGCAAAAGAAGTTGAAGCATTTGATCTTAATGCAATAAATAGGTGCAGGAGCAAGAACATGGGATTTATCGGGATGATCAAAAGGGTTGCTTGCCTTGTTGCTCATAGGAGGAACGATATCCGTCAGACGGATATTCGGTGGAATCCGGGGGTGCGCAGCCAACCGAAATGAATGGCAACATTCAATAACAATCATATGCACTCAAAATGATGCATGAGCATGGCATGAGAATGCAAGGTGATAAGTTATTATAATCAATATGTATTAGGTTTAGAGTTGATTTGAATCACATTCGAATATCAATTCAAACGGGTATTCTCGAATACCGATTTAATTGATTCGACCTGATGCTCAGATCAACTTGATGTTAACATGCATGAGATGTCATGTTAGGGTACTTATTTGTAATTAGGATAGTGTGTGATCATGGCATTCATATTGAAATTTCAATATTTTCCAAATTCCATTTAAAAAGTAATTATAAGAATTGATTTATTCCTTATTCCACATTTTAGGGTTCTGTAACTTTTTCAAACATGGTTGAAAATGGCATAATCAGAATCCTTGAATTTTTCTAATACTTTTTCATATATAAATTATTTTCATTGAAGTTACAGATTAATTTCTATGATTTTTACAAGTTTTAGCAATTTCCTGGAATTATTTCTATACTCGAAATTCTCTTTATTGCATGAGACTGACGTCAGCAGGTCAGCCGACCTGTTCAGGTCAAACCTGACAGGGGGGACCCACTGGTCAGCCTCTCTGGGACTAATCCCGCGCTGACCAGTCCCTTAACTGCGTTGACTTGGCCTTGGGCCCACTGTCAGCGAGAGATTAAGCTCCTAATCTGTTGGATTAGCTTTGCCACGTCGGCACACACCGGAGGGTGGTCGCCGGCGACCAAGCCCGCGGCGGAGGGCTCGCCGGAGACGACCTAAACGGCGCTGCACAGCACCAATTCGAACGCGGTTTGCGGCTACGGAACGCTGGCGAAGTAGCCGATCTGGCAGGGGCATCAGGGGAGGCTAGGGTCGCCGGGAGAGGCGCCGGCGACGAGCCGAAGCGGCGGCCGAAGCTCGGCCTCCCGCAGTTGATGGCTCTAGGGCACGGGGAGGACAGCTGAGGGGCTCATCAAACTCCTGGAGGCTCCAGGAGCTCGAACCCTAGCTCGAGCGCGTGGATTAGACACCACAGCGACGGCGACGACATGACCGGCGGCGAGAAGCTGTCGGCCTTGGTGGGGAACGGGGCTACGATGCATGGAAGAGCGTGGGGTGAGAGGGGAAATGATGACGAGCTCACGTCGGTTCCGATGGTGTTGCTGAGGGGCTCGGGGGTGCGCCGGTGGGAGCGAATCGACGGAAGAGGTCCGACGGCCGGAGGTGGAAGACGATGGCGTTGGGGGCGATGCAGAGCTCGGGGAAGCTTCGGCTTCTGCAGAGAGGACCGGCTCGACGAGGTGGAGCTAACGGCGTGCTCAGCAAGAGGAGGCTAAGGCTAGGGGCACGGGCAGCTCGAGCTTTGCTCGGCTCCAATGGCGGCAGGAGGGGGAGGAGAGATCCGAGAGGAAGGGAAGGAACCGACGCTGGGAATGGATAGCGGTGGCCTCGGGGAGCTTATCCCGGCCTTGCCAGCGCGAGGCGGCGGCCAGGCAGGCGCACAGGTGCGTGGCCGCGCCGGAGAAGGCGGCGGCCACCTCCTGCTCCTACTGGCGCGAGGGAGGGGACGACTCGGGGAGATGGGCCGGGCCAGGCTAGGCGACAGGTAACCCTTTTTCCATTTCCTTCTGTTTTATTTCTGTTTTAATTTCTGACATTGATTTGCTATTTATTTCAGCTCCAAAAAGGTTGTAAAAACTAATTTAAACACACCTGAATATTTGTTATAATATTCTCAACCATTTCCAAAGTTTTCAACATTTTTGAAAATTTATAGTTTCTGATTTCAAATTTAAAGTTTGAAACCAGTGGCTTTTGCTTTAATTTAAAATGCTTAAAGTGTCAAGAAAATAGTTTTCTCCAATGCTCATTTACTTTCATGATTTATCAGAAAGTTTGAATATTTCTTGAGGCCATTTTGGGTTCATTGATTTCACCTAGTTTGAGATTTTCTTTATTTAAAGTAGTGGCTAGGGTTTTTGAGTTTTTTTCCTTTGCCACTTTCTTGTTCTTGATTGGAGAATTATTAGATGCAAATGCAAAGAAGGCATGAGCACAAGACTAACTTGCTTAAGGGTTAGGGATGTGACAACTCACCCCCACTCAAAAGAATCTCGTCCCGAGATTTAGAAGTCGTCGGGAATAACGCAGGATACTCAAGTCGGAGACGATCCTCTCTTTCCCAAGTTGCCTCCATTTTAGAGTGATTTGACCATTGGACTTTAAGAAACTTGAGGTTTCGACGTCGAGTGGTACGCTCAGCTTGATCAAGAATACGGACGGGGTATTCTCGGTATGAAAGGTTTTCTTGGAGATCAAGCGTTTCGTGGTCCACTTCATGGATAGGATCCGAAAAGCAACGCCTGACTTGCGAGACGTGGAAAACATCATGAACCTTGGAAAGATGCGGAGGAAGTTCCAACTGATAGGCAACTTCTCCTCGTTTGGCAAGAATGCGAAAAGGACCAATGTAACGAGGAGCCAACTTGCCCTTGATACCGAAACGATGGGTACCCTTCAAAGGTGTAACCCGAAGGTAAGCCTTCTCGTGAACTTCGAAGGTCACAACCTTATGATGACGATCATATTGGCTCTTTTGACGAGACTGGGCTGTTTTCAACTTTTCACGAATAATGCGAACCTGCTCTTCTGCATCCTGGATCATATCCGGGCCAAAGAGTTGCCTCTCTCCGGTTTCTGACCAATTTAGAGGTGTTCGACATCTTCGTCCATAGAGAACTTCAAAAGGGGCTTTGCCCAAGCTTGATTGGTAACTATTGTTATAAGCAAATTCGGCGAATGGAAGACACTTTTCCCAATTCATACCGAACGATATAACACAAGCTCGGAGCATATCTTCTAGGATTTGATTCACTCTTTCTACTTGACCACTTGATTGGGGATGGAAAGCAGTGCTAAAAGATAGATGAGTCCCCATGGCATTCTGAAAACTTTCCCAGAAGCGAGAAGTAAAGATACTTCCACGGTCCGAGTTAATCTCCAGGGGAACACCATGAAGAGACACTATTCGAGAGATATATAATTCCGCTAGCTGGCTAGCTGTTATACTCTCACGAACAGGAAGAAAATGAGCCACTTTGGAAAGACGGTCAATGACCACAAAGATAGCATTATTTCCTTTCTTGGTCTTGGGAAATCCGGTAATGAAATCCATGCTAACTTTATCCCATTTCCATTTAGGAATAGCTAGAGGCTGAAGAGTGCCAGCAGGCCTTTGATGTTCTGCCTTAACTCGACGACAAATGTCGCAGTTAGCAACGAACTCAGAAATTTCTCTCTTCATCCTAGTCCACCAGAACCTCTGGCGTAGGTCCTGATACATCTTAGTACTACCGGGATGAATGGTGAGAGGAGAATCATGAGCCTCCTTAAGGATTAACTGCCTTAGATGTGGGTTCTTAGGAACCACTAATCAATTCTGGAAGAACACAACACCTTGATCGTTCATGGAAAATTCTTTAGCGTTTCCGCTAAAAATATTCTCCTTGATCCGGGATATACCATTTTCACGCTTTTGGCCAGCTATAATTTGATCCTTAAGAGTAGGCTTCGCCACCAGGGTGGAAAGGAATCCTTGAGGAACAATATGAAGATTCAGCTTCCGAAAGTCCTCATGGAGATGTGGTTGACCTTGTTGTAGCATCAAATTGTTACAATAAGATTTACAACTTAGCGCATCGGCCATAACATTGGCCTTCCCCGGGGTGTAAGTTATCCCTAAGTCGTAATCCGAGATCAACTCAACCCACCGTCTTTGCCTGAGATTCAAATCCGGCTGGGTGAAAATATATTTTAGACTTTGGTGATCAGTGAATATTTCGCAACGATTACCCAGAAGGTAATGTCGCCAGGTTTTTAGTGCATGGACCACAGCTGCAAGCTCAAGGTCATGTGTGGGATAATTATCCTCATGTGGACGCAACTGTCGAGATGCGTATGCGATCACATGACGATCTTGCATGAGAATGCAACCTAATCCTTGTCGCGAGGCGTCGCAATAGATAACAAAGTCCTTAGAAAAATTTGGTGGTAGCAACACAGGTGCGGAAGTCAGGCGTCTTTTCAGTTCCTGAAACCTATGCTCACACTGTGCTGTCCACTCGAACTTTTTATCTTTCTTGAGGAGTTCAGTTAGAGGCTTTGCAACCTTGGAGAAATTCTCGACAAAGTGGCGACAATAGCTCGCTAGACCAAGAAAACTCCTAACTTGCTTAACCGATTCAGGTTGAGTCCAATCAAGGACAGCTTGAACTCTCTCGGGATTGACAACAATACCCTTACCAGAGATTACGTGGCCTAGATAGGTCACTTCGGGTAACCAGAATTCACATTTTGAAAATTTGGCATAAAGGCGATGCTCTCGAAGTTACATCAATACCAGCCTTAGGTGCTCGGCATGTTCTTGTTCATTCTTCGAGTAGATGAGAATATCATCGAGGTATACCACGACAAATTTATCCAAGTACTCCATGAAGATTGAGTTCATCAGTCGAGAGAAGGTGGCTGGGGCATTGGTTAAACCGAAGGACATAACGGTGTACTCATATTTGCCATAACGAGTAACAAAAGCCGTTTTTGGAATGTCCCCGTTCTTAATCTTGATTTCATGGTATCCCAACTTCAAATCCATTTTGGACAAGACTGAGGATCCAGCGAGTTGATCGTACAGATCGTTGATCCTGGGGAGCGGATACTTGTTCTTTATGGTGACCAGATTAACTGGTCGATAATCTACAACCATCCGATCCGTTCCGTCTTTCTTCTTGACGAAGAGGACAGGACAAGCCCAAGGAGAAGAGGTAGGACGAATGAAACCCTTGTTCAAGGCCTCATCTAATTGCTTCTTAAGTTCGGCTAGCTCCAGGGGTGCCATCTTATATGGTCTTCTGGCTATTGGGACAGTTCTCGGAACAAGATCTATCACAAACTCTACATCTCTGTCACGTGGAATTCCTGGCAGTTCCTCTGGAAAAACATCCGGGAAGTCACGGACTACCGGAATGTCTTCAAGTTCCGGAAGAGGGTTGACATTTAGGGAAAAGAGTTGGCATTTGGCAGCTCGAGTAGAGACATTTACTATCTCACCCGAGGGATGGGTAAGCTGGACATTTCTAGAATGAGTATCAATCTTGGCATAGTGAGCTGACATCCAGTCCATGCCCAAGATGATATTAATATCCGAAGATTTCAAGGCTATCAATGAGGCTAGAAAAACTAGCCTGTCTACTAGAATTTCATTGTCATAGGTTATCCTAGAGGTTTTCCATTTACTACCAGGGGTTTGGACAACCAATGGGATTGGCATATCACAAAAAGACATGTTATGCAACTGTGCATAACTTTCTGAATGAAGGAATGAGAAGACCCAGTGTCAAGGAGATTAGACGCTGGGTGATGATTAATAAGAAGAGTACCCAGCATGACGTCGGGATCCTCTGCAGCTTCTTCTGCTGACACATAGTTCACACGTCCACGTGCAGGAGTTGGCTTCACATAAAAAGCTTTGCCCGACTTGGCTTGCCCGACGGACTTTCCGGGTTGCTTGGCACCCACATTCTGAGGACACTCACGGGAATAGTGCCCTGGTTCTCCACACTTATAGCATATCACCTGGTTGGCACGTGGTGCAGTATTGCTAGCTGGACTACCATAAGCTTTTGCTGGAGGGTTGGCCTGATTCGTCTGAGGCGCCACGTAGGATGGCCTCGGAGTGTATCTTGGTGGCAGATAACTGTTTGGAACGCACAGCCTGCGTTTTGGAAATGCGGAACCAGAAGACGAGCCAAAGTCACGGGAGTGCTTCCTTGTGGCTTCGAAGTCAGTATGACCAGTCTCGGCACTGATCGCTTTGTTGACTAGGGCTTGAAAGCTTGCACACTCATGGAGGCGCAGATCACGACGGAGCTCAGGGCTCAGACCCTTACGGAATCTTGCTTGCTTCTTGGCGTCAGTAGACACCTCCTCTGTTGCATAGCGGGCGAGATTACCGAACTCGCGGCTATAGGCATCCACAGACAACTTGCCCTGAGTGAAGGCACAGAACTCCTCTCTCTTTCTGTCCATCAGGCCCTCTGGAATATGGTGCAGACGAAAAGCGGCACTGAAGTCTGCCCATGTGGTCACTGGTTCAGCAGGACGCATAGCTTCAAAATTCTCCCACCACAGATTGGCGGGTCCTTCCAGGAAATAGGCCGCAAAGGTCCCCTTGTCGGCCTCAGACACATTCGCAGAGCGAATCTTGCGTGAGATGCTGCACAGCCGGTCATCAGCGTCGAGGGGATCGACGGAATGATGAAACTTTGGAGGATTCAGCTTCACAAAGTCATTGAGGGACACTACGGCATTCCTAGGCTATCGAGCCGTGTTCTTCTCAATACGCTCTAGTAGTCGATTGGTCTCCCTTTTGTTTATTTCTGCCTCAAGCATCACTTCCACCAGAGAAGGCGGGTGAGGCAGGTCTTCCTGCGACGCTTGACTACCCTCGCCTTGCTCATGAGCAGGGGCACGGTTCAACCTGGTGAACACCATCCTGACAAACAAACTCATAGCTTAGACCAACATCATATCAATACTAGCTATGGATTAAGAATGTACTGAACACACGGAATGCGGAAATGAATATCCGAACAGCATGGTAACAAGCAACTGCTATATATACACCATGGTTCATACACACCCTTACATAGTTCAGTACAACCTTAATCAAAGAGCAAACTACTGAAATTATGAAACTACTCATTAGAGGCTTACAAGCTTCCTATACATTATTTATCTAGGCCTCCGGAATTCATTTCACATTACATGCATACTTCACAAGTCATGCAGGACTGTGAACGTACGGCTACTACCATACTATCCTTCCGCTCACAGCTCAGGCCTCCGCATAAAACACCTCATAGAGATTGCCTCCATGACCTGGAAGCTCAACCTGCGGATCAGGAAACGCTCTCGCCTGAGATCCCTGGGATCCATAAGGACACGGATGTGGCCTTGGTCCCCTGATTGGTGGTAAGAGGGGTCCCCGAAGAGGTGTGACTCCTCCTATAGCTGGCCAGTCAACGTGGGCCGGAAGATGGGTCCTAACAGGGTTCAACATCTCCATCTCTCCATACCCTGTCTGGACTACCGGTGCCAGCTGCGTCAAAGTTGTCCACAGACGGGCACGGGTAGCTTAAAGCTCCATACGGAGAGCACGAGCATCCCTATCTCTGTTCTCTAACATCTCAACAGTGGACTGCAGTAGTGGATCCTCCATAGAAGAATCAAAATAGACTCCACTAAGGTATCCCTCTTCACCAGGCTGAGAGGCCGGAACATAGCAGAACCCCGAATTCTGCAGCAGTGCATGTCTCGCTCTCATAATAGTCAGCATTGAATAGGCAGCATCTTGTACTGCCATGTCAACAGTGACTCCCAACCCATAGGACCAATGGATTGGCTCCTCAGCTCCAGGGTAGTCTGGAAATATCCTAACAGTGCAGATGTACTGGCTCTGGTTGAAGTCTCGGTACTGTTCCTCTACTGTGTACTCGGGGTACCAGCGGTAACCGCACACCGACATCACCCTGGCCAGCATGGCCGTATGACCCGGCACATCAATGCACCTGGTCAAACGTACCACCTGATGAGAAGGGCGGCCAGACATCTGTAAATAGAGAGTAATGCAAAAGCATTAGAACTCCGAATGAAAAATTGGGCAGCATAACAGCTGTAAATGCTCAAAAACAAATTTTGAGACAACCCAAAAAATGGAATAGCGTAACCACTCAACTATCAAGTTCAACTCTCTGATCATCAAACCTACTTCCTTTTCCTAGGAATGACAAAAACCACATATCTCTTGACCCGTAGTCCTATAATCCACCGATCAGAAACACGAGCCTAGGAGAAGATGAGTAACCTAGTCCTTAATTCCCGCAGAAAAGACGAGGATGACCAGAATAGAATAACTTGAGAAGAGAACAAGAGTCTTATGTTCCCTTCCACAAACAATTCCCTTATATATAACTAAAGCAATTCTAGACTCAACTTCGCCCAGTTTTGCTTAGTAATCCTACAGTCAGTCAGGCTCTGATACCAACGTTGTCGGGACCCCGATCCTAAGCCATAGGAATCTAGCCTGTAACACATAGCATCCCTTTGCGGTCTCACGCACGGTTAACTCCTCGGCTGCAGCCTTACCTTAGCCGGGACCGTTTGCGCCTTTTGACTCACGTATGCAATAGTGTCGCTAGCATTCCAATGTCAAAGAACCCGGATCGACATGTCTAGTCATAAACCAAAACGGCAGTACCGCACAAGGACAGGCATACATGACCCAACAAAGCAGGTGTCGGCCACCAGTGAGTGTAGACGAGTCGTAGCAATGTACAAGGACTCCATTACATCGCGTGACATTTCCCCAAAGAGGACAGACACAACAGCTAAGAAGGACACATGCCGGTCAACCAATGTGTCCGGAGCAGTAGCGAACTAACAAGGCTCATTGGATCACAAAGGGGCATTCCCTTGTAAGGAGTGCTACTAAAGTTCACGACTAGGTAATCGAACCCCATACATATCAAGTATGACACACGTACGCATGGCATACCGATATGTATAGATACATCGATGACATCACAACATAACCATAAACATACAACCTTTATTTAAGAGGCTCGGAAGAGCCACGCACATAATATTACACATTAAGGGTCTCACGACCCATAATAGAAGTCATTCAGTTACAAGCCAGCGGAAGAGTTTAAACTGTCTGAGTACAGACATGGCAACTAGAAGGCACATGGCCTGACTATACTACAGATCCAACGTAGGGCCAGATCGTAGCTGGGACACCAGCTACTCGTCGTCGTCGATGTCTATGAAGAACCCTCCATTAGGGTCATTAGCAACCTCTGCAACATTTATTAAGCAAACATGAGTACGAAGGTACTCAGCAAGACTTTAGGATAACTAACTACTCATGCAAGGTATCAAAAGGTATTGTGGGGTTTCATGCGGAAAGCCAACATTTGACTCGTGGCTAGACAACTTGCATTTTTAAATAATTTTGACAACTTGATTTCTCGCACACGAGTCCACTAACACCACAACAATACACTATCGTGGAATCATTCCGTCTCCATACGGAAATGCCGTCCATGACACTCACGCTTATCTTGGCGATTTTATGAGTAGCCATTGAAGTTATCTATGAACAACATATGTCTCCAAGTAGTCCATATCTGCGGACGCGGCTATTCGAATAGATCATAACCCTGCAGGGGTGTACTTCGTCACACACGCTCTCGCCACTTATCGCCATGTGCATGTCATGCACCTCGACAACCTTCAAGCGGAAGCCCAACGAGGGAGTCGCCCACGACCGTTAACCACACTAGTACCTAGTCCAGGTTTATCGCCTATCTGAGAGTAACCCGTACGGAAGTCCGGCCGAGGTTTCCGCCACGGCCTCAAACGATGTGCGCAGGGTTCCCAAGCCCACCATCCGGGTGTCACTTGGTACACCTTGCCACTACCTACCGCATCACGGCCCACCTCTCAGGTCAGCACCATGCACGGCCTCCAGCATTACTATAAACACCAGAAACTACTTGCAACTCCTGGACCGAGTACTACGCGATTAATAGGCCGAGCGGGGTCATATTTGAGGGCCCAGCATGTGGTAGTATCTAGTCTTGGATTACATACACGGAACTCAGTTCCTAAGTACGGTTCCAATGAAACAACCCGCCATGTACTCCTACACAGCCTTTCACGGGTACCTTTACCAAATCAGGTTCAACACACAACCTTTACTTACCGAACACATTCTCACAATTCTGTTCATCTCCCAGATGACAGACCATACACAACTCTAAGCATAGCATGCATAGCAGGATAAGGCACATCATAGCTCAGGCAGCTACCAGGTATGCTAGGTTGCAAGGTTCGGCTATTTACTGTGACAAGGTTAGGACATGCAAAGGAAGTGGGTTCAACTAACGTGGCAAAAGAAGTTGAAGCATTTGATCTTAATGCAATAAATAGGTGCAGGAGCAAGAACATGGGATTTATCGGGATGATCAAAAGGGTTGCTTGCCTTGTTGCTCAGAGGAGGAACGATATCCGTCAGACGGATATTCGGTGGAATCCGGGGGTGCCGAGCCTACCGAAATGAATGGCAACATTCAATAACAATCATATGCACTCAAAATGATGCATGAGCATGGCATGAGAATGCAAGGTGATAAGTTATTATAATCAATATGTATTAGGTTTAGAGTTGATTTGAATCACATTCGAATATCAATTCAAACGGGTATTCTCGAATACCGATTTAATTGATTCGACCTGATGCTCAGATCAACTTGATGTTAACATGCATGAGATGTCATGTTAGGGTACTGATTTGTAATTAGGACAGTGTGTGATCATGCCATTCATATTGAAATTTGAATATTTTCCAAATTCCATTTAAAAAGTAATTATAAGAATTGATTTATTCCTTATTCCACATTTTAGGGTTCTGTAACTTTTTCAAACATGGTTGAAAATGGCATAATCAGAATCCTTGAATTTTTGTGATACTTTTTCATATATAAATTATTTTCATTGGAGTTACAGATTAATTTCTATGATTTTTACAAGTTTTAGCAATTTCCTGGAATTATTTCTATACTGGAAATTCTGTTTATTGCATCAGACTGACGTCAGCAGGTCAGCCGACCTGTTCAGGTCAAACCTGATAGGGGGGACCCACTGGTCAGCCTCTCTGGGACTAATCCCGCGCTGACCAGTCCCTTAACTGCGTTGACTTGGCCTTGGGCCCACTGTCAGCGAGAGATTAAGCTCCTAATCTGTTGGATTAGCTTTGCCACGTCGGCCCACACCGGAGGGTGGTCGCCGGCGACCAAGCCCGCGGCGGAGGGCTCGCCGGAGACGACCTAAACGGCGCTGCACAGCACTAATTCGAATGCGGTTTGCAGCTACGGAATGCTGGCGAAGTAGCCGATCTGGCAGGGGCATCAGGGGAGGCTAGGGTCGCCGGGAGAGGCGCCGGCGACGAGCCGAAGCGGCGGCCGAAGCTCGGCCTCCCGCAGTTGATGGCTCTAGGGCACGGGGAGGACAGCTGAGGGGTTCATCACACTCTTGGAGGCTCCAGGAGCTCGAACCCTAGCTCGAGCACGTGGATCAGACACCACAGCGACGGCGACGACATGACCGGCGGCGAGGAGCTCTCGGCCTTGGTGGGGAACGGGGCTACGATGCACAGAAGAGCGTGGGGCGAGAGGGGAAACGATGACGAGCTCACGACGGTTCCGATGGTGTTGCTGAGGGGCTCGGGGGTGTGCCGGAGGGAGCGAATCGACGGAAGAGGTCCGGCGGCCGAAGGTGGAAGACGATGGCGTTGGGGGCGATGCAGAGCTCGGGGAAGCTTCGACTTCTGCAGAGAGGACCGGCTCGACGAGGCGGAGCTAACGGCGTGCTCACCAAGAGGAGGCTAAGGCTAGGGGCACGGGCAGCTCGAGCTTTGCTCGGCTCCAATGGCGGCAGGAGGGGGAGGAGAGATCCGAGAGGAAGGGAAGGAACCGACGCTGGGAATGGATAGCGGTGGCCTCGGGGAGCTTATCCCCGGCCTTGCCAGCGCGAGGCGGCGGCCAGGCAGGCGCACAGGTGCGTGGCCGTGCCGGAGAAGGCGGCGGCCACCTCCTGCTCCTACTGGCGCGAGGGAGGGGACGACTCGGGGAGATGGGCCGGGCCAGGCTAGGCAACAGGTAACCCTTTTTCCATTTCCTTCTGTTTTATTTCTGTTTTAATTTCTGACATTGATTTGCTATTTATTTCAGCTCCAAAAAGGTTGTAAAAACTAATTTAAACACACCTGAATATTTGTTATAATATTCTCAACCATTTCCAAAGTTTTCAACATTTTTGAAAATTTATAGTTTCTGATTTCAAATTTAAAGTTTGAAACCAGTGGCTTTTGCTTTAATTTAAAATGCTTAAAGTGTCAAGAAAATAGTTTTCTCCAATGCTCATTTACTTTCATGATTTATTAGAAAGTTTGAACATTTCTTGAGGCCATTTTGGGTTCATTGATTTCAGCTAGTTTGAGATTTTCTTTATTTAAAGTAGTGGCTAGGGTTTTTGAGTTTTTTTCCTTTGGCACTTTCTTGTTCTTGATTGGAGAATTATTAGATGCAAATGCAAAGAAGACATGAGCGCAAGACTAACTTTCTTAAGGGTTAGGGATGTGACAAGCAAGACCTTCGTTGTAGTCAATAACAACCCCTGCAATATTCAGAAATGGTCTACCAAGGATGATCGACAAACTGTCGTCCTCGGGAATATCAAGAATAAGGCCGTTAGGATAGTAACGTTTGCAACCACAACACACACATCCTCACAAATACCGATGTGTAAGGCAGTTGATATATAATCCTTTTGCAGAGAGATCTAAATAGGTGTCAACTTATTCAAATCATGTCTACGATATAAATAGAATGACATAACACCGACACCAGCCCCGAGGTCACATAAAGAAGTTTTAACATAAATTCTTTTAATAGAGCAAGGTATAGTAGGTACTCCGGGATCTCCTATTTTCTTTGATATTCCACCCTTAAAAGTATAATTAGGAAGCATGGTGGAAATCTCATCTTCCGGTATCTTTCTTTTATTTGTAACAATATCTTTCATATACTTAGCATAAGGAGACATTTTTAGAATATCAGTTAAGCGCATACAAAAAAGACAGGTCTCAGCATTTCAACGAAGCGCTCAAAATCCTCATCATCCTTCTTCCGGGATGATTTAGGAGGAAAGGGCATGGGTTTCTGAACCCATGTTTCTATTTTGCTACCATGCTTCCTAGCAACAAAATCTCTTTTATCACATCTCTCATTACTAGGTTGTGGGTTATCAAGATCAACATCAGGTTCAATTTCCACATCATTGTCATTACTAGGTTGATCATCGACATGAACATCATCATTAATATTATCGCTAGGTTCAGGTTCATTACCAAATTGTGTCTCAACATCAGAAATAGAGATATATTTTGGGTTTTCATGTGACTCTACAACAGGTTCACTAGAAGCATGCAAAGTCCTATCGACATTCTTTTTCCTTTTATTAGAAGGACCAGGTGCATCAATATTAACTCTCTGAGAATCATGGTCAGTTCTCTTAGGATGGCCCTCGAGACACAAAGGTTCCTGGGTCATTCACCACCTCTAGTCGCAACTCTAACATAATGATCAATATCTTACTAATCATCTCATTGAGAAAATCATTTTGTGCCTTAAGTACTTGTTCTACTTGGGTAGTTACCATGGAAGCATCTTTACTATAAGCCTAAGATCATTAATAGTTCTACTCATATAACCACCCAAGTGATCAAGCATGCAAGCATTATGTTTCAATTGTCTACTAACATAACCACTGAAATTTTCTTGATCAACAATAAAGTTATCAAATTCATCCAAGCATTGGCTAGCGGATTATTATAAGTAGTATCGCCTTCATCAAATCTACGAAGATAATTTACCTCTACTACCTATGTTGTGTTATCAAGACCATGTATTTCTTCAATAGGTGGTAGATTCTTATCATCTTCAGCTTTAATACCTTTTTGTTTCATAGATTTATTTGCCTCTTGCATATATTCAGGACTGAGGAATATGATACCCCTTTTCTTCAAAGTTTGTTTTGGATGTGGTTTGGGAATAGTCCAATCATTATCATTTCTCAATATATTATTCAATAGTAGTTCAACTTGTTCAACAGTTCGTTCCCTGAAAACACAAACAACACAACTATCTAGGTGGTCCCTAGAAGCATGAGTTAGTACATTATAAAAAGATATCAAGTATTTCAGTTTTCTTTAGAGGGTGATAAGGCAAAGCATTAAGTAATTCGAGAAGCCTCCCCCAAGCTTTTGGGACACTCTCTTATTCAATCTGCACAAAATTAAATATTTCCTGCAAGGAAGCTTGTGTCTTATGGGTAGGAAAATACTTTTGAGAGAAGTAAAATATCATATGCTCGGGACTACGCACACAATCAGGAGCAAGAGAATTAAACCAGGAATTGTTTTCCTTTAATGAGAATGGAAACAACTTAAGAATATAGTAATAATTATTTTTCTTCATGAGTAAGTAGGGTGGCTATATCATTCAATTTAGTAAGGTGTGCCAGAACAGTTTTAGATTCATAAGCATGGAAATGATAAGATTCCACCAAAGTAATTAACTCAGGATCGACAGAGAATTCATAATCCTTATCAGTAGAAAAGATAGGTGAAGTAGAAACTTGGGATCATATTGCAATCTAGCATTCAAAGATTTTTCCTTCCACTTGAATAGCAATTTCTTAAGATCATCTATATCCTTACAAGCAAGAAAGTCCCTAGCTACTTCTCCTTGCATAACATAACCCTTGGGTATATTACGCATTTCATATCTAGGAGAGCTAGATCTAGCAGGTGCATCATAGTATTCAGTTTCAATAATTTCATCACATTCAAAAATATCATCAGTTTTAGCATTCACTCAAGTAATTTGTTCATCAAGAAATTCACCAAGTGGCACAATAGTATCAAGAAAATTATCATCATAAGCATCATGCATAGCAGAAGTAGCATCATCAATTACTTGCAACATATTAGATTCTCTAGCATGTGGCGGTGTCGCAAATTTACTCATAACAGAAGGTGAATCCAGTGCTAAGCTAGATGGCACTTCCTTACCTCTCCTCGTAGTTGACGTGTATATCTTGGTTTTAGCGTCTTTGAGATTCTTCATTGTGATCAACATACATAAATTCCAAGTGACTCAGAAAACAAAGCTATGCTCCCCAGCTACGGCGCCAGAAAGAGGTCTTGATAACCCACAAGTATAGGGGATCGCAACAGTTTTCGAGGATAGAGTATTCAACCCAAATTTATTAATTCGACACAAGGGGAGCAAAAGAATATTCTCGAGTATTAGCAGCTGAGTTGTCAATTCAACCAGACCTGAAAGACTTAATATCTGCAACAAAGTATTTAGTAGCAAAGTAGCATGGAAGTAACAGTAACGGTGGCAAACGTGACAGTGGCAGTTTTGTAGTGATTGTAACAGTAGCAAAGAAAAAGTAACTTAGCAAAGATTAGTATGTTGAAAGCTCATAGGCAATGGATCAGTTATGGATAATTATGTCGCATGACATTCATCATGCAACTATCATAACATAGGTGATACAAAACTAGCTCCAATTCATCAATGTAATGTAGGCATGTATTCCATATATAGTCATACGTGCTTATATGGAAAAGCACTTGTATGACATCTTTTGTCCTACCCTAATGGAAACTAAGGGATATTACGGCCTCCTTTTAATATAGAACCGGACCAAAGCATTAGCACATAGTGAATAAATGAACTCCTCAAACTACGGTAATCACCGGAAAGAATCCCAGTTATTGTCACCCTGTGGGATGCGCGTCATAAATCACAATAGGTGTCTACAACTTGCAAGATAGGATCAAGAACACATATATATTCATGAAAACATAATAGGTTCAGATCAGAAATCATGGCACTCGGGCCCTAGTGAGAAGCATTAAGCATAGCAAAGTCATAGCAACATCAATCTCAGAACATAGCGGTTACTAGGGATCAAACCCTAACAAAATTAACTTGATTACATGGTAGATCTCATCCAACCCATCACCGTCCAGCAAGCCTACGATGGAATTACTCACGAACAATGGAGGGCATCATGAAATTGGTGATGAAGGATGGTTGGTGATGATGACAGCGTCGATTTCCCCTCTCGGGAGCCCAAATAAAACTATAGATCTTCCCTCCCGAGGAAGAACACGAGGTGGCGGTGGCTCCGTATCGTAAAACACGATAAACTCTTCTCTCTTATTTTTTTCTCCCCGAATAGGAATATAGAAAAGTGGAAACGAGGTCGGAGGAGCCACAGGGGCCCCACAAGCTAGGGGGCGCGCCCTAGGGGGGGGTCGCGCCCTACAGGCTTGTGGCTAGGTGGTGGGCCCTCTCCGGTTGATTTTTTTTCAATATTTTTTGTTAACTCCAAAAATATACTCCGTAAATTTTCGGGTCAATCCGAGAACTTTTATTTCTACACAAAAATAACACCAAGGCAATTCTGCTGAAAACAGCGTCAGTCCGGGTTAGTTCCATTCAAAGCATGCAAATTAGAGTCCAAAACAAGGGCAAAAGAGTTTCGAACAGTAGATACGTTGGAAACTTATCAGTAGGCATGCTGGATGGTGATGAGGTATGGATGAGATTAATCATGTAATCGAGTTAAGTTTGATAGGGGTTGTTCCCTAGTATCCAGTATGTTCTGAGATTGATGTTGCTATGAATTTGCTATGCTTAATGCTTGTCACTAGGGCCCGAGTGCCATGATTTCATATCTAAACTTATTATGTTCTCTGTGAATATGAGAAGTATTTTAATCCTATCTTGCATGTTCTATGCACCTATCACGTGTCTTGATCCGCATACCTCAAGGTGACAATAATTGGAATTATTTCCGGTGATTGTTGTAGTTTGAGGAGTTCTTGTATTCTATATTTGTTAATGCTTTGTTCTGGTTCTCTATTAAAAGGAGAACTTAATATCCCTAAGTTTCCAATACACTCCGCTGCCACGAGAGGGTAGGATAAAAGATGTCATCCAAGTTCTTATTGCAAGCACGTATGCCTATATACATAATACATGCCTACATTATATTGATGAATTAGAGCTAGTTTTGTGTCGTTGTAGTGTGTAACTGTTACATGATTGATGTTAGCCATATCCATTCATCACTGATCCATGCGCCTACGCTTTACAAATACTGAATCTTGCTAAGTTACTACTGGTGTTATTACTGTCACACCTGCTACTCCATTGCTACTGTTACTGTTGTTAGCAAAATTGCTACTACGCTGTTACCGCTACTACTATAATTTGCCATGCTACTAAATCTTTTGTTGTAGAGATATATCCCAGGTGCGGTTGAATTAACAACTCAACTGTAAAGGCCTATAAATAATCTTTGGCTCCCCTTGTGTCAATCAATAAATTAGGGTGAAATACTACCCGTGAAGATTGTCTCGATCCCTTATACTTGTGGGTTATCACCACCGTGGTGGGTTACCTCGGTTACTTTCCTCGTTGATATTGCAATGTGCATGACTCTACCTTCCTATGATGGTTGTGCATGTGGGAAGTAGTTAGGATGCTAAGTAGTTGCTACGCAAGTGGATGGGAATATGCATGGTGTCAGAAAATAAATGATTTCAAAGACGTTTTGAAACCCCCGTCCGATGCAACTAATGCCCGAGGGAGCTGGTGTTGAGCTAGGTAACCACTTGATAAAGAAGTGGTGTATCGAGGCAAGTGAGTGTGTTGTTTTCGAAAACGGATTGGTTTAAGTTGGACTGTTACTCCAACCATACATGTACAACCATGATAACCCTTATGGGACAGAGCTTTGTTGATTACTTTGGTCGGTACTAGAAGAGAGCCTGCATTACTAGTGTCGAAAGGAAAACCATGGGATGTTTTCACAAACACTGGGCACACTGTTGGTCCCTTCATGGATGATACTTGTGATGTACATCTTGCGGGCTGTGTGCCAACGAGTGGACTCTTTGTCAATGTCGTCAGGGGAAAGACATTGTACGGGTACTTACCTTGGGTATGAAAAATACCGCGAGTCGTGGCTTGACACGGAAGTTTCCCGAGTCTTGTGGGTAAATGTGCAACCTATGCAGAATGTAAAACTATTCGAATAGTCATCTCCATGGTCAAGGATAGTTGGATGAACGCTCTTGGGTTATGTCAATTGTTTACCAAACTTGGTGTGTTTTTGTGTGTGGGAGAAAGCAGGTACTTGAGCCAAGTTAGAGGATTTGACATGATGATTCAACATGAGATGTTCAACCCGTGATTGTATTCATATCTCTAACTTGTTCATATGGTTATCTGCAACCCCATGATGCATGCTTTTACAAGTTGATTGACCATGTCATTACACTCAAAATTAGCTTTTTGCAACTTAACTAGTGAGTGCTATACCATGCATTGTTATTCCTTGTTGCAAAACATGGGTTGCTTGCGAGTACATTCAAAGTACTCATTGGCTTTCCACTGGTTACTTTAATGGCCAGACATGAAATCTTAGGATAAAATGAAGAGTACCTTGGTGACGAACGTGCGAGCAAGGACGCCTCCCACTTAGAATGCTTGTAGAGTAAAGGTAGATGGCATCGTTCCACGCTATCGTTGAAGATTTCCGCTTCGAGGTTATGAAGACTTGGCCTTAAAGGCCATATTTGAGTAAAACATGACATAATGGATGTAAGACTTTTGTTATTCAGTTTCTGTGGGTTCACTGAGCATTGATCTCTTGGATCACTATGCACGTACATTCAGTGATCACGAATTATGAGTCAGAGTCCCCACAGAGCTGGTATCAGAGCGATCGTGAGTGTAGGAAGCCCTTAGTTAGCATGGACGTTAGTTAGGACAAAACTATATTCCAGACCTTTGAGACCATCGGCAAAAACCTCTATATTTTTCACCGCTCCTAAGTTTTCAAAGGAAGCACAGGTTTTGCCTTAACTATTCCACATTTTTCTCTTGTCTCTCCTCATATTCTTTTCAAAACTTGCAAACGGGCGCTAACACCCTTATGCCTGTGACCACTGGATTCCGTGTAATCCTCGTTGGTAACTTGGAAGGAAGCCACCTTGTCAGACTTGCCCGCATATCTTGAACTCAAGCTTGGCAAAACCAAGATAAGACGATACTAATAGAAGATACCTTCTCGGGGAATGAGGACGTGAAGATCCATAAGATGGCGACATCCTCGTCACAGCCCCAGGATGATGCAACCTTGGCCTATGATGATCATGGCATAAAATATGTAGGATCATGATATGCATCGCTAACACGCAACCATGTCCTTACCGTTGTTGTATCGACAACCATCGGTGGATGGGAACCTTGCCATTTGGTCCGTCTTACCATAGCGAGCAGGAAAAATGGTTCTCTTCATCCCCCGCTCTTGGCGTCGATGTTGTCACCAACATAATCGACGGGTTGGAACTCTATCATTCATTGTTGATGTCATTCCATAAAGAATTTCCCACTTGGAACTCTCGACGCCTAGGAAGACAAGAATGCATTGTCACGAGTATGAAGCCAACAAAAGACCATGTCAACGACATCCATGAGGAATCACCTTCGTCGTCAACTCACCACACACAAAGTTGTCAAGAACTCTGTCCAGCTCAAACCAGACTGTTTCGTTGAGCAATAACAAGAGATGTAGTGACACCCAAGGAAGACCCAGAAGACTAAAAGTCTTGCTCTTCAAGACACGAAGCAAGCACGACTATTGAGTCCGAGAACCCCTAGGTTAGGATGAGTCGTGTATCCCTTATGCGAAGTCGAGTACATGTGATGGTTCAAATAGAACCATGATTGTGTGTTGCTTGTTTTTACTTGTTTCTGCTTTGATATAAGTCTCACTTTTTCCCTAAGTAATGTGTATGCGACTATATCACAAACCTCATATTACTGTTGTGTTTGGCATTTTCGGCACTTGTTGGATTGCACTTGCACTACACCACCCCTTAGGAACTCCCATCTCTGCTACTTTCCCTCTCCCCATCACTTCAACTCAAGACCAGCAAGAGAAGATGCACCAAGGATCCACCTCGACGAACAACTAGCACTAAAGGAATTTTGCGACAACTTATGCACCTAGTCCAACTCAGTAAATATATGCATTTCCTCAAGACTAGGAATCCCCTCCTAGACCATCCTAGACCTCACGACTTACCCCAACTCAAACTTGTGATCATGTGTTTAACACACGGGTCTGCCAGAGCACCTGCTGAGCTCCAATGACCCCCTTCTTAACAATTGATTCATTATGGAACTAGTGATCATAGTGGAGAGACACATTTCATCCTTAAGTCAGCACCAGGACTGTGATGCCATAGGGAGATTGTTTGAGGATATATGACTAGGAGACAAATGGTTTGATACGACTAAAATAGGTGTCTTGAGGATAGAGCTAAGACCCTTTGGTGGATTATAGAAGTTTCATGATGATAGGTGAACTTGGTAGATCAAGTTGATAGAGTAGCATAAGTTACATATCCCTCTAGTAAATTGGATTTAGTAGGACAATTGTGGGATCACAAGTAAAAACTCTTGGTGGTATGATAATTGACTCCAATAATTACTGGTCATGGATTGATGAGGTTACAATAACAACTTGAAGGAACAAGTAGAAATTCTCGTTGGACATGAGGTTTGGGATGAAATAGGAGATCCTAATAGAGTGTTGGTGTTAATAAAGAATACATGGTTTGGAGTAATTTGGATTTAGTCCGATAATCTTAATCTTGAAACCATGTTTCTGGTGGATGGTAGGACAGGGCAAATTGGAGTTGTTAGAATTGATTTAAGAATCTATATAAGCTGGACATTAGTGTTTACTTGATCATGATATTGGAAGTTGGTGAATATACTGTGATAATAGTCCTTGCAATGATATGTGGATTATAGAACCTCATCAATATTGGGTTCCGAGGAATAGTGGGTCATGTAGTGACTCATGTCATTTCAGGACCACTTGATCGGATTCTTAGGAAGGGGACAAGATCTTGGATTGGTATATTACGTGTTTCCATAGCATAGAGATACATCGCCTTAGCCCTTGGATAATTGAGCTCAGCACTTGGATTTCTAGTGTCGTAATCGAGCTTAGTGGCTTGTATGCTTCCCGAGGATTTTTACATAGGGATACATGGGAGGTGTCTATAGTATACTTATGAACTTTTGGTTTAGTCCTCCTCTCAAACCTTGGAGTTGAATAGCATAAGTGATGTTGGAGTTCACTTATATGAGATAGTAGTTTTGATGATATTAGACGATTCTGTTTGGTGGAATAGGTAGGACTACTAGCATCCAAGAATTGTGCTCAAGGATAAGATGATAGACGCTTTCTCACATCCTAAGCTCCTTGAAATCCTGAAGCTTTGCCGAGCCATAATATGGTCTCATTATGACCATAGGTCTTGGTTCTAAGTCATTAGACTACGTTCAATACTCCACCTCGACCACATCCAATCATGTACATGAGAAAGGTGGACATGAAGAACTAGATTATGTTGGACCACCAACCCCATAGACTAGTGACCATCAGTAACAAATGTCCGCTCCACTCACATACCCCATAAGCAATGTATTTATGCGGTACTTGGGGAAATATGTCGTTGTCGTCATGGATGACATACTTATTAACCCAATAAGAGAAGGAACACGATAGTCTTATTTGGATAAGCCCCAAAAGCACTTATAGCCATTATTCTCAAGTGTAAGGTTTTACATTGAAAAGTTGGACTTCTCGAAGCACCCTCCATGCAGCAGAAGACAATCTTACCGAACAAGATGAAGAACCACCACGATTGGGAAAACACGACGGTGAAGAAGAAGCAAGAAGATTCAACCACCACTCCTCCGCCGGTAATATCAGCGAGACTATGTCAATAAGAACCGATGCTCAAGCACGAAGAAGCCTTTGCACATCAAGAGAAATTAAAGAGCCCCTTTTTGGTCCAATCAACGATGTGACTCGTGACTGGATCATGGTGAAACCCTTGTCAATAGTGGTTCACCCCGCGTGCCTAGCCTCAGACCTTGGGGATTGGATGGCTGGACTATACTTTTGGGTAGCCATCTCATCTAGGAGCCCCTCAAAAACACTTCTGGGTCATAAAACCCGCTTTAACATAAAGTTTCTAAACTTAGTGTTAGGGACGAGACTCAACCCAGACTTTTCCACAGGTGACTACGAAGAGGCAAGAAGACGACACACTCGAAGACATGCCAGAAACATGCACCTGTGATGACAAACACAAATGCCTGAAGATGTCTGAAGAACGTACATGAACAACTCAGCCAAGCAGAAGATCTCAACAAGAAGCCAACACTGATAAACCATGGCACTCATATAGTTGAATACCTCGTGCATAAGAAGATCATCCGCTCTAAGGGATCCAACGAATCCACATCACCAGGAAGCTGCCCCAGGACGCTAACCATTTTTGACTAGCGCGAGACATCTAGATATCACCAACCAATGTGAGAAACCCCAGGACAAGCACACAGACACACTTCTTTGCCATGTATTTCAACTTTGGAATACACACGCAAGCCAGACCCTTGCGAGAATCCCGTTCACCAAGCCCTTGATTCTTAGTCAAGCCTAATATATTGCAGGAACCCCATTCACCCTCAAACAAAGCCAAGAGGATCACTTGAAGATATATCATCAAGCACTTTGAGGCCCAATGGAGCAACCACCTCAACGAAGAAGCAACACGGGAACATGAAGACTACCTTTGCTTGACATTCTGTATCTTTTCAACGCCTAGCCTAGTAACCTCGGGGAAGAGATTCTTATAAGGGGGGAGTAGGTCTATCACACCCTGTGTTTTTCCTTATGTTAATATAACATAGCTCCAAAATTAGGACCAACAAAAACTTTTGTGTGTGCTTGTGATGCTTGATTTGGTTGTTGTTTGCTTGCTTACTTGATTTGTGTTTTAAATCACAAAAATTCTCCTTGTCTCAAGACTCATCTTCTTCCTCCAAATATTTTCCCTCTCACCACACCATGTGTATCGGACCTAGAACTATATTTTACAAAATACCATTTTCAACAAACAACATTTATTTAATTTATGCTTTCAAAACCCCGTGAATTGAGGTTTGTACTACTAGTCCTCAATTTAGGGAATATGTTTTTCCCCAAATATTTTATTTGGATCGTATTATTAAAAAGACTTCCCAAAACCAAAAAAATATTATTTTTAGTGTTATTTTCCTTTTTTGTTCAAATGCCTTATTCTGAGGTGATAAATGGTGTTTTATGAGGGAAACAATATTTTTAAGCTTCAAAAATATTTGAGAAAATTTAAGGAAACTCAGTACACATATATTTTCCATATATAAGAGTTTCAACACATGGTGATGTTTAAAATATTGGACAAAACCCTTCAAAACCATTTCTCACTAATTCAAGTATTTTAAATATTTCTATAAAAAATATTTTCAAGTAATTCGAGGAAAATTCTAGGAAGTCACACATGATACATGCGATGTGCTTCCCAAGTTTCCTCTCAATCCTAATTGTTTTGATTCATGAAAATATTCCAAAACCCTCTTTGTCCTGATCCAAACTTGAGCAACTTTACGTTGCCAAGTACCTCCATTTGTGCTCAAATTTTGTGGACATGTTATAATCTTCTAATAATGAATCCACATAAAGTTATGCATCAAGGAGAATAGATCCACTCTTCCAAATCCCCCAAACCTATTTCCGCTGATTTCTAGAATTGGACAAGTTTACATTATCAAGTTTCTTCTTTTGATCTGAAACTTATTGGGCATGATATAAACCCCAAATAAGGCCATCGCACAAAGTGGTGCATTAGGGGGAATAAGTTTACATAACTAGATCTAAAGAAACCCAATTCTGCCCATTTCTAGGATTTATAAAGTCTGGATTGACAACTTTCATCAAACAATCTCAAAATTTGTAATCAACCTTTTTGTACTTACCATTAACTCATGTTAAACATCTTAGCTACCTCAAACCTACATCAAACACCTTATGTTTATTTACCAAACTTACTGTTTTGGCCCCTTCCACGATTCTCCTTATGCTGAAATCTTTATCTTCTCCTAGTCCTGTTTTACCCCCAGTGAACTTTGCATGGCCATAGCACAATTATTTGGGGGGGGGGTAAATCCTCCATTTTACCCGTGGACAACATGTTTCCCCCACCCTCTTGCCTTTCCTTCTCAACCAATGCACCCCAGCAATATCCAATGCTTACCCTACCTTGTTTACTCCCTCCTAGACCTAGTAGACACAAGTGGCCACGCCATGCCTACCAAGTGGCATGCCCTTGCATGCAAATCTCGTGCTTTGGAGCATGCTACAATGTGCACCTACACTGTAGCGACTCCCACTCTGAGCCATTTTACGACCTAGGGCAGCGGGATTGTGTCCCTCAAGGTCGCCTCGACGTCTCCAACATGACAACGTGTCTTCAACATTTTACCACACGCCCTCCTGACCCATTCTTCGCTCCCTCTCACTCCCGTAGACCTCCCTCACCAGCTCACGGTTCCCCTTGAGCCCTCCTTTCATGCCGACAACCAGCACGACTGCCGGCATTGCCACGGACACGACCGCGTCTCCCGTGTCTCCCCTGCCCGTGGGTGATCCTAGAATAGCCTCAAGACCCGTGAGGTCTCCCTCAATCTCTACCTGACACGACTGTGCCTCCCTTACCAATTATCACTGTCGGCTATGTCTGCCCTGGACAATGCCCTCCTCGACCTAGCCGTCCCCAGCACGCGCAGCTAGGACTATTTGGTGCGCCCTGACCTGCTAAGCCCAACGGTGGCGCGAGCTCCCGAAATGGTGTCCAATAGAACCGACGAACGACAATTGTGTTGCCCCTAGCCCTGCCGAATTTGGTCATGGGAGGAAGGAGACGGGCCTACCAGTGGGCGCCGCCTATCAATCAGCCAGCGAGGTCGATGATGGGCCTTACACGTTTAAGTGGAGGCGGGTTTGCCCCGACTACCTCTCCTACTTTGGAAGCATAGTCCATGAGTGCGCCTTCGGCATGGCCCTCAGCACGCGCGCGCGAGCATCTGGGCCAGCCCTAGTGCATCGTCGAGCTAAGAATCGCTTAGTGCTCAGTTTAGGCCCATTAGGTGTAATCATCTATCTTTTTCTTTTTTGAGAGGTCTTGTAAAATCTATAAAAAAATATACATGTCCAAATG
Source organism: Hordeum vulgare subsp. vulgare (assembly GCF_904849725.1). Lineage (NCBI taxonomy): Eukaryota > Viridiplantae > Streptophyta > Magnoliopsida > Poales > Poaceae > Hordeum > Hordeum vulgare. The sequence continues at coordinate 183,568,386 of NC_058520.1, read as the reverse complement.
CAATGAATCAAATTTCTATATTCTTCTAAAATTCCAACCTATTTAAATATGCAACTATCTTTTTTTTCATCGTTGTGCACTGTTCTAGTCCAAATTCAAATTTGAACCTCTCAATGGCCATTTGCAAAATTCGTTGAGCATCCAAATAAAATACAAAATTTAGTGATTACAATTTCTAGGTGCTATAAACATCATTCCCTATTTATCTAGCCATGGTTAGATTTTTTATCATGCATTGATTCTGCTCGATCAAATAAATAGCTCCATTTCCCATAAAATTCATCTTAGAAAAATCATAGGAAAATCATCCCAACTCCAAATCCAGTGAAACCACTTTCTAAAATCCTTTAAAATCATGCCCTATTTGATGAGTTCATTCACTCATTGTGTTAAAATATTTTCTATAGACTTCTTATAAAATCATTTATCCCTCCATTTTCATCTTTTAAAAATCATTGTTGATCCAACTCAAGTAGTACCACTTTAGGTATTTTCTTGTGACCAGAGGTGTCCAAAAAAAGACTCCTATTTTTGAACACCTTTATTTCTCTGCTTGTTGTGTTGCTTATTGTGGTTGTTTCCAGCGGTGGTTGACGTAGTAAACGAAGTTCTCAGAGTTGGACCAGAATCTTGTGAAGACCTCGAAGACTTTGCTGAGCTAGGCAAGCAGCCGTTTGACCATGTCTATGAAACCATTTTATGCATGGAATATAACACTTTATTCCGTTGCATTGAATCATTATGAATCTATGACCACTTTGGTGGGTTACCTCTATTACTTTCCTCATTGATACTTGCACTTAGCATGACCCTACCCTCTTATGAGGGTTGTGCGGGTGGGAAGTAGTTAGGATTCCAAGTAGTTGCTATGCAAGTTGGATGGGAATATGCATGGTGTCGGAAAATAAATGATTTCAAAGATTTTTCAAAAAATCTTTGGGTACCAGTGTTGAGCTAGGTAACCACTTGATAAAGAAGTGGTGTACCAAGGCAAGTGAGCGTGTTGTTTTCCAAAATGGATTGGTTTCAGCTGTGACTGTTACTCCAACCATACATGCACAACCACAATACCTGGACATGCCTTTGTTGATTACTTTGGTCACCACTAGCATAGAACATGACTACTAGTGGCGGGAGTGACATGGTCACCATCGATACGGGGTCATGCCGGAAAAGATGACCATGGACTGTTTTCATAGACACCGGGCACACGATTGGTCCATTCACGGATGATACTTTCGATGTACATCATGCATGTTGTGTGCCAATGAGTGGACTATTTGTTAGTATCGGTAGGGTAAAGGCATTCTTCAAGTACTTACCTCGGGCATGAACAATACCGCGAGTCATGACCTGACATGAAAGTTTCTTGAGTCGTGTGGGAAAGTGTGCAACCTCTGCAGAGTGTAGAACAATTTAAATAGTCGTGTGCATGGTCACGGATAGTTGGATGAACCCTCTTGGGCTACGTCCATTGTTTACAAAACTTGGTGTGTGTTGGGGGGAGAGAAAGAATGTACTTGAGCCAAGTCAGAGGACATGACATGATGATTTTGCATGAGATGTTAAGCCCTGCTTATGTTGATATGTGTAACTTGTTCATATGGATATCTGCAACCCCATGATGCCTGCTTTTACAAGTTGATTGACCATGTCATTGCACCCGAAATTGGCTTTCTGCAACGTAGCTACTTAGTTCTATATCATGTTCTAAAACACAGGTTGCTTGTTCCAAAACACAGGTTGCTTGTTCCAAAACACAGGTTACTTGTGAGTACATTTAAAGTACTCATTGGCTCGTCACTCGTTATTATATTGGCCATGCATGAAATCTATGGATAAAATGAAGAGTACCTTGGTGACGTACGTGCGAGCTAGGATGCTTCCTAGTCACGATGCATGTAGGGTTAAGGAAGATGGCATGGGTCCATGCTATCTGTGGAGATTTCTGTTGCGAGTTTACGAAGACTTGGCCTTAAAGGCCATATTTGAGTAAAACAGAATGTAAAGGATGCAAGACTCTTATTATTCGGTTTCTTTGTGTTCAGTGAGCATTGATCTGTGGGATCGCGGTGCATGTACATTCGGTGATCATGAGTTATGAGTCGGGGTCCCCACACCATGCTTAGGGCAATTTCAAATCATTAATTTCATCCTCTCCCAAGCTTGTACATCATGTTCATGATCTTGATGTTTAAAATTAATTATTTTATTTCTAAGAGAGATAATCTTAGCAGGAGGAAAATACTTGGCAATAAAAGCATCTTTACACTTATCCCATGTTCCAAAACTATTACGTGGTAAAGATGAAAACCAAGCCTTAGCTTTATCTCTTAATGAGAAAATAAATAATTTTAATTTCACAATATCATTGTCCATGTCCTTTTTCTTTTGCATATCACAAAGTTCAACAAAAGTGTTAAGATGAGCAGCGGAATCCTCATTAGGACTTCCCGAAAATTGTTCTTTCATGACAAGATTGAGCAATGCAGCATTAATATCAAAACCCTCCACACTAGTGGCAGGTGGTATTGGAGTACTAATAAAATCATTACTATTATATTTGAGAAGTCACACAACTTAGTAGTATCTTGAGACATGGTGAATGAGCAAGCAAAGTAACAAGAAGGAGAAGTAAACTAGCGAGCAAAGAAGCAAACTAGTGGCAAGCAAAGGTAATTTTTTTGTATTTCTGATTTTTTTGTAGCAAGCTAAATATAACAAAAACTAAAAAGAAGAACAAGTGAATGATAATTTGTGTGAAGTATCTTCCCCAACTGTCAAGTATCTTCAAACAAATTATCATTCACTTGTTATTCTTTTTATTTGTTGTTATATTGTGCTTGTTTAAAAGAAAATAAAAAATACAAAAATATTTACCTTTGCTTGTTGCGATGGCTAGTTCCTCGTCTCTCTTGCTCACTTCATATAATGAAGTGTTCAATTCTAAACAAAGGGGAGGAGAGATTTTTAAAGATGCTTGGTATAGGATTTTTATTCTTCAAAGTACATCAACTCATAAGAAATACACTACTACCTTGCTTCGCTACTTTTATGCAGGTGTGACAACTTGGTATAGATTTGTTCTTGACACCATAACCGATGGTTATTTTTTAATGTGTCACACTTTGGACGCCTACAATGCTATTGAAAATCTTGTTGGATCACCTCCTATTATTGTTAAAGTTCGGAAGATTTCATGCGTAGGCTTGATGCTATTGAAAATAAAATTACTACTAATGAACAAATTGAGGAATTGGACAAAAAGTTGCATAACCATATCACTCAATTTGGATCACGGGTAGGAATGATTTTTAAAACTTTGAAGGAGAAGGATACTATTAATGATGAGAGGGTAGAACAAAGTATGAATAGGATTGGTAAAATGGAGGAGGTCATCGATAAAGTAGGTTCCGCTTTCACACCCTCCAAAACTTATGCTAGTGCCTCCCAAAATAAGAGCCCCAAATTCATATGTATTCATAAGAGCATTAGTACCCCTCCTGCTAAAAGGAGCGAAGACCTCAAAATGACTATTATGCATTCCAACTTTATAAACTTGATGATAATCCTATTTTTAAGTATCCCATTTTTATTGAGGAGACTGATTCCAAATATGACAACACTTGATCATACGTATTATGCCTAGCTAGGGGCATAAAACAATAACGCTTGTTGGGAGGCAACCCAGTAGTTATCTTAATTTTTTGATTTTTACTTTCAATTCTTTTGTTATGACATGATTATTGCCTTTGTAAGGATTGTGTTTTTATGTTTAAATTAGTGTTTGTGCCAAGTAAAGCCTTTGGTATGACTTGTATGATAAGTATAATTGACACGGTGCAAAAATAGAAACTTTGACGTCCAATGCAAAATTTCTCTGCTTTTACAGGAATGCCTTTTTAACCTTAATTTCTTATACAATATTTTGTACAAATTCATAAGGTCATCCTAATTTTTCAATTTTTTGGAGTTTAATAATTATAGGTTCATTGCAGATTACGACAAATTGTTCTGGTTTAGATAGGTTCTATTTTTTGCTTGCATAGTTTGCTTATTTGATGATGCTATGGATTGTATTTGGGGCTAAAAGACATGGAAAAATTAGAATACATTACCTATTATGCAATAATTAAATACGAATAAATTTACAAGAATACCTATGTATTTGATATGTTGCTTATACCAACGGATCTCACGAAGTTTTGTTGAGTTTTGGGTGATTCAAGCTTTCAAGTTTTGGGTGTTATCACGATGGACAAAGGAATAAGGAGCGGCAAGAGCCTAAGATTTGGGATTCCCAAGGAACCCCAAGGTAACATTCTAGAAATAATAAAGCATCTAATCTTGGGGATGCCACGGAAGACATCCCCTCTTTCGCCTCAATCCATCGTTATGTCACTTGGAGCTACATTTTTATTCATCACATGATATGAGTTTTGCTTGGAGCGTCTTTTGATTTAGTTTGCTTTTTTATTTTTAGTTTTCCACAACCATAATTTTCTGGACACACCAACTTGAGAGAGACACACATTCATCATGATTTGTAAGAATACTCTATGTGCTTCACTTATATCTTTTGAGTTTAGAAGTTGCTCTAGTACTTCACTTATATCTTTTGCAGCACGATGACATGTAGATTTATAGAAATATTTTAACTCCCGTTCTTCATTTATATTTGTTTGAGAGTTAAAACATAAATGCTAATTTTCATGGGTCATAAGACTAGTGCAAAAATAATAAGTATTCAATGAATGATAATCAAAACCATCGGGTAGCACATATGGAGAAATTGTGCGTTAATGATTGATGTGTAATATGAAGAAGGTGTGAGTGCATCATTTTTGATTCGTGTAAGTGCTAGTTATAGGAGGTGTTAATTTATTATTTATCCAAATATTGAAAAGGGATGGCGGGATGTGTGAGAATCTCTATTCCTCGTTAACATCCTAGTGTTGTTTCGTGTTGGAGTCGCACGATGGTTAAATCCTCACAACCCTCTCCCTCGAGGCATGCAAGTAGTGCTTTGATTTTTGATGAAAGTAATGAAACTTTGCAATAAGTATATGATTTATTCATGACTAATGTGAAACCATGGACACTCACCTCCACATATTTTGCTAGCCTCTCCTGCATCGTGCATTCCTCATTCTCACCATGAGGATCCGTGAACACGAAGTCGGTGCATCCGAACCCCATGGTATGATATGCTCTGTCACACATAATCCTGCCACCATACCTACCTATCACGGAATTTCCATAGCCATTCCGAGATATATTGCCATGCAAATTCCACAGTTACATCATATTCATTCATCATCATATTGCTTTGCATGATCATATAGAGCTGATATAACATTGGTGGCAAAGCCACCATTCATCATATTGCAGATATATGTCACGCTAGACCATTGCACATCCTGGTACACTGCAAGAGGCATTCATATTGATTCATATTTCTTCATAGTTGTTCATATCGAGCTTTCATGAGTTGTAAGTAAATAAAAGTGTGATGATCATCATTATTAGAGGATTGTCCCAGTGAGGAAATAAAAAAGGGGGAGGCCAAATGAGCCCACCATAATAATAAAAAAAATAAAAAGTTGAAAAAATGAATTAGATAAAAGATAGAAGGGTCTTTGCTACTATCCTTTACCACATATGTGCCTCAAAGTGGCACCTTGTTCCTCATATAGAGAGTCTCATGATATGTCATTTTCATATGCTAGTGGGAGTCATATTTTCATTATCATAAACTTGGCTTGCATATTCAAATGACGGACCTCCTCAAATGTCCGAGGTCTTCATAAGCAAGAAAGTTCTATGCACACCCCACTTAGCTTCATTTGAGATTTCATACAATTATAGCTGTACTGCATAATTTGCATGCCAATCCCTACTCCTGCCATTGACATCTACCGATGGGCATCTCCATAGCCCATTAGTATGCCTAGTTGAAGTGGGACTATATTCTCCACATTTACCCCTTCGATATCTACCACCATAATCTATCCCACCCATATTCTATGTCCGTGGTTCATGCTCATGTATTGCATGAAGAACAAAAATTTAATTCACATTGAAAAAGTACGATCCAATTACCTCACTTGGACACCATGCTTCTTGACATTTGTAGTTATGTGGTGAAGACAGAGCCATGCTTTGCTAATTTGAAAGATGAATCGGGGGTAAACATTCTTTTAGGATCGTATACCTTGAAAGAATGATGATTTTGTTGCTTATGCTTATTATATTACTATGTTGATGTTTGTTAATTCATTGTTCTCAATGAGGATACATGCAAAAGATTACATATTGGGTAGCATGTCACATCAAAATTCTGTTTTGATCATTTCCTACTTCAGGACAAGCAGGAATTAAGCTTGGGTATGCTTGATACGTCTCCAACATATCTATAGTTTTTAGTTTTTCCATGGTGATATATTATCATCCTAGGATACTTTTTGGGTCATAATTCACCAATTTATATTATTTTGAGCACTAACCTATTAACCTAGTGCCTAGTGCTAGTTGTTGTTTTCTGTGTGTTTTTTACTTTTTAGGTTTACTATACCAAATGAAGTCAAATTGTGCCGATTTTTTAATGATTTTTTAAAGACCAAAAGAGGACCTTGAAGCTTCGGGAGGAGGCCGAAAGCCACACGAGGGAGGCACAAGCCAACAGGGTGAGGTTACGGGGGTGGGTGCGCCCTAATGGCTTGTCCCTCCCTGGTGGCCCACTTCCTCCAATCTCCGGCCTCTAAATTCACATATATTCCAAAACCCTAAATATAAGAGAGGAACACTTTTTTCTGCCGATGCAAGTCTTCGTTCGAAGGTGATCCCATTTGGAGCTCCGTTCCGACTCTCTGCCGGAGAGGGGTCAATCATGGAGTGCCTCTTCATCAACCTTGCTCCCTCATGATGATGTGTGAGTAGTTATCCATAGTCCAGCGAGTCCATAATTAGTATCTAGATGGATCTCTCTCTCTCATTCTCTCTCTCTCTTGATCTTCAATACGACAATCATGGTTTCTTTGCTTTGATCTATCCTATGTAATTCTTCTGTATGGTGCGTTTGTTGGGATCCGATGAATTGTTGGTTATGTTCAGGTTATTCATGAAAAGTATTTCAGTCTTCTCTAAAATTATTATGATTCTTATTTGCACGATCATCATAGCTTCGTAATTCTCTCTGATCTATTGAATTGCTTTGGCCAAGTAGTTTGGTATTTCTTCAGTGGGAGGGATGCATTGTAGTGGGTTCAACATGACGAGATTCTATATTCGAGAGATAGAAGGGGACAAGTTGTGTATTTGTGTTGCTTCCAGTAAGGATAAAATGATGGGGTTTATTCATATTGGTTGAGTTTACTTTATCTACATCATGTCATCATTCTCACAGCATTACTCTGTTTGTCATGAACTTAATATGTAGAGAGGCAAGCATAGAAGCGTTCTTGAAGTGGAGTAATAGTAGTAGGTGTAGGCATGAGTCAGCCTATTTTCTTATGGACGTGATACCTATATACACATGGTAGCCATGAAAATCACGCAACTATCCGCTATTCTGTCAATTTTCCAACAATAATTTGTTTACCCACCATATGTTGCTTTCATGAGAGATGCCACTAGAGAACACTATGGACCCCGGGTCTATTCACTTATATATTCAGAAAAGTTATATTTGCCTTGATGTTATTATTTGTCTTTTATTTTATTCTGCGATTTACAATTCTCTACAATTATCTACACACCTCATTTTCTTGCAAATAACGAGATCAAGGGGATTGACAATCCTCTTGCCCGCGTTTGGTGCATGTTGTTTGCTACTTTGTGTGCAGCCGCTATAGACAGTTGATGATTGATATTCCTATTGGTTCGATAAAAACCTTGGTTTCATAACTAAGGGAAATAACTACATGTATTGTGCTACAATTACGTGTTCATTTTCACGGAAAACCCAACGCGCCGATCACAAGTAATAGGCATCAGGGCGCACCCACCCCCTGGGCATGCCGTGTTTCCTAGCCGTCTCCTCGTGTGTCTTCTGTTTTCCTTCCGAAGCTTCCATGTTGTTGGGGATAGTCCCCACAGGCATGACCCTGCACAAGGAATGACTCGATGGTATATTCATGCCATTCATTGACCCAGATTATACAAGAAAATTCTTAAAAGACATCAAGACGAAGACGAAGACCCGCCTGTGTGCCCGCACATTGAAGATGATGTGCCTACTTGTCGAGAAAGCTCGGGAAAACTAAAGATTAGGAGACCTGCCAGAACACGGGTCAACAGATCCTACCTAGACTCTTTGTAACCCTAGGGGCTTGACCTATTATATAAAGGAGAGCCTAAGAACAAAATATATAGACAAGAAAGGAACCCTCGAGAGCTAGGTTAGCAATTTTGCACCGTTGTAATCTAGATCGTCATCATGAATAGCATACAATAAGGACGTAGTATTTTACCTCGATCGGACAGGCCAAACTTGGGTAAACTCGTGTCTTCCGTTCTAGATCAACCCCATCCAAGTGACAACCAAGTTGCTTTGGCTCCTAGACATAGTCCTTTCACGAGGACATATGGAGTGACAAAACCACGGCAGTTGGCGCGCACCGTTGGGCATACGCACGGTGGTGTTGACTTCTTGGAGGGAGCACTCTGAGGCATTGAAGGATACTTGATTGGACGTATGATGAAGATTCATCGTGGCAAGCTACATCAACAATTCTGGCTAGGGTTCCGAGGCTGACTCAATCATGTTCGGGTATCGGTCCCCCTTCGGCAAGATCCACGTCTTCATCGACAAGATTAGTGAATCTGAGCTCGAACCAGACACCTTCACCGACAATGTCGAGCCGGTTCGACGCGCCTAACCATGCTCAGCACAAGTCGCCCGGAAGCACGTTTCCATCAAGACTGTCGGATCTAAGTTCGAGTCGGACATCTTCATCAACATCGATGACCCGGTTCGGCGCAAGACGCCCGGTGCCACATTTTTATTGGATTTAATCACGGAGTTGTTCTATTTGGAAACTTTGCATCGGGTGGCGATACTCTTGCCTATTGTGATGGCGAGTCATAGGTTGGCAAAACCGATTCTATCCTCCCGCTTTTTGATGATTGACTTGGGGGTTATACCGACAAGGATACCGACGTAGAAGTTTTCGAGCTACCACGTCGTGCAGTCGTCTTCATGATAGGGAACAATGCACCCGCAAGGATGCTGATACATGGTTCTACGATCACTGGTGCCAGAATTGAGGATGAGCCCACGACTTCAGGGAGATCCGGCTCAACCAAGCCGCCAGATGAAACGCTGCTTCAAGTTGAAATTGCATTAAGCACCATTGTGGCATCCCCCATAAACGATGACAAAGTGTAGGGCCAATGTTAAGGAACTACATGAACAAATAGCTGCAGTTCAGGAAAGGATCAATATGGAAAACACTCGCATGGAGGAGATGTAGTCCTGCATGCAAAGCGAATCCGAGTGCTTGCGGTCGGAGGGAATTCACTTAGGGTTTCCCTAAAATACATATTCCCTTGTTCACGCAAGAAGGCATCAGAGTCGCGTGCCGTCAAACATTGAGCCGACCCAATTATTCGAGACACTTCTTGGTACGACCGTTCGAGGAGCAGGAGCCTGCACACTTGAAGGATCCCCCGTCATTCCCCAGTTGACACGGGTAGTACCTCCAGGTGCAGATGGGCCAATCCGGCAGCAGACCCCGGCTCATCAATCACCTCAACGTTTTCATACTCCACCGAGTCATTACTCTAACCCAGTTGATAGTATGGTTGCAGTGACTCACAATCTTGCTACAATCCCGATCACAGGAAACAACTCAGCAGACATTGAGGCCAGGAATGCAATCAAGATGCTCAAAACTACGATTGTCTGACAAGACAATTACTCTTATAGCAAGCACCAGCTCCACTCAACCCCTCTTAATAGTCGAAGTAAGAGTCAACACACCGAGTCACCGACTATATCCAGCAGTGCACGACTACAGGTAGTTCCCCCTCAGCCGGCAATCTCAAACACTCAGGCTATCATGGACGCCGCACGACTCTAGCAAGAAGGAAACGCAGGCTCAACGTATGTTCATCCGGTGACTCATGCCCAACCTGCCACAGCCCAGCCGACCTCATGAAGTGACGACTTATCTAGCATAACTATTCATACTCCTTGATTAGGACCTGTTCTACGCAATGAGCGCATGCCTCCTGTTTTCAAGGTCCCTTGCAAAATCCCCAACCATACAACTGATTTGGAACCTGTTGAGTGGATTGAGAGATATGAGATAGCTATGGACATGCTAGAAGTTAGCAATGCAGTTTGTGCGCGATATCTAACTATGATGTTGGAAGGGCTAGCACACAGTTGGTTGAAAAACCTGCCCCCTAATTCAATCAACACTTGACATGAGTTTAAGGAGCGCTTCATTAAGAATTTCCAAGGAACCTGAAAGCATCCTATGACAATCATTGACCCCAAGAAATTATTCTAACGCAATGATGATCAACACATCATTGGTCACGATGGGTTGTAGAAATTATTCACTCTTCAGATAGCATTACCGTAGTTTAGGAAATTCTTGTTCTAGAATGAAACTGACACTTCTAGCCTCTGGTTCAAAAGCTTGGGCGCTTGAAGATGAAGGTTAACGACATGGGGGACCTCATGGATTTCCTTACCAGATACGTAGAGTGAGACAACACAAAAGATCGATCTTAAGATGACGAGCGATCTCGCAAGGGCAAGAGACCCGAAATTGGTAAAGGCCAAAAATAGAATGATCAGTCAAGCAACTACAATGGGAACCATGGCAATAATGGTGGCAAACACAAGAATTTTGATGGAGCGTCAGATTTTGTCGCCAACACCGACACCAACCCCAAGAATGAATGTCGGAACAATACTTGGGGTCATCCTTATGACGTCACCCACCCTCATAATCATGAGTAAGCTCTTAAAGCACCATGTCCTAAACAAAGCAGAGATGACAATCTAGTAACTCACTCGTGGGTAAACTGCTACAATATGCAGGAATTTTGGAACCAAGCTTTTCGGAGGAGGAACAACAATGGAGGCAATGATCCTCGTGGCGCTCCTCAAGCTGGCGGCTCACAATCCGGCTTTTTCAATGCCAGTTTCCAAGCAAACTCTGGAGCCGGATTCTCTAGAGTGGGAGGCTTGGGAACTGGTTTGTAATCAACATTCTGGCACGGGTAATTAGAATTAGGGTCATGAGAATCATGGTAATCACTTTGATTTCTAAAGTAACCCGAAGCGGTTGAAAAGCAGGCAACACCATGTTTTCACCACAAGCACCTTCAAACGTGATTGCAAGGTGCAAAAATGGGTCGTCAACATGGTTGAGCCCGCAATGCCGGAATATTTACAATGTTAGAGTAGCCGATGGTCTAGAGTTGCAAGGATAACCTGCCACGGATCGACAACCCGAACAGCTGGCTTTAGTGGTGGCACCTCATGTTGGTTGATTGATATAAACTGGCGAATGTACTCATGGACGGCAGCAACAATAACAATATCCTTTATTACGACACTTTCCAATGCATGAACTTATCTTGGACTCAGCTCAAACCATCTTCTACGGTCTTTCATGGAATCATTCATGCCAAGTCGGCGTATCCATTGGCAGGATTTCTCTTGAAGTAGCCTCTGGTGACGAGTCTAATTATCAGATGGAGTTCCTGAGTTTTAAGGTGGTCAAGATCAAAAGTCATGATCATGCCTTGTTCAGATGGTTGGATTATGATTGTTTTATGGTGCGCCTTGCTATTTACCGCAACCTCAAAATGACGGGTCCAGGAGGCACCATTACTATTCATGGCAACAACAAAATTGCGGTTGTATGCGAGGAGGGTGATGCAGCTTATGCTTAGTCTACGTGCGCGGCTAAGGAGTTGAAATTTTTCCAGGCCAATGTTGACCCGACTAATATGCCTCCTCTCAAGAAGCTAACCACTAAGTGTGAGGCCTTTCTCAACTTCAAGTTGGGTAATGACACAAAACAAGTTGATTTTACACCGGGTGACTTTTCCCATCAGTTCACCATCAGAGCTAACATGGATCCCAAATAGGAAAGCGCGCTCATCGAGTTCACCCGTGAGAATCATAACATCTTTGCATGGAAACCTTCTGACATGCCTAGTGCATCGAGAGAACTTGTTGATCACTGCCTTAATGTGGACCCAAAGATTATGCCCGTCCGGAAATACCTCCATCATTTTAATGAGGAGAGGCACAAGGTGATTGGTGAAGAAGTGGCCCGACTCCTAGCTATCGGGTTCATAGTTGAAGTTTTTCATCCTGAGTGGCTGGCTAACCGAGTGCTTGTTATGAAGAAGAATGACATGTGGCACAAATGGATGGACTATACATACCTTAACAAGGCTTGTCTGAAGGACCCTTTGTTGTGCCACGCATTAACCAGATCATCGATTCCACTGCTCATTGTGGAAATTTGTGTCTCCTAGATGGTTATTCTGGTTACCATGAGATCAAGATAAAAAGGATGACTAGGAGAAGTCCGCTCTTATCACATCCGTTCGAGCCTTATGCTATACATCCATGCCTTTTGGTTTGAAAAGTGCAAGCGCCACTTATCACCGTTGTGTTCAGAATTGTTTGCACACACAGATTGGCTACAATGACCACACTTATGTTGATGATATACTTGTTAAAAACCGAAGAAGGAAACCCTCTTGTCTTATCTCAAGGAAACATTTGACAACTTGCGCGTGTATCAGATGAAGCTCAACCCGGCCAAATTGTTTTTGATGTTCCTGTAGGCAAGTTACTAGGTTTTCTCATCTCCGAGCATGGCATCGAGGCCAACCCAGATAAAATCAAGGCGGATACTTCCTTGACCAAGCCAGCCAATATCAATGGAGTCCACGACAACACAAGGCTCATCACAGCCTTAATCCGATTCATAAGCTGACTCGGTTAAAAGGCGATTCCCCTGTATCAGTTTTTTCAAAAGAGTGCCAATTTTGGCTGGAACGACACTTCAAATAAGGCTTTCGCGGAACTCAAGAGGCAGATTTCCGAAGCTCCAATCTTAGTGGCTCCAAAGATAGAAGAACCTATGCTGCTACACATCGCAACAAATAACAAGGTTGTCAGCAGTATAGTCGCAATTGAATGCAAGGAGGCAGGCAACGAATACCCAGTTGAGTGTCGAGTCTATTACGTTTTTGAAGTCCTGACCGAGTCCAAGAAACATTACCCACATTGGCAGAAGCTAGTTTTTGGAGGAGTCACGGCTAGTCGGAAGCTCAAACACTACTTTGGGAACATCCTATAACTGTGGTTAGTTCTGCACCCTTAGGGTACATTATCCAGAACATGGAGGCTACATGCCGGGTTGCTAAGTGGGCTATCGAGTTGGGACCACACTAAGTGAAATATGTACCAAGGCGAACCATCAAATCACAAGCCTTGGTGGATTTCATTTATGAACGGACCGAATTGCAAGCTCCCGAGGAAAATCCAGATAACACATATTGGACTATTCACCCTTATGGATGAAGATAGTAGGAAGGCTCACGGGCTGGCATGGTTCTAACTTCTCCACGAGGTGATAAATTTTTCTATGTCTTGAGACTTATGTTCCCCTATACTAACAATGCAGCCGAATATGAGGCTCTCCTTCATGGCATTCGTATGACTAGAGAGTGCATCTCAGTTGGGTAAAATATTTGGGTGACTCGTACTTAGTGGCTCAACATTTCTCCGGTACTTGGAATTCCAATGATCCATTAACGGCTACTTACAGACGAGTTGTGGCTATAATTGTTGGTCGTTTGTGGGATATCAGGTTTATCACATTGATCACCTCCAAAACAAGGCCGCATATGCTTTATCTCGTCTTGGTTCCAAGTGCAAGCCTGTTCCACCTAATGTTTTCCTTGATGTTATCTACGACCCATGTGTCAAATTACCTTTAGAGGAAGACATTGATATCCCTGACTCAGAATTAGACTTGGTGGCTGCAGTTCACACCACCTCAGATTGGATAATCCCTTACTTGTCTTATCTCACCTACGGTGAGCTCCTACCTAAGGAAATCATCGCCCTACACATTGTTAGGAGGTCCAAATCTATGACTATAGTCAATGGCGGGTTACACACACGAAATATTTCAGGCGTTTTTTGCTACTTCTTGACCTTGTGTTGGTTTTCCCTTGAAGAGGAAAGGGTGATGCAGCAAAGTAGATAAGTATTTCCCTCAGTTTCTTGAGAACCAAGGTATCAATCCAGTAGGAGGAACAACCAAGGACCCAATCATAGTACCTACACAAAAAAAAACACAAGTATCCAGTGCTAAAAAGGGGTTGTCAATCCCTTCAGAGTTATTTGCAAGGATGAGATCTGATAGAGATAGATATAAAAGATTAGAGAAACAAAAGTAAATAAATTGCAACAAGATATTTTTGGTATTTTTGGTTTATAGTGAAAGTGCGTTATATCGACTAGAGGGGGGGTGAATAGGAGATTTTTAGAATTTCATCACTGAGGAAATTCCTTTTGAGAAAATTCCACACTGATGACTAACTTACAGCGGAAACAGTTAAGGATCAGTTGTGCAATTATTCACAACAGCAGTATTACAGAGTGAAGATTATGAAAACAGATTGCACAGCAAGCAGTCACGCAGAATACAGATGATGATTTACTCAAGTGAAGAATTTTGGGGTTGAGGAAATTCAGAGAAAGTCTTCAGCAAATTCTTCAAACAGTCACGGTGAAAGTCATCAACACATAATACAGAGAATGTAAAGAGTTGAGGAATTAGAACCCGATTCTTGGTGAAGACTCTTGTTGATGACCCAGTTCCAAGTGATGTGACAGTTGTACATCTGGTTTGGAGCGGCTTGGTATTTAAACCAAAGGACACCCAGTCCCGGGACACACAGTCCCTACCGTATTCTCCTTGAGCTAAGGACACACAGTCCTCGCCCAACACTCGTGGTAAGTCTTCAGGGCAGACTTCCAAACCCTCACAAACTCGGTCACCCGGCGATCCACAATTGACTGCTGGATTGCTCTAGACCATGACGCCTAACTGTCTGGAGGATGCACAGTCCTCAAAGGTAAAAGGCTTCAGTCCCACACAGGAACAACTTCTTCAGTGATGCTCAATCACTAGGTTTGGTTTGTGGTTTCGGTGGGTGGTGTATTTCCTCACTGATGATTTACTCTAGAAAGCTCTGAGGAATTTGGGTTGCTCTTATGACAAGTGTCAGTTTCTAACGGAGCAGCCAACCAGCTAGTGGTTGTGGGGGGCGGCTATTTATAGCCTGGGAGCATCCCGACATGATTTGACAATAATGCCCTTAAATAATATGACCGTTGGAGTGGATAAGATCAGTGACTTGGCGTGGCTTATCGAAACGGTCGGGACTCTCAACTGTGAGAGTCCTCATGTCACTCATATTCCTCACTTGAGGCTTTTGGTAGGATTTGGCTTGGGTTGAGCATCATGAGGAAATCCATTCCATAGTGTTACTTTGACCCCCTTTAACAGTACGGTGTTCCTATTCATCAAATGCGAAGAAAGTAAAACAGAAAACGAAAATCTTCATGCTTCAATTTCTTCAGAACGATTTTCTTCAGGAACCACCGATCTTCTCAATATCAATATCTTCATGAGGAATATCCATTTCATCGCAAATTCTTCGCGATTCATTTCTTCAGCTTCAGACCAATTTCTTCAACTAAAGACATATATTTTTAGGGGTCGATATTCTTCAAATATCTTAAACTTCTCAATGACTTATAGATCCTGTGTACACTTAAAAACACATTAGATACTTAACCTATAAGTCTTCAAACCACCAAAATCACTAAGGGGCACTAGATGCACTTACAATCTCCCCCTTTTTGGTGGTTGATGACAATTAGGTTAAGTCTTCAACAGGGATAAAAAATATGAAGTGTAAATGCTCATTTGAGGAATTTGAAAACAAGATTCACAGAGACTCCCCCTGAAGATGTGCATACCTTTAGGATTTTGCTTTTATAGCATATGCACATTGATGATTTATATCATGGAGATCTCCCCCTGAATCTTGTAAATCATGCATACATATAACATATCATATGAAGAGAATGAGGATGCATGATGGCAAATGGTATCTGATGAATTTCAGCATGCGTGCATTAAAACTTGAGGAATAAGCATGCGAAGAAAAACGTTCAAAAGCGTCAGAGTACCATCGGGCTTAAGTTACAACTCATTACATAAAAACTTCAGAAGAGCTAAGAGTTTGTAACTTAAATATAGTTCATAAGCCCCAAAAATAAATCCCGTTTGAAGACTAACTCTCAAGTTTCTCCCCCTTTGTCATCAAGGGACAAAAAGGGACAAACTGAGGACTAACGCCCGTGAAGACTTCATTGCTTGGCAGTTGATGAAGATCCCTGGCGCTTCTTGGGTGTAGTCTTCTTCCTTGGGCCTGTCGCGGTGTCAAGTTGTTCCTCATCAGATTCGGCGGTGCGGAAGGACGAGAAGGAGCTGTCTTCAAGATCTGGCACTAGAATGGGCCTGAACTTCTTCTTGGGAGGCCACGACCAGTCAAAGTCCTGCTCAAAGTTCAATTCTTCAAGCTCAGTCTGGGTCTTCAGATGTGCAAGGGTAGCCCAGGTGTGATCAAAAACCTCATGTAGATAGTGATGATTAAGCTTCACACTGTTCTGTGTCTCAGTGAGGGTTTTCACAATGGCACCAAACGGGCGTTTGACCCATTTGTGGTTGTGATCCACCTTCTGATGAAGACTGAGAAGAAGTTCTCTGGTGGTTAGCACGCGAGGAGGAACTGGGCTTGGCGGACGAGTCTCAGTGTCGTCCCATGAGGAATATGCATCTGGTTCTTTGAACTGGCCATCAAGGGGCCTGCTTCCTTCATCAATCATAGACTTTCATTTTCCCTCAATGGGCTCAAAAGTCTTCTTGTTGACCCGGATAGGAGGCATATAACCAACATGGTTCTGGAAATCTGCGTGAAAGTTGATGCCTGTCCTTGTCCTGAGGAATCTCATGATCCATGGTGCATAAATTTTGTGATCATATGGGCACATTGCATTGTCAGCCAAAGTCCTCAAGAAGAAATCATGGATATTCATGGGGATACCGTGAATGATGTTGAAGAGGATATTCTTCATGAGGCCGACGACATCTTCGTCATCATCATGGCCTTTGATTGGCGCTAGCACACTAAAGAGAATGCGGTAGACAGACCGTGGTGTGTACTTTAGCTCATGGACGAGGAATGTGGTTCTTGAGGGTTTTCCTGCAGCCAAAGGCTTCATGAGGGCTTCCATCATTCCATTTGGCAGCTCACGCTCACCATAAAGCTTCACTGCCCCTTCTGAAGGAATTGGTACGGGCAGTTTTCTGAGGAGTTCAGACGCTGGAGCCTTGCAGTGAGTATTTTGGGTCATCCAGTCGAACACCCAAGTGTTGATGTCATCAGCATTGCCCGAGATGTGCAGAGTTGAATAGAACTGAAGAATTAGCTCACTATTCCAATCTGATATGTCGGAGCACATAGGGAGCAAACCTGCATCATGTAGTACACTGAGGACTGGTTCCATGCAGGGAATTTCTTCAAGGTCAGCATGAGGAATGTGCCTGTGCTGGAATATCTTGTTGCGGCCACAGAGCACAGAAGCATAGTAGTTCATCTGCGTTCTTGTCCAAAACTTCAGATGCCGCATTTGAGGCTTGTCATAAGGATTCTCTCCGATGAAATACATGCGTTCCTCAAAGAAATTTTCTTTCTGAAACTTTGGCCTCTTCGAGAATGGCAGGCGCTGAACTGGATTGAGATTGTGCTGAGGAATGGGAGGGGAAACAACCATGGCAGATTCTGGGTTGAGGACAATGAACTCATTGTCAGGGGCAGGAACATTTTCTTCAGCAGTTTCCTCAGGATGAGGAATTTCTTGTTCTAGCTGAGCATCAGGCTGAGGAATTTCTTCATCCTTCTCAGCTTGAGGAGTTTGATCAGCTTGTTCAGTGGGAGGAGCCTGCTCAGACTGGACATTTTCTTCAGCTTGATTTTCATCAGCTGACTATATGGAAGAAGCAGATTCATCATCAGCTGCAGCTGAGGCTTCAGTAGTCTCTTTCTGAGGAATATGAGGTTGAAGACTGTCATCAATTTGTATTTCCTCATCAGTATGCTCCTCAGAGGCAGCATCCTTCATTTCCTCATCTGCCCTCGTAGTGTGGTCACCAACGACGACCATTTCAAATGAGGGTGCAACATTAAGAGGCACCGGGTCCAGTGGGGCAGATTCTTCAGTTTCCTTGAGGCGTTTTGCCTCAATCTTTTCTTCTGCTGAGGAAGCTTTTCTCTTCTTCGCTTCCTTCTCAGCAGCCCTTGTATTTTTCGCGTCTGATGCAGACCGGATTAACTTCTTCACCTTTGAAGTTTTTGGTGAAGGTGTTTTCTTAACAGATTCTTCAGCTGGCAGTGAGGAACCAGCTGGAACATAGTCATCAGCCTGCTTTGGTGAAGCAGCTGGATCGGTAGGGTTTGCAGTTTCATCAGGAGCGGTCTCAGTGATGAGTTCTTCAATGGCCGGCTCATCAGCACGGCGCTCTTGGTATTGTTCCTCAGCTTGAGGAATTTCCTCCTCAACAGGAGATGCATCTTTTGGCTGTTCAACCAGGGGCTGAGGAGTTGGTGCTGGTGGGGGGTGACGTCTGTTGTAGTCATCAACAACACTAGTGGCTAGCTTGATGAAATTGCTTTTGATGCTTGTTCGATCTGACAGTTTCTCACACTTGTCAGTCAAGACTTGCAGCTCTGCCTGGGTGGACACCAATGCTTCAGGCGTCAGCTTGAGAACATTTTGCCTGAGGAATTTCTCCTTTCTGGCCTTTGCAATCTTTGCCTGCTTGGCCTTCTGTTCCTTCCACTTGGCTTCGTTTATGAAAGTAGCCACCATGTGGCTGACACCAGGAGGAAGTTTCAAATCATCAATGGGTGTGTTTGGGTCTTCATATCACACATTGATGAAATCGAGGAGGACCTTGGGGTCCATCGCCAGAGGAATAGCACTGCCTGATGCTTGTGCTACCCTTTCTAGTTTGTTCCTGATGATGGCTTCCAGAGTTTCAACATCATATTCTTCACTTCCCTCTGATGCAGACGGGACTGTGATGATTTTGCTTGGGCTGGGCAGAGGTGCAGGTTCAGTAGTTGCCAAAGTCTTCACAAGGGGTGTTGAAGACTTTGTCTCCGAGCTAGTTGCAGCTGGGAGTGAGGAGCTGGAGCTGGCAGTCGTAGTCTTCACGACTTTCTTCTGTACTGGCTTTGGAGGTGGAGCTGAGGACTTTGCTGTAGATGCGATTGGTGCTGAGGGTTTTAGCGCTGATGGTTTTGGTGTGGACGGTTTTGGAACCGAGGGTTTTGGAGCTGAGGGTTTGGTTACTAAAGCTTGTGCAAACTTTTCTTGGGGTTTTGAAGCTTTTGGCTTTGCTGGCACAGAATTTGGTTGAGGAATCTCGGAGCCTGAGGTTTCTGCTGCTGAGGAATGAGCAGCACCGGAGGGAGCAGCTGAAGATTCATGAAATTTCTTCACTGCTGTTTCTGCTTGCTTCTTGAGCTTGGCGAGATGCCTTTCTTTTTCCTCTGGGTAGTCATCAAGTGTCATGAGACTTGAGGGATGAGCAACTTGATGATCCTCAAGTGGGGCCCTTCTGCCAGGAGGCTTCAAAGCGAATTTCTTCGCATATTTTGGAGTCACAAACCTGTACTCCTTCCACTCCTTTGCCCATCTGCGTTCAATTTTCTGCAGCCTAATCTTTCTTTTAGGCATAGTCTCAGGTTCATCATCAGGCATGCAGTAGTCCAGGTATATGTCATCAGGAATGTCCACAGCTGTGTTCTGCTCCACTTTCTTTCCTCCCCTCTTTTTCCTTTCTTCCTCCATTTTCTTCAGACGAGGAACTATCTGAGGATTTTGAACTCTTGAGGATTCTGATGAGCCTTGAAGAGTTTCTTCCAGAAACCCTGCAAATGAGTTAATGTGATGAGAACCGAGAGATTCATCAGCTGACATGTGTGTACCTGTGAACAGAATATAGTTGCGAGGAATTTGGAGAGGTCATATGCATTCTTAGATTTGAAGAAAAAGGAAAAGTTTGACAGTTTGAGGAATTTGGAGAGGTCATATGCATTCTCAGTTTGGGTTCCAGAGTTGTACAGATCCGAAAATTTGCACAATTCAGGAATCTCGTGAAAATCTTAGATGCTTAGCTAGTTCATCAATGATTGTGGTGATGGATAGTGTTTGAGGAATCATGTGCGCATCGTATCTTGAAGAAAAACAGATTTCACAAGGGAGAGGTAAAATTTTAGATCTAATCTGTTGTAAAAATGGGATATAATTACCCTGGAAGGTGAACGAAGAACACAAAAAGGTGGTGTTGGAGAGGTTCTTTGGTCAAGTGTCCAATGCACCATAACTTGGCAGCAGAGGACGTCTACGGCGGCGGCGGACGTAGATGTTCCGACTCCAGCGTGATCCTGGCGGCGAGAAGGTTGAGGCAGTGAAGCTCTTCCTTGCCGGCGACAAGACTACCAGCGGTGGCGCTAGGGTTCGGTGTGCTGTGGCAGGAGAGCGATGAGGCGAAGAAGATGATACCGAGGGGGTTAAGGACATATTTATGGCCCGAAAGTTACTGTTTGGCGCGAAAGTTTCGGACCGAATAGCCCTTGCCTCTACGTCTCCGCAGGACACGTGTAGCTCCCGTACGATGCGGTGGAGATAGTGGAGATCGTGGCTATCCAATCGTGGGAAGTGGGGTTTTCGTTACTGTTCCTTTGAAGAAAACAATTTTTCGAAGATTTGAGGATTTTCGTTACAAAATCATCAGCTGACAAGGATGTAGTGAGGATTTTGAACAAAGTTTCAAGTAGAACGCATATGAAGAATTGAATAGACTGGATAAGTATAGCATAGAGGGAAAAAGGGTCCGATCACATTCACTTAGCAGAAACATCAACTTGAAGAATTAGCAATAAGTGAATGTTGTTGAGGACTAGAAATCACAGTCTACCTAGGCAAATGAAAGTCATCAAGTGTTTTTGAAGATTTTGCAATAGATCATCACAATTAAGAACAGCTGTTTTGATGAAAAATGCATTGTGAGGAATTTGATCATTTGAAGAAAATCAACTTGAGGAATTTCACATTGGGCGGTGGCGTTGCCCACCATATAAGAATGTTGATTACAGACGCCGCGTACCATTGTCGTAGGGCCCTGAGAATCAATTTCTTCGTTAATTTCTTCACATTTCAGAGTGATTTTCTTCATTGGTTGAAGAAACTCGTTTCATCATGTGTTGCACATCTAAGTCATCAACTTTGCATAAGTGTTAGGATGTGTGCATGTTTTTACAAAACATTTGAAGACTCTAAGATATTTAGCTCACACCGCAACTTGCAAAACCTTTTCTCATCCAAGGGCTTAGTGAAGATATCAGCCAGTTGATCATCAGTCTTCACATGGTCGATGAGGATATTGCCCTTGAGGACATGGTCCCGAAGAAAATGATGACGAATCTGGATGTGCTTGGTCTTCGAGTGCTGTACTGGGTTGTAGGCAATCTTGATAGCACTCTCATTGTCACAGTAGAGAGGCACATTCTTCATGTTGATGCCGTAGTCCTTGAGGGTTTGCTTCATCCATAGTAATTGAGCACAGCAAGAACCAGCAGCAATGTACTCAGCTTCGGCAGTGGAGAGTGATACGCAGTTCTGCTTCTTTGAGGACCAGCAAACCAGTGATCTTCCGAGGAAATGGCATGTGCCAGATGATGACTTGCGATTCACACGGTCACCAGCATAGTCTGAATCAGAATACCGTACCAGATGAAGATTGGAGCCCTTGGGATACCATAATCCTAGTGTTGGTGTGTGAGCTAAGTATCGAAGAATATGTTTCACAGCCTTATGGTGTGATTCCTTCCGTTTTGCTTGAAAACGTGCACACATGCAAACATTAAGCATTATGTCTGGCCTAGATGCACATAGATACAATAGAACCAGTCATAGAACGGTATACCTGCTGATCGAAATCTTTACCATTTTCATCAGTGCCGAGGTGACCGTTGGTAGGCATTGGAGTCTTGGCACCTTTGCATTCATGCATGTCGAATTTCCTCAGAACATCCTTGAGGTATTTCTCCTGTGATATGAAGATTCCATTGTTTTGTTGACGAATTTGAAGACCTAAGAAGAATTTCAGCTCCCCCATCATAGACATCTGATATTCTTCACTCATCATATAGGCAAATTCATCACTGTATCTTTTGTCAGTACAGCCAAATATGATATCATCAACATAAATTTGACATACAAACAGTTCATTATCATAAGATTTTGTGAAAAGAGTTGGATCGAGTGAACCAGGTTTGAAGCCTTTCTTCATGAGGAATTCCTTCAATGTATCATACCATGCCCGAGGGGCTTGCTTGAGGCCATACAGAGCCTTTTTGAGTCTGAAGACTTTGTCTGGATTCTTTGGATCCTCAAAACTTGGGGGCTGAGCAACATATACTTCTTCCTCAAGCTTACCATTGAGGAATGCACTTTTCACATCCATTTGATATAAGATGATGTTATGATGATTAGCATAAGCAAGTAGAATTCGAATAGCTTCAAGTCTAGCAACAGGTGCAAAAGTTTCACCGAAATCTATTCCTTCAACCTGGGTGTAGCCTTGGGCTACAAGTCGTGCCTTGTTCCTCACCACTTGACCGTCCTCATCTTGCTTGTTTCGGAAAATCCACTTGGTGCCGATGATGTTATGCTTGCGAGGATCGGGTCGTTTGACGAGCTCCCATACGTCATTCAACTTGAATTGAAGAAGTTCGTCTTGCATGGCTTGGATCCACTCCGGTTCCAAAAAAGCCTCAGCTACTTTTGAGGGTTCTGTGATAGATACAAAAGAGAAATGCCCACAAAAGTTAACTAAGTGTGAAGCTTTTGAGCGAGTGAGAGGACCTGGCGCGTTGATGTCGTTGAGGATTTTGTCAAGTTCTACTTCATTTGCAATCCTCGGATGAGCTGGTTGAGGATTTTGTCTGGGCTGAGGAAGTGGTGTTGTTGCAATTTCCTCAGGAGCACCTTCTTGGTTTCTGTCAGCGATAGGGATTATTTCTTCTTCAATTTCCTCAGTGGGAACAATGTCTTCAGTAGGCTTAAGCTTTATCGCTTCCTCAGGGGACAGTTTATCTGGATCAGAAGGCAATTGCTCTCTTTGCGAGCCATTAGTTTCATCGAACCGCACATCTACAGTCTCAACAACTTTGTTGTGATAGTTGTTGAAGACTTTGTAGGTGTGCGAGTCCTTTCCATAACCGAGCATAAAACCTTCATGTGCCTTAGGTGCAAATTTTTAGCTATGGTGAGGATCTCTAATCCAGCATTTTGCACCGAAGAATTTGAAATAACTTACATTGGGTTTCTTCTCAGTGAGGAGTTCATATGAGGTTTTCTTGAGGAATTTGTGAAGATATACCCTGTTGATGATATGGCATGCAGTGTTGATTGCTTCAGGCCAGAAGCGACGAGGAGTCTGATATTCTTCAAGCATAGTTCTTGCCATTTCAACCAGAGTCCTGTTCTTTCTTTCGACAACACCATTCTGCTGAGGAGTATAAGGAGCAGACAATTCGTGAGTAATACCAAGTTCATCAAGATAATCATCAAGACCAGTGTTTTTGAACTCGGTTCCATTATCACTCCTAATATGTTTGATCTTGATGCCGAAGTTCGTCGAGGCCCTTGAAGAAAATCGTTTGAATATTTCCTGCACTTCAGTTTTATACACTATGATATGCACCCAAGTGTATCTGGAATAATCATCAACTATGACAAATCCATATAGAGATGCTGCATTGGTTAGTGTTGCATAGTGAGTAGGTCCAAACAAATCCATATGAAGCAATTCAAATGGACGGGTAGTGGTCATGATGGTTTTGGAGGGATGCTTGGATCTGGTCATTTTCCCAGATTCACAAGCACCGCAGAGATGATCCTTGAGGAATTTGACAGATTCGATGCCAATGGCATGCTTCTTCCTTGCAAGTGTGTGCAAATACCTCATGCCTGCATGACCTAGTCTTCTGTGCCACAGCCATCCTTCTGAGGTTTTTGCTAGTAAGCAAGTGGCTGGTTGAGGACCTGTAGAGAAGTCAACAATGTACAAATCCCCTCTTCTTACACCTTCGAAGACTTTGGATCTGTCAGATTCCATGATGACTACACATCTATATCTACCAAAGATAACAATCATATCAAGATCACAAAGCATCGAGACTGACATGAGGTTAAAACCAAGGGATTCAACAAGCATCACTTTGTCCATATGCCTATCCTTGGAAATAGCTACTTTGCCAAGTCCCAATACCTTGCTTTTACCTTTATCAGCATATGTGATTTGCTTCAGAGGTGAAGGAGTTAGTGGCATATTCATCAGTAGGCTTTTATCACAAGTCATGTGATGTGTGCAGCCACTATCGAGAACCCACTCAGTATTTTTGGGGTTGTCATCCTGCAGATGAATTAGTACAGCTTACCATCTCATATGCTTCAAGTTTGAAGAATATGATACTAATTTCATCAGTTTAGTAATTTCATCATAACAGAAATGTCAGGACATGTGAAATATTTCTATTTCATCAATCATTAGCTTGCGTCCTATCAAGCATTTCCTCAGGTCTCCAGCAAATTCTTCAGATGATGATTTTCATCTGGAGACCTGGCCTGCAGAAGTGATTAGTTTGATTTCTTCACCACCCACATCTGAAGGGGTGGCAAAGCGTTCAACATCCTGCGAGCACCATATGAGAAAGGTTGCATTGAAGCTAATGCACTTCTCTTAACAGTAGGGGGGTTAAAGTACTCATATGAGTATGCAGAGAACTGGTTTGAGGATTTATGGACATAATGATTTGAGGAGTAGCGCTCATAATCATATTCCTTGTAGTTTTCCTGCATGTTAGACGCAGAAGCATGGGTACGAGCATAGTTTTGACCAGTTGAGGATTTTGATCCTCTTGAAGACTTTGGTCCTCCTGAGGATTTTGATCTGGGGTTCAGATTCTTCAGAGGTGATGTCATGAGGACATTCACTTGAAGATTTTCAAGACAGCTTTTGGGAACCCAGATTTTCCTCAGAGGAGGGCCATTCCTGCAGTTAGTTCCAACATATCGAGCAAATACTTCACCAGATTGATTTTTGAACAGTTTATAGTTGGAATCAAATGACTCATCCGAGGAATAGGATAATTCACATGAGAAGCCAGTTAGATTAGATGGATCAAAAGGAGGCCCAATAGCAGCAACCCATGAGGTTTTGCGATACTGCTCAGGTTTCCAATAAGATCCATCAGCATTCAATTTCCTCTCAAAGGCAATTCCTTCTTTCCTCGGGTTCCTGTTCAAGATCTGCTTTTTGAGCACATCACAAAGGATTTGATGTCCTTTGAGGCTTTTGTACATGCCTGTCACGTACAATTCCTTCAACCCTGCATTTTCATCAGTGACATTTTTGTTTTCCTCAAGTGAGGAAATAGACACAATAGGTGCAGTTGAAGAATTTGTAGCAGTGGTAGCATTTGAAGATTCTGGTGAAGAATTAGCAGTTTCACGATCAATGCATTTAAGACATGGAGGAATAAATTCAACTTGACTAGTGCTGATCTGTTGACCTAGTAATGAATCATTTTCCATACGAAGATCATCATAAGACATCCTCAGCTTCTCAAGATCAAGCTTCCTTTGAAGAAATTCGTAGGAAAGCTTCTCATGATCAGTGAGGAGTGTATCATAACGATCCTGAAGAATATCAAATCTAGACTGAAGATTTTTCATGTCATCAGCGAGGATTTGATTAAGATTCATTTCTTCATTTAACAGATCATCACTTTTGTCTCGCAGTTTTTGAAGCTTTTCCAGAGCAGTTTGTTGTTTAGTGGCAATGATGGCAAGTTTACTGTAACTGGGTTTTTTGTAATCATCATGTTCACAGTCACTTGAATCAGAGGAGGAGGCATTATGTGATACCTTTGAACCTTTTGCCATGAAGCAATAGGTTGGAGCGAAGTCATCAGCATAGTCATCAGTATGGATGGTGCACTCATTTTCTTCAAGATTGAAGATTGACTTGCTGACGAAATTGGTTGCTAGTGCAAGACTAGCCTGCCCGGATTCTGAATCTTCTCCAGAGCCTTCTTCATCATCACATTCTTCTGATTCTGCCTCGGAATCCATTTCCTTGCAAATAAGTGCCCGAGCCTTTCTGAAGCTAGTCTTCTTGTGTGAAGAGGACTTTGAAGATGAGGATTTTGAAGATTTCTTCTTTTTCCTTGAGTCATCAGAACTGTCATCCTTGTATTTCTTTTTCTTTGATTCCTTTCCCCACCGAGGACAATCAGCAATGTAATGGCCTGAATTTCTTGCACTTGTGACAGGTCCGTTTCTTGTAGTCCTCAGATGCATATTCTGATTTCCTCATTTCTCTTCTTGATGATTTACCGAACTGTCCTCGTCGTGTAAATCTCTGGAATTTCCTCACAAGCATTGCAAGCTCCTGTCCAAATTCTTCAGGGTCACAACTGCTGTCATCCGTTTCTTCTTCAGATGAGGAAATTGCTCTAGCCTTCAGTGCTCGTGGTCTGGAATAGCTTGGTCCATATAGATCT